>NC_138191.1:94910996-95510996 GCF_964194105.1 Spermophilus citellus | reverse complement strand
CTGAGCCACCTGGCTCAGGAAAAAAAATAAATAAATAAAAGAAAAGGCCATTTTATCTATCAACCTCAGAGCATATTATTGCTATTATTTTTGCATCCTGGAGTACTGTGTTGTTCTTCCAAAATTCTTGTTACCTGAAACTTCAGAATGTCTTTCTTTTGGTGTAAGCTTTCATGAGCCAAGGAATGCCTAGGGCCCTCAGGAGCTCTAAGAGGCAAGAAGGAATTTTCTCCTTGAGTCCTAGGAGTAAGGCCCTGCCAACACACTAATTTCCCACTTCTAACCTCGAGAAATGTGATTGAATATATTTGTATTGTTTAAGAGCCACCAAGTGTGTGGTATATGTCACAGCAGACCCAGAAAACTAATATACCTGGTAACTGGTGCACCTTGGTTAAAGGGAGCAGTTGCTAATGGTCAGAATTGCACCCCAGGTAATCAGGAAAATCCATGTTCCCACGTCCCTCTCTGAGTTTGGTGCAAAATAAGGATTCATGGTGCTTTTTTTTATTATGTACAAATTGCTGTGCAGGCTATGATGGGGAGAGAGGGAGAGAGAGAGAGAGAGAGAGAGCAATTAGACACAATCCTGACTTCATGGAGCTTACAAGCAGGCAGAGACAGGCATGGGTAAAAAATGACTGTACCCAAGGGCGAAAAAGCATGAATAGGGATCAAATCTACCTTTGCTTCAGGGCTTGCTGTAGTGGCCAGATGGCAAGTGAGGAGGCAAGAGTAGCATAGGCCTGAGCCCTCAACAAACTGAAGGAGGCTTTGGGTGCTGAAAGAGAGGGGAAGGAAGAAGGACATGAACTTTCATAATTTTCCACTGGGGAGAAACTTTGAGGATAGGAAAAATGTCTAAAAGTGATTTTTTTTTTCCAGAATGATTTCTGGACCTGTAACTGTAGAAATCATCTGATGGTGTACTTTTGACAAAATCAGCAGTGAAATTCTCCCAATCTTTCAGAGTGAGACCAATGTTGCTTTGATGTGACATCTTATATACTGAGGTCATGAGGCACTCTGGCTTTATTATGTAAGTTGCACTTGGATACAAATATGTGTAATAGAATGTTGGATATGAGCCGGGCAGGAGATATGCTGCAGAAAAGAGAAGGGTTGAAGCCAGACCAGAGGAAGCCCATTCTAGCTGGAAGCTGCTCTTTATTCCCCCAGGATTCCCAACAGCCTAATGCAAATTAGTACAACATTTGAAATACTCTCTAAACCATCTGGGCCCTGGGATTGAATTTTATGATGCGTTTTTAAAAGCACAAGTCTTAGAAATAACATACCATATTAGTAAAGAAGAGGCAAGGTACTGCAGAGTAATCAATCATCTCTCCAGAGAAGTTGTGACTTTTGATCATATTGGTTCCCACCCCCCTCTCTCTGGCCTCACAAGCCATAAGCAGGAAACAGCCAGAGCCTATTGGCTCTAGAACATGCTCCTTCACTCTTTTCAATCTTATCAAAGCTTCACAGAAGCTCTGATTCTCTATCAAATGGGCATAAGATTCTTGATCCAATTGGCATAATCTCAGAGAGCCTCCAAAATGCTTCTCTTTAACCATCTTTTCTACCTTTGGAGTACATTTTTCACAGGCTCTAAACACATCCTTAGTTGCTAATATGGTATGTTATTTCTAAGACTTGTGCTTTATAAAATGCATCATAAAATTCAATCCCCGGGCCCAGGTGGTTTAGAGAGTATTTCAAATGTTGTACTAATTTGGAATCAAGGGGTGGGGGGCGGGTGTGTGGCTAGTTCTAAAAAAAATATAGACCCTTTACATTTTGGCCAAATCCCTAATGTACAATTGAACTGCATCCTAAAAGACTTAAACGGTCTTGGCCAGTGTCACGGAATCATCTCCCTATCCAGATGATAAGCCTGTGAGACTAGGGCTGTTCCCAAACCCAGAGAATTTAGCACCTGGGGAATTGACTACAGCCACCTGCTTTCTGGGAAACTAAAGAGGAAAAAGGATCTGTCGAACGTGTTCCCTGGGTACTAGTTCCCACTGACTCTAAACACAGCATGAGCTGAAAATGAGCTCCCAAATGATGTCACATTTGGGATGAAACTGCATCCTGAGCATCACCAAGGGCCAGCAGTCAATGCAGTCAATTTGTGATCTTTTTTTTTTTTTTTTGTCTTTCTCTTGCCTTTCCCAGGAAACAAATCATCTTCTAATCATGGTTCAAAGTTTATACAATCAGCATGAACTTAGTGTATGTTAGTTGCATTCACTGCAGGGAGGATAGTTTAGACTTGATTCTGCTTCTTAATGCCTACATGAGCCTCCATGGGTCATTTTCCTCCCTGTCTTGATTTTCTCCATAGAGAGAGTGAAGATGGAAAATCATGGATTGACCATGTCTCACAGGGAGAAGACTTTGCTATCTCCTAGAGAACCAGTGATTCTGATCATCTACAATGAATTTCCTCTTCCTCTAGGTGTCACTGGAACGGTTCTAAAATTCCTCTATCTTCTTTACTACCTGGTGATTAATTTTATGTGCCAACTTGATAGAACTAAGTAATGCCCAGATAGCTGGTAAAATGTTAGTCTGGGGCATGTCAGTGAACGCTTGCAGAAGAGATTTGAATTAGGAGAGTAATAAAGAGGGCCCAGCCCCACCAATCTGGGTGGGTGTCATCCAGTTTACTGAGGCTCTGAGAAGAATAAAAAAGGTAGACGAAGGGTGAATTTACTTTCTTCTCCTGCCTTTGAGACTTTCCCCAGTAGCCTCCATGTTCTTAGTCCTTGGGAGTTACACTATCCATAAACTCCTCAAAACCCCTTGTGGGGAGAGTGTAGACCAACAGGTTTTCATTAATCCCATTTCAGGAATGTGGAGACATAGACTGAGAGACTTGAAGTGAATTAAAAGTACCAGAGCCAGATTTCGGATACTACTTTCTGATTTCTTTGTTCAGTGTCCTAGGTTGTGAGGTCCTTCATGATCTCTATGAGGGTTTGCTGAAAAATAGAACCCAAAACAAAGACTTTCAGGCCATTTGAAGTGATCTTAGGAACCTGGAATGGGAAACTGGGGAGTCTATGGGGAAGGAGAGAAGCCAGGCTTTCATTTGATCGTACACTTGGCTGCTGCTCTGGAGAACAACTAGTTCTTGTCTGGATGAGACCTTCTGAGGTGACTTATGAATTACATCTCAGAACTTCCCAGGACATAAAAAGGAGGCATTTGAATATAAAAGGTGGACCTGTAGGCTTGGGCTCCCTGATCCTGCACATGTGAGAGTGTTGGGGCTTTCCACGGGCTTCCCAAGACAAGGCAGCAGAGAAACTCCTGGGATGTGAAGTGAGAAATGTGGTCGAGGACTAATTCTGGAGCAAGAGTACTTGCACTGCGACCTGTGTGACCTTTGGAAAATAATTTAATTACTCTGTGTCTCCATTTCTCCATGTGGAAAATGGCATGAGAATAACAGTCACCATATCCTCGTTTTCCTGGGCTTAAATAAATAATGGCTGGAACCACAGAAACACTTAGTACTTGGGTCAGACAATGCAGCTTCTTAATGTTTCAGGTTGGGACTGAACTTCATGATGGAAGCAGTTGGGAGCCCTCTCACAGGTTGTGCCCTGGAGTGACATGGTCGTCTTCCTGAGTGACAGGAGCATCTTGGTTTTAAGATAAGCCCTCCAGCTTGTTTTGAATGTGCTCAGAAGCCAGAGAACTGGAAGCAGGAGGCTTTAGTGGACCCTGGAGGTGAAAGATCTAATGAATCCCTCTGTCACAGGAATATCCAAGTAATGATCAAGTTCTCCCAAGGATTAACAGACAGATGAAAGAAGTTCTTGGCATTGACTTCTAGGCCTCAGTTCTCAAGAATGTTGATATCACACAGCCATGACTGGATACTTTAGGTACTGAGAAACAGAAGGAAGCTTGCTATTTACACTACTTAGTGACCTGGAGAGACTGAAAGAACATAGGTTTAGATTTTCAAATTCACATTTGTCTCCTGGCTCTTCACCCTGACATTGAAGTGGGTAACTATAATATAGGGAGAATTTGTCTTCCCAATAGTACTTTTTTTTTGAGAATTAATGAAAGAAATTCTGTTCTTTTGACTCTGGTGCAGTGTAGAGCTCTCAGACCTTCAATAAATAGAGAATTTTGAACTGGATAGTTGTATGTGTTACTATTATTATGTGGGGGTGTAAGGAGTAGAAAAGATGAGGTGTGTAGATCTCTAGCATGTATTTTGAATGCAGCAGGTGCTAGTAAGTATTAGTTTACAACTTCCTTATTATTGGGTTGCTTATCTCTTCCCTGGGGTCTGTACTGCTGCTAGTCTGAGACAGGTTTTTCCACATCTCTAGTGCACAATGCAACAAGAGTGTAATTTTATTTTCTTACCGCCTCAGATCCCCATTTCCAAGAATGACTATCTTAGTCAGTTCTGGCTGCTATAACAATTTGCCAAAGAGAGGGTGGTTTAACCAACAAATGTTCACTTCTCTCAGTTCTGGAGTGTGAGAAGTTCAAGATCAAAGTGGTTGATCTGGTGTCTGGTGAGGACCCACTTCCTGATGGCAGGTGATCAGCTTTTCATGGGTCCTCATGTGGTGGAAAAGGGGTGAGCTACCTCTCATGTCTTCTTCTTATAAGGGCACTAATACCATTCCTGGAGGCTCCACCTTCATGACCTAAACACCTCCCCAAGCCCCATCTCCAAATCACACCCGGAATAGATTTCAAAGTTCTGATTTGGGGAGACACAAATGTTCAGTCCATACCAAGGACTTTCCCTGAAGCAGTTCAGCTCTGAGCTCCCCACAGTTTGCCAGCGGCACTTTCAGCCTTCAGTGACTTACACATTAGCAGCTGCAGTTTCTCATGGACACAGGCCCTGTGTGATCTCAGCTGGACACGTCACCCCGACCATTCCCCTGGCCATCTCAGGACTGTTAAGACAGTCAGACTGACTCTGTGGCAGATTCTTTGCCAAAACTGTGAAGCAGCTGCTCACAGCTCAGTCTGTCACAGGCTTTGAGGATAAAATACATTTTCTATACAAAAGGAAGGGTCAGTTTTAAGCACTTCTTTTCACTTTTATGTAACTTTTATAATTTTAAAGGCTCCTCCCTATCATCTATCATCTTGGTAGACAGACCTATTATCTAAGGTTGTTAAATTCATACCTGGTATTTGAGTACATGGTTTTGTGTTAGATAACCACATTCTCAAAAAAAAAAAAAGAAAGAAAGAAAATCTTGCAAATGAACTCATCAGATTTAGATTGAGGAGTTAATTGGAATCATTTGGAGCAGTGATAGCATTTTAGGCATTTACTTTTTAGTTCTTAAAGGTCATTAGAGAGTAGTGAACAAGAACAAGAAGAATGAGTGTTCAGGACATTAGATGAGACAACCTTTGGAGGAGAAAGTTTGCTATATTAAGCCTTACATTTGACAATAATCTATTAAGGAACTATTGTGTTCTAGGCATTCTTCTAGGTGCTAAAGATAAAATAGGGAACAAATCCATTGTCCTTATGGAATTTACATTCTGATGGAGGAGACAGATATTAACTAAAACAAATAATTGAAAAATATAGCATATTAGATAGCAGTAAGTATCAAGAGAAAAACTTAAGTGGTAAGGGGATATGAATTGCTGCAACTGGCACTCTGGGTTCACTGGGGATGGCCCTATGGGCAGTAAGAGGGCTGAAATTACTAAGCACTTCCTTGTCCATTGGAAATATGTGGATGAATAAGGCAAATGTTCTATCTTAGTGGGAGTGTGGAAGGAGTCATGGTGTGACCACCAAAATGAGTTCTCTCCTTCTATGGTAAAACCATCATAGCTGGAATCAATGTGGCTTCCCAACCAGGTCTACATTTCCCATTTCTTGGAATTAGGTGTGACCCCGAGAATAAGTTCTTTATGTGGAGTATGAGTAAGAGCAATGGGGGTCACCCTGGGAGGTGGTAAGGTGGTGGAGGTGCCTTCTTCCTGCCCTCATCCTCCTCTGTGCTTTCCCCTGAGCTGGAATGTCAAATAGCAGAGCCATGGTGGAAGACAGGTGCAGTAGATACCAGATTCATGGTCAGCCCGAGTCTTCGAGTGGCCACATGGAGGAGAGTAAGCTGCTGACCAGGAAACTCACTCTAGACCCTTAAATGACCAAGAAATATGTTTCAATTTTGTTAGATTCATTTAATTTCAGGGTTCTAGTTGCCATAACAGTGTAGACCTAACTAATTTATAGACCACTCTTGTAATTTATCTGTAAGACTAAAAGCCCTCCATTTATTTACATGGCTGATTGCTATATTTTAGGTATAGTGGGGGAAAAAAGGTACAATAGCAGTGAACAGGAATGTTTAATTCTGTCAGCAGTAGGTAGGTTAGCATCAAGTTTGGGAAAGTAGGACAAAAAGTATGAATATGGCATAATGAATCGCATTATCATGTAAAATTATAATGCACCAATAATTTTTTTTTAAAGTAGGACAAAGAAGATGATTTTGAGTGAAGCCTTGAGGAATGAATGAAAATTTACCTTGGGAAAGAAACGATAAAAGGGCAACTCCCCGTGGATGCCACAGAGTGAATGAAGTCACAGAGGCATGAAAGTGGATCTTGTATGTTATGTGTGCCTGGAATTGGAAAGAAATGAAAGAAAATGTTATTGTCCAAAATTATTGTATCTAGTTATTTGAGTTCATATTATTGAATATGGGAAATATGGTGTGCTTTAAAAGGTAAGGTATCTGAAAGGTAACCATAGCTGTTATTGTTTTCAAAGATTACAAAGATGACAGGTACAAGGTGATGGAAAACATTTTATTCTGTCCAAACTATACATCTGAGAGTTCTTAGCTATGGGGGCTTTAGTAGGAGCTTAACCTTTATAAATGCAATTCAATCATAGTTGAGATGGTTGAGATGATTTCTAAAATAATAATAATAATAATAATAATAATAATAATGCCTGCAGTTACAAAAATCCAATTATCACAGTTAAAAGGATTACATTTTCAGCACAGATGCAAACAAATATAACCTCCCTCTAATTATCAGACAGTATAAATTTTGTTAGTATATATTAGAGTTCTGACATGTTTGGTTTCTCCTGCCATTTCTGTATTGAAGTTGACACTATGTGTCTAGTACTACACAGTTTCATCTACTGGTATCCAGATACTGTGTATCCCTGTTTTATAGATAAGAAGACTGAGACACAGAGGTTAAGTTCTTGTTCAAGTGCAGCTGAGGACCGAGTTCCATAGTGGGAGTTTGAGGTCTGTTTGACTCTCCAAAGCTCACTTTTTTAAACAATGACATTCCTTCTTTGCTTCTCTTGAACACATAGTTTTTATTTCCAGTGTATGTATTTTGAAACCTTGTGTGGGTTTTGGAGATGTGAGATTCTGATTTTTTTCAGATTATGTATTTAATCTTCATGTTTTTAAAAATATCCATCAACAGCCAGAATCCTTTTTCAGTGCTGCCCTCTGGGGCACGCTGGCTTTGCAGTAAGCCATGACTAGAGTATAGCAGAGTGTCTCCAGTGTTTCAACGTACAGTGCAATTTCCTTACTGGGTCACAGGACATTTAGAGTATGCGAGATTTCAAGGCATCCATATATATCAGCATAAATCACCCTTAAATCTCTACTCTGAGTAGAGCCGTGTCAGCTCAGTCTTAATTCTTTTCCTAGTTTCTGGGCTGAGTAGTTAAACTTTGATATTTCATTGTCAGGAAATTGGTGGGTTCCTTAGTGGGGGAAATAATAATTTGTGTGATTTATCAGTGCCAGAGAAGCAGCAATAAGGAAGGGCTAACAAAAATGGAGAGTCAGTGCCGTGTTAGATAACATGCTTATGCCCATATTTAATCACCTCTACTAGCCTATGAGACAAACACTATTATTTCAATTTTTACAAATGAGAAACCTGAGACTCAAACTTGCTGAGGTTGCCCAGTCGGTAGGTAATTCTGGAATTTAAACTGAAGCTGGTCAGATTCCACAGTCCGATGCCTTTCAATGACATGAAGCTTGAATGATTGAAGTGAATTGTTCTCTTTAAACCAATTTCCATGTGTCTTTTGAATTCTGTGGTCAATAAAATCTATTTTATGAATTGCAATTGGTGTAAAAATAATAGAGAAAAAAATATCAAAGTTCACTCCATAGAGAAAGGACAAGTGTTGATGTGTGGAAGTTTGGTTTCAGTTCCATATTTAACCATGTATTGCATTGTGCCTAAGAGAGTGTGTCCTGGCTGGCCTTGGGGGGATGTATTTTATCATAGCTTGTGGTCAAGAGTCCTCAAACCCCCTCTCTGTCTTGTGCTCTGGTTCAGACACTAGATATTCTGCAGCCTCCTCTGGTTCATAGATCAGGCTGATCTCCCCCATGCCTTTGCAGCCCTGCTCCTGTTTCTGTGTTCTGTGTCCCAGGGAAGGGTGCCAAGGTCCCTCTCATTATGACCATCCTCAACAACAACCTCTTTCTAACCCATTGCATCTAAGCTGCCTTTCAGTTCTAATGAATTACATATGAAATAAATCTCAAAACTACTTCTTCCACTCTATCCCTCCCTCCCTGTTGTTGGAGGGAAGGATGCTGTTGAATCCACACCCATCATTCTGGGCAATGAGGCACCTACAACCCCTTTTGCCTTTTTCTGTCCCACTTGTCTTTGGCTTCTGTTTACTCCTTGACTGTCCATGTGGTGTTGAGGAAGTAACCCATTCTTCCTCTCACTTAATGTACCCAGCAGACAGCGAATCTGAGCACATTAACACCTCGTATAAGAAAGATCACACTGTGCCACATATAGCCAACATTTGATGTTGTCTTAAGTTTATTTTTCACCAACCTTTGAGTAGAAAATACTAACTCATTGTAGTTTTAGTTAGCACCTTTTCATTCCCTAATGCAGTTGGACATTTTTATGTTTATAGATCACTTGGAACTCTCTCATTTCTGTATGAAGCATTTATTTACATTTCTTGATCATTTTAAAAATTAGGTTCCTCGCTTCTTTATTAGGTCATCAGAGGTCTTTAAGAGGCCATTCTTTAATACATTTGGACACTAGAGTTTTCTGAGTTATTTATGTGACAAATATTTTCTACTGGTTTTTCAATTTGCATGAGTTCTTTGGACAAACAGGATTTTGAACTCAGGGGCACTGGGCCACTGAGCCACATCCCCAGTTCTACTTTGTATAGGGTCTCACTGATTTGCTTAGTTTCTTGCTATTGCTGAGGCTGGCTTTGAATTCACTATTCTCCTGCCTCAGCCTCCTGAACTGCTGGGATTATAGGCATGTGCTTCCATGCCTGGCAGAAGCTTTTAATTTTAATGTTACATTTTATCATGTTTTCTAGTTTGGGTTGGTGCTTTCTAGCTTGCTATGAAACCCTCCTTATACACAATTATGAAGGCTTTTTTTCTTTTTTCTCTTTTATACTTACAATTTTATTTTTTTTACAGATAAA
The DNA here is from genome assembly GCF_964194105.1 of Spermophilus citellus. Taxonomy (NCBI): domain Eukaryota; kingdom Metazoa; phylum Chordata; class Mammalia; order Rodentia; family Sciuridae; genus Spermophilus; species Spermophilus citellus. The sequence continues at coordinate 95,501,494 of NC_138191.1, read as the reverse complement.
TGCTTAGTCCACCTGGAATTGTTGTTCATGGAGAGTGGTGGTACAGATTTCATCTTTTTCCATAGCTCATACTCAATATTCCTAGTACCACTTATTAATAGGCTATTTCCCCACAAGCCTGTAATCCAGCTTCTGTCAGAACCAATACTTTCATATATTCAGGATGGTACCTGGGCTCTCTGTTCTGTCATACTGCGTTTGTCTATCTTTGTTCTACTACTTCAGGTCTTATTACTATAGCATTATAAGTCATCTGGTATGGCAAGAATTCATAAAAGATAGATACAAATCTTTTCAAGTTTTACCAAAAAGCTGTTGTTAGAATTTTGTTCGGAATCATCTGACATTATAGATTTTAATGGGGAAAATGGCATCTTCATAATATTGAGTTTTCCCATCTATGAACATAGTAAAAATTTATATTTGCCCATATTTTATTGGTTTCTTCCGGAGTGGTTTTAGAATATTCTCCCTGGAGGTCTTATGTGTATGTGAACACACACATAACACATGAGTATATATTGTATGCATTTTTAAAATTAGATAAATGCTGTCTTTTAAAAGGTTGTTGTTATGGTTTGGATATGAGATATCTCCTGAAAAGCTCATGTGATAATGCAGGAAATGTTCAGAGGTGAAATGATCAGATTATAAGACTCATAACCTAATCAGTGGATCAATCCATTTGATGGTTAATAATTCAAACTAGAGACAAGTGAGGTGTGGCTGGAGGAAGCAGGTCACTGGAGGCATGCCATTGAAAATTAGATTTTGTCCCTGGCTCCTCTCTCTCTCTTTCTCTTGCTCTCTTCCAGCAGCCACAAGCTGAGCAGCTTTCCTCCATCACACCTTTCCACCATGATGTTCTAGCTTATCTTTGGTCTGGAGAAATGGCGTCAACCGAGCATGGACTGAGACCCCTGTAAGAAGACCCCTGTAAGAAGAAAGTGGTGGGGACAAATATATGTCATTCTGGGTAGATAATTTTTAACTGTGAGGCCAAAATAAACTTTTCTTCCTGTAAGTTGTTCTTGTAAGCTATTTTGTCCCAGTGACAAGAGTCTGACAAATATTTTCTACTGGTTTTTCAATTTGTATGAGTTTTTTTTGACAAATAGGGTTTTGAACTCAGGGGCACAGTTACTCACTCAGTCTAAGTATTTCTTTAATCCTAATGAACAGTTGGCTTCTGTGTATTGATGTTACTCAATATTGAAGTGTATTCAGTCACCTTATGATTTCATTAATATTAACTTGTGTTTTTCTTCAGTTTTCAGTAAAAGACATTTACAATTTCAATGAGTATCTCCTAATCTCATTCTTTTTATTTTTTTTCTCTTACATGGGAAAGGATCAGTATTGAGTAGGGAATCATTGTCTTTTTCTATCTTTCTATTAAATGTTTCCAACATTTAATCTTTAAGTATGCTTTACTAGAGATGTTTGATAGATGCCTTTTATCAGTTTCTCTCTATTCCTAGTTTTATCAAAATTTCAAATTATAATTAAAACATTTTTTGAACATTCAAAAATCTATTGAGAATAATAAATTTTCTTTATAATTAAGGTGAGATTATGCCAATGGGTTTTAAAATACTAATCCAAACCTGCATTCCTGGGATAAATGAAATTTCATCAATTCTTACTAGATTTTACAAATTCTGAAATAAATTTGAAAATACTGAGTTCAGAATATTTGAATCTATGTTCAATGACAATGGCCCAATGTTTTTGTTTTACATATCAGCCAGATCTGGATTTGAAATTGAGAGTGTACTAACTTCATAAAACCAACTGAAGAGTATCCTTTTTCTGTTCTCTTGAAGAGTTTGTATAAGATTGGCACTATTTATTCCTTGAGAATTTGGTAGAAATCACTTGTAAGATCATCCATCTGCACTTGGAGTTTTCTTTGTGGAAGACTTTACATATAATGATTTGATTTCTTTAATGGTTATGGTTATATTTAGGTTTCATATTGCTTTCTGATTCAAACAAAATGGGTGAATACTTAAGAAATATAATAAAACTAAGAGAAGGTTAATATCCAGAATTGCATAATTCAATTAAAGGTAGGAAATCTATGAGCATTATCAAATTGGAAATGCAAATAAAACCCTGTATTCTGAGGTCAGGATGTTGAGCATGGGTTTCAAAGAGTTGAGTCACTCTTACATCCTGTGTAATTTTTAACATCTAAAAATGATTAAGAGGAATCTTTGTACATTGAATATATAGAGGACAACTTGATTATAAAACCAAAAAGAAAGAAGAAAGTGGTGGGGACAAATATATGTCATTCTGGGTAGATAATTTTTAAGTGTGATTGTTCAATGTAGTTTGTCTTCTTATTCCTCTTTGAGAAAGTGTGATTAGAGAAATGCATGACAACTCTTAGAAAAAAAGGTAATGTGTTCCTTCTTGTTCATTGATATTCCTTCTCTCATGTCTACTGAATCTGATGAATTCTAACTTACTTTTTTTTTTTTTTGCAAGCACAAAAAGTTTTATTTAAAGGATAGGATGGAGGGGTGAGGGGAGAGTCTAACTTACTTTTAAGACCCAGCAAACCAACATTTTTGTGACAACTCTCTGAATGCCCTGCGTGTCTACCCTATCAACAAGAATAATGCTCCTTAACATAGAAATATCTGTTCTGAACTTTTGAGTCATCCTTGTCCACTAGGCTATGGACTCCTTCAGAAAGGTCATGTCCTAATCCCTTCTGTGTACCTGTAGATAGTACAATGTTTTACACATAGCAAGAAATTGTTTTTCAGGAATGTTTGATTTTAAAAAGCCAGCCTCTTATGGTCATCTCCCACTTTCTTGATTCTTTCATAACTTATCTGTGGTCAATCAGAGATCCATATCAGAAATGAAACTGAGTGTAAAATCTTAGCAGATCATTTATCTCCCCTTTTCTAAATCCCTCATTATCTGACTATTCAAAAGGGCAGCTGAGGGGTGGGGAAGGAGGGGTGGCAGGCTTTCACATCCCTCCTGTTTTCATTCAAGCAAGGTCTTGCTTATTCTTGTCTGGTCTGATGCTGTTGGATTTGATTCCTGTGGGCCTCCTGTAACCAGACCTGTGGTGTAATCTTACACCTAATTAGACAATCATGCAGCAAGCCCTGGCCCTGCAGTTTGAAGGATGATTTATTTTTCTTTGCTGTGCTCAGGAAAGTAGAGACTGCAAAGTCATTTCAAAGGTCAAGCTGCTCCTTCCCCCATCCCCAGTTAGTCCCCCTACCCTCCTGCCTCCTGTGGCCGGAGGATAGAAACTTCTCCCTGGAGGCTTCATAGCAGATCTGGGTGAGTAGAAGGGTGGTCTTCAGTGTGACATTCAGAGGGTATAGGACTCTGAAAGGTATAGGACTATACCTTTGTCTTCTGTGGAGATCCCTCATTATGGTTCACATGCTTTTCTGTCCCACTTCAACAGAGAGCTCCACATGGACTTTTAGCTTGAGTGGTCACCCCTTAAGATCCTGCTCCTGCCTTTTTCTCTAACATCACCTCTCAAACTATGAACTCTTGGGAATGAAAGCCATGTAACTGGAAAACTGTATTTCAAGTCCTCTACCTTGAGCATAGCATTCTTCTGTCCAGAAAGTTCCTTCCCTGCATCTCCTGGCTCCTCTTCCTCCTCTTCCTCCTCCTCCTCCTCCTCCTTCTGGTAGTCAGCTCAGTATTACTCTTCAAAATTCTGTTTATGTTTCCTCCTCCTGGACACCTTCCATGATGCACCCAGCCTAGGATAAGTTCCATGCTTCCCTCTCCCCGCATCTTTTATCTAAACACAAGTATCCCATTTAATTGTTACCATTGATTTGAAGGTCTTATTTTCCTACCAGACTTCAAACTCTAAGAAACTAAAGTAAAAATGCTGTCAAAGGGCCTAGTAAGTGCCTGACACAGAGTTGGTCCTAGCTATGTAGGTAAATACTAATTAAATAAATCAGTCCAAAAGGAATCTATTGAAGGGAGCTTAGATGTTGTGTAAGATACAGGAACAGGGCTAGAGAGAGGCTGGTAAGGACACTGGCCCCTGATAGCCTCTTAAAATGATATAGCCATCTTAACTACCTGAATTCCTCCTATGATTCAGTGCACACATGCACAATCCTACCTGAATTCTGAACCCGCTGCTTGACCTGAATTCATAGCTGGTACTGCTTCACCCTCCTGGTTTCAGAGCTTGCTACAGTTCTTTTGTTGGCCAAGGCTGCCTCACTTGGCTCTGAACCCAGACTTTTAGTTCTCCACTAACTCCCAGGCCTCTTGATGTCCCTAACCAACATCCCTACCAGTTCTGCCCAATCTTAGCCCTCCATTTCCCTGGGCTTTCTATTTCCCCTCTTCCCAATAGACTTCCCCAGTCCTGTGAATAAAAACCAGAGAGAGACGAATGGCTTCATGTAGATGAAGATCATGTCATGGAGGCCTATAACCTGTCCTCTGAGTATTAAACTTTCTGAAGCTTGTGCTGAAGGAGGAGCCATGACCGGCCACGCTACGGCATGGGCCAAACCATTTTGGGTGGGCATCTGTCTTAGTGTGCTTTGTATTACTGTAACAAAACATCACAGACTAGGTAATTTACAAGAAAAAAAAAAAAACACCTTGACTCTCACTGTTCTGGAGGCTGGAAAGTGCAATATTAGGTGTCAGTATCTGGTAAAGGCCTTAATATGATGTCATCCCCTGGCAGAGGGCAAGAGGGTGAGAGAGGGAAAGAGGATGTAAAAGAGGGACAAACTCAGCTTTGTAAGAAACCCACTCTGCAGGTAGTGACAATCCATTCACAAGGGCAGAGCCCTCATGACCTCGTCATCTCTTAAAGGGCCCAACTTTCGACATCACTGCACTGGGGATTATGTTTCTACACATGAACTCGGGGGACAAGGTCAAACCACAGTAGTGCCTGACTTAAGAACAGTTTGTGCATAGGTGAGTCAGGGAGCAAGATTGTCCTTGATGGACACTCAAAGGGTACAGTCCAACAGTGATGAGTGGTTGAATTTTAGGATAGTTACGTGTGATAGCTAAGCAGAAGATCCTGGAGGGTGGAGCGGAAGCGGAGGCACCATACCTGCGCTGGTCCCTGTTGGTGCTCTTGAAGGTCCAACTTTGTTTTCTTTCTGTGTAAGGCATGCATAGCCCCTCTCTACCACTCTGTTTTTTGTTTGTTTGTTTTGCTTTTGCTTTAGTAGCTCAAATATGACCTTGCAACCAAAGAGCCTGACCAGGAATGAGAACATGGAAAAGGGTAGAAGGCTATGGGCTGAGGGTTGTGCAGGTGGGGGAAGTCTGGGGTATTAGAAATGAAGTCTGATGAAAATTTGAGATGCACAGGGTGAGTTTTAGGAAAAGCAGAGGGTTTGAGAGCAGGTGGCAAGACCAGGTGAAGAGGAGGGCAGTTGGATTCTTTTGGACCAGGAGAGCACCAACAGGAGGACTCTGATCAGTAAGGCAGGACTGAGGTGGGACATCTACTCTGGGGCTTGAGTCATTTCTGGGGTCCCTTTTCTTGACTATCCCCCAGGCTGGTATGGCCTGAGTAAGCTGTCAATAAAAATTAGTGTTTAATGTACCAGGCACTGGGATAAGAGTTTTTAAATACATTTATTCATTTAATTGCTCACCATCTTTCAAAGTATGTCTTAACATAATTTCCATTTTACAGATAATGAGACTGAAATTCAGGGAGGATCAGCTACCTGCTTCAAATCACACAGCCAATGTGGTGGAGCCAGATCTGAAGGCAGGTCTAAATGGGCCAAAGCTTTTTATGTGACTTTCTGCCTCCTTCACGCAGGGATCGTGGTGTACTTTGCTTTGAGCCTGTCTGGTAACTCTTGTTTGAAAACCTCACATAGTTTCCCATGCCCTGCTCCTCCTTCTATAGCCAGGTCATGCTGAATCCTGGAGGTGCTTGTTGACTGCTCTCAACAAGTGCTGCCAAGAGGCATTACCAAAATGTGCAATGATTTTCTTTTGGAAGAAAAAATCATGAGTAATAAGGACTGGATTCCAAGAGCAACAAGCACTGTGCTATTTCTTCTTCTTCTTCAATAGATGTAAAACTTGAAAGGGCAATGCTCTTAAGTTGCTTATTTTAAGATTAGATTATTTTTTTAGAACTTCAAACTTTAAAAGATGAGACCAGCATGCAAATATGACATTGCATACAGTCCTTATCACCCTGGGAAGGTTGAGTGATAGAAGCCACAATGGAAGGACAGTCAAGATGTGTTTTCTTGGTTCTAGTGACACTTTAATTTCTCTAGTCACTAGCTTCAAGTTTCTCAAGGGAAACAAGACATTTTCCTACAAACTTAATTTAAGTTCACTATAATTTCAAAAACTGTCATTATTCACTTAGGTGGCTTGGGTCCATCAGAGTTACTTGTTTGCTGAGGGAACTTGGCCAAGATCCTTAATTTCTCTGGGCTTCAAAAGTTTCTTCTACCAATGAAGACAATGGCACTTGTGCCATAGGTCTGCTTAGGAGGGGAAATAAAAGATGTAAAGGCCTTTAAGTTGTAAATGACTCTTTAAATGCAGGGGATTATTATTACACACATTCTTCTAGAGCCATGTTTTCTATCAAGGATATGGTTTGACATGCAGAGAGTTAGCAAAGACATGAATTCATTCAAGACATGCCCACTGTCACCTACTATAGATCATGTGCCATTATTTTTGAAGAGCATAAGGTAGGTGACCAAGACCAAGGCAATGCCTTTCTTTCCTGGGCTGGAATCTGACTGGAGGTACCATTCACTGTGCTGTGGGAGAAAATCATAGTGAAATATCCTGATGTGGTAGGAAATATCTAAGAATACTGTACTTAGAAGTATCTTCTCATCCAGACTTGGGAAGGAGGAAATACTCTTTATTCTGGCACTGATGCTAGATTGCAAAGTTCACATGTTGAAGTCCTAACCTGAATAACTTGATACATGTTTTAGTCAGCATGTTTTTTTTTAATCTGCTGTGACTGACAGACCTGACCAGCACAACTGTAGAAGTGGAAAGGTTCATTTAGGGGCTTACAGTTTCACAGGTCTCAGTCCATAAGTGGCTGGCTCCATCCCTTGGGGTCATGGTGAGGCAGGACATCATGGCAGAAGAGTATGGCAGAGGGAACCAGCTCACATGGTGATCAGGAAGCAGAGAGAGGTCTCCACTTGCCAGATACAAATATATACCCCAAAGCCATGACCCCAATCCCACATCCTCCAACCACACCCTACCACTTCAGTTACCACTCAGTTAATCCCTATCAGGGGGTTAATTCACTGATTGGATTAAGACTCCCACAACCCAATCATTCCTCCTCCAAACCTTCTTGCATTGTCTCACATGTGATTTTGGGGGGGACATCACATGTAAACCACAACAACACATGACTTTATTTAATTAAAGAGTAATTAAAGTTAAGTCAGAGAGTCAATCCTAATCCAATATGTTCAGTGCCCTTTTAAGGAGATGAGGAGACAGACATACACAGAAGGAAGAGCATGTGAAGTCAGGAGGAGAAAACAGCCACCTGCAAGTCCAAGAGATTGACTCAGAAGCCACTGGCATGCTGACACTTTGACCTTGGGTTTCTGGCTCCAGACTGTGAGACAACACATGTTATATGAGCTACCCAGTCTTTGGTACCTTGTTATGTCAGTCCAAGTAAACCAGTGCAGATATCAGGTGGACACTGAACAAATATTTCTTTGAACAAATGATTGAATGAAATGATTCTTCTTAGCTCAGAGCTGGTCCATGACAGCAGTTAACCAGGCTAAGGTGTGTTCAAAGGGAGTGGGCAAGGAGAGTGTTCCAAGCTAAGGGAACACCAGCTGGAAGGAGAGAGACTTGTGAGATCTGAATGTGTTTAGCACAACTATAGTATCGAAAAGATGGTGGGTGGCCAGAGATGGAGGTGGAAGGGCAAGTCAGGGAGCAGGTCAAGCTGAGTCACGTAAGTTGGCAAAGGAATAGACGGAAGCTTCCAGAGGCCCCACTGACCCCCAAATAAGGTGCAGCTACTTAACATGCATATATTGTGATGCATCACACAACTGGGTTCAATAAGACTCTGATCCTAACTGCCTTGGGCTGTCACAGAAATAATTTCATTCAAGCTTCCTTGTGCATACCCATGGGTCCCATTATTACCTCTGTCATATACGAGGCAACAGAGACTCAGATGGAGTAATTTTTCTGAAGACAAATGGCCAGGAGGAAAAGCAGGATTGACTCACCCACTTAGGTAAGGGTGAAAACTCTAAAGTATAGCTCTCTTAGCATAGTTACCATATGCCCCGCCCAGAGCACCTCTCTTTCCAGAACTTGGGCTAGGGAGTTGTCAAGAATGAAGGCATTCTACTTGTTGCATGGGATGTCTTTGTGTGTCTGTGTGTTATACATGTGAATGTTTGTATATGTGTGAGCAAGTGAATGTGTGTGCGAATGTGTATGTGTGTGTGCATACATGTGCAGCTATAGCTGGGTCATCAAAGAAGAGTGTGGACAGCAGGATTGGGAGTGACTGTTTTTACGCTGGGATGCCATGGTTGCTGGGAAGAGGGGAAATGCCATGGCTGGGAAAACCCAGCAACAAGACTGGAATGTCCATGACAGTCTGAGGCAAGAGACTACCATCAGCCAGAACATTGTCCTTGCTCCTCAACTTTCCACGGAGGATCTCCAGCAAGACTACCTGTCTTGGCTCCTATGCCAGCTCCTCACTCTCTTTCCTGGGAAAAGTCACTCTACTCCAGATGGTGGTTGTGGGAGGTAGGCTTCCTGCCTCCAGGAAGGGTGTCCTGGTCTCTTTCAGTCATGCCTAGCAGCCGGGTGGGTGAATTTATTTCCAGGTGGTGGGGATTGAAGCCTCATGCTGCCAGGCAGGTAGCTCTACCACTTAAATGTTGTTGACTACTCATTTGGGCGTCATTAAAACTCATGCTCCCAATCTACCTTTTATCAGCATAAAAACTGATAGTTTTTAACAGGTATCTGTCTGGCTCCCCTGTCTATGTTAGTTGGCTCCAAATGTACAACAAGAAGGAAAGCGCCCCAAAGCCAACGGTGTGACCCCGGAGATCCAGGCTGTCTGATTCGCGCAGCCTGCCCCGCGGCTACAGAAGGCGTGGCGCCGCAGAGAAGGGATTAATTAGTAAGCAGGGAGATAAGTGACTGCGACACGGTGGTATCCCACCAGCCAAGCCCGCACTGACCCCCGGGCTGAGTTCGGGATTGAAGACGGAGAAGGAAGCGGTACAGTCCCATCCCCCACAAGGGACACTCCACTAAGGCAACCAGCGGCCACCATCTTGGAGAGCTGAAGTATCCACCGCCACTCTCCGACAGATTGCAACAACAAAACAGGAGAAACCAAGACTAGCAGGAGAAACCAGGAGACTAGAGGCAAGGCCCTCGCGACTGGGCAGCTGAAAACTGCAGGCCCGCTGGCGACAGTTCACCCACTGCCCGTGTAACTGGGTGGTAGGAGAACGCCCACCCGCTGGCGACTGATCACCTGCCCGCAACCTGTGATACTGGGCGGCTGGAGTCTGCCCGCCTGCCGCGACCGGGAGTTGAAACCAAACAGAGACAGTCCAGTCACACCCCCCCATTAGGGCACCCTGGCAAGGAGACTGGGGCCCGTCATAGCAGAGTAGTGTCGTCACTGGAGCTCGGACGTCGGAATTCCTTCCCAGCGGAATCCACGTTAGCAGGCATAGTTTAACAACACAAAGGAGAGACATCATAGTAATACAGAAACAAAACAAATCTATAGAAGAGAGCAGAAACACGACAATCAAAAAGAGCTGGAAAGTAACGTGGACAACATGAGAAAACAAGGGAAAAAAGGATTACAAACAATGCAAGACAACTCAATTCTACAGGAGGACATAGAAACATCAGAAACAGGGATAGGGAAAGAACTCAAGGCATACCTAACTCGAATGGAAAGGAATATTAGAGAAGACATGAGACAGCAAGTCCAAGAAATAAAAGTATATTTTGAAAATGAATTAAACAAACAAATTCAAATGGCAAACAACGAGCTCTACCAGGAGATAGAGATCTTAAAAAAAAATCAAACAATAATCCTAGAATTGCAGGAAACTATAAACCAAATTAAAAACTCAAACGAGAATATTACAAATAGACTTGATCAAGTAGAAGTCAGAACATCAGATAATGAAGACAAGGTTTATCAACTTGAAAAGAATATAGTCAACACAGAAAAGATGCTTAAATCCCACGAGCAATCTATTCAAGAGATATGGGATGTCATAAAAAAACCAAATATGAGAGTCATAGGGATAGAAGAAGGCACAGAGATTCAAACCAAAGGAATGGACAGCATATTAAATGAAATAATTCTAGAAAACTTCTCAGAGATGAAAGATGGAATGGATTGCCAAATCCTGGAAGCCTACAGGACCCCAAACATTCAAAACCATAATAGACCAACTCCAAGACATATAATTATGAAGATAGCCAACGTACAGAACAAGGAGAGAATATTAAAAGCTACGAGAGAAAAGAGGCAGATTACGTTCAGGGGTAAACCAATTAGGTTAACGACCAATTTCTCATCACAAACTTTGAAAGCGAGAAGATCCTGGAATAATGTATTTCAAACGCTGAAAAATAATGGATTCCAACCAAGAATACTATATCCAGCAAAATTGAGCTTCAAATTTGACAATGAAATTAAAATCTTTCACAATAAACAAAAGCTAAAAGAATTTGCAGCAAGAAAACCAGCTCTGCAAAGCATTTTGAACAAAACACTACAAGAAGAGGAATTGAAAAATAGTGCCCAAAACTAACAGCAGGAGATATCTCAGTAAAGGGGGAGGAAAATAACCAAAAAGCAAAACTAGCCAAACTAAAATAAATAAATAAAGAAGCATGACTGGAAGTACAAATCATATCTCAATTGTAACCTTAAATGTTAATGGCCTAAACTCACCAATCAAGAGACATAGGCTAGTAACCTGGATCAAAACAACAAATCCAACAATATGCTGCCTTCAGGAGACTCATATGATAGGAAAAGACATACACAGGCTGAAGGTAAAAGGTTGGGAAAAATCATACCACTCACATGGCCCTCGGAAGCAAGCAGGAGTGGCCATACTCATATCGAATAAAATCAACTTCAAACCTAAGTTAATCAAGAAGGATAAAGAAGGTCACTATATACTGTTAAAAGGAACCATCCACCAACAAGACATAACAATCATCAATTTGTATACACCAAACAATGGAGCTGCAACGTTCATAAAACAAACTCTCCTCAAGTTCAAGAGTCAAATAGACCACAACACAATAATTATGGGTGACTTCAACACACCGCTCTCGCCATTAGACAGATCCTCTAGACAAAAGCTGAATAAAGAAACTATAGAACTCAACAGCACAATCAATAACCTAGACTTAACCGACATATATAGAATATATCAACCATCATCAAGTGGATACACGTTCTTCTTAGCAGCACATGGATCCTACTCAAAGATAGACCATATATTATGCCATAAGGCAACTCTTAGTAAATATAAAGGCGTGGAGATAATACCATGCACCATATCTGATCATAATGGAATGAAATTGGAAATCAATGATAAAAGAGGAAGGAAAAATCCTACATCACATGGAAAATGAACAATATGTTATTGAATGATCAATGGGTTATAGAAGACATAAAGGAGGAGATGAAAAAATTCTTAGAATCAAATGATAACACAGACACAACATACCGGAATCTATGGGACACAATGAAAGCAGTTTTAAGAGGGAAATTCATTTCTTGGAGTTCTTACCTCAAAAAAAGAAAAAACCAACAAATAAATGAACTCACGCAACACCTCAAAAACCTAGAAAAGGAAGAGCAAAACAACAGCAAATGTAGTAGAAGACAAGAAATAATTAAAATTAGAGCAGAAATCAACGAAATTGAAACAAAAGAAACCATTGAAAAAATTGATAAAACTAAAAGTTGGTTCTTTGAAAAAATAAATAAGATAGACAAGCCCTTAGCCATGCTAACGAAAAGAAGAAGAGAGAGAACTCAACTTACTAACATACTGGATGAAAAAGGCAATATCACAACAGACACTACAGAAATACAGAAGATAATTAGAAAGTATTTTGAAACCCTATATTCCAATAAAATAGAAGATAATGAAGATATCGATAAATTTCTTAAGGCATATGATTTGCCCAGATTGAGACAGGAAGACACACACAATTTAAACAGACCAATAACAAAAGAAGAAATAGAAGAAGCCATCAAAAGACTACCAACCAAGAAAAGCCCTGGACCGGATGGGTATACAGCGGAGTTCTACAAAACCTTCAAAGAAGAATTAATACCAATACTTTTCAAGCTATTTCAAGAAATAGAAAAAGAAGGAGCTCTTCCAAATTCATTCTATGAGGCCAACATCACTTTGATCCCAAAACCAGACAAAGATACTTCAAAGAAAGAAAACTACAGACCAATATCTCTAATGAACTTGGATGCAAAAATTCTCAATAAAATTCTGGCGAATCGAATACAAAAACATATCAGAAAACTTGTGCACCATGATCAAGTAGGATTCATTCCTGGGATGCAAGGATGGTTCAACATACGGAAATCAATAAATGCTATTCACCACATCAATAGACTTAAAGACAAGAACCACATGATCATCTCAATGGATGCAGAAAAAGCATTTGACAAAGTACAGCATCCCTTTATGTTCAAAACACTAGAAAAACTAGGGATAACAGGAAGTTACCTCAACATTGTGAAAGCTATATATGCTAAACCTCAGGCTAGCATCATCCTAAACGGAGAAAAACTGAAGGCATTTCCTCTAAAATCTGGAACAAGACAGGGATGCCCTCTATCACCACTTCTATTCAATTTAGTTCTTGAAGTACTAGCCAGAGCAATTAGACAGACAAAAGAAATTAAAGGCATAAAAATAGGAAAAGAAGAAATTAAACTATCGCTATTTGCGGATGACAAGATAATATACTTAACAGACCCAAAAGAGTCTACAAAGAAGCTGCTAGAGTTAATAAAGGAATTCAGCAAAGTGGCAGGTTATAAAATCAACATGCATAAATCAAAGTCATTGCTGTATATCAGCAACAAAACCTCTGAAATGGAAATAAGGAAAACCACTCCATTCACAATATCCTCAAAGAAAATAAGATACTTGGGAATCAACCTAACAAAAGAGGTGAAAGATTTATACAATGAAAACTACAGAACCCTAAAGAGAGAGATAGAAGAAGATCTCAGAAGATGGAAAAATGTACCCTGTTCATTGATAGGCAGAACTAACATCATCAAAATGGCGATATTACCCAAAGTTCTCTACAGGTTTAATGCGATGCCAATCAAAATCCCAACGGCATTTCTTGTAGAAATAGACAAAGCAATCATGAAATTCATATGGAAAAACAAAAGACCCAGAATAGCAAAAGCAATTCTAAGCAGGAAGTGTGAATCTGGAGGTATAGCGATACCAGAGGTCAAACTGTACTACAAAGCAATAGTAACAAAAACAGCATGGTACTGGTACCAGAACAGGCAGGTGGACCAATGGTACAGAATAGAAGACACAGAGACTAATCCACAAATTTACAACTATCTTATATTTGGTAAAGGGGCTAAAAGCATGCAATGGAGGAAGGATAGCATCTTCAACAAATGGTGCTGGGAAAATTGGAAATCCATATGCAACAAAATGAAATTGAATCCCTTTCTCTCGCCATCCACAAAAATTAACTCAAAATGGATCAGGGAGCTAGATATCAAATCAGAGACACTGCGTCTGATAGAAGAAAAAGTTGCCTACAATCTACATATTGTGGGGTCGGGCTCCAAATTCCTTAATAGGACACCCATAGCCCAAGAGTTAACAAGAATAAACAAATGGGACTTAATTAAACTTAAAAGTTTTTTCTCAGCAAGAGAAACAATAAAAGAGGTAAATAGAGAGCCTACATCCTGGGAACAAATTTTTACCCCCCACACCTCCGATAGAGCCCTAATATCCAGAATGTACAAAGAACTCAAAAAATTAAACAATAAGATAACAAATAACCCAATTAACAAATGGGCCAAGGACCTGAACAGACACTTCTCAGAGGAGGACATACAATCAATCAACAAGTACATGAAAAAATGCTCACCATCTCTAGCAATCAGAGAAATGCAAATCAAAACCACCCTAGGATACCATCTCACTCCAGTAAGATTGGCAGCCATTATGAAGTCAAACAACAATAAGTGTTGGCGGGGATGTGGGGAAAAGGGTACACTTGTACACTGCTGGTGGGGCTGAAAAATGGTGAGGCCAATTTGGAAAGCAGTATGGAGATTCCTGGGAAAGCTGGGAATGGATTCACCATTTGACCCAGCTATCACACTTCTCGGACTATTCCCTGAGGACCTTAAAAACGCGCTCTATAGGGATACGGCTGCATCAATGATTATAGCGGCACAATTCACAATAGCTAGACTGTGGAACCAATCTAGATGCCCCTCAATAGATGAATGGATAAAAAAATGTGGCATCTATACACAATGGAGTATTATGCAGCACTAAGAAATGACAAAATCATAGAATTTGCAGGGAAATGGATGGCATTAGAGCAGATTATGCTAAGCGAAGCTAGCCAAGCCCTAAAAAACAAATGCCAAATGTCTGCTTTGATATAAAGAGAACAACTAAGAACAGAACAGGAAGGAAGAGCATGAGGAAAAGACTACAGTAAACAAAGACGAATGGGGGGAGAGAAACGGAGAGAGAAGGGAAAGCACATGGAAATAGTAGGAGACCTTCAATGATACATAAAATTATAAGATATATCATGAGCTATGTAATGCTTTAAATAATCAATAAAAAAATAATTAGAATATGTTAAAAAAAAAAGAAGGAAAGCACATTATTTTCTGACCTCAATGCACTGGATTAATCATCAAGCAATAGCTAATGTGGGATCTGGGTGCTCAGGCAATGGAAGGCAGAGATGTTCTAGTTAATTCTCCTATTTGTACACTTTCCTACTTGTGCAGACACACATGCATTTTCCAGAAGTTTTTGTCTTCACCCAATAACAGTGGGGATATTTAGATTTCAGCCTGTAGGACACCTGCAGATTTATTTTGATTTTTCCCTGTGAAATATATTTGATTCCTTTTTATCAAGAATGCAGACTGTTTTGTTAACCAGGTATGTATAAGTGCTGGGGTATACCCATTCTGTCACCTTAACAATGATGTGCAACAAACCACCACACAGCTTGAACGCACACAATGACATTTGTTACTGTCAGGAGTTAGCGGGGATCAGCTGAGCGGCTGTGTGGCTCTTGGTCTGGCTCACTTGCATGTGGTTGGATGGCTATCAGCTGGTCTAGCATGGTCTCAGCTGGGGTCACTGGGTGACTTTGCCTTTTTCTGTGGGTCTCATTCTTCAGCAAACTATCCTGAGCACAGTCTTATGACAATGACAGAGGTGTAGGTGAGCCAGAGGGAAGATACCAGGCTCAGAAGTGGCTGATCATAACTTCCACCTTATTGGCTAATGCGATTCACATGGGAGTGGGGGGTACACTTTACCTTGATTTATCCGGACTAGCAGAGAACTCCTCAGTTGGCCAATCAGGATGGAAGGGAATTCACAAACCTGTGCCCACCATGTCTATCAGCTAGTCTGCTTTGTCAGTGCCTGTAATGTTCTGGTTGTTAGACCTTTTGAATATCATCACTGCCCATATTCATTCCACTTACTAAATCTTATAAGCTTTTAATTCTTTCTTTCTGTTTTTTTTTTTTTTTTAATTTTTGGTACAAGCGATTGAACCCAGGGACACTCAGCCACTGAGCCACATTTCCAGCCCTATTTTGTATTTTATTTAGAGACAGGGTCTCACTGAGTTGCTTAGTGCCTTGCCGTTGCTGAGGCTGGCTTTGAACTCTCCATCCTCATATCTCAGCCTCCCGAGCCCCTGGAATTACAGGCATGTGCCACCATGCCCGTCTAGTTTTGAAATCTTGAAGACTTCTAAAGCTGATGCCATCCTGTCTAGAGATTCAGAGCTGCTCCTTTCTGGCTTGGTTTCCTGCAGTTGTCCTCCTTTCTTAAACAATCCTTTCCTTGCTTAAAATTCTCCCTGGATTTCTGTATTTGATTGCCTATTTTCTGCCTGCACCTTCAGCTTCATTCCTAGTAACTGAGATGTGACAAAGCACTGGGCCCTCAGTGCTCAGAAGCCTGCTCAGTCACTCTTTTGCATCTTTCTCCTACACAACCTTCAACATGTGGCTTAGGCATCTCTTCCTCCAGGAAGTCTCTGGCCCTCGCACCCTGCCAGATGGAGCAAGCGTTGGCCTCTTTGATACTGAAGTGCTCATACTTCCTTTTGTCATAGCACTTACCACGTCATAGTAGAGTTTCCTCCTTGAACTTCCGCTTCCTGCTCCAGACTGGAGCTTCTGGAGGGTGGGGACCCATCTTATCCTGGTCTGTACTCACCGTGGCCCTGGTGAGAGCTCAGTATATTACAGATACTCTCTGAAATTTTTTGTTTTAATGAAAATAGGTATTGATGTAATTCTCAGTGTATTTTCAGTGAAGTTCAAAATATTCCTGTACCCTCCTCCTTTCTCCTTCTCCTATCTGAATTCTCTATCTCTCTGATGCCTTAAAAACACACAGTCCCCAAAGGGTTCATGCAGAGGGCTAAGTAGTTGAAAGCTTCTGCTTTGATTTTTTTTTTTAATTTCAGGAAGCTACTAGAAGAGAGGGTAATTATTGCTGTTAATAGAATAATTTCCTCATAATCTGGTTATATGACTTATTTTATTTTTAACATCAGAGCAGCTGACGTTAAACAAGCCTGGACAGGGCTCTGGGAGCAAGAGCTTCCTGAAACATATTCTCTTTGGTCTAATTACTCCACTGCAGGGGAGAACACAGTCTTAGAATCCAGAACTTTCTGATGTTTTTCAATGGCAACTCCACTGTGTCACAAGGAGAGAGGTAGATAGGATTAAGATTTCTGATCTGTCACCTCCTTTACTCTTATAGACCCAGTGAGAGCTTTCTAGAAGAAGGGCCACAATTCCAAGGGAGGAGGTTTCTTTTTCTCTCTTTTCAATTGGCAGTTGATAGTATGGAAAACTAGTAACCATATTAATGCTTCAACAGCCTCTCAGATCTCTTTCTTCCCCTAAAACTTGCTTTACAGGAGGAAATGAGGCTGCTGCAGATGGTTTCACTTTAAAATAAAACACAACATTCTATGCCCTATACATTTGCTGAACACACACTAAGTCTGCACCGCAGGCTTTCTGTTCCGCACCTGTACGTCTCCATATGGCTCCTGGCCAGGGGTATTCTCTCAAAGCATGTTGGGGCTAATAGTGCTCACTGTAGAGCCAGCCAAACCTAGGCTTCAGCCCCTTTCCAGTTACCTACTGGGCTTCCCAAAGGAAGATCCTGTATCTTTGTATCTCTGAGTTTTAGCCTTATTTGTAAACTGGCATGGTTAACCTGAATACTAGACAAGGCACATAGGGCATGAAGGTAGTGATTGGCTGTTTCTGGTCTTTATTTCACTGGTAGTCTTGGTGGGAGCATCTTAAAGCTCTCATTCAATACACTTGGGTTGAAAATTCAAATTTCAGAGATCCAATCGGGCAGGGATAATGACCATGTATAAACAATGTATTTCCACCAAGATGCATCTTTCCCAAATCACTAAGACTTAGAGATGACCCCTCGGGTCAATAGGTAGACTAATGTAGGAGAAAAAAAGGAAACCCTTAGCATTTTCCCTCTACTTCCTTGTACCTAGCTAACAGCTGTTTTCAATATGTTGATGACTTACAAAAACAGTCAAAAATAATACCTTGGAAATTTTAGTCCCACAGCTATGAAAAGACCTGCAGGAAGAGAGAGGTTGTCTTTAATCGGGTCATTTCATTTGATCCATGGTGGGTTTTATTTTATTTTATTTTTAAATGAAATAAACCTTAAGAAAAATTATTGTTCAACACACATTTTTATACACACTTCCTGGCTTAAAAAAGAGCTGCTTCCATAATCCGAGCAGATATAAGATATATAAAACAACAAATGGAAACATATGCTGGCTACTCTTGTTGAGTTATTTTGCAACCAAAAGTGTTTCCAGGAAACATTACAACATTTCTAAGTCATGTGAGATAGCTTGAGTAGGACCAGGATGGCATTTTTTTCTCACAAATATTGTTAATGTTCTGTTCCACAAATAGAAACAAACAACTTGCCTGTATAGCCATACTTTTCTCCTTAAGATTTTTTGCCTCATATTTGTGAGACTATATGGAATAACAGAAGGAAAAGAAGCATTGGAATCATAGCTGAATAGAGTCCATAGATAAGGGTTTAAGAATGACAATTAGTTATTCCTACCCTTCCTACAGACTCTGAACCAATTGAGAAATAGACACAAGAAACACATGGATGAGAAGAGACATCCTATATGCATAGCTGGTAGCATTTTGTTGGGTGATAGGCTTGGGCTGATGGCAAAATAGACTTTCTATTAGCTTTCCCAAGTTCAGGACTGTGGAAGAGATGTTGAAGCGAGAGGATGACTCCACAAAGCAGACAAATGCTCACCTAGACTACTGTAGAAAAACTCTTTCCTCAGCCAGCTAGGGCCTTTCAAATTTCCCATGTTGGAAACTTAATCCCTCCTATGGTTTGGATAAAGTCTGAGTCTGCACCATGATGGTTCACAGGCTGGAAGTTGGTCCCCAATGTAGTAGTAAGAAGTGGTGGAATCTTAAGAGGTGGAGCCTAGGGGGAAGTAATCAGGTCACCGAATTCTTTAGAAAGGCTTAATGGATTTATCTTGGGACCCACTTATTTCTCAAGAGAGTGGGTTGTTGGACAAAGAGTGGGTCTGGACCCTGAATCTCTCTGGCTTCTTGTCTTATAATGTGATCTCCCTCTTCAACATGCTGCCTCCATAATGCTGTGATGCAGCCAATGAGGACCTCACCAGAACCTCAGCAAATGCAGTCACCTCAGTTGGACTTTCAGCCTCTGAAATTCTGACCTCAACAGTATATATATATATATATATATATATATATATATATATATATATATATATATATATATTAGGTGTTTTGTTATGTTAGTGGTATATGGAGGTGAGTTTGGGGAGGTGATTGGGTCATGAGGACTGTCCTTCATGAATGGATTAATTCATGAGGGGATGATTAATGGATTAATGAGTGAATGGGCTATTGAAAGAGTGACTTTGTTATAAAAGCAAGCCCTCCCTGTAACACTTACCTTGGCCTACCATGTGACACCCTCTGCCATGTAATACTGCAACAAGAATGCCCTCACCAGATGCTAAGCAGATGCTAGCACCACACTATTGGACTTTCAAGATCCCATACCATGAATGAAATAAACCTATGTTCTCTAGAGTTTACCCAATCTCTGTTATTCAGTGGGAGCAGCATAAAAACAGACCAAGACAAGTACATTTTTCCCTTTGAGCCTTCTCTCTCCCTTTTTATAGGGGAGATATTTCCCAATACTAATTTTCCAATGTCAACAATTCAATTATATTCTGACATTAACTACCCAAAGTTAGCATGAAACTCCACATGTTTAAGGGATTATTTCCAAAAGACCGTCCTCATTATAGAACCTACTTACAAGTCCAGAGTCCTGGGCTATCTGCACTTCTGACCAACTTGACTATAAATTCAAGAGATCTTGTGCTTCTGCTCTCAGGGCTTGATAATTTACTAGAACAACTCACAGAATGTAGGAAATTGCTATTCTTAACAATTGCCATTTTATTTAAAGTATACAGCTCGAGAACAGTCAATTGGAAGAGAGGCATCAAGCAAGGCATATGGTAGGGGTGGCATAGAGTTTCTATGCTCTCTCAATGCACATCAGCCTCCCAGACATATGTGTTCACTAGCCCCCAAACTCCCCAAACCTTATTGTTCCAGAGTGTTGATTGAGTCTACCTTATATAGGCATAATTGATTAAATCAATGGACATTGGTGATTGAAACTCATCTACAGCCCTACTCCCCTCCCTAAAGTTTGGGACTGGGATGAAAGTTCCAACCCTGTAATTATATGTGTTGCCAGCCCCTCCCTTCAAATCAGTTAACTACCCTTTTTGAGTCAACTTATTAGCACAAGCTCAGGTATTATAGAAAGGAGTTTAGTAGGAATAGTAAAAGACACTCAGAAAATTTCAAGAGTTTTAAAGATTTGTTACAGGGAAAGAGGCAGAATATATATATTTAGACACAAGACCTGTTCAAGGAATAAATTTTCATCAATAAAGACCACATTTATTACAGTCTTAATGTTTTGAAGGATTTAGCTTTTCAATCAAATTAAAAATGGGATAAACGTATATTATAGGTTAATAAATATAAAGGCACACAGGAAATATCATCTCATGTCTAACAATATGATTTTCCTAGATTGATAGAATTTCAAGTAAATTGATAATCTTTCAAATAAAATTGAAGAAAAGGTTTCTGTGTGTCTATCTCTTTGTGTTATGCATCAGAAATTGTTCAGAGCAGAACAAAGGTACATGACTATATTAACATTAAAAATATCTGAAGAAGATGAGATATGTGTGTCCCAACAGATGTACAGATCTCAACATAGAAATACAAAAACATTAAAAGGCAAGGTAATGATTGAAGATACAGTTCAACTGGTAGAGTGGTTGCCTTGCATACATAAGGCCCTAGGTTCTAATCCCCAGCACACACATACACACACACACACACACACACACACACACACACATACACACACATACACACACACAAAAGGGAAGGTAATATGTGACCTTCTAACATTCATAATTCCATAGTAGCAGATTCCAAATACTGACAGAATTCAAATGAATATATATATATTTAAAGTTTAGTGAAATCCAAGAGAACACAAACAGTTGGATGAATTCAGGAAGGTGATGCAGGATAAAAATGAGTAATTCAATAAAGAAAGATTTTGAAAGAGAACCAAACAGAAATATGGGAAATGAAAAGTTCAATAAGCCAGATAAAACTCAGTTGAAAAGATCAGTAACAACCTAGATAGAACAGAAAAAAAGAATATTGGAGCTTTAAGATTATTCTGCCAAAATATTACATTCAGACAGCAATTAAAGAAAAAAAGAAAAAGAAAGAATGAAGGGAGCATACAAGATCTCAGGGACACCATGAAAAGATCAAATGTTCATGTAATTGGCATACTAGAGGGAGAATAAGTACTTGCGGAGAATAGAGAAAATTTTCAGTGCAAAAATAGCATAAAAATTCCAAATCATGGACAACCAGGAATGGAAAGCATTTAGAACCTCAAGTAGATATGACCAGAAAAGACTCTCTTCCTAACATAGTATAGTTAAATTGCCAAAAATACAGAATAAAGAAAGAATATTAAAAACTTCAAGTCACATTTAAAGGTAAAACCATTAGACTAATAACAGATTTCTCAGCAGAAACTCAAAAGGCCAAGAGGCTATTTTAAGTCCTGATAGAAAATAGCTTTAAATCAAGATCACTGTATGCAGCAAGGTTATCCTTCAGAACAATAGAAAAGATGTTCCAACATAAGCATAAGCTAAAGGAATTCATGATCACTAGGCCAGTATTCCAGAAGATGATTAAGGAAATCCTACACTCACAAAAGAAAGATAGACAAATGCAATCATGAGAGCATGTGGAAGAATGAGTCTCATTAGAAGAGTAGGCATGAATATGAGAAACAGGAAAGAATCAAGCATCATCAATATGGTAAGCAATTAAACTTCTAAGATGAATGAGAGAGGAAGAAAGGAACAATGATTATTACCAAAAAAAAAAGAAAGGAAAAGAAAATCAACAAAATTACAGTAATAAGCACATACCTTTAAAAATAACTGTAATAAATGTAAATGTAAATGGTGTTAGTTCTCCAATTAAAAGACAGACTGGATCAGCCATGCACAGTGATGCCCACCTGTAATCCCAGCAGCTCTGGAGGATGAGACATGAATTGCAGGTTCAAAGCTAGCCTCAGCAACAGTGAGGCGCTAAGCAACTCAGTGAGACCCTGTCTCTAAATAAAACAAATAGGGCTGGGGATATAGCTCGGTGGCCAAGTGCCCCTGAGTTCAATCCCTGGTACCCAAAACAAACAAACAGACAAACAAACAAAGACAGCTGGATCAATAGATTGGAAAACAAGACCCAATAGTATGCTGCATACAAGAAACCCACCTGACTTTCAAAGACATACACAGATTGAAAATGAAAGGTTTCAAGCAAATGGAATCTGAAAACAAGCAGGAGTAGCTATATTTATATGTGACAAATATGATAAACTATACGATCAATAAGTTATAAAAGACAAAAAAGTCCCCTACACATTAATCAAGGGTATGGTATGTCTAAAAGATATAATAATTATAAATAGATATGCACCAAACATCAGAGCACCCAATTTTGTAAAACAAACACTCCTAGACATAATGGCTGAGAGGCTTTAACACAATAATAGTGGGCAACTTCAACACCCTATTTTCACCAATACATAGATTATCCAGACAAGAAATCAACCAAGAAACATCAGAGGTAAAGATCAAAAGTACTTAACAGATATCTACAGACAGTTGTAGAATACATATTTTTTCATCTATACATGGAACCTTTTCAAAAACAGACCATGTATTAGGCCACAAAGGAAGTCTGAACAAATTTTAAAAGATGAAATAATTCCTTGTAACTTATCACAATGTAATCATTCACTAGAAATCATTCATTAGAAATCAACAGCAAGACAAACTGCAGAAATTCTACAAACAGATGGAGACTGAAGAATAGATTATTGGACAACAATGGGGTATTGAAAATAAAAAAAGGGAATATTAAAAAATTCTTTGAATAAAACAAAATTGGAAATTCGACATACTGAAACTTGTGGGATATAGCAAAAGTGTTACTAACGCTGAAATTTATAGCAAAAGGTACCTATAGCAAAAAATAGATTCAAATAAATAATCAAATGATGCATTTAAAGGTCTTAGAAAAACAAGAACAAACAAAAACCAAGATTTGGTATAAGGAAAAAAAATCAGAGCATAAATATATGAAGTAGAGACTAAAAGAATAATATGAAGAAACAAAGAAACTAAGAGTTGGTTCTTTGAAAAGATGAAAAAAATTAACAAAACTTTAGCTTAACTAAGAGAGAGAGAGAGAGAGAGAGAGAGAGAGAGAGAGAGAGAGAGAGGGAGGGGGGACAGGAGAACCAAATTAATAAAATTAGTGGTGAAAAAAGAGACGTTACAACAGATAATACTGAAGTTTGAGGGATCATTAGGGAATATTTTGAAAAACTACTACCAATAAATTGGAAAATCTAGAAGAAATGGATAAACTTAAAAACACATGTGATCTATCATAACTGAAGCAAAAGTATTTTAAAAACAATAATAAATCAATAACAAGGAATAAAATTCACTTAGTAATGAAAAATCTCTTAACAAAGAAAATCCAGGACCAGATGGATTCACTGTTTAATTTTAGCAGACTTTTAAATAACTAACACAATGCTCCTCAAACTATTTCATAAGTTGGAAAGGCAAGGAACCCTGCCAAACTCATTCTATAAAGCCAGTATTACAGAGCTATCAAAACATAATAAGAACACAATGAAAAAAAAAAAAGAAAACTATAGAGCAACATCCCTGCAAAAGACAGATACAAAAATGGTTAACAAAATACTTCCAAATTGAATTCAATAGTGAACTAAAAAGATCATATACCATGATCAAGTGGGTTTCATTCCAGGAATGCAAGTTTGTTTCAACATATGCAAAGCAATAAATATAATACAGCATATACAAAGAATCAATGATAAAAACCACATGATATCTCAATAGATGCAGAAAAATCTTTGCTAAGATTCAATATTACTTCATGATAAAAGCCCTGAATAAATTAAGTGCAGAGAGATCAGACCTTAATGTAATAAAAATATATCTGACAAACCCATAACCAACATTATACTGAATGGGGAAAACCTGAAAACATTTCTTCTAAAATCAGGAACAAGACAACTCTCACCATTCTTATTCAGTATGGTGCTAGAAATTCTAGTTAGAGGAATTAGGCAAGAGAAAGAAATAAAAGGCATATAAATAGGAAAGGAGAACACCAGAATACCATTGTTTGCAGATAATATAATTCTATACATAGAAAATCCTAAAGATCCCACCAAAAGACTTTTAGAACTGATAAAAATTTGGTACAGTAGCAGGATATAAAATCAATAAACAAAAATAAGCAGCTTTTCTGTACATCAATTGTGAATTGCTGAGAAAGAAGTCAGGAATGCGATTCCATTTAGAATAGTCACAGAAAAATTAAGATACGTAGGAATAACACTAACAAGGGGTGTTTCTGCAATGAAAATTATAAAACATTAAAGGAAAAAATTGAGGAAGGCACTCGAATGTGGACAGACTGCTCACATTCATGGACTGGGGGAATTAACGATGTTAATGGCTATGCTATCCAAAGTGATCCAGAGATTGCTATAGCCCTTATTAAAATGCCAATGACATTCTTTACAAAGTTAGGGAAAAAAATTCTGAAATTCATGTGAAAATACAGATGATCTCCAAAAGACATAGCAATCCTGAGCAAAAAGTGCTGTGCGTGAGGCATCATGATATCCAATTAGGAAATATACTGCAGAGCCATAGTATCAAAAACAGCATGATATTGGCATTAAAGTAGACCTGTAGACCAATGGAATAGAATAGAAATAAGTTCACACATCTTCAAACAACTGATTATCTAAAAAAGTGCCAAAAACATACATTGCAGAAAGAATACCTCTTCAATAAATAGTGCTAGGGAACTAGATATTCACACATAGAAAACTGAAACTACACTCCTATCTCTACATCTGTAAACAACAACAACAACAACAACAACAAAATCAACTCAAAATGGACCAGCAACCTTAATATCATATCTGAAATTTTTAAATTGTAGAGGAGAATATAGGGGAACACTTCAAGATATTGGCACAGGCAATAATTTTCTGGGTAGGACTTCAATAGCTCCAGAAATAGAAGCAAGAGTACAGATGTGCAGATGGTATAATATCAAATTAAAAAGCTTCTGCACAGCAAAAGAAACAATTAACAGAGTGAAGTGACAGTCTATAGAATGCAAAAAAAAAAAAAAAACACCAAAAAAACCTTCCCAACTATCTATCTGACAGAGGATTAATATCCAGTATAAATAAAGAACTCAAAAAACTTAACAAAAAACAAATAATTCAATCAAAAGGCAAATGATCTGAAGAGACACTTCACAAAAAAGGAAGTGTAAATAGCCAATAAATATATGAAAAAGTGTACAATATATTTAGCCATTAGGGAAAAGCAAATCAGAACTAATATTGAGATTCCTTCTTACCTCAATTAGAATGACTATTTTTTTAAAATGCTGTTCAGGTTGTGGAGAAACAAGAATACTTAAACACTGTGAGTAGAAACCTGAATTAGTATAGCTACTATGGAAAACAGTATGTCAGTTTAGAAAACTAAAAACAGAACCACCGTATGATTCAGCTGTACCACTCCTGGTTTTATATCCTAAGGAAATAAAGTTCACTCAGAAAAGAGATAGCTATATACCCAGGTTCCTTGTAGTGCTATTCCCCACAGTCAAGATACTGAATCAGCCTAGGTGCCTGTCAACAGAGAACAGATAAAAAAGGATGCTATGTATACACAATGTAGTATTATTTAGCTATAAAAACAAACAAACAAACAAACAAAGCCAAAGATTATCTGACAGTAAAGAGGGTGCCTGCCTGTAATCCCAGAGATTTTAGAAGCTGAAACAGGAGGATTGCCAGTTATAGGTCAGCCTCAACCTCTTAGTGAAATCCTGTCTTAAAAAATAAAAAAAGAGCTGGGGATGTGGCTTAGTTGTAAAGTATTCCTGAGTTAAATCTTTCATACAAAGAGAAAGAGAGAGAGAGACTGAGACTCTCTTAGGGTCTGGGAAGTTAGTTGATTAGGGGAGCAGGGAGAAGTAGGGAGCAAGGGAGGGGAAGAGAGGGAAGGGAACATGATCAAAGCTAGATACATGCATATATGGGAATGCCACAGTGAAACCCATTAATTTGTGTAATTAATATATTTTAATAGTAATAATAAATCTCAGTATTTGGAATTAAGAGCAGTTGGAAAACAGATAAAAATATGTTTATAAAGCTAGAAATGATTGAATGCATGCCCATTTGGAAAACTTGGAAATTAGAAAAATAATATTTGATAAAGGGGCTAAAAGCATGCAATGGAGGAAGGATAGCATCTTCAACAAATGGTGCTGGGAAAACTGGAAATCCATATGCATCAAAATGAAACTGAATCCCTTTCTCTCGCCATGCACAAAAGTTAACTCAAAATGGATCAAGGAGCTTGATATCAAATCAGAGACACAGCATCTGATAGAAGAAAAAGTTGGCTGCGATCTACATACTGTGGGGTCGGGCCCCAAATTCCTCAATAGGACACCCATAGCACAAGAGTTAATAACTAGAATCAACAAATGGGACTTACTCAAACTAAAAAGTTTTTTCTCAGCAAAAGAAACAATAAGAGAGGTAAATAGGGAGCCTACGTCCTGGGAACAAATCTTTACTCCTCACACTTCAGATAGAGCCCTAATATCCAGAGTATACAAAGAACTCAAAAAATTAGACAATAAGATAACAAATAACCCAATCAACAAATGGGCCAAGGACCTGAACAGACACTTCTCAGAGGAGGACATACTATCAATCAACAAGCACATGAAAAAATGCTCAGCATCGCTAGCAGTCAGAGAAATGCAAATCAAAACCACCCTAAGATATCATCTCACTCCAGTAAGATTGGCAGCCATTAGGAAGTCAAACAACAACAAGTGCTGGCGAGGATGTGGGGAAAAGGGTACACTTGCTCATTGTTGGTGGGACTGCAAATTGGTGCAGCCAATTTGGAGAGCAGTATGGAGATTTCTTGGAAAGCTGGGAATGGAACCACCATTTGACCCAGCTATTCCCCTTCTCGGTCTATTCCCTAAAGACCTAAAAAGAGCATGCTACAGGGACACTGCTACATCGATGTTCATAGCAGCACAATTCACAATAGCAAGACTGTGGAACCAACCTAGATGCCCTTCAATAGATGAATGGATAAAAAAATGTGGCATCTATACACAATGGAGTATTACTCTGCATTAAAAAATGATAAAATCATATAATTTGGAGGTAAATGGATGGCATTAGAGCAGATTATGCTAAGTGAAGCCAGCCAATCCCTAAAAAACAAATGCCAAATGTCTTCTTTGATATAAGGAGAGTAACTAAGAACAGAGTAAGGACGAAGAGCATGCGAAGAAGATTAACATTAAACAGGGATGAGAGGTGGGAGGGAAAGCGAGAGGGAAGGGAAATTGCATGGAAATGGAAGGAGACCCTCATGGTTATACAAAATTACATACAAGAGGAAGTGAGGGGAAAGGGAAAAATAATACAAGGGGGAGAAATTAATTACAGTAGAGGGGGTAGAGAGAGAAGAGGGGAGGGGAGGGGAGGGGAGGGGGGATAGTAGAGGATAGGAAAGGCAGCAGAATACAACAGACACTAGTATGGCAATATGTAAATCAATGGAAGTGTAATTGATGTGATTCTGCAATCTATATACGGGGTAAAAATGGGAGTTCATAACCCACTTGAATCAAAATGTGAAATATGATATGTCAAGAACTATGTAATGTTTTGAACAACCAACAATAAAAAAATAATGCAAAAATAAATGCATTAAAATGTTAAAACAGTGACTATCTTGATAGAGTTCAAAAGGACCTGATTAAGATCAGATCATTTTAAGAGCCTTGGTAACATTTACTATTTATCTGCTTATTTATCAAATACTTAAAAAATACTTCCTCCTAGACAGACATTCTTCCAGGCTGTGGAGATGGGGAAGAAAAAACACACTTGAAGTTCTCACTCTTGTGGAGTACGTGTCCTGTGGCACCAAATAATGGTGATCATATTGCTAATAATTATACTAAGCCTGCAGTAAAATTTAGATACACTGGGGCAGCACAAAATGTTTTACATGGGAATTTTACTTATTCACAACACCTCATGAGATTGGTACTGTTATTAACCAAATCTAAGACCCAGAGGGGTGCCATTAGCTGACCAAAGTCTCATAGCCAGCAGCAGTAGAAACGGGATCTGATCTGACCCATGTTTTTAATCCTTATTTCTTCCAAGACCAGATTTTCCACTTCTGCTCCTATTTCTCCTTCTGCTTCTGTTTTCCCCTTTAAAAAGATGGACTTTAAATTTGTGGTGATACTCAGCTGTATTGCCAGCTGCTTGGGAGGCTGAGGCAGGAGGATCACTTGAGTCCAGGAGTTGAGACCAACCTGGGTAACCCAGTAAGAACTTGTATCAAAAACAGAGGTGGGGGATTTGATGCTTTGGGGTGCTTAGAGTCTCTCTCTCTCTCTCTCTCTCTCTCTCTCTCTCTCTCTCTCTCTCTCTCGTTCTCTGTATATGTAAAATCAATGTTTAAATTAGCAAATAAAATAATGATTGCTGAATTTGGCCAGCCGGTTGGGAAACCCATGTGCTTCTGGCATCCACTGTTGGTAAGACATTAAAGCTTCCATCCTAATGCAAGTTTATCCTGTTATCCTGGAGACAGCGCAGGGAACCATCCAAGGAGTAAGCAGCAGAAATTTTTCAGGTACCAAATAGTTGACCGATGTGATAAAAGAGGAACTTAGGATATCCAGGTTCGGACAGAGGAGCTCCTGGAATATTTGTCTGAAGGGAGGAAAAAAAAACCCTTGTCTGGAGTTGGACTAAGACTTTTGCCTTCTGCCTTAAAGCAGAGAGAGAGAGAGAGAGAGAGAGAGAGAGAGAGAGAGAGAGAGAGAGAGAGAAGGAGGAGGAGGAGGAGGAGGAGGAGGAGGAGGAGGAGGAGGAGGAGGAGGAGGAGGAGGAGAAGAAGAAGAAGGAGAAGAAGAAGAAGAAGAAGGAGGAGGAGGAGGAGGAGGAGGAGGAGGAGGAGGAGGAGGAGGAGAAGAAGAAGAAGGAGAAGAAGAAGAAGAAGGAGGAGGAGGAGGAGGAGGAGGAGGAGGAGGAGGAGGAGGAGGAGGAGGAGGAGAAGAAAAATGTTCTTACAAGTAGCTGGACAAAAAAAAAAAAAAAAAACACCCTCAAAAATAGCCCACTCGCCTGGTTTTTCAAAACAGACCTCCAAGCAAACTCCACTGAGAGGTTCTCCAAGGATTCCCGATGGTCTTGGAGTCTGGGGCAGCCTTTGCTCTTGGCTGCACTTAGAAAACACCAGCGAAGGTTTCTTCTTTCATGTAGACTCATATTTGGTTTGAGCTGTAAGACAAGATGAAAAATGGTTGGGGTGGCTGGGGGAGGGAGGCAGGGAGGTGGGTGGGCATATTTTCATTCTGCCACTCTCTTTGAACTGCATGCCACAGGCTTCACGAATTCCTCCCCTCAGGGCAATGGAAATAAAATTACCTGCCTGAGGAATTTCAGAGTGAAAAATGAACTCACACCCTGGTTGCCAAAATTGGTTTTGACACAAATGTTTAATGGGGGAAAGAGAGGTTGACTCCGGGGAAGTGAGCTATAATGGAATAGGTAGAAGGAAAGCTATATTTGAGAGTCAAGAAAACTGGGTACCAGTTTTGAGTAGGTTGCTCCCAGTTTGGAGGATGAAATTCCTCCAGATTCAAAACAAGGGTAGGAGAAATCAGGAATGAAGGGATTTGGCACTTTTTAGTGGGAAAATGGATGATTCCAAACCCTGGCAGAGCTCAGAAGGGTTTTTGGTGGAAGAAACATGAGCTGAGGGACAGTGCTTGACAGAGAAACAGATGGGGCACCTATTTGTTTTAGCCTGGGTGGAGGGCAGGGCTGGGTGGGGCCACAGAGCTAAGGACATGATGTCAGAGGAATCATGTGGACCCTCCTGGGCATAGCAGAAGTTGGGTCCTGCCCTTGATTATTAGTCCTCTCCAAAAAGGGCAGCTGAGTCTTCATCTTCTTTATTTTTAGTGTTTGACTTTCTTTAAAGTTAGAAAACATAACTGCTTTGATCTACCTTTTCCAATTTCCTTTACATCAAAGAAGGAGAAGGAGAAAAGGAGGAGGAGGAGAAGAAGGGGGTCGGAGTGTAATCTTGATTTTATTCCTCTTCTTCTCCCTTCCCTTCCCTCCAACACTACCCCTCCTTTGTACCCTGAAAAATGATGACTTGGCTTTTTCATCTGAGGCCTTTGTGATGATAAAGGTCTAGTAGTTTAAGCCTGTCCTAACTCATCCAGGGAGGTTCACAGTCCTGCTAACGTGCCACAGAGGGTCACCAACTCAGCAGAGATCAGGGTGGAGCTTTCTGGATTTCGAATCCAGGACCTTTCCTTGACAACAGCCCTTCTCAGATGACCTGCAAACTATGATTCAAAATATCCAAGCTGTTCTGGACCAACACACTTACAAAATTCAATAGATTCCCAATTAAAGTGGAAAACAAAGACATATAAACTACAAAGGCCAGTTTTTAATCACTCAATTCAATAGCCATAAAATGGCTCTGTCTGTTCTGTTAAAAGGTTTCTAAATGCTTGTTCTCATTTCAAGGACTGGCCTGGAGCAGAGATCACAGGCTTTGCTGTCACACGGGCCTGGGATCAAACGCCCGCTGCATCTAGGCTGCTTGTGGGAGCCTGAATCAGGTGCCTGGTGGCCTGGGTCTTTGAATCTCAGTTCACCAATTCTGACGTGGGGAAAATGGCACGGACCTTTTAGGATTGCTTTAAGGAGTACATGTGGGAACGTGCCACTCCAGAAGTGCTCCTTGTTCTGCTCTGCAGAGAAGGGAGACGTGCAGTTCCTTTTTTTTTTTTTTTTTTTTTTTTTTTTTAATGAATGTTCCACTTTGCCCTCAGTCTAATTTTTCTTTTTTGTCCCCTACCCTCTTGGCCGCAGTCCATCATCACTGCCTGCTCTAGCAGCCTGTCCTGATGTCATGCTTGTCCCCCGCCCCTCCGCTCCACCTCTACTCTAAGCTGCCTGAAGGCAGGAAGCAGGTCTGTTCCTTCGCTGCTATTTGTTATTTGTTAACAAGGTGCCTGGCACAGAGCAGGAGCCAGTGATTATTTGGTTCATAAAAATATAATGTCCTTGTCAAAAATTTGAGCTTATCATGGAAGTGAGGAAGCAGCCTCTATGCTAGGGCTGACCAGGTGCAGGTCAAGGAAAGTCATAAAGATTATCTTCTATTACCAAGACCCAATTGGAAATGGGAAGGCCTGGGTTTCCTGTCTGTTCAATTGGGATGTGCCTGATTGTCACCAAAGCCTTGGACATCTGTGAAGCTGAGAGGGACAGGATTCGCTGTTTGTTCTTCTCTTGCCACAGAGAAAGTCCTTACAATTATGTACAGAATTCTGGATGGAGTGGAGGTGCATGGGAAGAGAGAAGTGTATAGGGTCAGCTGTTATAGAGGATGGAAAAATGGTAAGATGGTGCAAGATGATCTGGAATCCCAGACCCATAGAATGCTTAAGCTAATAGGGTTCTAGAGATGAAAGCTTCCAGAGGTGTTCTAATGTCATGCTCGGGGGTATGGAATTGGGGACAGATGACCTGGCTTCAGATCTGGCTCTAGACTTTCCTCACTGTGTGACTTTGGGCATGTTTCTTAACTCTGTGCCTCAGTTTACCCACCGTAAATAGGCATAATGCTAGCACATCTACTTTGTAGGGCTGTAAGGACTAAATGTACAAATAAATTTAAGGGGAGAAGATTTTGTGTTGGGTATATAATGAGTTTATTTAAGAATTAACAATTATCTTTTGGGAAAACTAAAGCCCAGGACTTGCTTCAATATGTAGCATGAAGAAGTGACAGAGTCTAGGCCAGAATCCCATTTTATCACATTTCAATTCTGTCCTTCCTCCCCTTTGAACATAGACATAAAATTTTAGGGCTGAAAATAGCTTGGACAGCATCTATTTTCATGTTCCTATTTAATATCCAGTAGTATCCTTACCCACAGAGGATATATTCCAAGACCCCCCAGTGAATGTCTGAAACTGCAGATGGTACCAAACTCTACCTAGACCATGTTTTTTCTTATACATTCATACCTATGTTAAAGTTTAATTTATAAATGAGGCATAGTAAAAGGTTAACAACTCTAATAATAAAATAAAGTAACTACAACCATATACTATAATAAAGTTATTTAAAATTTATGAATTATTTATTTCTGGAATTTTCCATTTCATATTTTTCATCTGCAATTGGCATTGAGTAACTGAAACTACAGAAAGTAAAGCTGTGGATAAGGGGGGGGGGCTACTGTGTAGGGAAATGGGCACCCAGAGAGGTTGAGTGGGAAGCTCTAAGTGACCCAGCCAGGTGGTGCTAAGGCCAGAATAGAACATGGTCTTCCTGACGCCACTTTCCTCTGGGCCATTCAGAGAAGCTATTTATGATGAACACTGTGCCACATCCAGTCTTTCTCTGAGACATCTACCTAATCAGAAAGCAGTTCAGACTTTTTTAATATATATAATAAAATAGAATCCCAGTAAAAATGGCAACTCAGCTTTGGCAAAACGTGAATCCTTCAGCTTTTGTGCATTATTAGAATTTGATGGCAGCATTTTCACCAAGGAGGCTGTCCTAGGAGTGAACCAACCAAGAGGCGGAGGTCTGGAGTTAGCTGGGCGCTCTATCCCCGAGCATCCCGAGAACTGCAAGGTTCTTTTCCTTTCTGTTTGACTATGCATGCACTGGAGGAGCTTTGTGAACACAATGAAAACATTTTGAAAAATGAGGATAAATAGCAGCACCTACCTATGGGTGTAGTTAGGAGGATAAAATGAGTTATTTGATGTGATGGACTTAGAGTGGTGCATGGTAGGTAGCGAATGCTCAGCTCATTGCAACTCTGCAGACTCCACAACCTTGTTGTAAAGGCTCTGCAGTGTCCTGTAAGGTTATTGTGTTATAGCTGTTAAAATGTTCGTGTGGACATGATGATTGAATACTATGGCCCTAGCATTGGTCTGGATGTTTCACCGTCTTCTATAAGGCATTGATGAACAACTCTATCTTAAAGCAGAGGTTTATAAACTATAGTATGTGACTCAAATGTAGCCAATCTCCCACTTTTTTTCAAATAAAACTTTATTCAAACACAGATACCCTATTTGTTTAAGCATTTTCTATAGTAGGTTTTGCTCCACAGTGGTAGAGTTGAATAGTTCCAACAGAGTCTAGTATTTAGGCCTTTTTCAAAATATATGTGCTGATCCCCATTCTAAACGAATGAGCTTAAATGTTTACAAAGGTTGCTTGTTTTCATAAAGATATATCTTTCTGGAGAAATGTGGAACAACAGTACCCATCTCGTAGGTGCAGTTGGCAGGATTACACGAGTCATTTCATGGAATATGCCTATAACAGTGGCCACTAGGTAGTAAATGCTCTAAGCACCTCTGCAGACTCCATAACCTTTATTTTGAAGACTCTGCTGTTTTCTTAAGTGCTTTTAATACACACTCAATGTTTCTTTTGAAGACAGTGAGGGAGAAGGCAAAGGGAGATGGCCGGCGTAGTCTGGCCCTGGGAGATTCGTTAGGTGGATTAAAGTCACTTTAGATGGTTTGTTTTCTGGTCCATTTAGCTATGTGATCATTCTTTTAAATTTTTTTTCAAGATTCAGGCTTTGTTAAATGTGAATTTCCATTTATCTTACAAAGAACATTTTGTACTAATGCGGCAATATAAATAAGAGAAAGAAGACTGGGCTGAGCGCCCAAGACCTGGGTTCTAGGCCTGTTTTTCTAATTTGCCACATGACCTTGGGCAAGTGGTCTATCTTTATAAGATTTCCAGTTTATCCCCAGGTTACCAGGGGCCGAGGCTCTAACCATTTTTCCTCTGGAGGGTTGGGATTGTCTCTGCTTTCACCAGGCCCTCTCCAGCTTTTAAAGGGAACTTGAATACCTGGAGACAGGTTTTAACCTCTCTGAGATCCAGTTTTTCATAGGAAGAGGGTTAAGAATGACAAGCCACAACTGGATTATTGTAAAGGTGGGTGAGATCTGCAATATATTGCTCTAAGTGCAAAGAATTGCCAATACCACCACCTCAGCAGAATATGCCCCAAGAACCCTGCCCTCTTAAAACCTGGGCCAGAAATCTCACTCTTTTGGAAACTCAAAAGCTGGAAACACTTTAAAAAAATTTTTTTTTCCTCTTCATCCAAACTTCTGCCTAGTGGCCTGGCATGATGCGAATGCTTTCAGCAGGCAGCTGAGATTTTCATTTGTGCCAGGAGGCTGTTTGCCCAAGGTTGCTTGGCAATACTTAATCCTCTGAGTAACTACCTCCCACACATCTACTCTTTCAACTTTCAGTCTTTCAAAGAACACTTACAAGTGGACTCTTGTTTTATCTTCAGGTATTCCTTGGAAATAGACATGGTATATTTTATTCCTCTGGGACAGATAAGGGAACTGAGGCCCAGAGAGGTGAAGTGAGCTGTTCAAGGTCTCAGAGCAGTATTGTGCCTCAGGTGGGAGTCAGACACTTATCTTTAAACTCCTGTTCCTGGGCTCTTTCCTCTACTATACAAATATTTTTAAATGGATTTTTGTCTTAAAAGTTCCCACACCTGGCCTTAACTCCAAGTAAAAATGTTCATGTATAAAGTCAGTATTGTGGAGCTATGGAGGGAAATTGGTGGGGAAGAAATCTCATGCTAAGGGGCCTGGATGCTAGACAGGAATCTTTGAACCAAGAAAAAAAAGAATTCTACAGATGAAATCTCTGCAGAGGGAAAGAAACTAATATTTTCCTTATTTAAAAAGAGAAGGGGGTGGAAACTGGGCCATGCTACCAAGGTATTCAATCCCAGTATATTAATTTCAAGGAACACAAAGACTGTTGACATGAGAACTTCTACACAGATATGAGAAATAATACATGTTATTGAGATTTTAAAGATGTGAGAGCATTTCTTCTCCTATTCAGGGTCTTGGTTTTTCTTTCAAATGTGAGAAGATGGATGTATCATTTTGTTAGGCTAAGTTTGGCTTTAGTAACAACTAATTCTTAAATGCTAATGACTTGCAACAACAAATATTTATTTCTTACTCTCTTGGGTCAGCTGTGTGTCTCCTCTAAGTCTTTCTTTTTCCTGGATAAGATAAGAAAGATCAGCCCCACTCTGGGACATGTCGATCTCATGGCAGAGAGATAAAATCATGGAAGAAACATTATTACAGATTTTGTAAGCAAATGACACATACCATTTTTCTTTCATATTTTTTTGGACAAATTAAATTGTGTGAACAAGTTCAGTGTCAATTTGTACAGGCATTATGAATTTCCTAATGCAGAGGCTCAATAGGGAAGGGCCTTTTAGGAAGGAACAATACATATCATGGAAATAATTCCATCTACCACAGTGAGATCCAACTCTTTCCCAAATAGCTACATTTGGATGTCTTACCTCAAATTCAACATGTCTGCTGTGGTCTGAATGTGTCCCCAAGTTCATGCACTGGAAAGTTAGTCCCCAATGCAATCATTTTGGAAGGAGAGGCCTAATAGGAAGCGATGAGTTATGTGGATGGATTGCAGGAGTTATGTTATTGCAGGAGTGAGCTAGTTATCTTGGAAGGGAGCTTATAAAGGTGAGTTTGGCCCACTCTTGCTCACTTGCTCTCTTGTTCTTCTGTCTTCTTTAGTGGAATGATATAGCATGAAGGCCCTCACCAGATACTGGAGCCTACATGTTGGACTTACTTGCCCAGAACAGTGAGCCAATTTATAATTTTTACCAGCTATAAACTACCCAGTCTATGATATTCTGTTTTAACAATACAAGATGAACTAAGAAAATGCCCCAAATGGAACTTTGTTCCTTAAATGCACCCCTCTTTCTATATCTTTTCTCATGGAAATCCACCATTGTCTAACTTTCCCAGTATCCAACAGAACTGAGGAGTTATCCCAGATGATTTCTCCTTGGTCTCACCTCCTGCATCCAGTTATTAGCTAAGTTCTGTGGGTTCTACTTCTGAATTACCTCTTGTATTCACCCCTTCTTTCTGTTTTCTTTGCCACGGTCGGAATCCAGACCAGGGGTGATGAAGGCCTGATCTACTACAACAGATTCCTTGTGACTCTTTACCACGTTCCCTGTAGGGGATGGACTCTAGGGCCAGAAAGATGTTGTAGAACGCAGAACTTGTTAGAAGACCAGTAAATAATTCCTGAATAAATAGTCAGCAAACTTTTCATCCATTTTAGATCTCCATCTCTCTTTTTTGCTTTTGTGTGAAGAGTAATGAATACATTCAAATAAATTTAAACAAATGTGATGAGGTAGGGTGACACACACCTATAATTCCAGCTACTTGGGATATTGAGGCGGAAGTATCATGAGTTCAAGGGCAGACTGGGCAACTAACTGAGACTGTGTCTCAAAATTAAACATAAAAGGGACTGAGAATGTAGCTCATTGGTAGAATACTTACTTTGCATATGTGGGTTCAGTCCCTTGTATCCCCCCCACACATATACACACACTCACCACACAGAGTAGACATCTTCTCCCATCTGATATCAGTGAATTCTTCAGTACTGCATTTTAAATATTATAAAAATGATGGGAAGTGTTAAGTCCTTAAAAAAATAGGACCTCTGATTGTGTGAAGCCACAATTGAAACAGTTTGTTCACTCTGGAAATTTGCCCACTTGAAATGAGGAATTTGGGTCAGTCTTGTTTACTGCTGCTTTTCTACTATTCACCGGATCCTCAGGTTCTAAGATCTCTAAAGGAAAGGTAGAGCAGGAAAGATGGGTGAGGCGTAGGGCCTCAGCTAGGAGTGGTGGGCTTAGGAGCAATGTAATTCCTACCATCTCTCTAGATGTTGGCAATGTGAAATTAGAGAGATATCCGGCAGGGAAGGATCTCTGATGAAGGAATCTAACCCCTACCTGTAAAGGTGAAGAATTGAAGGTTCCAAGTGGAGCAGTAGCTTATGTAGTGTTACCTACTTAGTTTCAGGCAAGACTGGGGCCAGAGCCAGGACATCTGCATAATTCTTCAGTGCTCCACAGACAACCACAGTCTGTGAAAATAGTGCTAGAGAATGCCTAAGAAGATCCAAAAGCCTCTGTGCTTGACTTTTCCTGTGAAATTTCTTTTTTATCTTTTAAAAATCTACCAGCATTGGCTTCACCACCATTTGGTCTATTTGTAAAACATTATAGGTACATCTAGACATTTCCACTGGTATATTTGCACTTGAGAACCAGATGGGCAACATTGTTGGGAGTGGGCTGGCCTCTGTGTTGGAAGACCTGGAGCTAAACTCTGATTCTATGACTCATATACTGTGTGGCTTTTGCTTTCTGCTTCTTCTCTCTGAGTTTCCTCACTTAGAAAGTGGGTGTGATAATAATACATACCTTTCATGCTGCTGCTTGTAATACTTCGTAAGAAGTATGTGAAATTGCCTAGCACTGAATTTGATATTTCCATTTTTCACTTTTGCTGAAGTGCCTGATCAGTGCAAGATACTGGAGTAGCAAAAATTGCCAATGTCACCCAGCAAGCACCAGCCACAGGAAACTCAAGGCTCACACACCAGTCTTCTCTACCTACTGAACAATACATGCAAGGAGACAGACAGAAAGACAGCTTTGGAAATCTGTACCAGACAAAGATGTAAGACAATCTTTGTAGGTAATCATGGAACATCCTCCAGAGGAGATAATACTGGAAAAAAAAAACAGTTATGAAAGATGAAAAAGAACTCTCTAGGTGAGAAATGGGGGTAATTTTAGGGAAATAGAATACTGAGAGCAAATGCATGAAGGTCTGAACACGTGTGGCTTTGGGAAAACTAAAGCAAGTAATTTAATACATCTAGAGCATAAAATCGGAGCAAGGGTAGGGAATGGTTGGGGTAAGCAATGAGAATAGAGAGCTTGGTCCAGGCCAAGTCATAAGGCTGCTGAGTTAGCGGACAAAGCGGTAAGAATTCATCCTCAGCCAGAGCTTGCAGGTTGGTAGTGTGGACTTATCCCCAAAGTGTCTTTGCTTGATTGACATGGGGCCTTAATTTAGGTGAGGCATGTGCATTTCATTGTCTTCCCAGCACTGCCCCTGCCCTGCTACTCCACTTATCTTTATTCTCTGCCTGAACCAAGAAGGGATTTGAGGTTGGGAAGTGGGAAGCAGAGCACTGGCGAGGTTGGACTGGAGTTCTAGATGGATGGACGTTGCTTTATTTCACATGCATTACCATCTGAACACTGCAGCCACAAATCCCGTGAAGAGACAGCTTCAGCAATCCAGTTGGGAGATGATGAGATCCTGGTCTAAGACAGAGATAGAGGGTATGGAGAGAGGGGATAAATCTGAGAATTACTGGGGAGCCAGTAATTCTGGGGAGAATTAGGGAAAGGAGGATGAGAGAGAAGGGATATCAGACTAAAGAGTTGGCTAGGGCAGACTGTCCCATGACTCGTGTCCCAAGAGTTTTCCCAGTGTCTGATACAAAACAGAATAGATATAAAATAACTGAATAAATAGTTATAAAATAAACAAATAAATGAAAAAATGGATTTCAGATGGTTCCCACTTTTCTCACTTAAAAGGAGACACACATTGGGTGTTCCATTGTTCCTAGTCTGAATGTGAGCGGCACATCTTTCATAAGATTGAAGTGTGGCTCCTGATTCAAACTCCAAACCAATTCCTCATGATCCAGATAAGCCATGGAAGCCCACTGAAGGAACTTGGCAACGTGGCTAGCTTCCCAGAAGCATAAATTAGAGGTGCTTGCTGAGAGGGATGCCGACTAGTATTTTCCTCAGGAAACCTGGGCTGAAGAAGTGAAAACACTGAGTTCCTTAGCTCTTGGAGATAAAAGTTAAAGGGTGTCCAGATCCAGAGCGCTCGGAGGCTGGGCGCTTTCTTTTTGCTCAGCCTTCTCACCATTGAAGCAATAACAAAGATATTACCAACCAAATAAACAAGGGCTCTGTGGATTGAAGAGATAATAATCCCACCGGCCAAATATGAAAATATCAAAGGTCCAGGAAAGGATACAGTTCTGGACCTTTGATGTACCATAAAGGCCCATTTCATGCACCAGTCGGGAGTATTTCAGGGCAAAGATGGAATGATATTTTATGTCACCTCCGAGGCATAAAGGACACTTTATGAGTCAGAGGAAGCCAACTTCTCAAATGGCCGGAGACTGGCAGGTTACTAGTTTGAAATCTAAACACCAACTCGGATTCCAAAACAAAATTGCTCTCTGTGCCCCTGGTCCAGGAAAGGTTTGCTCAGGTTGTCAGAGGCGATCAAGTGGGGAGGTCTGCTCCAGGGCCAGACACATGGAGTCCCAATGGCTCCAGTCACTGGAGCTGTGAGGGCCAGGGAAGGACCTCCGGCCTGGAAGAGTAAGAGGAAAGAAATGGAAGGACTTGAGTAACAGTCAGTGCCTGCTGGGTGAACGCCCGTGGAATGGAGGGTTTTGCCTCCTTCAGATCTCTGCTTGAGGGCTTCCTCCTCAGAGCAACCCATTCCACACCTGTCTCTTGCCTCTTCAATGTGTCTTCGCCGACATGACATATACAATATCAAAAGGGCCGCCTGCTGTTTGTTTCTTTATGATCGCTTTCACTTTGAGGTGATAAGCTCCATGTGGACAGATGTTGTGCATATTTCTTTGCAGTAGGACATTGCCTGACACAGAGAAGGGGCCTGCAAACAACTGTTGAATGAATGAATGAATGAATGAATGAATGAAGGCTCCTTAACCATGCCAAGACCTGGGCTAGGTGATGCAAACCTGGTCCTCCCTTCTAGTGCTCATAGTCTAGTGGGGGAGACAGACCCACGGGGCACTAAAATGCTTATCATCCTTGCAGAGCTCTGGGTACCCAGAAGGCATCTAAGCAAGCTTTGGAGAAGGACAAGGACACACACTCTGGAGAAAGTCATGTTGCTGTTGAGATCTGAAGAATGGGCAGGAGTTAGCCAGAAAAGGATGTAGGGAGAGTTTTCACAGTGGAAGACACGGCTCATGCCAAGTCATAGCACAGCCCAGGATGCGGCAGAGTAAAGATGTGTTGAAGGAACAAACACAATTTGCAATAGTTTGTTTTCTAATCATTCATTTAAAAATCTAGTGTAAAAAGTGCCTTCCCATGAAGGTGTCATTTTACTGAATTGTGAACTGGCTTGTTTTGTTTTTCTCTGAGAAAATGTAAACATTCCCAGGAAGAAGACCAGGTTGACATAGGAACCTGGGGAAAAACAAAGCAAAACAAAACAAGGCAAAAAATAGTCAATATGGAATTGCTTCCTCCAGTAAATACTCACATGGCTGTTAAGAAAAGAAGACGGCTTCAAGGATCCGCTTGTGAGGGGTGATGGGAAACACACAGAATGTGAAATGGAAAGGATAGGATTCAAGTATCAGTGTTCACCAGGCAGCCATTTCATGCCTCTCGTTTATAACTTCTAGCTGTGAGAACCAAGTAAAAGTGCTTTATGAACCAAAAAGTGATGGGAAAATGAAAGTAATTTATTGTGATTATTTCTACTTGCTTTATTATTTTCATTTGTTTGCTTCATGCAAAATTATCTCTTTTTGAATATTTATTCCTAGGAGTTTTAGCATATGTATACCTCACTCAGGATACAGAAGAGTTTCATCATCACCCAAATTCCCTTTTGCTACCTGTCTTTACTTGCTCCTTCCCCATGTCCCGCATTTCTGACTGATTTGTCCTGTATCACTATAATGTAGTCCTTTTGTGAAGAGAGAATGACAGATAAATGGAAACAGTATGCAGCCTTTTCCAGCTGGCTTCTTTCACCTCATATAATGCCTGTGACATTCATTCAAGTTGTTACATGTGTCAACAGTTCATTCTTTTTATTGCTAAGTACTATTCCACTGTATGGATATGCCACAATGTATGTCCATTCATCCATTGAAGGGAATGTGAGTTATTTCCATTATTTAGTGATTTCATACAGAGAAAGCTACTATAAACATTCATGTACAGGTTTTTGCACAGGTGTAAGTTTGCATTATTTTGGAGTTGATACCCAGAAGTGAGATTGGTATATCACATGTTAGATGTTTGGTTAACT
The DNA here is from genome assembly GCF_964194105.1 of Spermophilus citellus. Lineage (NCBI taxonomy): Eukaryota > Metazoa > Chordata > Mammalia > Rodentia > Sciuridae > Spermophilus > Spermophilus citellus. The sequence goes on along the minus strand of NC_138191.1, from coordinate 95,460,101 downwards.
TTATAAAAAAAAAAACAAAAAACTATCAAACTGTTTTTCAGAGTGGCTCTACCATTTTGCATTCCCAGCAGTTCAACTGAATTTTGAAATGAAGGAATGTGAGACCCAGAGAAGTGAAGTGACTTCCTTCTGATCAAGGAGCAAATGAGGAAATGTGGGACAGAGTCCCAGAGTGTAGTCGACTCTTGGACCTGCATCATTTCTACTAGACAGCTTTGAGGGTGTTCATCTCCTCTAATCTTCAAGGAAACTCTTTGAGGTGAGGTCTGCTTGTTTGCTTGCCCCGACTCAGTAGGTTGAAGAGACAGGCAGGCAAATGAGCTTAAGAAGGGAAGGGACCTTCCCAAGGTCTCACAACTCACAGGTGGTGGTTGGGGTTTGACTCCAAGCTTAGGGTTCCTCCCGCTGCACACATTTCCTGTGGGATTGCTGGAAGTTAGAGCCAGACGTTCATTTCAAGTGAATCAACATTTCCGCCCTTGTGGTCATGCTATGTTACAGGGGAGAAATTTCCATGCTTTCATAGCGTGAACTGTATGTTTATGAATAACTATTCCTCAATTGCTTCAGTTTTCACATTATTAAAAAGCTAAAGCTGGGCTCACTTGTCGTTTTCTGCTCCTGCTTTGAATGGATGTTTTTAACGGGGGGCTGGGACTAAGAAGTGAAAAGAAGGATTTAGGCCTGCTGCCCACTGTGCTCACGGGCGATTCCATGCCCCAGGTCTCCTTCCTGTTGGCAAGTCAAGAAGGAGCCGTCCAATACCTCGCCAGGGGTACGGAGACAGCTTGAGAGGGCAGGCGACCCACTCTGGTTCCAGTGTCCCAGGAGTGTCCCATATCCCGTTTCATTGCTAAAAGGTGTTAGAGATGCTTTTTTTTTTTTTTTTAAACTCAAGCCTGCTTATGTTAGAAGGGAAAAACTGACAGATCAGTTTCAGAATTCAGCTTTTATGAGAGGCCCTGAGTTTCTTGCAGGCTAAAGCTCCCTCTTTCAGCCCTGCAGGCAAGGAGAAAAATGGAAAAAAAAGCAAAGCAAGAAAGGAAGGAGGAAAAGGAGAAAGAAAATAATGTTAAAGGAGAATGAGGAGAAAACAAAGAGAGAATTGAAGACAAAGGAGAAACGAGAAGAGTGAAAGAGGTGGGGAGAGGGAGACAGAGAAAGAAAGAAAAAAGATGAGAAAAGTCAAAGAGGGAAAAACACCCCAGACTGGAAACCAGGTAGTTTATTTTGCTTCCCTGGTGTTTGTTATAGGTGATCCCAGACTAGCTGGAAGGGAATAGAGGAATAGGACCAAGCTAATTAGATCTTCACTTGATTTTGTGTTTGTTTGTTTGACTACTTAGTTTATAACTTGGCAGGGAGCTTTATTGTATATACTCTGCTAACTGGTTTATCTGAGCTGAGATTGAGCATGAACAAAATTGACATTGGATTTGCTGCTTCAGACCACACCGAAGAGGGAAGAAAACTTTTTAAAGTAAACACTGATGTTAAGGTATGGTAGCCGACTTGACAGGGAGACCTCAAGGGCCTCTTGGAGTCCCAGGGATGGCAGAATTGATAAATGTTGGCTGGTGCTGAGCAAAGGTAGGTGAGACCCCAGGAGCAGCGAGGTGACTTTGTAAGCATTTTGAGTTTGCAGTCAGATTTGAATTTAAACCCTGGCTTGTTACGTACATTTTTATTTTCTCTGAACCTCTGTCTTCCCACTTGTAACATGGAATAATGATGTTTACCTTATAGGACTGAGTAAAATAGAAGGGAAGATGCTTAATATTAGATGAGACTTTTGGGAAGTCCTTCTTCCTTATTTGTGAAACCACATCTGGGAAAGCAGCTCAGACACATTCAGGTTATCTAAGAGGACTGACACTGTGGTTGCAGGCTGTGTCCCAACTGCTGATGCATTCTAGTTCCCAACAGGACACAAACTGGGACTTGAGAGAGGAAATTTTCTTCCTGGACTTCAGAGCAATGAAAGGCAGTGCCGAACATCTTCAGTTCCCATAACCTGTACTCATTTGGGGGTTCCCATTGGGGTGTCCTTGCTGTGTTTGTCTCTTTGACCTGCCCTGGCTGGGCCTCTAGCTTCAGTGTAAACAGCATATTCTTGAGTCTCTTCTCCTTACACTGGACTTTGTGCCTGGTGTGGGTGCTCATCTGGCAAACTCTACCATCATTCTGGAGACCTTGTTGTGTCCTTCTATATCTATCAGGGTATTTGCCTATGCAAACTCTGTCTGTTCAGAACTTGACTTTCATCTCTGGATGCCAGTTCCTAAGAGGATTTCAAGTTGTGTTACTCTGGAAACGTTACTGAACCTCTTGTAGCCTCAATTTCCTCATTTGGAATATGAGAATAATTGCAATATCTAAGAGTGTCCTAGAGGTTAATTGACTAAAAACCATGTAAAGCTCTTAGTACTTTTCCTGGTATATATTAGCTCTCAAAAAAGGCTACTTTAAATGATTGAATGAATGAATACATGTAGGAATAAAAAATGTCCCCTACTATTAAGGAGCTTGGAATAGTAACAACAGCTTCAATGAAAAGATACAATATTAAAGTAGAGATCCCTCTTTAAAAAAGAATCATAACAATAGAAAATGATTCACTTAAAACCAGCTCATTAAAGTAAGGAGAAATTCTTGTTGCTATTGTTGTTGTTGTTGTTGTTGTTGGTGGTGTGTGTGTGTGTGTGCGCGCACACATGTAAGAGTGTGAGTGGAAACAAAGGCAAGAAAGATAGAATATTCCCAAGGACTTAGGCTACCAAAAGCTGTGAATTCAATCTGCTCTGAGTTTCCTAGGAACCAAAGCAGAAAGTATAATTTTATATAAAAACTCTTTGATCCTAGAAGTAAGACGTTATCTAGAGTGTTCTTGCCCCAGGAGTGCTATTGGACTGGCATTGTGGGAGGGGCTACTCTTTATTGGGGGACCCTATTCCACATGGTGCCGGACATGGAGCTTCCCTGGCCTTCCCCTGTTAAATGTCATTTGTGTTTTCCAGGCATTGTGGCCATAAAAATGCCTCCATTCTATAAGTGGCCCCTAGGGGGCGGTGCTGTCCCCCCATTGAGAACCACTGAACCTAAGCCCTTTGGTTTCCACACAAGAGGACACCCAAAGTCCAGAGTACCTGGCTGTGCAGCATCACATGCATCAGTAGTGTCAGAGCCAGGCCTGAATCCAGATTTCTTGATTCTGTTTTGATTTCTGTTAATGCTCCATTTTTCAGTGGTTTTTGTTTATTTTAAATATGTTGTTGATTTTATTATATCAGCCATACACTGAAGCAAACCCACCCTCTGCATTTGGAGATTATACTTTGATTTCCAATCTGTAAGCCATTATCTCGTATGGGGAGGTGGGGGGGATGGTTTCCCTAATTATCTCATAGCAGAAACCCAGGGGCTTCAGTGCTATTGGGAGCTGGAGAGTTCTAAGTGAGCAGCCAGCTTTCCTGATTCCCTCCTCTGACAGCCAGCGTGGTTTCCTGAGATGCCCCAGGCCAGACAGTTTGATTCAGGGATTCTAAGAACTTAGAAAAGCCTGAGCCCTTTCTTCTTTGCATTTACTTATCTGGGGGTTCTGAGGGATATAAGAGGAGCAGTGGATGAGGGTCTCGATCTGTCCTTGCAGATGCTCTGCTAGCGGACGAGGGGCCAGATGTTGTTACCTGGGTCTCCTTTGTCAGTGGAAGGATCTCCGGGGACCTTGCAGAGAAGAATTCTGCATTTACAACTGTAACCTGACCTGAGCTTTCTGCCTCCACAGTTTAAGTCTGTGAGCTTGATCAAATGCAGTTCTCCTTTCAGGGCCTCGCTGAGAGTACTGAGCTCAAGAGGTTATTGGGAAATGTACCTCAAACATTATCGGAAAAGTCCTTTGCTTTTTTTCAGGCAACAAAGACACCATAGCAGGAAACTTTGGTGCTTACCACAGAGCTCCTTTCTTTTCTTCTTCCTGGGAAAATAGCTAAACCTTATCCCAGGCCCCTCACACTTATGGTATAGCCATTGGAAGGTGAATAGAAGTGACATATTCTCTTTTACCCAATACCCACCCTCTCTTTCTCCCTGTGGCAGCCTTGGAGTTCTCGTGTTGGAGATGTTAGTGCCAAAAAATGAAAGGAATCTAGGCCATGAATCAGCTGGAAGAGGGCTGAATGCTGAACACCTGATCAGACGATGGAGTGGCCAGGAAGTAACTCTCAAATCTCATGGCTTAACACTACAGCTCTATTTGTTATAGATGCAGATATTGACTTGCCCTGACTAACACAATTGTAAGTACAACCCAGTAAACTATGAAAAAAACAAACATATGAAAAACATATCTATCTTCTTCCCCCAGATGACCCCCAGTAGCCCCTGGCTCTGCCAGTGCAGAATTCCAAGTTCATGTGAAAAGGCTGGAAGAATGTATAGAGAGAGGCTTCAAGGATACAGAACAGGCTAAAATGGAGACTGAGCTGTATCACATAATGTGTTAAAAAGAATACAAGCCATGCTCCAAGATCACACAGAAAAGATTTATAATCTGAGAAGCCAGTTCCTCTCAGAAACTCGAATTTGTGAACTTTTGCAGGATTGGATTCACACTTGCTTTCTTTCCTTTTCTTGTCTTCTCCTCCTCTTTCTCTTTTCCATTACCTTCTCTTCCTCCATGCTGATTTGCTACTGACAACTACTTTTCCCTTTTCCAAGAATTTTGCTTCTTTCACTTTTTTGATGTATGCACTTTATTAGCTAATGTAAAAAAACAAATTATTCAATTTATGTATATGTTTTTCCATTTTTAATTTAACAGAAGCTCATACTGGGGAGGAGAGAACTGTGTCTCTTTTTTTAAAATGATCTTTGTGACCTAATAATGACACTGATAACAGACTGGTTTATAAATTCAAGAGAGGGTCGGGTGCTATAATTTTAACTACTATCGCTTTCTGTTGCAGTTATTGTAGAGAGAGTTTATCGCAAGAAGCAATTTGGGGAAATTTTTTTGGGGAAAAAAAACAGGTTGAGGACAACTATAGACTTTTTCAAACACTATTTATAGTCTTTAGGATAATTATAAATTTTAAGTTCTCTGGGACAAAATCATTAACTCTGACATGCCAATCAACCTTGAAATTAACTCCAATCTGAAACTTCAGCCACTGAGCAGTCACTTTTTGAAGTGCAATCATGTGCTTTTTTTCTTGGAGTAGAAAATTAAGGGCATGATTTGAAATCATATGGAGAGTGTTATCAGAGCACTTTATTCCCAAAGTGGCCTTAATTACAACTGCTGGGGCACAATTATAGGGACATATGGAGATTTCACCTGTATCAGTTTGACTTTCTTCCCTTCTCCTTATTGCATATGGGTTGAATGTTTTGAGTAACATAACATAACACTCTGATTTTTAGCATAGTGCCCAGGAAAGGCTTTTCACTCAAAAAGACAGATGATGTCCTGTTCTCAGCCACCCTGTAGCAAGGGTACCGCTATCTCCCTTCCAAAAGGAGACTGCAGTCATTTGAGACTTCAAATTGGTAAAGCCAGAGATTTGATTCCTGGTCTCTGATTCTGAAACTTCTCTTTTAACTTCTGAACCCAGAAATTCTTCCTTTTCAATATTACTTGGGTTATTTGAAGTTGTCTTTATTTTCTGGTGAAATACAAAAGTTTAAAGGGGATGAAAGTTTTTCCATTGAGAAAGGATTTCAGGGTTTTACTCCTTTATTCCTAGTAAATTGTCATCTGCATTGTCGCATAATTATAACTATAGGTTGTTTTCTTCCCCCTTCTTATTGAATCTCCCACACTGTCACTGGAAGCTCCTCAAGAGAAGAGGAACTTTCTTTATTGTTTTCTGTCCAGTGCTGAGCCCAATGTCCAACACCTGGTAGGTGCTCACATTGAGTCCTCCTCCTCCACAATTATTCTTAATGGTTGTTAACTCAGGCTTCCCATGAATTATCATCCAAGATCAATAAGATCTGAGGCCACTGAATATCAATGGAGAGAAGATTAAAACTGGTAGTAAACCTTTAAAGAGGTAAGACGGTGTGAGCGAGGGACCAGGGGGTTTGAGCACATCTCATATGGCCTTGGGTTCTTCCTGATTGTGCTAGAGAGTGCATGAAAGGTTGTGCTGGTATTTCCTGTTTGTCCTCTAGTTCTCTCTACCCTTTTCTGATTAATGAGGTGTCCCCAGAGTCTGACTTCCACGGAATCTGTCACCCTGGTTTTTATTCTCTCTCTTTCAGTCGAGTTTGGCCATAAAATTCTGGCAGGGTACTGGAGGGTAGAAAAGAGAGATGTGGGTGCTCCACCTCTCCTGCCTTCCTGTGCCTTGGGAGGTGACTGAATCCACCATTCCTCTACAACAACAGCTTTTATTGGGCAGATTCACTGGGCACTGCTGGTCCTCTCCTTGTGCTTTTAGACACTGGTGTGATAGTAGTTTTTGTTATTGTTAGTCTCTGGGCCTGTTATTAGTTTTTTTTCCTTTTTTATGGGGGTACAGGGATTGACCTACTCAGGAGCACTTGGCCACTGAGCCACATCCCCAGCTCTCTTTTGTATTTTATTTAGAGACAGGGTCTCACTGAGTTGCTTAGTGCCTTGCCATTGCTGAGGCTGGCTTTTAACTTGTGATCCTCCTGCCTCAGCCTCTTGAGTTGCTGGGATTACAGGCAATGTCTATACCTCTGTAAACAATCTCTTCATTAAATTTTATTCAGTCAGATACAATGAGTATTGTTTCTCCCAAGAATCTGACTGATTGAGGGAATGCTGGACGATGTAACTGCAGATTATGTGTGAACAGGGGCTGGTCATCAGAGCTCTCTCCTGGAGCCAGGCGCATATCCACGTAAGTGTTGGGAAGAATATGAGTAAAGGCTCATGCTCTGGCATTACAGCTCTAAAGTCTCACCCTATTGTTCACCCCTTTGTCCATTTGTTCATTCATTCATTTCTGTTTGTTTACTTTGTCAGTGAAAACTTTTGGAGTGGTCACAGTGTCAGGCTTTCTTCCAAACTGAAGTTAGATCATTAAAAAAAACTGACAAAATGCTGTTTGAATGGAGTTTTATACTCTAGTGAGAGAAGGCAGTTATTTTTTTTTCATTTGTTTTTTTTTTATCTCAGGTAGAGATATAAGCTGTGAAGTAGAAGAGAGTTTATATTTTGTATAAACTTTTATTTGCTTAAAATATTAGCCCCCCCCCAAACAAAAAAATTCTTGTCAGTATTTGAGTTATTTGATCACAACTCTACAAAGAGTAAGGACTTGTGGTTCTCTTCCTTGTTACAGCACAGTGTGTTGGACTTCATCTTTGATTTCCAAATCTAATTTTAACAAATTTAATCCAGGTCGAAGCCTAATGGTACAAGGTTCTTTTCATGAGCACAATCAAGTTTCCAGGAAATCGTAGACTAAATTTGACATGGGCTTTTGCTCACCTTTAGAGACTGACTCACATTTTATACTAAGAGTGTCAGATCCAAAAACAGACATTATGTCTATTCCATGATGCATGGAAAATGCCTGGTATGGTATCTGGCACATCTTTCACGTTGAATGATGTATGCAATATATCAACTTACTAGGTAGGTGAGGATGATTACACCGTTTTTATGGGTAATGAAAATGAAGCTCAAGAAGATTCACAGAAAAAAAAAGATGTAAAAAAAGAAAAAAAACAGCTTTGAAATAAGATATATGTGACAGATAGTGCTAATGTGCATACCCATGAGCACATTCAGAACTGTGTTCGACTTCCTGTAAACATCATGAAACGCCCTTCTTTTTGTTCCCACACAAGTTAGCATCTGAGTGTATAAGCAAAAAGCCCTCATGGGCTGCAAGAATGAGCATCATTTATGAGAAGCCCTGATGAATTGTTATTGCCTGGTTCTGTGGTTAACCTTTGGGCTGTTCACTATTCCAGAAGAAACATTCTCTCCTCTGTTGTGTTATTCATTCCTATGTGCATGGCTGGGAGGCAAAGTTCTCTTCAGTTGGCTTGGAGTTATGAGGTATGCTTACCTTTTACACAAAGCAAATAGTTTTTCATGTAATAGTGGAAAATTTATTGAATGGGAAAATGATCATGACATTTTTGTTTATAGGGACATTGTTTATAGACCACAAAACAGCATTTACAATAGGCTGTTGTTCTTACAATTAAAAAAATGATAACTGAGATATCTCATTGGTACATTTTTATACTTTATAGAATGTCAAAAATAAACCTGTAGGGCTTTGGGGTCTTAAAAGCTTCTTCTTTTTGTTCACAAAGTATAACTTACATAGAATAAATGGCACAAGTCTTCATTGTACAATTTGAAGAAATTTTACAAATGCAGCCACCCATACAACCACCACCTAGATAAAGATGTAAGTCTCACCCAGCATCTAGGAGGTGCCTGCCCTCTTGTCCCCTCCCAATGATGTTGGCTTCTATAACCATTGACTCATCTTGTCTGTTTTTAAAATTCATAAAAATGGAATAACACAGGTTTTATTCACTGGCATCGAGGCTCTTTGGCATGTTGTTATATTGGTGAGATTGTTCCATTCAGGACATATTTTCCATATTTTATTCTGTATATATAGGGCACATGGGTCATTTCCAGATTTTGGAAAAATTATGAATGAAGTTGTTATGAACATCCTTGGATATGCCTTTTGTTGCACCAATTTACAAACTTTTATTAGGTATATATTTAGATGTTGAGTTACTTGCTCATGGACTGTGCAGTTTTTAGCCTTAATAGAACTCTCCAGTTTTCCAAAGTCATTGGGCCAGTTTATGCTAACTGCCAGCAGGGAATAAAATTCCCCACTGCTGAACACTCTTGGAAATTCTTGGTATTGTCAGGTATTTTGTTTCTTGGGTTTTGTATTTTTGTTTTTCATTTTAGCAGTTCTTGTAGGTATGAGTGACATCTTGTTTTGGTTTTAATTTGCATTTTCTGATGACCACCAATGTTGAACATGTGTTTATCAGCCATTTGGACATCCACTTTTGTGAAATGCTTCTTCAGGCCTTTTGACTGCCTATTAAAAATTGATATGGTTATTAACAAATCAATATACTTCTGCTGATTTATGGTAGTTTTTTTTTGTTTGATTTCTTTTTTGGGGGATGCATGTAGTTTGAATATCTTCCCTACTCTGTTGCCTTTTTAGTATCTTAATGGTATCTTTTGTTGAACAGAAATTTTTAATGTATTAAAATTAAATATAAAAATCCTTTATTGCTGGTATATTTTGTGTTCTTTGAAAGAGATATTTGCCTGCTCCAGGGTCATTAAAATGTAATTTTATATTTTCTTCTAGAGACTTTTTTTTTTTAAATTGAGTATATTCAGGTGTATGATTTGTCTGGAATTGAACTTTGTGTATTTTAAAATTCAAGGTTCGTTTTTCTCTGTATTAATATTCTACTAATTTAGTACTGACTATTGTCACCGTTATCCTTTATCTACTTCGTGGCAGACATCTTAGATATTATTATATGACCGTGTATGCATGCAGATGTTTTTGGAATTTTATTTAAATCCATTGGTGTTTGTCTATGCCTACATGCTTGCTTCAACTAATGTAGATTATAATAAGGAGGATAAGTACTCAAACTTCATTCTTTTTGAGGTTATATTTTCTTGGCTTGACTCTTTGCATTTTCAAACAAATTTTAGAATCAGCTCATTGACTTCCATACAGTGTTGATGTTGTACAACAAACCCTTCAGATCCACCTTCCTCTTGATGTCTGCTCTCCCTTGCCAGCGTCTGTCTCTGTTTACTTCTACAGACCATGCTTGTGATTATCTTTGAAGGACTCCCCCAAAGCTACTGTAGTTATTTTGTCCAAATGCACAGGAACTAGAAATGTCTCAGAGTTTATGTCCTCCTGGGGCAGGTCTTAGGAATGAGTCACCGGTACAGGATTATAAAATCCTAACTTGTTTGCTTTAAAGGAGGAAAGCTCTGAAGTGTAAGTCACCCTCTGAGGTCCTTGTAGGATCAGGCTGGAATCAGGCTTTTGCTTGTTTGCCTCCCTTCTGTGTTCTCCTTACCACTTCTGGATCAGTTTCTTGTGAGAACATCTCCTTAATAAAGCACCTGCCTACAAATATTAGTTTCAGAGTTTACTCATGTGTGTTCCACACTACAATTTCTCAGAAAAAAAGTTCTGGGATTTTGTTTGCTGTTTCATTGAATTTAGAGATCAGATTGGAGAGAACTGACAAATTGTGATATTAAACATGGTATAACCTCAATGTACTCAGGTCTTATTTAATTAGTTTCTTTGAGTAATATTTTATATTTGTTTACAAAAAACTTTGTAAATATTTTGTTATATTGCTTCATATGTGCTTGACATTTCTTGAAGCTATTGTAAGAAGCTTTTCTTAAATTATATATTGATCTTGTGGTCTTCCTGTTAATCCTAATAATTTATCCACAGACCCTTTTAGATTTTTCTATGAGTATATTATGCTGTTTATGTGTAATAATAATCTGTTTTTTCTTTTGCCATTCTTATGTGTTTTTTTTTTCCTCCTGACTTATTGCATGTACTAGAACATTTTAATAGAATCCTAAATAGAGGAAGCAATATAGCAAACAGCAATTTTCACTCAACTAGACGCCAGGACCATGATTTCCACAGTCCAACCTTTCAGCTGAGAAATATTGCAGGATAACACTTAATATCAGTTATACCAAACATAAATTTTATACAGTGATAAAATTTGTATTAACAGTGAAAGATTTGCAATATATTTATTGTCATTTGTGAACTTTTGGTTTGGTATATTTACAAATGAATATATTTGCCACGATACTTATCAACCAGTACAACTTTCAGAGATTGGAAATGGGGCTTTTTTGTGCTTTAATTTTGATAATATTATATTTGCTATTCAACATTCTTGCCTACTTACTCTATTTTCTCCAAAATTTCTTAAAAGAACAACACAAATAGGCAGGATGAGAAATAAAGAATTACTGTATAAATGTTTACCTGAATACCCTGTTCTCTAAGGCAGAACCTCTTCCACAGAATCTTCCTTGACCTGCTTAGATGAGCTCAGCAGAGTGGTAGACACAGCTACACACACACATTATTTCCTAACTAGGCGTTTTATTCTTTTTGTTTGTGCTTGGGAGGGAAGTTCAAGGTACTACAGAGGCATACAAGTGACAGCTTCTCTGCAGAGTCTTTCTAGAGTAATCTGGATGTAGCAAGAGAAAGCCCAGATACCTAAAAACCTTGCAGGGTATGTGGTCAGATCATAGTGGCTTGGTTGGGCTAAGGTGAGCGTGAAGTGCTGGGCAGTGACCTAGAAAAGTGAACCCGGGCAGACCATAAAAATCATGAAGGGCCTTGAGAAACTTCAAAGCTCAGGCTTCTGCTTGAGGTCCATGGAGTGAAGCCCTGTGCCAAGGCTTGCCCAGAGCTGCCAGTCCCTCTCCTTCCTGACTCCCCATGTCTCTTAGCCAGTCCTGCCTCTGGCCCCAGTGTGGAAAAATATGTTAATTAATGATGAAAACCCTTCTGCTCTCTGGGCCTGTTCAGGTTTCCTGGGAGTGCTTTGCAGAAATAAGTCCGGCCTGTTGCTGTCAACAGTTCCTGTGACTCCTGCAGTAACAAGATCCTTGGTCCCAAGGCGGTTTCCCCATCTCTGGGGTGTGCCTGCCCCAGCGTCACTCACAACATCGCAGCACTGTGGCCTTGTGTTCCAGCATGTGATCCATCAGGCTCTGGAGCCTGTCAGAGACACAGGGAACTGCATGTGTCAGGGAGAAAGGGGCAGGGCCCAGAGGACCAGGGCAATGTACACGTAGCATTTTGGCTCCTAGTGGTGTTAGGATTTTTACCGAGAAGTGAAGAGCTCCCCCTCCCTCATTTTTATTTTATTTTATGTTTTTGCAGAGGGCGTTCTTCTATTTATATCTGTTTAGGACTTTGAAAGTATGTTATAGACTAGTTTTTTTTTTTTTAGTTGAAATTACTGATTAGATTGTACAAATCTGGTTCATTGTGCTTCTGGCTATCTTTTCCAAGCATTCAGAAATAAGCCACATTAACAGTGAGAAGGAAAAGGAGGTAGATTCAGACATTTGGAGCAAACATGGAGGGGCAACAGGAACTTGGAAGTAATTTATTTGGAGAGGCATTTCGGTCTTCTAGTTCACATTTAATTGGGTTACTTCTTAGCAAGCAACCTTAGTAGTTAGGAATAATTGCTCCTCTACACCCTCTGAACAAATGCTCTACTCCCATCTAATCAGTGAATATGATATTTATTCTTTATGTATTTATCTGCCCCCCCATGCTGCCTTGATCCATTTTTACCCTTCTCTGACCTGCTCTTGACCCAGGAAGACTGACATCTGCAGGCCACATGACCCAGGCTCTCTGGACCTCCAACCTCCATCTGGATTTGGCCAATAAAGGCTCTGGCAGGAGATTAGAGAGAGGAGAGAAGAGAGCTGGGTCTGTTGCTCCCTCTCTCCTTGCCCCTGTGTGGCTGTGCTCTGCAGGGTCTGGGTCTGTCTATGGCTATGCCTACTGTGAACAGTAGCTTCTGATTTCCCTGAGCTCTAGTAATAACCATGCCTTCCCTGTACCCTCAGATCTGGGGTTGGCAGTGGCTCTCTCCTCTTGGTTATGCCTAGAAGCCTCTTCATTCCTTTCTGGTTCCCTTAGCCTTGGCATCCTCTCTCAGGAAGGTCTTTGACACTAGACCTGCTAGGACATGGGAGGTATGCTCAGAGGAGGCTAACTTAGTCAATCTATCAGTATTATTCCTTGGGGATCTTTTCCTTCATTTCCCACTAACTACTCTTTGCATTTCTGAATGTGTGCATCTGTGTGACAGCCAACTCTCCTGCCTCCAATCCAGCCTGCTCTCCTCCTCCCTCATGGTGCAGCCAGAGACTACCAGATTGCACATGTGAGCATGCTACTTTTAATCCTCTGATGGCATTTTATTTCTCTTCCGATCAAGGTCAGATTGCTTGCTGACAAAGCCCTCATATTGTGGCCTTAGCCTTTTTCTCCACCTCTGCCTCTCCTTTCCCAGGACCTGTGTTCCAGCTATGAGGAAGCATTGGCTCAAGAATTCTATGTCCATCTAACCTGCTTCTCTTCCCCCACGAAGGAGTCTATATATGTAATATTGAGCAACAAGCTGAGTGTTTTTCTTAAAGGATAATTCAGTTTAATCCTTACACCAACCCCATTAGGAATATAATACTATAGTTGCCAGTTTGAAAGTGGAAAGCTTAAAGAACAAATCAGTGATAGAACTTTCCATGGTCACTCAGCCAGGAAGTGGTATAAACAAGTTTTGAATCCAGCCAATTGGGCTCCAGAGAGCCTGAGAGGTGGCCAACTCTTCTTATAGATCCCAACAACCATGTTATCTCCACTGGGAAGTTTTTCTAGCTTCCTTCAGCTGAAGGCATAATACCCTCCTCTGGGTTTCTACAGTTTGTTCCTTGACTATTTTGTTCCTAAAATAGAGATATGGTCTGTGTCCATGCCCATATGATATGCTCAAGGACTGTGAGAAGGCTGCTAAGGCAAAGCCACCCATCTGCTTCCATCAGCAGGCACTATGTGAGGTGCTGGGCACACCATGTGCTGGATCACTGGGGAATGAATGGGTGAAGGAGTGCATTTGGAAGTGCTCATTTGGCTCAGGTGTGTGTGTGTGTGTGTGTGTGTGTGTGTGTGTGTGTGTGTGTGTTAGAAAAGGGAAGGCCAGTTAATCCTTCCTAGATATTTTATTCAAATGTTGAAATTTAATTAAGCCTGTCATGCACTGGGCATTGTTTCGGGCACAGAGAAAGAGCAGTGAACAAGAAAACAGCCCTGCCCTGTCAGAACTGACATTTGAGTTACTGATCGATACCCTGGCCAACATGGAATCATATATGAAGAAAAGAAGAGGAGGAGCAGAAGTGATATTCTGAGGTGCTACAAAGAACAAAAAAGTAGCATGATTGACAGAAAACGACAGTGTCAGCTCGTGTAGAGGTGATGTGTGAAGGCAGGCTTAGAGGAGGCGAGGCAGGGGGTTCTGTGAGGATCTGAGGACCTGGGGAGGTGAGTTGAGGCAGAAGAAGTAGCAGGTGTTAGGTCTTGGGCAGGACAGAGCTTGGTATGTTTGAAGGAGGGAGGGACCTGCTGCATGGCCAGAGTGAGGGAGGAATGGATCTGAGGGTCAGGGGCTGGAGGGCCTCGGGAGGTGGACAGGAGGTTCACACTGAATCCAACTGTGAGGCAAAGACATTGATGCTTTTCACCAGGACACAGATAGCATCTGATTTTCATAATAGAAGATGTCTTTCTGTGGTGAGCACATTTTTTTTCTATTCTCATTATCTCTTGACTCTCCAATATGTGTAAGGTCAGTACCCTTAACTAGCTAAGATTAGTGAAAATAATGATTAGAAACATTAGATGATAATTGCATCTATGTGTCTTTTTATATTAACATAATGTAGTAATTTTCCAGTTATCAAAATGTGCTCTGTATGCCAGGTATTGAGAAAGGTTCTTCATATATTTAACTTATAAAGATTTGATGAGAATTAAATAGTAGAATGATTTTTCCCCCCATCTGGGAAAGGGAGATAAGAAAAGATTCAATGAGACCTGAAAAGATTCAATGACCTTCCTATAACATAGATGGCAGGTTTCAGCCTGTCTGCCCCTTCAGCCTGGGTTTTTTCCACTCTGCCCACTACTTGCCATGGAGTAAACACCAGCCCCTGGTTCACCAATACCTATGGCATTACATGGGGGCATCAGTGCAGGGGACCTGCCAACAGCCATGTAAAAAATAATTTATTTTTTTAATCCTCTCAACAATCCTTCGAGAGAGATATGGAGATAATTATCTCTGTGAGCTGCTTAAGGTGGAGAAATGACTTGGGGGGGTTCCAGAGGTTGAAACTCATTTCTGTCTGACTCCAGAGTCTCACACTCCTCCAATCCCCGCCCCACACACGAGCACATTCAATAGAGGGTTCTGCCATGACAGAAACGTGCTGTTATCTACTCCCCACGATGCAGTGGGCACCAGCCATCCGTGGCTATTGAGCACTTGAAAGGTAATGGACAAATTGAGTTTTTAATTTTTTTAAATTTTAATTAATTGAAACTCAAACAATCCTTGGTAGCCAGTGGCTACAAGAGCGGATGCTTAACTTACATCATGGAAATGAACTAGGACTAAGCTCCGTTATATGCTCCCCCATCTCCCCTCTCCTCCCAGCCCTCAGCTTTTTCTTACTGTCACTACTTACTGAGATCCAACCATGTCCAAGGCAGTGAATGGGTGAGGGGTGGGCTGGGCCCGGATGATCAGACCCAGTGCCTGCTCTGGCTTCTGTTCAAGGGAGGGAGATCAGACATGTGCGTAAATAACTAAGATACAAAGTTGAAGGTTTAATGTTCTAAGTGCCCTGAGAGAGGAACAGATAAGGGGCCAGTGGATAAGAGGGCTCGCCCTGTGTCCTTATAGGGCTGCTGGGGGAGCCTGAGATAACTGATGAGAATGTGTCCTTAACAGTGGCGTGCTTTGTAAATCGTCAGGCACTCGGCAGACACCAGCCATCCGAGACAACACGGTCTTAACCATGTGACCTAGCAGTATTGCAAGGGCTGGCATCTCTGGTCTCATTCAATATTCACAAGTCCACACTGACGGGTGCAGGAGCCCATGTGCTTTGCTTTCAGAGAGGCAGACAGGGCAGAAAGGGCAGGCACCTGTCTAAGGACACACAGCCGGTTGGGACAGAGCCTGGTCTCCAGACTCTAGGACTGGGGAATCTTTGCACGGCCCTCGCTGCCCTCGGCAGGTTTTGTGAGTCATTATTATCCATCCGCCCTTATTACTGGCATTGGCAGGGCTCAGAGGGAAATAACCTAAGGTTTAGGCAATTCTGAAGCTAGCTGGGCTGTGCTACAGCCACGCCCCTGACCCAGGGCAGGTCTTTTGGGCACATCCAGGCCTTTGTCATAACAGGGGATGTGCCAGAGGATGAGGTCAATGGTGAGGCCATTCTGGTGTGGCCAGAGGTGGACCCAGATTCCATAGTTTTGCAGGTTGTCCAAATAGGCAGGTTCCCAAGGGGTTTAACTCTCCTGGCATTCACTACTGAAGGATCTCAGACCAGGAGAATGATTAAAAGCTGGTGGTCTGAAAGGTTCACAAGTGCCTTCCATTCTTCCATCCAGATTCCTCTTAATGTAGATAAGATCATGACCCAGAAAAACCAAGAGCTAGCCAACTCTTGCTTCTGTTCTATTAAATCTATGTTCCTTGATTCTCATCCCGAACCACATCTCTAGCTTAACCAATTTAGGACTTTCTTTCAGGGTTTGCTTTGAAAATTGGATACAGAGCAACACGTACAAGTGATTGTGTAACTGCTCTCGTTAATGTCTTCAGGAGATGGTTGGTTGATGTTTGTCCATGGACACAGTTGCATCAGAGCCAGGAGGAACCTTGGGGCTCGTCCATCAAGCCCTCTACCTTATAGACGTGGAGACTAAAGCACAACTGGTTGAACGATTTGCTCAGGTCACATAGCAAAGTGGCTGCATCACCCTTCAAGAACAGTTTTCAGTTCTGCTTCCTCCAGAAAGATGCCTTAATTTTTCTAGCACACACCAATCCCTCTGTTCATCCCCCTTTACATTTTTATTATCCATCCCCCTCTTAACATTTTTATTATCTCTTCCACACACTTTGACCTTCTAGTGGATACACAACTCCAAGGAAAGGGAATTAGCAGGTATTTAACATCTGCTCTGGGCCAGGATTTGCATGATTATCTCATTAAGCTTCTCAGCAACCCAGGAAGAGGATGTCATTATCCCTTTTTTGAAGGCAGGGTGCTAAGTCTCAGAGAGGAGCAGTAGCTTGCCCTGGACCACACAGCTGTCTTATTAATTTAGTCAGTAAAACTTTATGGCACACCTGCTCTGTATGAGGTAGTACTCTAGGTGGAGTAAAGTCCTTTATCTCACAGGATTTATGTTCTGGTGGGAGACACAGAAGACAACAAATAGAAAAATTTCCTTAGACCTCCAGCCAAATGGGATTGTTATTTTTCCTGAAAACATCCCACAATCTTCCTAGTTTTGCTGTCCTTTCTTCCCCCCATCAGGAAGTCAACCTTTGGTTCACACATTCTTAGGGTCTATTTCCACCAGGAAGGGTCCTCTGGCTCCTCCAACTAGAGCCTGAGAACAAACTCACATTGAGCATTTATTGTATGTTGGTGTTCTAGGCTGGCTACACGCCTGATCTCTTCTTGTCCTCACAAGAGCCCACTGGGGTCAATACTGTCATTCAACTTTATAGATAAAGAGGCCGAGGCTCAGAGAGGCCAAACTTGTCCTTTATTGTCACTTCATCTGCTGTGTCTAATAAGTGGTAGAGTATGGGCAAGCTGTCTCCAGAAAGCACGTGCTTAAGTTTTACTCTACCCGCAGTCCAGACAGAACTCTTTCCACCTCCCGTCATGGTGAACCATGCTATCTGAAGCAGTGTTGTAAGAGGAGAGATCACAAAAGTGTTGGAGAGCAGGCCCAGACCAAGCTCAAGTGCGGGCAATCATGTCATCTCTCTTGATTTACAAGCTTAACATTTTGCAGGTTCAAATATTCATCCTATAGAATCATCTGTTCTAGAAGCACCCTCGGGCACAGTCCCCGAGATTCATAGTAGATATACAGTCAGTGTTTGCTGATCTGAATCTGGGTGGAGCAAATAGTTAAATATGTTGGTTCTTCCCTCCCTGGCCACATTGTGACTTTCCAGTTAGGCTCTGTTGCAACGTGCTGCCTTAGCAAAATACTGTGTCTCTCTCTTGATCGTCATCTGATTCCTCTACATATAAACTTCCCGTTGACTGGGCCGTGTTTCATTTGCTTCTGTAAGCACAGTAGCAGCCTTGCATATAACTCACACAATGCGTGTGATAATTACTTAATGACTGAGCTGATTTTAAATGAAAAAGCCCTGTACACTTGAGCCTTTGCCTTTCTGGCCACAAGGCCAAAGATGATTGGTTCAATCGGAACCAGGTATCCATCCCTGGGGCCTATCAGTTTCTCTCTCTAAGGAATTTGGAATTGGGACTTGCAGATGGAATCAGCTGGTGGTGGGAGACAAGTCAAAGGATCCTATGAACTTCAGGGCTGTTGCAGTTAATGACAGCTAAGAAAAAGTGACCTTAGTAGTATAAGTCAACCATTTATTATTATGCTCATGAATTGTGAGAATCTAGAATTCAGAAAGGCCATAGTAGGGATAACTTGTTTCTGTTCCACTCTAGTGGGGTCCTAGTTTAAAGATTCAAACGTGGGAATCATTTGAAGCCTCATTTACTCACAGGCCTGGCGGTGGACGCTGGCTGTCTACTGGAGGACTCAGTTCTTTCCCACATTGTCTCACCACAGGCTATTTAGGGCTCCCACACGGGACGATGGTTGGATTCCAAAAATGAATGTCCCAGAAAGAAATCAGGTGAAAGATGTATAGTCTTTTATCACTTTGACCTCTGATGTCACTTCCACCCTGTTCTGTTCCTCAAGGAAGTCACAATATCAGCTTTACTAGGAGGAGACACACATTTTGTCTCTTGATAAAGAATGGCCAGTGTTTGGAAGAAGTTGAAGAATTAAAAATGTAGCCAATTTGGAAAGTACAGTGCCACGGGTACCACGGGCTAACATGTGGGGGCTTCTACAGTGGATTATATACAAGAAAAAAATCCAAAGATGATTTACAGGGAAAAGGACTGTTGAATGGAGCAGACGGACTAAGTAAGAAATGTGAAAGAAAACGCCATTTGTCAGAGAGTGGGAATTTTACAGTTGGGTTTTCCAAAGAAGATACTTCAGAGTTTGGGGCATAAGATGTTTATTAGGGATCAACACTTGGGAAAGGAGGTGAGTGAAACCAATCCTGGGCAGCCCGAGAAGCTGAACAGGGGGAGAGATCTGACAGAGCCTCCGCCAACCCAGTGGGTGATCTGGAGTGAATTTTTGCCCATCAGAGTTGCTCTTTGTCAGGTTGAAATGACTGGGCCTTTATACCCTACCTTGCTGAATCACAGACTGTGAGCTACCCAGCAGGGCACCACCGTCAGTGAGCTGGGGCTCAAAAGTAGCTGACAGCTGGATGTTAGTCTTCTCAGCTGGGAAAGCACTTTTTTTTTTTTTTTTTTTTTTTTTTTGGAATGGGGCTCTGTGTGGTGCATCTCTGTGTACACCACGAGGGGGAAGACTTTCCTGTTGCTATGGGTCCTGCAAGCGAGTTCCATGAAATGCCCTTCCGTGGTGACTTGCGCCACCCTCCATTAAGTTGAATGGATTTCCATGTCTAGTAACCCAATATGCCAGCCCAAGGCTCTGGATCTCTGTTTCTCTACCTGTAAAGCAAGGGGGTTGGATGTGCTTTCCTGCTTTGAAATCTGGCGATTCTTATCACCTTTTACAGAGCCCACTCTGCGGAAAGCGGAACATGGCTCACTTGTTGCTGCGAGCTTCTTATCAGATACAGACCCAGACAGACACCGTCTGGCCTAACTGCTCACGTGATGATTATTCACCCTGTCCAGAAGAAAGTGCCAGGTGATATCTGAGCTGTGGCAGCAGCCAGCTGCCTCCAAACACATTCCAGGTACAAAAATAGTTTACAAGGAGCACTGAGCTCCAATAATTCTTACTGCAGACTCTAGGAACCCCAAGACTGCCTGAAAACTGTTGGGAAATGCAGTTCCTCCCTCAGCGCTTCCCATTTTTCACTTCTTTGCAAGGCAGAGCAGTGCTAAAGGAAGCAGATTGCTGCAGAGACCTAGGATGTGGGGATGAGGCAATTCCAGTAAGCAGACTCCTGGGCATCACCCAGTATTAGGGCTGCACAAATCGGTTTGCCCAGGTTGTATGGTAATGATCTAACCCCAGTCTCTCTAGTATGCTTCCCCATGTTCAAAGTGCATCTCAAACTTACCTCAGGTCTATTTTGAACAGTCAAAAAGTAATGCATTAGATGTCATCTAGCAGAGCGCCAACCACATTCTCAAACAAGTGTAATTTAGCGTGAAAGAGGAATATAACCTTCCAATTATTAAGGTCCTGCCCCTTTTCAAGCATGTGACAAGGGCTAGGGAAACAAATACCAAAATATCTTTAACCTCAAGGAATTTCAGTATAATAGGGAAGACAAATTATTGCTGTAATTCAAACTCTGTCACATCTCAGTGACTTTGGCAAGCCATTCCTTGCCCAAGCATCATATACCTCTCTCCTAGTGTTGCGGTGGTGACTAAATGGACGACATGTGACCAGATGCCTGGCTGCGGCTCACTGAGCATCTCTCACTGTGCCACGAGGGCAGATGTTCTGCATTTGCCAGCAGTTTCCATGGTCTGCTCAACAGAGGGGACTCCACGACACCCTGAAACCTCAGGGAACTTTGCCCTACTCCCTTGGCCATTTGACGGTGCTTCTTTCTTACTTTGTGGGACACGTTAATGCAGAAGGATGAAATTATGGTGGGTTGGAAACGAGGAAACCCCAGGTTCAAGGCCTTGGTTTCCTGCTTTGAGACTCAGAGAAATTAAAGTGCCAGGCAACTTTAGTTTCCTGATTTATTCACTGTGGGGACAAGGAAGGAGATTTGGATCTGAGTAGTTTATAGTCCTGGCTCTTCTACTATGTGAAATCTGATGGATGAGCCTCACTTTGAGGCCTCGGCGTCCTTATTTGGGCAGTGGTCCTGGCTACTCTACTTCCTTCGCAGGAGCACTATGGCATTCGGTGAGATAGTGTTTATAAAGTATTTAATACAGTGCACGGCGCAGAGTAAGTGAATAATGGATAGATAGTCCTCATTATTAGTGAATAATTTATAATTCAAAATAAATGTATGAGGTACCTAATAAAAATAGAGCTATCAAGTGAAGAAATTAGGGCTCAGAGAGTTAACCAGTTTATTGTGATGCTTTATGTATGTGATCTCAGTGCCTGACACATAGGACCTGGGGCTTGTGTTTGTCCTACCTGGATCCCAACAAATGGGACTTATAGCCCATATAACATGATTGAAGGACAATTTATTTTCTCACAGTTTTATTCTGACTTTTTTTTTCTTTTCTCAGGGAGCTTGAATCCTCTCCCTGGGGGTGAATTTTTTTTTTCCAACTGGGAAACTTCAGGCCGGATGTCCACCAGGCAAAATGGTACAGTAAGTGAGATGTGAGCTTGTGTCTTGAGGATCTTGAGTCAGGTCTGGGGATCCCACGGGTCCACTTGGTGTCATCACACCAGACCACTTGTGGCTTTGTGGTTGCTTTTGGTGATTTGTGTTGAAGGGAATGAGTGAGTCCCTTGTGCTGACACACACACACGTGAAAAGTCCTCATGACACACATCCTCTCTTACCCTGGAAACCTGGAGGGCTTCAGGAAGAGGGGGACTCCAGTTGAGTGCAAATTTCTGCTCCCACACTGACTGTCAGGATGCGGTGACTCACTGCTCCAAACAGGGAGAGAGAAGCTCACGGTCAGTTTGGCCTTGGAAATTACAGAGCCTGAAGACAAGTCACACTTCTGAGCTTTTAAAAGGACTAGGAAACACTCTAAATTTAGATTTCACTTTCTTCTGGGATCAGTCATCTTGGAGAGATGTTATTTCATTATAAAAATCTGAATTGAAGTGAATAGATCATTACGCTGTGAATTCACAGGCCTCTGGTACCCAGAGAACCAAAGGCCTCAGATTCTGTTGCAGCCATTTCTCAACTGAGGCTCTGAGGGCTCAATCCCATTCTGCCCCAGTGACTGAAAAGGTGCTGATCATTTCCTAGTACTTCATGTGTCCTCCACAGTCTTTCCCCTTATTCTCTCAGCTAAACCACATCCACACCTTAGCGAAGGAGACATTCTTGATCCCATGTCTCAATGAGTTAAAAAAAAAAAAAAAAAGCTCTCAAGATCTCATAGTGGCAGAGCCAGGAACTGAACCAACTTGGTCTGATTCTAGAGCCTCTGCTCTTTTCACTACACCACAGGAGACGAGTCCCAGTCCTTTCTCTGCATGCTTGCTGTACTCCTAAGTGCCAGATGTGGACAGGCTCTCCACTAACCTTGAATTCCAGTAACAAAGCCCACACAAAACTTTGAAATGAAAGTGTGGTGCTGGATGTGACCCTGGGAAGGAGTCAGGCTGTTCATTCATAAAATGAGGAGGTTGGTCAGATAGTCTCATGCTTTGATTCAGACTTGAATGCATCACAGCAATGGTTCCCAGTCCAGGCTACATATTCAAATCCCCTGAGGGAGATTTTCAAAAATGCTGATGCCCAGGCATCTTTCCAATATTGGTCTATCTGGTCTCCAGAGGGGCCCAGACACAATGCCTTAAAAAGCTTAGCAATGTGTGTAATGGGCAGACTGAGAAGCACTGGTTTAGAGTTTCCTAGTCTCTGTTCATGTATTTTGTTGGTAAAATTATTGATGTTTTGCATCAGCCAGAAATTTAAGGTCAGGTTTGTTCTCTTAACCTTACCACTGTCATATCTACCTAACAAGTATTTCTAACTCCAATATTTGCTGCATTCTGCCTTGTTCTTTCTCTCTCTCCTGTTCTCTCCAGCCCAAGACCACCATCCTTCTCCTGCAGAACTGCAGTAACCACTGTGGTGGGCATTGGAGGTGGCCCCTTGACTATCATGTCCTGCTCCTTGTTCCTAACTCGAAATTGACTTTGAAAGCATTCAACTCTGTCCTTCATGACTCAAGAGGAAGCTACCATCTCCTCTGGTGTAGGGGTGGCCTAATAGAGGAAGTCTGGCCTGGTATACCCCTGGGATTAGGCCTGTGGCCTAAGTGGCTTAATGAGATTGAAGGGAGAAACAGTCTCTTTCTTTCCTGCTGGAGGTAAGCAAGAAGGACACAGCCCTGAGTGACTCTGTTGGCCCTTGTGAGACTCTGAAGAGAAATGGCCTTAGGATGATATGGGCTGAGGTCAACTGCACCTAGTATAGAGTCTGGCACACGTTAGGCATGCAGAGTGTGATGAGAGGAAGGAAGGGATACCATTGGTATCAAATCAATCTGGCTCTCAGTGTACTCTAGAACAGGGGCTGGCCAGCTTTTCCTGCAAGGGAACCATTTGTATATATTTTAGGCTTTGTTTAGGGTTGATGCAACTACTCAGCTCTGTGATTGTAGAAAAAAAGTAGCCACAGAGAATGGGCAAATGAATCAGAAGGGTTGTGTTCTAATAAAACTTTATTTACAAAAATAAGCAGTGGGCCTGGTTTGGCCTCTGGCCTATATTTTGCTGATGTTTGCATAAGAGGGAAAAAGAGATTGGACACGATTAGAAATGACAATCCTTTTGGCCTGCCTGAAGACTCTCCGGCTTTCATGAAAGATGTCACCTATCAGTCATAGTCCCTTACATGTTGAGCAGCATTTAATCCCCTACACCTCAACCTAGCACAATCAACCAATCCATCAATGAATCAGAGTTGGTATGCGGAAGCAACCTCTTTGCCATCCCTGCCTAGATCACGCTCTTAGTTTCTTACAAAAGCCATAACTGGGAATCTAAGACCTGGGTTTTAGAATTTAGTTTCCCACTTGCGCACTGGGTGGCATTATCTCAGCACTTTCTCTGTGTTTCAGATAGCTCTAATGTGGGAATTTTGCTGTCAGAGACGTGAAAGATTACCTAGGTAAAGATCCATTAATGGCTCGTCTGGTTTTACCCTCCTTGTGTTTTCTATGTGGTCAATTAAGCAAGGAATAATAATTTAATCCAGTTGTGATAATAGAGTTTGAACCTGGGCTCATATTTTTTCCTTTGCACCTTGTTGAGTTATTGAGAGTAGATCCTGGCTTCAGTGGCAGGGATGGCTGACGTCCCATTCCAGAAGGCCCCATTTTCCTCCCCTCGTGCCACTCGCCAAGCTTTCCAAATATGCCCCTTTCACCTTCCATGTCACTGCTATTTTCCTTTTGAGACTCCTGACATGTTTAATTCCTCGGCTAAGCCCTCTCCCCGTCCACATGTCGCCACCCTTGGCATTCAATTTATTTTCTACACACACATAAAATCAAGACTGGACGTTTTTCTCTCCTGTGAACTCTTGAGGAATTGCCTTTGGAGCCACTCTCCATCACAGTGGCAATAATACTCCAAGACTGAATTCCTTTTTATTAGTTTAGCACTTCCCATTCTAGATCAGATTTCATCCAGGGCAGCCTGTGTCAGCAGAAAACCATACCCCTTCATTGGGAATGTGTCTATCCTATCAGTCAATCAAGGAAGAAGAAAAAGAAACAACAGCAAAGAACCTACTGTGTGCCAGCCATGACGCTAGTGTTTTTGCACACACTGTCTTCAAAGCAGTCCTGGGAGGGAGGCTAATTAGTCCCCATTGTGCTGATGGGAAAATGATTAAATGATAGGAGACAAAAGGTTGGAATGGGTTTTCTGGGTCCTGGTTGTTTCAATCACGGCTCTGCAGAGACACTGAACCAATAGTACATATGTGTGTATCTGTGCATGCACATAAATTTTCTTATCTATCATATATATATATATATATATATATATATATATATATATATATATTATATTATATATAAAATCTATCTGTCTATCTATTGAGAGGCTTATTTAAAGGAATTGGCTCTTGATATCATGGGGGCTGGCAAGTCCAAATCTGTAGACAGGCTGGAAGGCTGGAAATTCAGGTAAGAATTATATGTTAAATGCAGGTTCAAATTTGTAGGGCAAGTCAACAAGGTAGAAACTCAGGCAGACTTTCCATGTCAAAGTGTCAAGACAGATACTTTTCTGGAAAACATCAAGTTTTGCACTTTAGGTCTTTAATCAAGTAGACAAGGTCCATTCACATTCTGGAAGGTAATCTGTTTTACTTAAAGTCAACTCATAAAACATTTTAAAAATGCTAATTGCATTACAAAAATACTTTACAGTAACATCCAGACTAGTATTTGACCAAACAACTGGGCACCACAATCTCACCACATTGGCATATAAAATTAACCATCATAAAACCCTTTATTTTCTATTTCTTGTAGTTCCCTGGACTTCGTCAAGCTCTAAAAGATGACTTTCTTAAGTTTTCTTAGAATGAGCTGATTTGGAATTCACATGAAAGCTGGCATAGTTTCTGGGACTTGGGAGATCCCATATGGCCGATACCATCCTTCCTCAGAGGATGTTTGGTTAGGATTTGTGTTTAGCATCTTTCCTAAAGGACTTTATTGAATCCCTAATGCTCTTAGGAGGAGGTCTGAGCATCCCAATGTGTAGGGTCTCTACTGACTTCTGCAGCCTGCCAGGGACCCCTTCTCTGCACACTCAGTGCCAGGTTCAATGGCCGATGCTTTTTGGTGCCTCTCATTCTTTGTTTCTTTTGATGGGAATACTCTCTTCCCTCCTCTTCTACTACTGTTCTCATGTGAGTAAATTTGAGATGATTCCTTAGGTCTCAGCTCTGTATCCATTTTCTCTGGAACCTTCCCAAGTCTGATGTGCCTGTGTTGACCACAGGGCCCACAGCACTGCTTGCCTCTTCACCCGTGAGTTTCAAGTGGGCAGAGCTGATGTCTCATTTCCTTAGGCCTCCAGTACCCAGGGCAATAGATGGTACGTGGTGAACATTGAATAAATACTTGTTCAATATCAAGTGCAGATGAGAATGCAACCTTTGATGTCTTTGTCATCTTTCTAGTGCATATGAGGGTTTTTTTCCCCTTCCAAGTAAATTACTATTTGAACATGAGTTCCTCCAAACACCTGTCATTATATCATAAATGCTCTTTCTGAGGAACAATTAAAAGAGTCAAGAGGTGACTCTCTTCTCAGTGGAATTCATGTAAAGCACACAATGTGTTCTCTCCTTAGGAGCAGGATGTAGTGAGCTGGCCTGGGCCCAGGTCATGAAGGATGAGTTTAATGTGGAATATTGCCCCATGGACTCGCCCTCAGGCTACTCCAGGAAGAGTGACATGAAGATGACAGGTACATACATTCAAAATTACTTCAAGGTGGTCTCAGTCCCATTTACTATCCCCAGGAGCCTGCCCTGGAGTTGATGCGGACACATTAGCCGTGAGCACGGAGACATTGATGTATATGTGTTTAGTCTGAGCAGGTCTAGCAGGGCTGCGTCACTGTGGAGTGCAGCCACCTCGAAAAGAGAATAAAGATGGGGGCACACAGCATGTGGCAGGCCAGCTCTTCCTTCCTCAGACAGGACGGCAGCTCTGGTTGTCCTGTGATGAGATTTCTATTTTGCTCTTCTCTATAAACAAGTCTATTTATTTCAACATTTCCAGAGTATTTTTAGTTATTTAAAAATATGGATCGAGGCACTGAACTTTCTGCATCAGGAATGCAACCATGAGCAGGGTGCTATAGCCCCGCCTTCAAGGAACTTACAATCTAGTCGGGGAGATGCTCAGAGAAGGGAACATAGAAACTGAAGGCACCCCGCCCCCACCCCATCAGTGCTTACTAAGCACAGAGTGCCAGGCACGTGCCTGGTGTGAGATCAGAGTCACATATCAGTGACTCTGACATGTTTCCACTGGGAAGCAGCAGATCAAGAGTTACTTAAAAGTTTCTAGGTAAATTTTTTTTTCTTGTGTTTGTCTTATAATTACAATCTCTCATATTTACCACCTTACTTCATCTTCACAACAATCTTCTAGAAGTAGGTATTATTACGACTATATGGGTAAGGAAATAACTTCCAAATTCTTAATGAGCTTTGTTTTACAGCTTAAAATCAAGGACACAGAATAGATTTAAACCAAAGCCAACTGGCTCTAAACCAATTCCTCATTGTTCTACCCAGCTTCTCTCTAGGATCAGCAGCTTCATGATGAGTCTGATTGCCTCTTCATTTATCTAAGGGTTATATCGGCAGTGCATATAAGACACAGAGGAGGGGGACATTGGGCTGGGCTTCAAAGAATACAAAGGAATCCACCAGTGGAAGATTGGGGAGGGTATTCCAGACATGCGCATAGTGCTGTTCTGGAATGTTAGAGCGCTGGGGTCAGGAGGTGGAGGGAGATGTGGGAAGAGAGGCTATCAAGGGATGGCCAGGAAACACATTGTAGAGAGGAGTCTGTGCTATTTCTTCGGAAATAGAAACCATTGGTTATGTTTAAGCAATATGTCAGTATAACCAGAGTTAAAAACCAATCCTGGAGGCAGTACAGAGGATTGACCAGTAGGGGACAACAGAGAGTGAAAAGCTAGGAGATCATTAGGACACCATTGTTATTGGTTTTGTAAATTAGAATTCTGTGTTGTGGACACATTGTATCAGTGACTCTGACATGTTTCCACTGGGAAGCAGCAGATCAAGAGTTACTTAAAAGTTTCTAGGTAAAAATTTTTTTTCTTGTGTTTGTCTTATAATTACAATCTCTCAGGGCAACATCAGATTTTTTTTTTCTCCTGATGTATGAGGAAATATAACAAATCACTATATTTATATTATAATAATGATGATGCTGTAGGGTTCACTGGATTCATAGTCAAGACTTCCCTTCTGTACTAGAAGAATTATTCTTCCAGTTGCTGGGAGGGCTGCCAGCAGATAGCCCTCAACTCCTAGTCCCCCCTTTTAGGATAATATCATTTGAAGAGAGCGGCATTTCCCAAGACCAAAATTCCTTTCTAAGGCAACCCAATTCAGTAATAGAAGTTCATGGAGTTATAAATGCCTGGCTCCCTTGTTCCAATTTGGGACAAGTGTTAAAGGTCCTTCTGCTTCTAGGCTCCTTTGTTATTGAATGAGACCTCTGGTATGGCTGCAAGGCAACCTGCTCCTTTGTCTGCCTGACTCTGCTTCCCATCCTTCCCTTTCCCTTGTGGGGTCCTGAGAGTACTCACTAAGTACTTCGTTCTCATCTCTAGCTCAGCTTGTTTCTAGGGGACCTATCCTACTGAAAATGATGGTTGCAGATAACATTCATGCCTGGCAGCCTGTGAGGGGGTGTGCACATGTGGTCTCATTCCCCCGCTCACATGACCCAGTACTATAGCCAAGTAACCTGTAATAGTGTCACCATCCTGTTGCATGGGCATTGCAGAATCTTCTTGCCTACTATTTTAGGTGACCTTAAATTTTTTCCTGGAAGTGCAGGGCAGGGGTCTTAACTCCTTTACACATATCAGAAACTGAGGCTCACAAAGAAATATTTCCCCAAGACCATAAATCCTGTAATGTTGCAGAATTGTCTAACTTTCTGGCCAATTCCACTATCTAGAGAATTCTCATCTCTTCTCATGCTACTTAATACACTCATATCCCAGGCAACCTGGGGCCACGATTTCTGTACCCCGGTCCAAAATCTGGGTATTTACCAGTTATTGAATTTTAAAACCTCACTCAAAACACATGCCATAAGATGAAATGGAAAAGACAAGACTGACTCTTATATAGCACTAGTGCCCAAGAGGACTCTGGGGAGGAAAGAAGATAGGGAATAGGACTTGAGAAGAAAAGAAGAGACCGAGGAGAGAGAGAGAGAGAGAGAGAGAGAGAGAGAGAGGAGAAGAAGAAGAAGAAGAAGAAGAAGAAGAAGAAGAAGAAGAAGAAGAAGAAGAAGAAAAGAAGAAGAAGAAGAAGAAGAAGAAAGAGGAGGAGGAGGAGGAGGAGGAGGAGGAGGAGGAGGAAGAAGGAAGGAGGAGGAGGAGGAGGAGATGGAGGAGGAGGAGGAGGAAGAGGAGGAGGAGGGGGAGATGGAGGAGGAGGAGGATGAGGAAGAGGAGGAGGAGGAGGAGGAGGAAGAGGAGGAGGAGAAGAAGAGGAGGAGGCGGAGGAGGAGGAGGAGGAGGAAGAAGGAAGGAGGAGGAGGAGGAGGAGGAGATGGAGGAGGAGGAGGAGGAGGAGGAGGAGGAAGAGGAGGAGGAGGGGATAGGGATGGGAGGGAGGAAGAGGAGGGGAGAAAGGAAGGAGGAGGAGAGTAGACAGGCAAAGGAGGCCAGGGAGGAAAAAGAGAGGGGAGAGGATAAGAAAGAAAGAGGAATAGAGAGAGAGGGGAAGGGGAGGGAGAGGACGAGGCTATTCCACTGCTCTAGGAAATAAACAATAGCAAACTTTTCCGTCCATGAGGCAGCTGGTTCTCTGTGGCTTTGAACTCCTCGGGACAGTACGCTTTATCATCTGGAATAATAAATGCAGACCCGGTGGCCAGAGGAGGAGTGGGCTGGCCACGGGCTCCATGACATGCCAATAGCAGGCAGCCTGCTGTTGGTGTCAGCACCAAGGAGCCTGGGAGGGTGTCAGGGAAGCATCAAGGCCAGGAGAACCTCAGCTGGTGCTCAGTGAGCTGTTCAAAGAAAACAAGGTCTCCGGGGCCAGAGGGACCCTCCTGTTGCTGGTGACTCTGACACGATGTGGGTCCTAGAAGAAGTGTGGTATTTTTAGCTCTCTAGTTGCTTTGAAAGAAAGAAGCAGAGCCACAGTGTGCAATTTATTATTTTGGGGGACATAATAGCTAACAGCTCCAAAAACACTCTGGATATGCTCCACAGTTCATCAAGGAGCACATCACTGAAGAATGAGGATAGGATAAACACCATCTGTGTCAGAGCACTGCTGGTGTGCAAAGGCTAAGGCACCCAGAGCTGCGCTGGCCTCTCTTGGGACAGAGAATGGCCACTCAACTGTTAGATCCTCAGTGGGTTGACCTCCTCCTGGTCCTTGAACATTTGGTTCAATGGGACTTAGTGGAAGTGCTCATTGTCTAGGCCACTGGAAGGATGTGGAAATTCCCTGGGGTAGGGAGTCAGCCCAGGACTTAACCTGTCCACTTGCTTGCTGTGGCTACCAAGAGCCTAGATAGATGGAGATCCAAAGTCTCTCTGTTCAGAGGGCCAGTGTGGGCACCTCTGCTCTTCTGCAGGCAGCTGAGTTTCCAGAAACATTACCACACGGAGCCTGCCTGCCTTCCCCAACATGCACAACTGTGCATGCTGTGTCTACTGCATATGCTCTTTGAAAGCTCCTGTCAAGGCTTGACCCTGCTTGGAGGGAAGAGCTCCAGAAGTCTCTCAGAGCAGATCCTTTCCTTTTGCACATAGCCCCCTACAGTCCTCCCACTGCCTGCAATGCTCTACCTGGGGAGACAGGTGAATACAGACCTCTGAAGAGCAGGTTGTGGCCATGACACCCTGTAACTATCCCAGTTATTAGAACTTGGTGCTTCCCAGGAGATGATCTGCTTATGAATGCATCTTTAAAGATCCCATCTCTTTCTACTTTACAGGGCTACTGAGCATGTTCAAAGAGTGCAAAGGCACCTAATAAAAGGCCTAGTCTATGAACATTAGAAGGATTGTCACAAGGTGAGCTAATTGTAAAGCAGAAAATAAAGGTGCAGGGAGCCAAAGCAAAAATTCTTCCTCCTTCTGCTTCCTCTCTCTCTCTTCCAACCTGAGTATCTACATAAATATTGGACACTGCCCAAGCCCTAGAGAAATACCAAGGAATGAGACAGAAAAGATCTTCCTGCCCCCAGGAAACATATGTTCTGTTGAAAAACCAAAGCAAACACATAAACATGGTTTTATTGTTGAATGAATGAATAACAGGGAGGGTGGTGCAATGACAAGAAGTCCTCAGAAACCAGATAGCTCAACCTCCAGCTAGCGGCTGCCTTAAGCTGGAGATGTGGCCCCAGAGCCACTTGCATCTTTGTTCCCCCTCTGCCAGGAGGGACAATGGCTGTGAGGACCACGTCAAGTCAAGAGCCTGGTTTATGGCTTCCTAGGACCTGGTCCCTGGGGAAAACAGCTTGTGAAGCTCCCACCTCTTCTCTGAGGGACACCACTTACCTTTGAAACTCTCTGCATGGGTTCCTAGGGCTTTGCCCAGGCCCTGTATCATGGTTGACTGAGGTCAGCTGGGATGGAGCTCTGGGTCTTACCTAGTTTCAGACTCTTGGCTAGAACTGTGTCTGTTTCCCATCTGTACAAAGAGGGAGTTGAACTAGAAAATCTCCATTTCCGTATCTTCTAGCATTGACATTCTCTGATTTTGGCTTGTGGATAAATCTTCTATGAGAATGCTTTCCCTCCCCAGCTAATGAGCTCCAATTAATTTTACGTGATCACTATGAACTGAAGGCTCTGAGACAAAATATTATGGCCTTGCATATTTTATCTCCCTGCAGAGCAGTTGGTGTACTTGGTGTCCTCAAGGCTGTGGGCACATACACTTGCTGCCATAAGAATTTGGTGAAGGTCAGCCAGAGAGAGCAGGATTGGTTCAGTTGTGTCCAGAGGTCAGAGCAGGCTGTGTTCTATTTGGCAGCAACAGGACTAATGGGCAATCATGTCCCTGTGTACCTGTGTGTGCACATGTTTACTCCAGAATCTGCATGCAAGATTACAGTCTTCCATAGACTCAGGGTTGGATATTTTCTTTATGTTTTGCTTATTTTCTTTCTTAATATGTTCACTAACTATGCATGTGCATCCAAAATTGCATAAGTTATTATGAACCTTCACACATATCTTGAAAAATTAGGTAGCACTCTTCCAGTCTTACAGATTGAAAAACTAATGATCAGAGAGGATCAGTACTCTTAAAGTTGCACAGCTAGGAAATGACTGAGGGTTAACTCTAACTCAGATAGGTCTAGTGTCAAGGTCCATACACCTTCAATTAGCAACCTCCTCATGCAAATTGGACTCCTGAGAGTGAGGTAATAAACTTATGATCTCAGAGCAGGCTCAATCAATCTATAAGATTCATCTGTCAAGTTCACAGCAGATTTCTTCAGCAAATTTCTAGGATATGGTTTTCAAATTTGGGGCTGATCCTTGCATTTAGTTTCTCTTATCTGACATTGAGTAATTTTGCATTTTTAGGAAGTAGGTTGTCTAGAACCACCATATACTGAGAAGCAAAAACACTCTTAGGGGGTGGGAGTAGAGTTTGGTGCTTGAATCCTCAGAGTTATCCCTCCCATCTCCTAGGATACCCCACATGCAAATCCATAACAGAATAGACAATGAAATATCGATTGTTTTAATGGCTGAATAAACACAGAAAACCTCTCTGCAAAGCAATGGTAAAGATTGCATTGGGGAAAGTAGCCTAGATTGAAGCATGTTTCATCTCACCTCTTGGATTTAGATTTGATTCTACAACTTCAGGTTTGCAAAGTGAGATATTTGGGTTGGTGAAGCAGACCCCAAGTTTATTTACTCAACCACATGAATGAGGGTGGTTTGCCTGATCCTTTTATGCCACACAAGTGATATGGAAAAATAGTTGGTGGGTGTTTCCTCAGCAGATGCTTACTGCAGACAGACAGGAAGTAGGCAACAGGAAGTGATGGGCAGGCACACAGGAAGTGGGTAACAGTCCACCATGTTTGAGTCCAGAGAGAAAGGGAGAGACTGTGTGTGTGTCTGTGGGGAGGGGGGATGGTGAGTAGTGCTCTTCCTCATGCTTCAGGAAGCAGAATAGGATATATTCACAGTGACAGGTCACATTTCCATGTGGTATCATTGCCTACTAATAATCTAGGGTTCAGGACTGTCCTGGTCTATCCAACCAAACGGATAATTCTTTTTCTTCCTGGAGAAATCAGTAAAGGCAGAGACACTGAGTACAAAGATAATTGTAGACATTCCCTCCATCATGGACCAAGCCTGAAGTGTGAGATGAAGGATAACAGAGATGTTTCTTCTCAACATCATTTTTTATTGAGCACCAACTCTGTGTCAGCTCTTGGGTTAGCAGAGGACAAAAAGAAGAGTTCCCAGTCTCCTGAGGAGCATCATCCACTCCATCAATATTTGAGAACCTTAGCTGGGTGCAGTGTCATATGACTGTAGTCCCAGCTACTCAGGAAACTGAGGCAAGAAGATAGCAATTTTGAGGCCAGATTTGACCAAAAGAAAATTGAAAGCCTGCTTCACCAAGGCACCAGGGTGGTGAATAAAACTAACTTGGCCCCTGTTTTCAGAATGTTGGTATTTTATTTGGGGATCCACAGAAACTCTAGCCAGTAAGTAGAAAAATAAGTAAAATCATGAGGAATTGTCGTAAGTGTTCTGAAGGTAGCAAGCAAGGGGCAGAGAAAAATAAAGATGACGAAAACCACACCATGTATGATGGTTGAGGAAAGTCTCTCCAAGGGTGACATGGAAACAAATAATATCCATATTACAAAATTTAAATTGCAGTATGATGTTTAAAATATTCTGGGTGTAGAAGGGAGGAAATGATGACTTCTTTGGCTGGGAAACTTTTGACAGTTGAAGTGATTTTGCTCAAAGCCATGAAGTGGGTCACAGGCAAACCCAAACCTAGACTAGAATCTGGGGCCAGAAATGTTTCTTTTGCTTAATGCCTTTATCTGGCTCCTTTTATTCGTGTGTCTTGGATCACTTCCTTTGGATTAGATCGCCTGGTGGGGGTGAGTTGTCTTCAAAGAGTTAGTCTTTATGTCTTGGAAGAAGAATCAAAGGTCATCGAAAAGAAAACATGTGTCACGCTAAAAGTCTCTTTTGAAAAGACAATGAAAAATTAGATTATACTTGAGTTTAAGCTTCAAGCACTTCTCGCTCATCAGTGGGTTTATACCCTCCATAGACTCATAAGACAGGGAACAGATGGAAAACACTTTCTAGACTGTAATGTACACATGCGAGAAATGATCAGATACCTCTCTCTCTCTCTCTCTCTCTCTCTCTCTCTCTCTCTCACACACACACACACACACACACACACACTCACACACACACGTGAAGATCTCCCCCCTTACCTTTAGAAGATCACTGATCTCACCTCTATCCTCTGAGAATTAGAAACAAAAGTGGCTTGGTTCCGAAGTGGTGAGAGCTCCCACAAACACTCCCTTCTCATCTTCCTTTTATCTTTTCCAGGGACAATCAGCTGCCAGAAATGTGTCACTTCCAGCAGTCCTCCACATTTCATGGAACATCTTATTTGGATAAAACTTAAATTATTACCACACCACTCTGCGCATACTTTTTTCCCCTTCTTTTTTTCCAGGAACAGTCGTAACCAAGCTTGACAAACTACTGATTTCTACCAAAGCAACTTCGATGCCTTCCAGACATCAGAGCCGACAGATGAGAAGAGCTAAGAACATGGAGGAGGGTCCTGTAGACACCAATGTCTCTTGCCATTTCATACCATAGCTCCCCTCCTCCAGGCAGCCTTCCCAGGTTGGTGAGCAGCAGATGAGGTTACTCACTAATCGCCATCTGAACAGAGGAAGTGTGGGGCTCTGTTTGCTTTTTGTTGCTTTCGTCCCCTCCATTGATGACCAGGCTCTGCTCTGGACATTGGAATTATAATGATGAGTCCTATGACCCAAACAACTTTAAAGGCACTGTAGACATGAACGATTAAACAAAGAGGAGTGGGTTATGGTTTAGATTTTAGGTGTTTCCCAAAAGCTCCTGCATAAGAGAATGCAAGAAGGCTTAGAGGTGAAATGATTGAGTTAAGAGAACTTAACTTAAGCAGTCCACTAATCCCCTGATAAGGATTAACTGGGTGATAACTGCAGACAGGCAAGGTGTGGTTGGAGGAGGTGGTTCATTGGGGGGCCTGCCTTCGTGGTCTACATTTTGTGAGGTGAGCTTAGTCTCTCTCTGCTTCCTGGTATGATATCCTGAGCTGGTCCCCCCTGCCACACTCCACCAGAATGTACCTCAAATTCCAAAGAATGGAGCCAGCTGTCTATGGACTGAGCCCTCTGAGATTATGAGGTGCCAAATTAACATTTCATCGTCTAATTGCTCTCGTCAGGTCTTTTGATCACGGCAGCGAAAAAGCTGACTAAAACAGAGCACTGTATGGAAAAAAGTGATGTGAAATGAAAGTGTAGAAGCCTTCTCAGAGAAGAAGTATGGCAAGAGAACTTCCCACTGGAGAGATGAAGGAAGATCTCTTAATTTTTGATCTTGGAGGAGGTGGCATTTGAGGTGGTCCTTTAAGGATGATAAGTACCTCTACCCAGGTAGAGCTAGGGTAATAGATGCATCTGGGAAGGGGAACATTAACATCATCCAAAAAGTGGGACATAGTACATTCTTGGTGGGAAGGCAGGAACCAAAGAATAAAGAAGAATCTTTGGAGGATAAAAATAACCCAGATGCCTGGCACATAAAATGGTTGACAAGGAAAACAAGTAATCATCACTAAGGGAGAGAGCAGTTGGACTTGGGGAGAGCTTGAATTCAAAATTAGGCCCAGGTCAGCACATTTAGTGTGTAATCTTGAACATTTCTTTTAACATCTCTGAGTTTAGTGTTCCTCATTAACTATGACGATAACAATGCTTGTCATTCAGAGTAATGATTTTATGCACTAATTCGTATAGGGTGCTTGGAAGTGTGCTTAGCTCAAAATAGCTTGGACACTTGAAAGCCTTGTTTGACTCTTTCAGCAAAGTTCTGGAGGCTGTTAAAGATGGAAACCCAAATGGGACTGATCTTAGCTGGCCTGGGTATCGCCGCTGGGCAGCATGCCCAATGTTTTCAACTATACATTCTTAGGAGTGTATATTCATCTCTTTGAATTTAACATTTCCTTGTATAGATTTGAGGATTGTTGATCAAGGACAAATTTTCTCCTCTATTCTTCCCTATTTTCACCTTGATGCATAAAGGAAAGAATTTGTATTCTACCCCTCTCTGTTCTGAAAGGAACACCTACAGACTCTCTTTCCAATCCCTTGTAGTCTTCCTTGTAAGAGAAATGGGGCATTTAATGGGATGTGTTCCAGTTGAAAGTCCAGCTCTAACCCCTTACTTGTGAGTGGGGTCACTGTCCAAGTTCCTATCTTCTGTTCCGTATTCCAGCGTATTCAACTGAGTAGCTCTGAGTCAGACTGATATATCCTGGGGGAGAGTTTAGGCCTTACCACTTTCAGATGGAAACCAAAGCCATGTTCTCCAAAAAAGTTAACCTGCAGTCTATAATTTGGAGTTATAAGGTACAATAGGTTACCAAATCAGCCACAAATTTGTATATCTTTTCCCATTGAGAGGTGGAATTGACTTCTCTACCCCTGTAATCTGGAAAGGTCTTGTGATTTGTATTGACCAAAGAAGAGAAGCAGAAGTGAATGAATGAGTCCTGAGCTTGGACCTCAAGAGATTTTTACCTCTTCCTCTTTGTTTCTTGAAACTCTGTGACCTCTGTGAATAGCATGAGCTAACCTTCTGAATTAAGGGGGTTTACATGGAGAGAGCTTAGACAAGACCATTACAGACTACCTAGGCCCAAGTTAACCCATGAGTTGATACTCAACCAACATCAGCTGAGCCCTGCCCAGATCTTCAGAATGCCCATCTTACTTATGGATTTTTGAGTGATAGTGGATGGCTATTGTTTTAAGTCCCTAAGTTTTGGGGTGATTATTAAGTAATAAAAACTACCTGATACACATGGGGAGGGCACAAATTTTTAAAAAAGTTATGCTTGCTTCCCACTTGACTCATCTTTGTGTGATGAGCCTTTCCTACTCCCAACAGAAGAAAGCAGGTATCCAGTATTCTAAGCCACTACAGGAGTGACAGCTTCCTTATAAGGTTGCTATTTGTCTAGAGAAGGCTACCAGAAACGGCCACTTAAATTATGAGTAGCAACTATTCTGGGAGGCCCATCCTGGCCAATGTAATTTGTTCTCTCTAAGGTTAATGGCACTGCTGGATTCATGCATGGCAGGTGGTCCTTAGGGATTAAGCAAGCTAAAGTATGTAAAGTCTTGGGCACAAAATAGATACAAAATAAATGTTCACTTTTATAATAACTTCTTGGTATGAAAATATTCTACTCCACTAAATTTGATGATTATCAATACTTAATTATCAAATAAGTGTCCATTTACCCATTAGAGACGTGTCTAGGGAGTGGTGAGAGTGGAGGTGGTGCACCAGATGATCTTTAAGGTTCTTTCCAGCATGGCTACTCTATGATTCATGGGCTAACACAACTCTTCTCATAAAAAAGGAGCCGAAACACATGGCCTGAGTGAGCCCCTCTGGTGAAGTCGGGGACATGGCCCCAGAAGCTCAGCATGGCAGGCCATTTGTCAGGCGGTTGTGTCAGCAGCCTGAGAAGCAGTCCATAAAGCTGCCAAAACTGCCCTTTGCTCTGCCCCCATCAAAGAGGAGGCAAAAGTGAGGCCCTTGTGCCAGGACACCCTGCTTGGCAGGAAAGAGAATGTGCTGTGTTCTGAGCAGGAACCTAAATAGTTAACACACACCATTGAAGTCACAAATAAATCCTTTGGTTTGAGATCAAAAGCAAGCAGTAGAGAAAACTGAAAATTTG
The DNA here is from genome assembly GCF_964194105.1 of Spermophilus citellus. Classification (NCBI taxonomy): domain Eukaryota; kingdom Metazoa; phylum Chordata; class Mammalia; order Rodentia; family Sciuridae; genus Spermophilus; species Spermophilus citellus. The sequence continues at coordinate 95,422,664 of NC_138191.1, read as the reverse complement.
ATGAGATGCCTTTTTCCTTGTCCCCTCCCCTGCATTCCACCCAGCTCTGAAACATCCAGTCTGAAAACTCCCAGGGACAGTTCTCGAGTACTTTACTTACCACAACGGGGACTTTGAGACAGATGCGGACACTGGAAAAGCTGAGTTCCAGTCCTGGGCTCTCTGCTCACCAGCCACCTGAGCCTGGACACAGATGCCTGGGCCCCACCCGAGAAACTGATTGAAGCAGTCTATCCAAGAACCTGGCTGTTAGGATCCGTTGCCAGCTCCCCAGGTGATTCTCCACCTCAGCCAGGGCTGAGGATAAGATCTACTTTTTAGTGTGGCTATGAGAACCAATAAAGATAGAGAGATGGTAGACATGAAAGGGCAACAATTGCCACTGGTCTCCGCTACTTTCAATGAAAGGATCTTATGCCTTAAAATGAGTACACATAGGTCTCAAGGACCCCCTTGAGTCCATTTTTAATAAGTCATCTTCACTCTCAGGAATCTGTCTTGACTCGAATGATGGATGGGCCTAGGTAGGAAGACATGAAAAATGGAGTGGGGTGCATTTATGGTGTCCTGAATTCAGGAATACATCCCATCAGTCACCCAGAAAGCTGATTACATTTGCTTCCACATCCTCTGTGCGAGTGGTAACCAAATGACACTTAGGAGTAACCAATATTGCATTATTAATGACAGAATGAAGAAATAACTTCATTCCATTTGGCCAACCACCATTGGGAGGTGTGGACAGGGATTGAAGTAGGTAGCCGGGGTGGCCAGCTACATTCCATTTCCGTTCTTGCAATGATTTGTTTATCTTTGCCTGCCTGCACCGGGTCGACAAGTTCTCCCACGGAGGGAGCTGACTCTGCTTGTCCCAGAGATCCAGAGCTTAGACCTCACCTTCCCTTCAAACCATTCACAGCACAAGGGAAGCAAATCCACAGTTAGAAGCACGTTAAGGGTCCATGAGCAGTGCATGTATTAGGGATTAAGTTGTTCAGAAAAGGGTGATGTTGGTGCAGCTAGGAAAATGTGGGGAAAGGTTCTTGGTAGAATTGTGTCCAGACCCTAATCTGTGTCCTTTTAGTTTCTTACCTGGACACATGTCTTAGCCACTCTATTTCCATTCTCCATTTTCCAGTCTATTTTCCCAAAAATCCAGTCCTAGTAGTGTGACTGCCCTGGCCAAACACTCTTCCTGTCCCCACCATCACCACCTGAGAGTGAAAGCCAGATTACTTGGTCAGGTGTTCCTATCCCCCTGGCTCAAGCCACCTCCTTTCCAGCCTCATTTCCCTCTCCATTCCTCTTGTGCTTCAGCTCAGCCCACATGGAACCATTTGACATTATCCTGACCCGGGGTGTTCCTTCACCCCTGTCTGCCTTGAATGAGCCTGCAGTGCTTTTCTTTCTCCACACCCTCCATCCCCTCCTTTTCTTGCCACATGAACTCTTTTCTGTCCACCCTATAGTCCTTTTAATGTCTGTGTATAAATTATTTCAAATTACTTCTTCTACTGGGAATAATCTTCCTCCTATCTTTGGATTGTCTGCTGAGGTACCCTCCAATCCTTCAAAAACAAATTCAAATGTTGTCTCCTCTGTGAGGAGCTTTCTCTCTCGTACCCTCCACCCCCACAACAATGGCTTCCTCCTCTGGGGTCTATTAGCACTTTTGAGTGTCTCTACCTCAAGTCAGCACTAGTGGCAAGACAGACAGAAATAAGCAGTGAGTCTTTGCTCCCTTGGGAAGCCTAGGTACTACAAATTGATTTTTATTCCTCTGTCTCAGCCCCTCTTAAAGGAAAGGGAACATGTCAGCCAGTGGCTGGTAACTAGAATGGATTTATCTTCATATTGATCTTGCCTTTCCCTGGATTTGTTGTCTAGTTCTTTCCTGGAATCAGATTTCATTTGCAGGCTAACTCAGTAGAACAAAATCTTCTGCAATTATTTGCCTGACTTTGCAATGTTTTATGCCATTTATGAGCTAAAACGCTTGCAGACCAAGGAATCAAATACACATGAGGCCAACCTGCAGAAGTGGGGGAGAAGAGCCAAGGTGGCCCATGATCAAGTCCTTGGACTTGGAATTTAGGTCAGAATATTGGCTTTGAGTTTTATTATTCAGCCCCACTCCCAGGACACAAACAACTTTCTGACTTTCTTTATTTTTCCACTTATTTTTACAACCGGCAAGGTCCAAATTCTGGAAAACTCCATTTATTATTTTTCTACTAACCTTGCAATCTCAAAATACAACAGGCCACAAAGAACTCTAGGTCCTAGTTATCCAAGATCACATTAGTTCCTCTTCTCTAGACTTGTCTTCTTGACTGTGAAATGAGGAAATCATACACAGAGCCTCCAGCATCTCTTCTAGCTTAAATATTTTGATTCACGTCTCTGCTCTGTGTGTCATCCTCCAGCACAATTCAGCATGTCACCGTTAGCACCAACTGTGGAGTTGGGTTCTCCTATCCTATCATCCTAGTATCATCCAGAGTGGTTGACTTCCTACAATGAACTTCAGCAGTTTAAATTGACATTAGAGGTCCTCGGTAGCTTCTTCCCAAAGGACTTTTTATAAGTACTGTGTGTTAGTCACCTTTTTGTCACACAATGAATACCTTCTGAGGCAGGCTACTTATGAAGAAAAGAGGCCTGTGTAGCTCACAGTTTGGGAGGTTCAAGGGCATAGAGCTGGCACTGGCTCAGTTCTGGGGTTCTTGGCTGAGTCATCTGACGGCAGAGGCCAATGGGAGAAAGTGGTCACATCTTGATACGGGAAGCAGAGAGAGAGGCACAGAGTCAGGCTTGGCTTTTATAGCAACTTGCTTTGTGAGAATTCACTCCTGAAGACCAGTATTCCCTTCCAAGATCATCACTCCCAATGACCAAGAACCTCCCACTAGGACTCACCTCTAAAACACCCAGGACACCTGTAGGTATTGTTACTCTGAGGACCAAGCCTCCAACACACAAGCCTGTAAGAGGACTTTCCAGTTTACCCATGACGTACTACTTCTCTCAATCCAAGGCCCAGCTGATTATTTTCTTTTCTTTAGAATTCCATATATGTTTATGGTATTTAAATTTTGGCACATGCTGTTCTCACTGCCTCTGATGTCCTTTCCAAGGTCAGCATTTGGCAAAAGTCATACATGCCATCTCTAGACATGGGGTAATAAGGAATCCTTGCTTGGTATTTCATAGATTCTGCTATAAGTCACTTTTTGTTTAAATCAGCTTTTTCACTGTTATGACTGAAAGACCTGACCAGAACAATGGTTTGGAAGGGTTTATTATGGGGCTCACGGTTTCAGATGTCTCAATCCATAAACAGCCAGCTCCACTCCTTGGGGGTCTAGGGGAGGCAAAACATCATGGTGGAAGAATGTAGTGGAAGGAAGCAGCTCACATGATAATCAGAAAGCAGAGAGACTCCACTCTCCAGATATGAATATATACCCCAAAGCCCCACTCCAATGTCTATCTCCTCCAGCCATATCCTACCTGCCTTCAGTCACCACTCAGTTAATCCCATCAAGAGATCAATTTACTGACTGGGTTAAGACTCTAATAACCCAATTATTTCTCCTCTAAACCTTTTGCATTGTCTCACACATGAGCTTTTGGGGGATACTTCACATTCAAACCAGAACACCTGTTCTGTTTATTCTCTCCTGCCTTGATCCATGGTTTTGATATTTGGATTCTGCTCATGTTCCTATAATTAGCATTAGATCTTGTTTAGACACCATGTTTTGGTAACATATTTTGGAAACTAATTAAATACAGGTCTGGGAGTCCTGGCCTGCTCTTTGCCCTAAGTGTAGAAGACCAACCTGCACCATGCCTCCCCCATTCATATAACTGACCTCCTTCCAGCTCACTGAGAGATGTAGCTAACACCAGCTACTGGTCTGTCCCTGGGCCACCTTGTTCTACTGTTGGGCCTTCAGAGATGCTTCCTCCTGCTTGGCCTTTTTCCTATTGTCACTTACTAGATATATCCTCAGTTGCCTGTTCTTTCCTTTCAGCTCTGTGATGACTGGATCCCAGAAGGCACAATCTGATCCACCCATTGTCATCCACACACAGGTGAGACCAGGGACCACCTCTCCTACTCCTATGGAGCAGTGAAGGGAATTATGAGTTCTTCAGATTTTAGAGGCCACATCTTTTAAGAGTAGTCTTACACAAAAGTCTAGAGACTCCACATTTAATATTTCTAGTGTTTCCTGAACCACATCCTTTGTAGTGCTTTTTAGAAAACAGTACATGCTTGGTCAGAAGCATACATTCTCTTTTATAGAATGTATATTTAAAAAATAAGGTTTATAATCACATAGGTATGACCCCAAATACTGGTACTGCACATTTATTTCTCTATTACTTCAGTTACTTAGTCTCTCTGAGCAATAGGATCCTTACCTGTAAAATGGCAATGATGTTATCTTTGTCTCTGGACATGATGAGAAGTCACCGAGGCCTGCTGTATTTGATGGTCTAACACAGGGGCTGCCTACCACCAGTGACCCCCTCCACATCCTCACTCCCACCACATTGTCTCCTTTGCATTCTTTGGACAACAGTATTTTCTTGGAACTAAAATTCAAATTCTTTTCTTGGCAAAGAGACTTCTCAAGTTTGAGGACTGCCTATTGGTGAGCAGGAACCAGAAGAAAGCAGGCCCTTGAATGTCAATCAGAGTTCAGATCTTGGAACTTCTGCTTTCTCATTGCCTATGGCTCTTGTAGTCATGGATCCCTCCCAATTTGCACGTGTAGCCATCCAATTTCAATATGTTCTCCCTAAAAATTTGGCCACAGGGAACTTGGGAAACCTCTGCCTGAACTTTTGCGTGTGGGAAGGGGGGTGGGTGGGGCTCAAGAGGTAGTTCAAGAAGGTCTCCAAGAGTCTAATCTGCACTGCGAGGATTTCAAAGTGATCTTATATGGTTTATTTTATTTAAATACTAAAGGATGTGGGCATAGAGATATTGCAACTGCAGCTGCTATTGTTACTAGTACTACTGTTATCACAGTTGCTGCCATATTACTACATTTAATACCAAAGGTCAGACAGAAGTGTCATAACAGGGAGCTTAAGGCTTGGCCCTGGAAGACAGTCTGTCATTTCATGACATGTTCAGTTTTCTTGTGAGATAACTACAATGAGGCTATCTGCAGGGCCTATTTCATGGTGTGGTTCTCATAACTAAATGTGTTAATGTATGTGAAGAGCTTAGAGAAGTGTTTGGTCAGATAAGTACTATATATAAGTTATAGCTACTGATAAGGTATTTAATATTTATCGTTGTTATCATTAGTATTGTTATTGTGGGGAGTCATGACTTAAATTCAATTTCAGTGTCTTTAATTGATACTGAGATTCCACTAACCTTCCATATGCCCTGTACTGTCCTGTGCAGTCATCGGAGTGTGATTTGATGTTTCCTTTACTAGATCTTGAACTTCTCAGGCTAAGGATCATGCCAAAGTGGAAGTCTAAAAAAGGATCTATGTTTCTATTTATATTGGGGAGGGATAGTGGCATGTCAGGGCTGTAGATGAAGACCTAGATGATCTAGATAGCACATTTGCATGAAATATCAAGTTTACTGGGGAAATGTAAATAACTTTGAAGTAATATAAAAAAATCCAGAAATGTTATAAAACAGAAGCCAAAGTTGACATTATTCCTAGATAAGCCATTTGTCCTCAGAGGACTCTTGCAGAGGTCTCCTTTGGGGGTATACTTCTAGGAAGTTCAGGGGCACCTGATAATTTTACACTGTTCTTAAAGGTCTTTGGGGAGAAATGTTAGGAAGTACCATCCAGCTTCTCACTCTGGAAAGTGATTAGAGAAAATGGCAGGGTTTGGGCAAAGCCTTGGAGAATGGGCAGGGTGCTGCAGGCAACAAGGACCGGTCTCAGTATCCTGAGGAGAACAATCTGATTAGAGTGGCACCTTTCTGAAGACCATGGTGGTAGTAGTGGAGGCAAAAAGTGAAAGAGATTTCTGAAGTGATAAGGAGGGTGGTGAAGTTGTCAGATCATCCTGGGAGTCTCTTCATGAGCCCACAGGTGTAGTCTGGAGACATAAAATGATGTAGGAGGAGTGGAGACCATGGTCATTTGGCCACTTCTTCAAGTAATTCACTGTGTCTCCTGGGCCTGATTGGGACCCTTCTCCTAGATACTACTTCCATTTGATGATGGAGAGCTCTAGTCATAACCAAGTTTATGGCTTGGTGGGGTCGACAACGCCCAGTTTATGATGAGCCACTCACGTCCCATGGTAACTTGGACCATCATTAAGTGTTTGGTAGGATAAGGAACAAGCTGGAGAAGTGGCTATGAGCAAAGAGAAGGAGAACACTATGAAAAGAGGTAGGAATGATGTCCCAGGGGAGAAGTAAGCCACCATACGCAGGCCTGAGATGGATGATGCCCAAAGAAATGGGGAGACTTTCAGGATGTGTGATCTTGGGGAGGCCACAAGACATAATTTGTGTTTTCTTAATTCATACTTAAATTTGAACTTGCTGGCATATGGCAGGAATATTTTAGGAGTTTAGAAAAGAGAGCAATAGTTGTAGACTGAGTGTGGTGGGGAGCTAGAGATCAAAGAAGTGTTCAGAAGAGATGGCACTTGGCCTGAGCCTCAAAGATAGAACAGGACTTGGGGGAATGGGAAAGTGTTGCAGTCAGGGACAAGACGTTGAACCTGAAGCCCTTAAAGTAACGCAACTCTGCTCCTGATTTTGATTCACGTGGGGGGTGGGGGGGGTAGGAATTCACCCAAGGCTATCAGCCAACTGGAAGAGCTCAAAGGTCAAGGGCTGCACATTTTTTCATAGCATTTCTCATTTTTTTGAGCTTAAATGAAGCTGAATTCTTCAGGGAAATGAGCACATGTTAAGCATCTCCAAAGCGAGGAGGCTTCATGGCCAGGAAACTATGCTAGTCGGATAGTAATACAAATGACTAATGCACCCTCCGAGGTCTCATGTGATTTGAGTCCCAGGAATCTAGGCCAGGCAGGAGACAAACAGTCAGTGACTCCAAGTGAGGCTGATTACACAAGAGGCAGCCCAGTGGGGTGAGAACGTCTTTCTGAGAATTATACCATGTGGCGGGGGATGGGGGGGGCTCACTGCAGTGGCGCTGAGCACTTCAGGGCCAGTTTCCTTACTAATATCTTGATCTGTCATACTAGAGGGCTATGAAATGCCTGGCATGTGTTTATCCAGGGCTATATGCTAATGGAAGATCCTAAAACCTAGCTATATAATCCTGCTTGCTCTTCCCCCAAACAGCCCACTTCACACGTCACCATCTCTGAACATGAAGCTCCCTTTGCTAGGTCCAGACTCAGGGACAAGTCATTTTGCACAGATTCATGCTTCCCTTTAAGACGTGGTTGGGTGGCATCCCTACTGGGAGGCTCTGACCCCCACAGACATCTGGTCACTGTGACCTTACTTCCCATAGCACCTGGGAGTACATAATTGTCATGGTTGGGACCTTGCAAAGAAATGTCAACAGGGTTATCTTTTTCACTTTACCCATGGACTTTTCAATTGCAACAAAGTCTTCTAATTGGGGTTCTCAGATCAGAATTCTCAGCCTCTAACGCTGGGCCTGCATGGCAAAAGGTGAATTCATGAGGCACTGACTGTGAAATTGCTCCCAATACAGTTGGAGAGACCAATCTGTTAACTTGAGTCTGTGTGGGTGGGCAACCTCTTCCCCGGCTGGAGAGTTACTCAACAAATGTTTATCATGAGACTCAAACTCCTGGATGTCTTAGAAAACAACCTCTCAATTAATGTTTCTTTCTCAGTTCTTTTCATTGAAGATACAACATAAGAAAGAATGCAGGGCACAGAGTTACACAGATTTAGGTTCAAATTGAAAGGCCATCGCTTGGCTTGTTAGGTTTTCATAGAAGATGCACTTGACCTCTCTGAGCTGTCATTTCTTCATCTTCAAGAAGATGCTGACTTCAGAGGGTTATTGTGAGGATTCCGTGAAGCACTATATATAAAACCAGTCGAAAGTTTTAGGAAGTATGTTGAATGCCTACTATTTGTTGCTCTGACACCAGTGCACAATTGGGCTTCCCTGCAAGTTATTTGAAAGTCAGTGGGGAGTGGACTCACAGGTGAATGTACTTACTCATCAGAGGATAGCAGAAGAGAATCACAGATGGGTGAGCAAGACCAGGCCTGCTCTGTGCTGGCAGACGCCCAGCTGGATTTAGCTGTGTCCATCATGGTGCCATACAAATGCATCCTCAGAGAAGGACTTTGCTCCCAGGAGCCACAGGAGCAGCTCCTGCCCCAGATAGGTTGTCAAAACGTGACTTTGCTGTGTTTGGAGATATACTGCTTGTGACCTGCCATTCAGCAGTGTCCCCTCCTCCTGATGCTGGCAGATGCTCTTCCCAGAGGGGCCATAGAATGTGACAGCTGTTGAACTCCTACTCAACACCAGGCTCTGTGAGCTGTGTTTGCACGTTGATCTTAACCAGCCTCAGTAACCACCCGGTCCTTATTCAATATGTGAGGAAGGAGCCAGCAAGTCATTGATAACTAGAGTTCTTCAGTTTCTTTGAGCTTGAAAACCAGAATTATTTCTTCTCTAAGATACCCCAGGAAGATCTATACTTCATCTTCATAGGAAGACGTCTGATTATCAAAACACAATAGTACACATTGAAGTCATGATTGACATTTAGTTTGCCCTTTCTAGGCGTTTGTAAGCAGGGCTGCTTGGTGGAGAGGAGTTTCCTCCAACCCCCAGGGAATGTTCTGTAATATCTGGACATATTTTTAGGTTGTTAAAACATCTAGTGGGTCAGGGCCAGGAATGCTGCTGAACATCTTACAATAAACAGGACAGTCCCCACAACAAAGAGTTGCCTATTCCCAAGGTCCCACCTTGTAAGTAGATGGCAGGCTCTGGGCCCCACCCTTAGTACTCTTCAGCCAGCACCCTCCACCAGGGTCATGTTATGTTCATATGTGAAAATTGATGTGAAAGTGTTGAGAAAGAGGAACATGGGGGATAATTCTCTAATGAAGCCTTTTTATAGAAGGAGAATGTTTCAAAGTTTTTTAAATGCATGCATCTCCAGAATGCCCCTGATGTGCAGTGCTTATGGGTAAACAAAGTAGGACAGCATCTTTAGGCACAATGCCACCACACTCCAGCCCCATGAGGGTCACCTTCTATGGCTTCATGCTCTTGGCTGACCATGCATAGTTGTGCTCCTATTTAAGTTGCCCAAATGCACTTGCTAATTGGCTTTCTAGAATGCAGGGGTTTGACTGTCTTATTCTTTGAGTTTTAATCCATGTTTTTAAATTGACAATCAACATTTGATTTGACAACCCTTTCTCAGTTTTCAGTTCACATTGCAATTGTTCAGCCAAAGGAGTTCTCCCCAGTGCTTCTTATACCCCAGGCTCTTTCCTTCTGTACTTAAAATTCTTGTGATTCTTCGCTAAGAATCGCAGACAGCCCTAGATACTATTTGGTGAAATCCAAACATTTTATGGAAGTGGTAATTGGGGCTCAGAGGAAAAGGAAATGACTTTGCTATTATGATAATAACAGTCATAATAGGCAAGAATTATGATCACGACTAATATGTCTACCTTTGTGTATAAAGCCTTAACAGTCACAAACCATTTTTATTTAACTGCTTTTCCTTGAACATCATAGCAACATTGTTAGGTAAGCAGGATAGATAATATTTCCATGTTTCAGTTAAGAAGTAGACTGAATGAATGGAGTTGATCAAAATTACACAGCTAAGAGAAGAAAGTAATTCCAGTTCCTATACTTACACCCAAGTCTGATGGAAAATTATTGTGCATGTTTTATACTATAGGCCTCTGCACATGGCTACCATCCGTACTTACTGAGCCAAGCTAATCTCCTTGCTTTGTTTATTGCTTTGAAGTGAATAATGAGGCCAAGTTCAATGAGTCAAATATATATAGGTTCAGGGTCTGTTTCTATATCTCCTAGGAGTGGGATTCTGGAAAGACTGTTGAAATTAATGTCTCCATCTGAAAAACATACTTCTGTGCAATTATTGATTATGTACCTATCATAATAAAATGTAGTTATTACCATTGAGATGGAGAGATGGATTACTTTGACTTTTTGTTTGTTTGTTTGTTTTCACTTCAACTGACCTTCATTGAGGCCACTATGGGGTTGTCTGCTGCTCTTGGAGACATGAGTTATGATTCTGGATGACCTTTTATTCTTTTGCCAAATAAGTATTTCCCTCATTGATGAGGGACCTCCTACTCATGGACAAGGAAAAGTATAGCATGTACTGAGCTGAGTTGCTGAGCCAGAGGCATCCTTCACCATCAGAGAATAAACAAATAAATAAATCTTTTGAGCAAAGTAGAGTGTTCCTTTACAACAATCTTCAGCAATCACTTAAAATGGCTGCTTTAAAGCTCTTTTCCCACTCTGAGCTCAGATGGGGCCAGGACTTCAGGATTTACTTCATTTGCAGCTCAGTAAGAACCATCCATACCTTGTGGTTAAAAACAGGCTGATTCTATACCAGGCTGCTTACTGATGTGTAACCTGTAACAGTCTATTCCCCAGAGCCCCTCCCTCTGTCTGTGTTCCATGCTCCTTACATCTCACTGAAAACTGCACTCACCATCTAACACCCCAGCCCCACAGTCTGCTCCTTGTGGAGTGTCTTAGTCTCACTGAATGACACCAGCATCTCTTTTGGGGTCAAAACAAAATCTAGCAGGCAACTTTCAATGGCAGAGATCATAGATGACCACTTCCTCAGGAGTTTATTGAAATACCTTCCAAATCTAGCCCTTGCTTTTTAATCCCAGTCCCACTACCTTGGTTATGACTACCCTCACTTCCCATTTCTGCAGTTCAAGTAAGCTTTCTAAGTGTGCCTCCAAAATCTCAATATCACTGGATAGTTTTATCTCTCTCTCTCTCTCTCCCCACCCCGCCCCCGAGGTCTTATCATAAAAGCCTTCATATGCTATGCTAAGGGGTTATGAATTTATTTGGTAAGTAATAAGGAGCCCAGTAATGAGGCCAGATCTGCACTTAAAAAAAATCACTTTCTCAAAGTGTAGATGGTGAGTTGAAGGGTATGAGTAGAAAAGAAAGAATAAGCTAAAGAGATAATTGGGTTATCTTTCATTAAAAGATGATCAGAAATCTCAGTAGGGTGTGGTAGTGGTAATGGAGCAAATGGGATAGTTTGAGAAATAATTGTGGCAGAACTTAAAGGACTGGCGTTTCATAGGATCTAAAGGACCTATAAAACTAGAATCTGAAATAATGACAACGTTTCTGTCTTGAAATGATGGAAACACTTACCTTGGACAAAGGAAAACTCAATGAGATCACCTCAAGAGCCATCAGATGAAACCATACATTGATTAATTCAAATTCCAAATATTTTCTGCAGCAAAACAAAGAAGGCTGAGGTTGGGAGAGGTAAGTTTGAATTTGATATAAGTAGAGCTGCCTCTGAAAGTTTTCTACACAGAATTGCCCCAAATGGGCTCCTGTGGGGGTTCATTAAGTCCAACCTCAGGTTATAAACTGTAAGGTGAAATGTTTCTGAATATAAAGATTATTTGAATTATAGTGACTTTAGGACGTCTGAGACTCAGAGAGCTAACCTGATGAAGAGGTACAAGGATGCCATCAGATCTTGGACTGGCAACTTGGAGGCCATGTTCTGGACTCAGCTATGTACCTGCCCAACTTATAGGATAACTAACACTCAGCAAGTTGCTTCCCCCCACCCCACACTGTACATGCCATCACCACAAAAAAAGGAGTTGGAGTAAATACTGTGATAATAGAAAATAGTAAGAACCCAATAAATAGCAGCTGGTTTTATTGTGGTCAAGCATCATGTCCTGTGTTTCTTGTGTATTATGTTCTCAAACCTCACAGTTGCACTGTATTACCAATTGCCCATTCTACAGACCAGGGACCTGGAGTTCACAGAGATTGCTTCATCATCCTTACACTTTGGGATTCTATGTTCTAATGCCAATGAGAGTCTTAGCTAAGTCTTGGATCCTGCTTTTTACTCAAGCTAGCCAGGATTGCAGCTTGAAGAACCAATGCAACATAATATTTCTCAAGGAACTTAAAACCATGTGGAGGATATAAGTTCATATACAGAAAAGCACAAGTGATCATCTTCTCACTTGTCTTCCCTTGAGGTCAGGTTTCATGCCTAATTGACTTTTTTTAGTTTAGTGACTACCAGGGCTGGCCCATCTCAAATACTCCTCCAATATTTGTTGAATGAAATGCTTCATAATGATTATGGAACTTGTATTCTTAATATTTGTTAGAATATATGTATATTTCACATCTATATGAGCATAGAAAATGGGAAAAGGGTAGATCTGTGGGATTATTATTATTTTTTAATTAAAGTGTTTTCTATTTGAAATGATCACTAGCACCCAAATGGTAACTCTTCGACAGGTAACTGGGCACACCAGTGGCAGTGTATCAGGAAGGGCTGGGGCTGGAGCTAGGAATTTCAGAGTGATGGTGCCTCGACTGGGGGAATTTAAATGTGCAGGACCGGATGAGATCGTCCACGAGCTAAGAATGAGAGAAAACAGGAATGAATTCTGAGCCTCGCCAACCTAGAAGGTGAGGAGGTATGGAGGAACCAACAAAAGGGACTCCAAAACTATAGCCAATGACGTGGACAGAAAACCAGAAGGCAAAGGAAGTATTCCGGAAAACAAATGAAGAAAATATGATAAGAAAAAAGTGATCACTTAATTCAAGTGCAGTTGAGAGTTACATAAGAAATGAGACTTTACCATGGTATTTGGCAATATAAAGGTAAAATCAATGGGGGCAGCTCAGAGGTTGGGTGGGAAGCATTTGCATGGAATGGTGTGTCATCATTTGCCTGTTTGATCTTATGTCCATCATATCCTCTTCTCACTGTTCTACACTGTAGAGAAAACTAGTTTCTAACATCCCTTATCTTCCTGGCTGGAGACTTGGGTACAAAGGAAAAGAGAAATCAGATTATTTCTTCCTCTGCCTTGTGTAGCACTTCCATCAGGCTTGCCTTTTCTTCATGATTCTGGCTGCCACTGGTCAACCCTCTCTCCTTGTGGTCCAAGTTCTTAATGGGCATTCCTGCTGAGATTCCAGCCTCTTTGAGCTCTGGAAACAACGGTTCCTTCCTTTCTCTCTAGTCCTGTGGTTGGCTTTCTGTTGCAGTTAATACTAGAAGAGCCTCACCTTTTCCTGGTCACTCTTCTGTCTCTTTCCTATCAGAGTCTATTCCCTGAGACAATCTTACTGTATTCATCTATTTTTTGGTTATCAGAATCCTGAGCCCTGCGTTCCACACATTCTGGGCTATTATCCAGGCATCCCTGTGGTTTCTAAGCGCATTTCTGAGAAGGACATGGGGACCCAAGCCCCAAGAATAACAATTCCTTGGGTGTTTTAGGGAATGGTCCACGGGGTGGCTGATTGCCTTTCTATTTAGCCAGGGCGGAGACACGCCTCCCAAGGCACAGATGTGGTGGGCGGTTTTGTCCATGGGAAAGGTTTACACAAATAAATGTGCCACTGGTTCCTAAGTGTCCCATCTGAGGAAAACTGAAGAGAAGCCAACTCACATGAATTAACCCAACATTCTTTATATAAATAAGTGAGAGGCAAATTCAATGGGCTACAGAAATGGGAAGAGGAGTTTCAATTTCATCAAATTATAATTTTTTTTTTCTCGATCAACCATGGGTTCTGATATTTCAAAATTCTAAGATTCTGAGCTTCTTAGATTTTGATCTTGTTGGTATAATTCTTGTGTTTCTAGGTCTCCCCAGTCTGTGGACATAACTTGTATCTCCATAATAATAATAACTCACATTTGCTGGCTGCTCATCCCATCTGCTTCTACAAGCTTTCTAGCCCACCCCCAATTCTCTACCCACTGTGCTGGCCCTTCTGGGTCCACACTCCACTGTCTGAAGCACCTCTTCTACAGTGCTGGCTCCCATCTAACTGATTACCTCCCCTAATCCCTTCTACTTTCACACTTAAGAGCCACGAAGTGCTTCTTACAGTCTCTAGTCCCTGGGATCCTTGCTCACCCCTCCCTGTTGATTTGCATACTCCTCCCTGTGTCTCTGTACAAAAAGTCCCCTCATTATAATCTCTCTCAGCGGAACTCTGTTGATTTTGCCATTCCTGCTCAGACCAAGATGACAGAACCCAGGTCCTTTTTGGAATCTCAGGAGCATTGAATGAATCCAAGCAAATTTTGTATTCTGCCACCATGAATGTTGAACTTGGACATGTTGACCGAGTGCTGTGCACTGGGTATGCATCTTCTTCTCTGGGTCTGGTTGCCCTCACAGAAGTTTTGGTTAAAAATCACCGGGGTACCTTCCATCCCTGCTGGGTTCTAGTTGACATTCTCATGCTGTGTCGCATTTCTGCTAGTCTCTCAGTGTCCCAGGGCTGCAGGTGCAGTCATGTTTCCTGGGGTCTTTGCTGTGCTGACGCCATTCTGTTTCATCCTTCTCTCCTCCTGTGATGGTCTGACTGAGCAGAGCTGTCCCTGGTATCTTGCAAATGCACTCTTCCTACCCATGAAAATGGCTCCCTTTAGCCCTCCCTTGGTGCCATCTGCTAGGCCCCAGACACAAGTTTGTGCAATCTAAGAGCTCTGACAGTAGAAGGAGGGAAAGATTTCATGACCAAGTGAGTCTAGGAAACACTGAATTCAAAAAAGATCGAAAAGAAGTGTTTTTTTTTTTTTTAATTTTTGTTTTTTTCTTAACTACTCAGAGCCTTTGAGTGGACCGTAAATTTCGAAGAGGGGACTTAGTGGATAGAGCATCTTTCCTTGTTATTTGACACAGTACACTTCTGTCAGTGAGCATTGGGAAATGCTGATAATGGTGTTACTAGTTTTTAGTAAGAATCATATATTACTTAGTATTTACACGGATTTGTAGTGATAATAAAACTCCTTATGTTCTTGAATTTTTATACCAGCCTATGAGAAGTTATTTCAAGCAGAGGCAACATAGTTCCATGGAAAATAACTGGGGCTTTGGGCTTCAGCTGGAATTGAATTTGAAGGTAAAATATCTGCTCCAGTGTCTAGAATATAAAGGGTGTTCAACAAGTGAGACTTCCCTTTCCTTGAGTAAATCTATCCCACGGGCCAGACATTGCTTACTCACCTCTTATCTAAAGACTTCTTGACTATTTTTTTTTTTTCCAAATTCTTCTCCAGCATCTAAAGAATAAGCAGGATCTGGAGACACAGACAATAAGCTTTAGTGTATTAGAGAAGATTAACTCAAGAGGGAAATGAACCATCTTTGCAATCTCACCTCATCCACAATGGCAGCAGCTGGAATAGCTTTGCATTCTTGGAACGGAATCTTGACACTACCCTTTGAGGCAAAATCCACAAGGATTTCTTCATTTCTCATTCCAAATCTGGGAAGAACTATTTTCTGCTCTAATTTCTATTTCATTTTACTATTGTTACATAATCTTTATAATTAAAAAAACTCATGCAAAATCCCACCACCTAAACATATCAGACATTTTCATTTTTTGCTGATAACTTTTGCCTTTACAATAAATCTGGGTTGATGCCTTGTATACAAAATCATTTATGATTATATGATATTAAATCAAAGATTATTATGAGGATTAAGTCATGGTAATGTTTAAAGATTTCTGCCTGGTAATTGGTACATGATCATGTTTCACAATTGGATATTTTTGGTGTTTCCAATCTCTTTAACACTTTTATCTGTTATGACAATATCCATGCATGTTTGCTAGGATAATATTTTGAGTTATTATTATTTTTTTGAACATAGAAAGGCTGCTCTTGCTCCAGCCTAGAGGTAGCTTGGGACTTAGCTAAAATCAAAGGTATCTATAGAAGTCTTCCCTTCTTGACTTTAGTTTTCAAAAGTTTGGGGTGGGAGTGTGAATGGAGCTGGGATGAAAGGAGAGAGCAATAAGGGGTTCTGCAGAGAGGCAAAGTGTCTTGGAAAACTGGGAGTGAGCACATGACTTTTCCTCTCTTTATTTGACGCCATCTCCCCAAACTCCTGGCCTATGGGAGAGGGGAAGAGCGAAAACTGTGTTCCCCAATATACCAAAAAAATAGGGATCCAAGTTCTTCCTCCTGGCAGGACAACTGAGAAGCTGGTGGCACCCTACTGAGAAGAATTGTGCATGATGGAGACCCCAGGAAAGTGTTCTTAGCTTTATCAGCAACCACTTTGCCTTATGGATGACACAGAAACAAGGCACTGTGAGGGTGGGGTAAGAGATAACTGAGTATCAACTTTTTCCAACTCCATGAAGCTTCAGCACCATGTACAATCCTGGAGCCTTGGTATAACCCTGTATTCAGAAAAACTTCCATAGCTGACATTAAATTTTCAGGACCATGGAAGATATAGGGTTCAAAATCAGAAATTGAGTTGAGTTGAAGAAACAGGACATTTCTTTTGACTCTGAGTGTGTGAGTTTAATTTCACAACTGCTATACACATATATTTGTATTTTTTAAAAAACTATTCTTTCTAGTTTATATTTGTTCAATTATTTATTGATTAATTACTTGATGGAATATAAGGTATATATGTGTGTATGTGTTTATATATTTTCTATTTTGAGATTTTTTTTTTAAACTAAATTCCCGTATGAAGGATTACTGGGTCAAGATATATAAATAATTTTAGATCTTTTGTTCCATAATTCCAAATGATTTTCCCCAAAGTTACTTTAATTTACCTTGATTCCAAGAATGATCAAAGGTACTGATTTAATCATATAGTCACTAGTTGTCATTACTAGTATTTTCAGAAAAAATATGGCTAATTGAGTCCTGGGAAATATAATTTCAATTCAACCAATAACTTTTTTTTAAATTGCTAAAGAGCATGAATCTTATGCCATGTATTTATATGTGAATTGAATTTTTTTCTAATGGATGTTAAGTTTTACTTAGTGTGCAACGATTATCTTTGAAAACACAAATCATTTTTTAATCTTTCATTGCTTATTTTTCCTCGCCAACAGTGCATCTCACAGGACATTCTGCATCAGGAACTTCCGTTTATATCCCTAACGGATATAGACCTAACTCCCAACTACCCACCCCTGGAAAATAAGTCTTTCATCAAGTGAGTTCCTACCTGACCACCTGAAAGGCCAAGTTCTCTTTTTCGGCCGAGATGGACAGACTCTAATTAGGCAGCACCATGATTATAAGGAAATTATTCACTTTTGAAATACAGAGGAAATGTGACAGAGAGTAAGCCAACCCGTTGCATTATATAAATAGTTTCAGGCACCACCACTAGCTGCACATTTTCTAAAGGAAAATAACCCAGATGAAAAATATACCTTGGGTAGAAACACAATATAAGCCTTGTGTAAACAAATCCACTTTTTATTTATAAAAATGAGTTTAGAAAAATCATAGTCCCACAGAATGTTGCTCAAGAGCCCTTTCTTCCCCTCAATCCAGGCAAGTTCAAGAGGCCCCTGTGGTGAAACTGGATGAGGAATGCCTTTTTTTCTGTATCCTCTCCTCTCCTCTTGCCTGGATAAATTATTCTCGTCCTTTCAATAGTTTGGCCAGGTATAATCTGCACCCAGACATCTCACTGGACTATCACGTGGGCTAGGTGACCCTTCTTGGTAATCTTAGGCCTCTTTCCCCTGTGTCTTCAACTTTTCCCACTCTACTGGACCTATTTTCTCAATAATCAAGCCTCAGTCTCTTCCAACTTACCCAGTTGCATTCTGGGGTCCACATTCTCTTCCAGAACACTACTGCTATCTGTCACTCTTTCTCTCCCTTCACTGCTGCATTTCTTGAAAAAAAAAATGGTGCATGCTCTGTCTTCAGTTCAGTTTTTAACCCTGCTTCAACTCACTCATTGCAATCTGATTTTGTCTTTTTTTTTTTCCCCTGGTGGTAGGGATTGAACCAACAGCCTCATAAATGCTAGGCAAGTGTACTGCTACTGAGCCACATCCCCAGACTTTTAAATTTTATTTTGAGACAGGGACTTGCCAAGTTTCTCAGGATGGCCTTGAACTTGTGATCTTCCTATTTCAACTCCCGAGAAGCAGGGATTACAGGCATGTGCCTGCATGACCTGCTAGACTCTGAGTTCTCATTGTACTGGTCTTAGCAGCAGAACTTATCACTCCCTGTCTTGGCCTACTTTTGCCTTGACTTTGTGACACCACATTCACTTGATTTTCTTATCACCTTCCTAGCTGCTCCTCTGGCCTCTTTGCTGGGTATTCATCTTTCTCCTGATCCCTAAATGTTGACCCTCCTTTCCTTTCCTCATCATCTCTACTCCCAGGGCTTCACCCTTCCTTATGATAGTATCTGCCATCCTATGTCTCAGCTCTTCTCATCATTTTTGAGTTTCAGGTTTGCATAGCCAAACCCCACTGTGGCATCTCCTAAAAGAACTTTGAAATCAATTTGCAGTAAAGTAAATTCCTCATCCTCTCTCCAAACTGCTCCTTCTCCAGCATCTGTCACTTAGGAATATTTTCTTAAATATTTTGGGTGGTTTTGTTTTTTCTTTCTAGTTTATGTTTGTTTGCTCAAGGATTTAATGATTGATTAATTGACTGGATCTAAGTTATATGTTTGCAACAGTCAAGGAGAAAGCTTTGCACTTCATTATCAGCCTAGAAAAAACTTCCTGTTTAACCAAAATTGCTTCCTCAATTCTCCTTTCAAATGTGATTCATCAGCTTGTCAGTGATATATGAATTCTATAGAAATCCTAAATCTTTTAAAAACTAATAGAACATGTAACTTTTTACTTTAAACTATTAACTTTGAAACATACATTAACAATGCAATGGTGAAAATAGACTAAATGCAATGGTGAAAATAGACTAAATGCAAATAGAGGAATTCACTTTAAAAAAAAACAGATCTGATGCTTTGAAATGTTTCCAACTATGTAAAAAACAATCACAAAAGGCCTATTCTATCTCCTTTGTGGCTATTGGATGAAGTTGCATTGGAAGAAGCTACTCAGCTGGGACATATCTTAATCATGTTTCTAGCCAAACTCTTGAAAAAACACATCAGTTAGGAAGATCCTGAATACTAATGACAATCCCTTACGTTTGCATAAGCAAAAACATGCATAAGGAATTGCTTCACAATTTGCAAAGCATTTTACAATCATTATCTTGAGTTGTTCAGCTGCCTTGCCAAGTAGGCAGGGCGTACTTTATATTTTGCAGATGAGGAGACTGAGGTCCAGAAAGAGGCAAGCTCTTTAAGTTGATAAAGTCTTATAGTTTATGCCTCATTGCAGGAGATTGGAGTCAAATCTATATTTTGAGTCTAGGATTGTCACCCCTCCTGCCCCAGCTCTGCCTTTGACTATAGGGATTCCAGCGAGGACCCTGTATTGTCTTTTCCATGGAATGGAACAGATTGGTTTTAGCGAAAAGAAAGAACGTGGAAGAAAGAAAACTTAGGACACCATCATGGGGAAGCATAAAGTTGGCCTGAAAGTTTGGGTTCAGAGGAGAATGGCAAGAGATAAGACTAGGAAAGGGGGCCGAAGTCAGAGAAGAGGACTTCAGATGATAGTTAGGCTATGCAATTTAACAGCTTTTTCCTGCACCTGAGAGTGGCACACTATGATTGCTTCAATTCTCCACATGCCGCTGGACACATATTTAAAAGCAACTTTCCAATGCAGCCTACATTGACTCCTGCCCACACGAGGACTCTCCTATGGACCCTGTAAGCTGGGGGAAATTTTCAAAGTGGCTCATATCATTGTGAGAACTGGATCATTTACCAAAGTAGTCTGTGCTCACACCCAACACATCAACTTCTTACCATCTTCCTGGACCCCAACTTTACCTTTCATTCATTGTTTTAGAAAGTTTTTTAATTTCTGTGCGTGTTGGGGAGTGTCTGTTCCACTGCACATTGAGCTACTTTGTTGGTAGGAACTATATCATGTTCATGTGTAATTACATGCCCTTACCAGTGCCTAACATAAAGCTTTGTACACAATAGGTGCTTAATAAATATAAGATGAATCAACATACAGCAAAAACCTGGGGTCTAGAGAGGTTCAGTGATTACAGAGTCAAATAGAGAGGCAAATGGGAAAAATATCATGTGTTTCATACAGAAATATGTTACATTTAGTCACAAATGGGGTACTCAGTAGCTGTTACTTGAATAACTTCCGTCACTGCTGAGATCCTCATTTTCTTTAAGTGATATCAACGCTAACTTTACAGTGTCCTAATGAGGACTGCACACAATCTAGTGAGATCAATAAATAGATGTGTAAATGTATCCATTACTAATGTTTTCACATTTCTCATATGCACTGTTCTTTTCTTATTGAGTAGGAAGAGCATATATTTAGGTGTACAAAATAATATATATCACTGTCATGTCTTTTTTTTTTCTTCAAACAACTTTATTCTAGTTGAGCTCCTAACCAGCTGAGCTATTAAAAACATATTTTTCATTATTACTTGGTCTTCTTGTAGAATGGTTCCAAGGTCTTGAGCAAGTCAAGGTTGAAGGGTATCTACTGGGTCCATGGGCACCTCACCTGATCTTACCATGATTGGCTCTTTTGCTTTTTCCATGAAAGCTCTAAACTCAGCTCAGGTATATTCTCAAAAATGGCTTCAAGACTACCTAACACACACACACACACACACACACACACACTTTTTCTTCATAAACACTCATAATGGCTTATATCTTAATGTTTGCTATTTCTGCATGCCTCCCTCAATGTAAGCATCATGAAAGCAGTGTTTTCTGTGCTGAAAACACAATATACTTTTGTGAATTCATGTTCATGCTCTTGGGCAGCAATAAAGCCTACTAATGAAAGGAACCGAAGCCTTTGTCTTCAAAATCTCTCCTTCCTTTGTTCCTACCCTCTCTCTTCTTCCCTACAGATCCCTGTATGTTCTCTTCAACACACTCAGGTCTTTAAAAACGAAAGAAGGAGACATTGACTTCCAGCTGCTTCCTAGAAGCTCCTGCCAAAGTACCTGAAGCAGGGGATTATTTACTTGGCCTCTGTAATTTGGAGGAGGAGAAGATTGGTTCAAGAAGGAAAACACAGGGAGACCGACTTAGTTAGCTTTTCATTTCTGGGACCAAAATATCTGACAAGAACAACTTAGAGGAAGAAAGATATATTTTGGCTCATGGCTTTGGAGGTCTCAGTTTATTGTCAGCCAATTCCATTGCAGAAACATCATGGTGAAAGGGCATGGTGGAGGAAGGCTGCTCAGTTGGAAAGGACAGCGAGAGAGAGAGAGAGAGAGAGAGAGAGAGAGAGAGAGAGAGAGAGAGAGAGAGGGAGGGAGGGAGGGAGGGAGGGAATGGGAAAAGCGGGGAGGAACTGGGAAGAAGATAAGCCCTTTAGTGCATGCCCCAGTGCCTACTGCCTCCAACTGGGTGCTACTTCCAGTAGTCCATTCAGCTATCATTTGATGGATTAATCCACTGATGAATTTACAGTCTTTGCAATCCACTCATTTCAACTTTGAACATTGCTCTATTGCCTAATGCATGAACTTTTGGGGGACAATCTAGATCCAAACCATAACAGAGTATAACACTTGCTATACAATTTTCAAGGTCCCTTGATGCTACAGATCCAGCTGGTGCCCAGGACCCTGGGCACTAACCTCTACCTGAGGAAGTTTGCTTCTACTAAGAAGCAAACTTCTACCCAGGGATAGAGTGACCAACCATTGTGCTGTACCTGGGACTAACCTTCTGTCCCAAGCAAACTGAGCTAGTTTACCTTCCCCCTGGAGTAGCACAGACTTTTGTCTCTGAGCAAGGAAAGCCCACAGTTTCAGAAAGTTAAATAAATCATGTTCCTCAGTTAAAGATGAACAGGGAGTTGGTGGATAAAGCCTGAGTTTTTTTTTCTTTTCATAGGGCTATAGATGTATGTGTGTGTGTGTGTGTGTGTGTGTGTGTGTGTTTTGTTTGTTTTTTGTTATTGTTGTTGATGTTTGTTTTCTGTAATTTTTTTTCTTTTTTTCTTTTTTAGAGTTCTTCAACAGGATTTAAGGCTAGTTTTCCACGTCAGTAACAGTTTTGATGATAATACATTTATTAGCTTCTTTCTTTTACACCCCTCTCCCCACTTTCCTATGGATATTTCCTGGTTTTGTTTCCAAATAACCCACTTGCCTCTAATCCTTGTCTTTGGGTTCTCTTCTAGGGGAAGCTGAAGATAAATAACTTGCAAAATGCAGAGCCAGGCTACACATTGATCAGAACCTCATCCACAACAACATGTTTGCAGGAACAGATCCTCTCTCAGTTTTGCACAAAGCTTTCAACAGGTAGGTACAAAACAGGTGGCAGAAACTCCAGGTAGCCCTTTGCAAAGGGGGAGATCAAAGAGGGCTTTTTGACTCTTGGTATCTTTGATATCAATTGTTTCTGTGCTCTTGAAGTATGTGTTGGGCTGAGACGAAAATTCTTATAATGCTGCAGTATTTTGCCTTCTCTACTTCCTTCACAGATATCTCCTAACCCAAGACTAGTGTCTTAGTTTTAACAAAATACTTGACACAGATTATTTCATAAAGAATAAGAATTTCAACCACAGTGGTACATTTGGAATCCTACTATTCAGTAGGCTGAGGTAGGAGGACTACAAGTTCAAGGCTAGCCAGGGCAACTTAGTAAGATCCTGTCTCAAAAAAAAAAAAAAGGGTTGGGGATTGGGGATGCAGCTCAGTGCAAGAGAGTGCATGCTTGCCTAACATATGTAAGGTCCTGGGTTTAATCTCTAGTACTGAAAATTAGGAAAAAAAAAAAAAAACTAGGATAAATATGTGATTCTTAAAATCAAACAAATAAAAAGAATTTTGGGAGGCTGGGAAGCTCACAATAAAAGTGTTGGTAAGTTGGGTCATCTGGTTGGGGCTGTTCTCTGTTCTTAGATTGTGCCCTGCTGCTGCATCTTGGGAGAACACTGTGTCCTTACATGGCATTAGGCAGGAGGGCAAGAGCCACATGTTGTGTGAGGTCTCTTTTATAAAGGATTTAATCCCATTCATGAGGTGGGGGAATCTCTCTTGGCCTAATCACCTTTTACAGTTCTACCTCTTAATCCTATCACATTGGTCATTAGTTCTAATTTAGCCCAGGACCTGCGCTGGCTTCATGAAAGAAGTTTCGAATTGTGAGAAACCGCTAGGGAGTTTTAAATTAAAGAGACGAGACTCTAATTATCTTTAAAACCAGGTCCAGGATGGCTCCTCCTAGCTCCAACCTCCAGCCACCTAATGTGGTTCGAGGATTACTGAAGAGGCAATGGAGAGGGAGAGGGGGAGGGAGAGGGAGAGGGGGAGGGAGAGGGAGAGGGGGAGGGAGAGGGAGAGGGGGAGGGAGAGGGAGAGGGGGAGGGAGAGGGAGAGGGGGAGGGAGAGGGAGAGGGGGAGGGAGAGGGAGAGGGGGAGGGAGAGGGAGAGGGGGAGGGAGAGGGAGAGGGGGAGGGAGAGGGAGAGGGGGAGGGAGAGGGAGAGGGGGAGGGAGAGGGAGAGGGGGAGGGGGAGGGAGAGGGAGAGGGGGAGGGGGAGGGGGAGAGAACACGCCAGGGAGTGGACTTTTATTGGGGAACAAAAATTCTGGGGAAAATCTCATCCAATGAAGATTAAGGGAGGCAGCATCCCAAGGTTAGGGGCGACTATTGGGTCTTTGGGGTAGTATTCAGACTCGCCTCTGCATGGACAAGTCCTAGGACCTGGGAAAGGGTGGGGAAAGCTCTGACACAGCTGTGCTTAAGCGTCTCTCACCCAGCCAGGGAGGTAACTCAAATCACATGCGAGGATGGCCTCCCACAGTTAATACCCAAATTTTGGAGGGTATGCATTCAAACCACAGCCACTAGTAAAAGTGGGTTACAAAAAATTCATTCAAAAGACATGGATATGTTCCCTGAACCATGTCTCTGACCCACATCTGAGAAGTCTTAAGGACAAGAGGTTTCTGTTTCTCTAGTGGAAATACAAAGAGAAGGGCTACTTTAGGAGCAAGTTACAGTTCCCTGGTGTATTTTTCATAAAACAGCTAGATGTTCTTCTGGAGTGACTAGATTAAAGATAATTTTAAAAGAGACCTCAGCTCACCTCCTGAGATTGGACAAAGGTTTTGTATGAAGCCAAGTGTAGCATCATGAGAACCTTGGAGTAGCTCCAACAGGAGATTCACGTAAATAGGAACTGAAGCCTCAAACCAACAGCCATTTGAATGACACCATTTTGGAAACATCTTTCAGCCCTAATGAAGTCTTCAGATTACTGAATCCCCAGCCAATAGCTTTACAGAAGCGTCATGGGGGAGCCCAAGCCAGAACCACCCAGCTAAGCTGCTCCTGAATTCCTGAACATAGAAACCTTGTGAAGAAATAAGGTTTATTGTTCTAAACTACTAAGCTCTAGTGGTATGTTTCATATACTTTCATGGTAATAGATAACTCATACTTCCTTTGAAGAAAGTTGTAGTCCCATGTTTCCAAAAAGTAATGAATGAAGGTCCACAAAATAGCCCACTAAAGAAAAAGATCAGTTTTTAATTTTATCAACCGCAGAGAACACCAATGGCAAATCACAGCAGTACCAATTGTTTCCGTCAACTTTTTCTTTGCTGTGACCTAAATAACAATTTTAAAGGGAAAGAAAACAAAAACGTGTTTTGGGGCTTACAATTTTAGATCTCTCAGGTCACAGATGACTGACTCCATAGCTCTGAGCCCAAGGTGAGGCAGATCATTATATCTTTACAGTGAAAGGGCACTGTGGAGGAAGGCAGCCCAGGACATGGCCACAGGAAGCACTCTGCTCACCAGGGACAAAATATAAACCACAAAGTCACACCCCCAGTGACCTACCTCATTCAGCCCCACCCTACCTGCCTACAGTTACTGCCCAGCTAATCCATATCAGTGGATTAATCCACTGATTAGGTTAAGGTTCTCATAAACCAATCATTTCACCTCTGAAAATCCTTCCATTGTTTAACACATGAGCTCTTAAGGGACACCTCATATCTAAACCATAATGCAAACCTAGGATGACCTTTCCCCTTGTTCCCTTCTCTTGTGATCATGTCCACACTCTGGGCTAGCAAGATAGAAAAGAAAAGGAAGTAGAATTCCATATAAGGAAAAGATGCTAACTTCTGAAATATGCAACAGGAAAAATTTTAACTTTTAACAAAATTTGACAACTTCGATTCTTACATGTGATTGAGTTTTTTAATTAGTAAGATGAAAAGAACTTTCAGAAGGATCAAGAGAATTACCTTAGATTTTCACACCATGGGCAGAAAAGCAGTAGCCAAACAGAGTGGGCTTGACCAGATATGGGGGAGAAGAATGAAGTTTTGTGTCCAGTGAAATTGTCTTCTCTCTACCTTGTCTCTACATTAGCAGGTATAGTCCTCGGCAGCTCAGCTTTTCCTTGTCTTTTCAGCATCAACCCTCCTTCTGGTGGAAGATCTACTCGTCTTATTATTTCACAGATATTACCTGTTTTAAGCAAGGCCTCCTGGGGCTGCTTGTGAGGACTGACATCTTTCTCTCCATGACGTTCTGGCTCTTTGTGTCTTGGCTCTGACTTCCATGAGGTTCTTTCCACATGCATCTTTCAGGCATTTTTTTTATTGCAGTTTCTTAAGATAAATTGCCTTATCTTATTCTCATACCAAATCGTGTGCTCCTTGAAGTTGAATCTTTTATGAATAAATGCTACAACAGAAGTGTGTCGAGTTAGAATGCAAACAATAGCAAGACAATCCACTTTGTATTTGAGTTATTGCAGATAAAGTATGGCTAAGTGAGTCTATATCTTCCAGAAAGTACTGAGTAGGGATAAAAGATGCACAAACAAAATTCCATGAGCTTCCAGAGCCTGTTCATAGATGAAAGCGGGATATGCACTTGAAGTCAGACACGGGGGTCTGTTAAGGCTTGGATCTGAGGTGTTTCCTGAAAGCCCATGTATTAGACAAGGCAGGAATGATCAGAGGAAACATGTTCAGATTGTGAGAACTTTAACCTAATCAGTGGATTGATCCATTTGATGGATTGATAATTTGAAAGGCTACCACACTGGGTGGTAGCTGGAGAAGGTAGGGTATAGCTGGAGGAAGTAGGTCACTGGTAGTGAACCTTTGGGGTTTCTATTTTGTCCCCAACTCACTTTCTCTCTTTGCTTCCCAGCTGCAACGAGGTGAGGGGCTTTCCTCGGCCATACCCTTCTGCCATGATGTTCTGCCTCACCTCAGCCCCAGAATGGTGGAGTGGGCCAACCATGGACTGGAGATCATGACACTGTAAATCCAAAATAAACTTCCTTTTCCAAGTTGTTCCTGTCAGGTCTTTTTGTCACAGAATGTGACATGATAGAATGCTGACTAACACAGGGTCATAGGCAAGTCACCAACTAGAATGCATAGGACATGCTTAGGGAACAAACTGAGGTCAGGAGCCAAATACAAAGAGAGCCAGGCACAGTGGCACATGCCTATAATCCCAGAGGCTCAGGAGGCTGAGGCAGGAGGATCGTGAGTTCAAAGCCAGCTTCAGCAAAAGGCAAGGCACCAAGCAACTCAGTGAGACCTTGTCTCTAAATAAAATACAAAATAGGGCTGAGGATGTGGCTCAGAGATTGAGTGGCCCTGAGTTCAATCCCTGGTACTCTCCCCACGCCAAGAAAAGGAGAAAGAAAGTCCACAAAGGGATGGAAATTAGGAGCCAGTGTTGGAGAGTCAACCAGGATTGATCAGGACATGTGTTTGTTCAGTGGGTCTCCATGAAGTAGCCTGCAAACATCCTGTGTTTATTATGAAGGTCAAAGCCACATACTCCTAAGCCCTTTAGCCTGACTTCAAAGCATGATACCCTGATTTTGTATAAAGGTGGCATTTATAAATAGTTTCTGGCTGTATTTTGGAACAAAAAAAGGACATGTAAAGTCCTCTTGGAGGTCTTTTTATAAAAGATTAATATTATATATCTGTTGAAATTAAAAGTGAGTGTTGATGAGCTCTTGGAGTTGATAAGCCAAAATCCTACTGCCATACGGCCATTGTTATAACTTATGGCAGTAAAATGTGTAAGGAGAGAGAGGTGAGGGGAGAAAAAAGAAGGAGAAGAAAAAGGAGGAGGAGGACGGAGAGGAGGAGCTCTATATAAGCTGAATGAATTCAATTAAAAGAGATTCTACAGCCTGTCTGGACCCTGATATGAAATGGCTCAGTTTCTCTTCTTTCACTTAATACACCTCAGGAAAGAGACCAGAACCTCAGCAAGACCCAGAGGGGACTCCCTCAGGTTATCTAAATAGGGAAGCGTGCACTGCACATGCTACTTCCCTCTGACTGCAGCCTTCCAAGTGTTTAGCACCCTGCAACCAGCAGCAGTATGGAGGCAAGACCATACGTTTTATGCTAACTTCCTCTTAATTAATGAGTACTCCATCACTTTCAGCCATGAGACTATAGAGCCTTGGCCTTGACCCAGCCTCTCAGCAGCCCCTCTCCTTAACCTTCCGCCCTATCCCCTCTCAA
Source organism: Spermophilus citellus (assembly GCF_964194105.1). NCBI lineage: Eukaryota > Metazoa > Chordata > Mammalia > Rodentia > Sciuridae > Spermophilus > Spermophilus citellus. Next base: position 95,394,953 of record NC_138191.1, on the reverse strand, counting down.
AGTGGGGCCATGCTATTCGCCTTGGAAACTTCCAATCTGGCCTGCTTAGCAGCCAGCTGCAACCCATCAAACCCCTGATTAGGCATTTGAAAGGGTGGAGCATTTTTCATGAAATGATTGACAAAGGCTTCTATCTCACACACCTGCTGCTTTAAAATCCCCATAAAATGTCAGCAGGGAGTGTAAGTGATATATTGCAGTAGTGCTGCCCAGGGTAGGAATGTTAAGTGCTAGGAGATGGGAGTGTGTGATCCTCAGCTACTGAAAAGAAAACAGAACTAGAACCCAGCAGTGTCCATTTCTAAAGAGACAGCCATCGGTCACCTTTCACCAAGCCCAGCATTGCTAGTCCAGATAAGGGGTTTTCAACATGAATGATCCTTCAGTCCTGATTTTGTGATTACCTCAAGGTTATCCCTGCCCAAGGTAAACAATGGTACTCTACAGTGTACTGTCTAACTAGGCCGTGATGTTTGATAGGTTAGATGTGTTAAATGCATTGTATTTCATTGTATCGAACCTGGTACACTCAGCTTCTAAACAGCCCCAGAGCTGTTTCTGGCCACCAAGCCGTTTCCCTGTGGATGAGAAAATGTTTGTGGGGATGATTCCAAGTGCTTTCTCAGTGCCCAGTTGAGTCACTCTGAATGATAGTCTCCCTGTAGGCAGGTTGCCCAATCTAGATGGCCCAGTGCTAAAATTAATCCACACAAACCTATCAAGTCAGTTATTCTGCCTGGGCAGCCAAAATTAAGAGGATGATGAAAAATATTCTGCTGGAATCTTGAGAGGAGGAGGGCTGAGGACTTAGTTATAGTGCTGGGTCACCAAAGTCAGAGGGCACCTGAGCTCAAACAGCTTGAAATGGTGGCCTCTAGACAGGGGGAGTTCAAGGGATGGAGCCAGAGGAGGGACAGACCACACTTGATATGTGGGAATGGTCACCAATGGTGAAGAATGGACACTAGGAACTTTCTACTGTGGGATTATCAATGGACTAAGTTCCTTTAGTTAATCAGTGTCAAGCACTGTGCTGTCACTTGGGATACCACAGCCCATAGATGTTCCTCTTGCCCTTTCAATGCTGAGTAGATATTAACTAATCAAGTTGGATGAATGTTGGATGGAGTAGGAAAGTACAGAGGCTGGTTGAGAATCTGGGATCTGAAAAAAGCAGAGGGAATCTTGGGAAGCAGATAAATCAATCATACCAATTCAGTAAGCATGTATTGATCATCTACTGTATACTAGGTGCTACAAAGGTACGAATCTTGTACTTCTGTAACCAATTAAAGACTTGGTTACAATTTCTTTGTCATCTCCAGCTCTACAAAAACAGTGTAACAAGAGAATTAATCCCAGGTATGAGTGACACAGAGGTAGTAGTAGTCATTATAGACTTGGAAGGCTTTTATTTCCAATTATGAAATATTTCATTTATACAAAAATCAGAAAACACTAGATAGATATTTAGGTATAACCATTGTTAAGATTTAATAGTCATCATGTAGCAAAATTTACCATGTCCTCTCTCTTCTCTCCAAGGAGTTGATGATTCTGTTTATAACTTAAGTCTTGCTGCTCCAGTCCACCTGGTACCCCTAAGTTAGCTCAGAGAACTCCTGAAGTATATGCTTCCCACATAGGTTTAAAACTGTTACTACATCTGCGTGACAAATGTCCTCTCTATCTGGGTCTTGCCTTTCCAATTCAAGTATGTTGAATTTTACCAAACATGTGTATCTAATTTATTTAATTTCATTTATCTTTTATTTTAGATGTACTTTTCATGCTATGTAAAATTCTTTCTCTATGCTGAAGTCATGAGACTTTTCTCTGTTGTCTCCTAATAGTTTTAGAGTTTTGCTGTTACCTTTATGGATTAAAATTTTCCAGAATTTTTTTTTTCATAAATTTTTGAAGAAAAGATCTAATTTTATCCTTTTTTCACCCAATTATCTCACATCATTTAATAATTAGTTCTACCTTTTCTCAGCAACTTCTAATGCCCTGATAACATTTCAATTCCCATATTTGTGTATATCAATTTTTTAAGTTCATGGTTTGTCTATCAGGGTCAATATCATATTTCTTAGTTATTACAGCTTTTCACAAATATTTCTATTTAGTAAGGTAACCCATCCTCCCCCTGCATTGGATTGGTTATTTTTAACTGGTCTTTGTCTCATAAAATTTTGTGATCAACATTCTGATTTCTATAAAAACCCATTTGGGTATTCAACATTTGAATGAAATTATTTTCATATTAATTTAGGGAAAATGTCATCAATGTGATTATCTTCTAGGATAGGAATATGATTTATCTCTCTATTTAGGTCCTCATGTCCTTCAACAAAGTTTATAATTTCCTTTTATAAATATGTCAACAGATGCTTACACGTTTTGAAGGATTCATGCCTAAGTGTCTTGTTCTTTCATTGTGTTGAACATGGTACACTCAGCTTCTAAACAGCTGCAGGTTTACAGTAACAATTGAATTTTGTTTGTCTACATAGTAACCTGAAACCATGGTGAGTTCTTTTGCTTTGTTTCCAGCTTCTCCTGGATTTTTCAAGAAGGTGTTTTTATCTCTACATATGATGCAATTTTCTTTCTTATTTTTTTCTATCTTGATAATTTTTATTTTTTTATTGAAGTATTGCAATGCCTATGACTTCTAATGTAATTTTTCTGGTATATTCTCAGCAATATCAAACTGATTTTTAGTTGACTAATTCTTAATTTGCATCTTATCTTTTTCTATTTTTAGAACCTCATATTTCATTTTTTGGATTCTTTTTTACATTGGTCTTTCCTTCCAGCATCTTAGATTATATTAAGTTAGATTATGTAGCAATAACAATCCATTCCAGACTCTTAATGGCTTAAAGCAGCAGAATTCTGTTTATGCTATATGCCCTGGCAGAATTGGTGGGATTCTCCACTGTATACAGCTACTCAGAAATCTCAGTGGATTCAAGCACCAACACTTGGTTTCTACATAGTATGAAATATGTGATTTCTCAGTCATCATGCAAAGTAAGAAATCATGTGTCATGGACTCAATATTTGTGTCCTGCTCCCTGTTTATATGTTTGAAGCCCTAAACAGTTCAATTATATTTCAGGTTGGGGCTGGAGGGTGATTAGAGTGAGATGAGGCCACAACAGTGGGGGTCTTGTGATGAGATTAGTGACCTCATGAAAAGAGATACCCAAAATCTTGCTGCTTACCTTCCACATGTGAAGGACACCGTGAAAGGTAACTGTCTATGCACCAGAAAAGGAGTCCCCGCCAGAAAGAAAATCTGTCTTGATGTTGGATTCCCATCTCCAAAACCCTGAGAAAATAAATTTCTGTTGTTTAAGTCTCTGAGACTCTGTTATTTTGTTACAGCAGCCCAAGCAGACTAATACAGTGTGGAAATGTGCTTTTAATTACTTTGGATCAAAAGTGACATATTGCTTCTCAAAACAGACTGTTGGCCATAATGTGCCACATTCCTCCATCCACAAATATATGGGTGAAGGGATAGAAAATATTCAGATATCTTTGAAAGATGGTTCAAAAAGATTACAAGGGTAAACAATGGTACTCTACAGTGTACTGTCTTACTAGGCCATGATGTTTGATAGATTAGATGTGTTAAATACATTTCCAACTTGTGATATTTCCAATTTATGCTGGGAATATCAGGAGGTAACCCAATCATAAAGTTTAGGAGTAGCTTTATATGTATGTATATGTGCATATATGTATACATATGTGTGTATACCTTCATACACATATATGTATACATACATTTGTTTATATACTCATTAATTCATTTATTTACTTTATGAAATTTGCTCATGTGATTATTGAGGTCTAGAAGCTCCAAGATCTGATGTTGGTATCTGAAGACCTATATAATTTCTAGTCCAAGGTCAGGAACAACGTTTCAGCACAACCATCAGGCAAAGCTTCCTCTTATTTAGCCTTGGAGTTCCTTTCAGATCTTCCCTCCCTCATTAAGGAGGGGAAGCAGCTTTCTACCCAGTCTAACCAATTCAAATGTTAACCTTATCCAGAAACACCCATAATGATACTCAGAGCAGTGTTTGAGCAAATGCCTGGGCACCCCATGGCTTGGTCAAGTTAACACATAAACTTAGCCATTATAGAAACTTCAATAATTCTCTCTCAATAACTGATGTAATGGCTAGACAGAAAATCACTACAGACGGAGAAGACTTGAACAATACTATCACCTTGAACAAACTGACATTTCCTTGTATTAGCTGCCAAAAATGTTCCACATGAGAGAGTCAGTGTAGCCTAAGTACTCCTGGTGGAGATTACAGGGCCAGTTAGCCACCCAGAGAGCATCAGACACAGTGATAAGACTGCTAGGAATGAGAACCAGGCACAAGGCCAGCTAATGTGGCTTGTACTCATTTTACTGATGAAGCCACATCTCATGGATCAGTCTGAACAGCATCAGAAGCTAGGCTGACTTGTAGACCTCAATCACTGCATCTGTATTATCAAGGTTACCTATTACTTAGTCTTCTTGTTACCAAGGAGGATGAATATCATCTTCCTTGTAAGTATACATGCCCACCATGGACTTGCAGTGCTTCCCTACAGGAGGAGGACACCTAGCAACAAAGACATCATGATTAGCCAGCCATGCAATTTGATCTAGCCAATGGAATGTGAGGGAGAGTGGAAGTCATGCCCATGCAGAAACTGTAAGAGTCATTCTGGGATTCAACCTTTGTTCATTTCTCTCTGCTACAAGAATGACACATCCTAAATAGACACGTCAGCCTGGTTTCTTCCACCTGGATTCTAGAATAGAAGACATGTGAAACAAAGATGCAACTGACTCATATGTTGGAATGGAGCCGCATCCTATTGAAGCCAGCATGTTATGTGAGTCAAGAATAAGCTGTTACCACTGAGATATTGTCAGAGCATAACCTAGTGAAAAGTGGCTCACATACCTTGACACTGAACACCCCAACTGATGCCACTATCTCAGTATGTTAGACATTCATTGGAATCCCTTCCCAGCCACTTAGCTGCAGAGGAGGGTTAGGGCCATGGCAGCCACATTGATGTTATTCTTTAGCCTATGGGTTGGGGCCATTGCAACCATCTTGATATTATAGCTCTGTAGCACCCTCTGTCCAGAGCTGGTCAAAATGGTCCAAATTCTCACCTTTGAGAATTTACTTCAGGCCTGGAGCCTAGAAATTGGAAGTCTACTCACATCCAGTGAAAAATTTCAAGGATAAATTTATAAACTCCTTCTAGCCCCTAGAGAAGTCTGTATTCTTATTTCATTCTTTTGCTTTATTAATTTTTCTTGGATTTCATATGATATTCAATATCTTTCCAAAAAAAGCTGCTTTTTAAAGTTAAACCAGTGCTAGTTGGTTTCTGTTTATTTGCAACCAAAAGTACCTTAACTAATACATCTAACATCTAAAACTACCCTTTATTACTCAAATTCATTTTTTTAAATGCTGGCTTAGCAAAGGCCAGGCCCTGCCAGGGACTATTCCTACAGTGGCAAGGGATATAGTAGAAGCTCTAGGCTAAGGGAGTTGCCTTCTCAAGAGACATAAGACTCATGAGACTGGTCAAGAACAAAGCAGAGCCTGGAGTTTCTAAAACCCATATCTGCATTTCAGTCTCCACATGGTGTATTCTCTTCTTCTTATCTTCCCAAATAGGGTCCAGGTTTCCAGCGGACCTGGTGAGTCCTCTCCCTAGATCATGAGGAAAATGAGTGGGGCAGAACATGGATGTTGCACAGCCGTCCTGCTGTGTGAATGGGTGGTCCCTGCAGAGTTGTTTTTGGCCAAGTGGGTGCTGGGTGTTTTCAGTTACAGTTGCATATTGTTGCCTGCATCTTCTTGGCAGTATTCCAAACTAATGCATTAAAATATAATTGTGTTTATTAAGAGAAAGAACAGATATGCACGAACACAGGATTTTGCAAAGTTAAGGACGGCTAACTAATAAAATAAAAGTTTGTATGAACAAGGCATGGAACTGATTTTATTGGCATCTTCACAATTTCTTTTTTTCTGAGCATCTGAAAAAAGAAAAAAAAACCCCATCCACCTACCAAATTTTCTTTGGGGTGTCTGCCAGATTCCTGGACAAAAAGCTTTAAATTTTTAGCCGTCAATAGAACAATTGGAGGGTGTGTTTCTCCTTCCCATGTGTCTCTAGCTATCCTGATTATTACTTTGAGTTTTACATTGATTGCTTCTAAATATCTGCTGGATTTTTCTAATCTGGAAGTCTATGCACCAGGCCTAAATTCAGTTTGATATAAACAAAATTAATCTGATCTTTCACTCTCCAGATTACAATTTCTTTTTCTTCTATAAACTGAAGTTATGTTGTTACCACTGAGCCCCCATACAAACCAATTGGAAGTCTTCTCATCTTCCATGATGCCATCATTTCCATGGTATTCCACATCTAATCAGTATCTGTCTTATGTTGATTTATCTTTCTAAATAGTTATTGAGTCTATTGTTTCATTGCTTGATAGAGGAGAAATGCTGAATCACTAAAGTAGCTTTTTAATTGGTCTTGTGATCTAACACATTATCATACCTCCTCTGGGTTATTCATGTTGCTACCAAAGCAATCCTCTTAAATTATAAATTGGATAATGCTACTCATTATAAATCTTTGAATTTGAGGCTTTCTGTAGACCAAATGTTTGTGTCCCTCTAAAATCATATGTTGAAATCCTATCCCTTTATGAGATAATATTAGGAGGTGGGTGGGGCATTTGGTAGGTACTTGGTTGAAGAGGATGGAGCCCTCACAAGTGGAATAAGTGCTCTTATAAATTGACTCCAGAGAGAACCTTGCCTTTTCCATTGTGTGAAGACACATCAAGAAGATAGCCACCCATGTATCTAGAGGAAAGCTCCCATCAATCATCAATCTATTGGTCTCTTGGTCTTGGACTTCCCAACCTGCCTAACTGCAAATATGTTTCAAAACAAATATATTGTTCAAAACCACCTAGTCCATGATATTTTATTATAGCAGCCCAAATGGACCAACAAAATGCTATAGGTGTGATGGGTAGAGTGGAAACTCCAAACTCTTGTGAAGGGCAGTTAAGAACTCTCAATTATGAGTCTAACTGGATTTTCAAATAAAATAAAACATTGTTAAAGCAATGAAAAGGCAAAAGTTCTGAGAACTATGCTCTTTTCATGTCACAGTTTTATTTATCTCATGTTCAAATAGTAAAGAGGATAAGGATGAAGTTATGTCCTTCCTTTGAGCTTGAGTTTTACCTGTTGTCATGTTCTATCCCAGGTGGAACCACTTACTGGGCATGTTTGGTCACTGGGTATTAATAAGTGCTCAGACAGGTTCAGAGTCACTATTTCTATAAATGGGTGGTGAGGGAGACAGGGTACAGAAGTATTTATCCCAATGGATATAAAATTTCTCTACCGCCAAACACCAGTCTTTGTGCCAGCCTGTGGGATATCTGCAGGTATGTTTTAGTTGAGTCATATCAGTTCTCATCCAGACCTTTCTGTGCACCTTCCAGCTGTGCGAAGTGGGGATCAGAAGTGCACATCTGTGCTCTGGATCATCCTTTTAAATCCCTGGGAGTGACTTCTCACACAACACCCTCCTTGCCAACTATTGCTGGTGCTAAGGGGTGTTGTTCAGACCTGTTCTTACAAAAGAAAATTTTCTTTTCCCACATTTACTTTTCTGGGCGTCAGCTCTGTAAACATTTCACTCTTTTGGTCTGGTTGCTCTTGTTTCCCTCAGTACTCAACATCCTGTCTCCTCTGTGGGAATCCTCCCAGGTTCAGCTTAATGTCACCACAGCAGATCCGGATCCCCCAATCAGAATCAATGGCTGCCTCCATGCATTTGAACGGCATTTAACTTTATTTCCTCTCTCTGAGCTATTGTTAAAAAGCACAATGAACTATTGTGAACTATAGTCATGCCATTGTGCCATTGGACATTAGAAATTACTCCTTATATCTAACTGTGTTTTGGAAACTATTATGCAACATTCACCTATTTTTCTTTTCCCTTACCTTTCTCATATTTAATAAACTGTATTCTATATACAGATCAATTTGTTTTAGAATCCACATCTGAGAGAGAACATTCAGTATTTGCTTCTCTATGTTTGACTTATTCATTTACTTAATGCCTCCCAGTTCTATTTATTTTTGCTGCAAATGACATGATATCATTCTTTTTCTGAATAATATTCCATTATGTATATATTCCAGATTTTTTTTATCCATTCATCATTGATGGGAATCTAGGTTGTTTCCTTATCCAGGCTATTGTGATAATGCAGCAATAAGCAGGGGTATGCAGAAATCTCTCTGATATGTCACTGACATTTCTTTTGGCTTTATAACCAGAAAATGGATAATCTATATCACAAAATTCATTCAAATAGTTTATCTCCTTTTATAACTATTTTCCCTAAATTTTTCACCATATTTTTGATGTCTCAAAAGTGGATCCAGGCACAGTGGCACATGTCATAATCAGCTTCTTGAGAGGCTAAGGCTGGAGGATTATGAGTTCAAGGCCAACCTTGGGTAAGAAATATAGTGAGATCCTGTCTCAAAACAAATAAACATACAAACAAAAAACTGTTGTAAATGTGATTTCTTGCCAGTACAGAACACTCACTATTTCAATTAGAAATTACAGTTTTATCAACGATACTTTCCCAAATCAACATAATCCAAAGTACAATTACAGAATTTCCAAGGTAATTTTGGCAGTCTTTGAACTTTCATTGTCTAATTTTTTTTTGGTTTCTCCAGTACTTATGCTTTTTTTTTCTACTACTGAATTTCAGGAAATTTTGCAAGTTGACTTTTAATGTTATTTTCTTAGATTGATTATATTAGATTATTATAAGAAAAATGTAATAAAATTTAGAGTACTAATTTACAAATGATACAGGCTGATTTATGCAGTAGCTCTTTCCAGGCTGAAGTATTTCTAAATCCAATTGATATTGGTGATGGGCAGCAAAATGAGAAAATGCCCACAGCCATGTATGTATGTATATGTTTGTGTATGTGTGTGTGTGTGTATTTAAATTATCCTCATTTCTCTCCATATATTAAACATTCTCTATTAAAATTTTAATATATTTTGATAACTATGTATTTTATTTCAATTGTAGAATATGACAATGAGTTAGGATACAAATGTAAATTCTGTTTGTAGCACAACCAATTTCAAGAACATTTGCACATTTCTATAGATTTCTTACTATATTAAAAATATAATCTTCATCTCAATAGGCTTACAGGACCCAAAATATACAAAATTACAACAGACCAACACTGAGGCACAGTATTGTGAAAATGCCTAACATAGAGAATAAAGATAGAATTTTAAAGGCTTCCAGAGAAAAATGACAGGTCACTTTTAGAGGGAAACAAATATGGATCTTAGCTGATTTATAACTCAGACCCTCAAAGCTAGAAGGGCTTGGAACATTATGTACCACACTCCGAAAGAAAATGGATGCCAGCTTAGAATAATATCCCCAGAATAATTAAGCTTTAGAATTGACCATGAAATAAAAACCTTCCATGATAAACAAAAGTTGAAGAATTCACAACTAGAAAGGCTGCACTACAAAATAAATTATTCCAAGAAGAAAAAATGAAAACTAAAAGTGAAAATCAGAAAAGGGAAGAACTACACTAGCAGGATTATAAAACAAAGAAGAAACCAATTCAAAATAGAAACAAGAAATGAGTCAAAAATCATTTCTCAATAATAACATGGAATGTAAATGGACTAAAATCATCAACCAAAAACATAGACTGGAAGATTGTATTTAAAAACAAGAACCCAAAATGTGCTATTCCCAAGAGACTCACCTCATAGGCAAAGATATACACAGACTGAAGGTAAAGTTTGGGAAAATATCATATGGATCTCATAAACAAGCAGGGTTGTCTGTCCTTATATCTGATAAAGTGGACTTTTATCCAAAGTTGGTCAGAAATGACAAAGAAGGACATTTCATACTGCTTAAAAGAATTATACATCGGGCTGGGGATGTGGCTCAAGCGGTGGCGCGCTCGCCTGGCATGCGTGCGGCCCGGGTTCGATCCTCAGCACCACATACCAACAAAGATGTTGTGTCCGCCAAGAACTAAAAAATAAATATTAAAAATTCTCTCTCTCTCTCCTCTCTCTCTCTCTCTCTCTCTCCCCTCTATCACTCTCTCTTTAAAAAAAAAAGAATTATACATCAACAAGTCATAATAATTGTGAATATTTATGCCCCAAACAATGGAGCATCTATATACATCAAAAATCAAAACAACAACAAAAAACTCTTCTCAATTTCAAGAATCAAATAGGCCATAACACACTAATATTGGTTGACTTCAACACACAACTCTCACCACTGGGTAGATTGTCCAAATGAAAACTAAATAAAGAAGCTTTAGAACTAAAAATATAATGAATATTTAGACATAACAGACATATACATCATATTTCATCCATCAATGACTGAACAACTATCTTAGCAATATAAAAAATAGAGATAATACCTTGCATTTTATCAGATCATAATAGAATAAAATTAGAAATCAACAATAAAGTAAAAAACAGAAGCCATTCTAACACCTGGAGACTAAATAATACACTCCTGAATGGCCAATGGATAGTAAAAGAAATCAGAGATGAAATTAAAATACCTACTTAGAGGTAAATGAAAATAGTAATACAGCATGTCAAATCTCTAGCATTTTATGAATGCAGTTCTAAAAGGACAGTTTATTGCATTGAGGTCATTCATTAAAAAGATAGAAAGTCACCAAATAAATAACTTAACATCACATCCTAAAGCTCTAGAAAAAGAAGAAAAAAAAATCAACAACAAAAGCAGTAGAAGACAGGAAATAATTAAAATCAGAGCTGAAATCAATAAAATCAAAGCAGAAAAATTCAAAAAATTTATAAAACAAAAAGTTGTTTCTTTGAAAAAAATATAATTGACAAACCCTAAACAAGCTAATGTAGAGAAAGAGAGATAAAACTCAAATTACTAAAATTTATGATGAAAAAGGATATAACACTATGGACACTACTGAAATATGGATTATAATTAGAAACTATTTTGAAAATTTATTCTCTAATCAAATAGAAAATCTTGAAGACACTGACAAATTTCTAAGACATATGACCTACCCAAATTGAATCAGAAGGACACAGAAAGATTAAACAGATCAATTTCAAGTAATGAAATTGAAGACACCATCTAAAGCCTACTAATAAAGAAAAGCCCAGGACTGGATGGATTCTCAGCTGAGTTCTACCACCTTCAGAGAAATACACCCATCCTCCTCAAGTTATTCCATGAATTAGAAAATACCCTTCCAAACTCATTCTGTGAAGCTAGTATCACTCTGATTCCAAAACTAGGCAAGGACACATTAAGGAAGGAAAACTTCAGACCAATATCCCTGATGAAGGTAGTAGCAAAAATTTTTATCAAAAAACTACAAATCACATATGTAAACATATTAAAAAGATAGTGCACCATGATCAAGTGGGGTTTGTCCCAGGGATGCAAGGTTGGTTCCACACATGAAAATCAATAAACATAATTCATCACATTAACAGATTTAAAGATAAGAATCACATGATTATTTCAATAGATGCAGAAAAGGCACTTGAGGAAATATAGTATCCATTCATGTTCAAAACCCTAGAAAAGCTGGTTATAGTACCTCAAATTATAAAATCTATATGTTTTAAGCCAAAGGCCAACATCATTCAAAATGGAGAAAAATTGAAAGCATACCTTCTGAAAACTGGAACAAGACAAGTATTCTCTCTGTCACCACTTTTATTCATCATATCCCTGAAAACTCAGGCCAGAGCAACTAGGCAGAAGAAAGAAATTAAATGGATAAGAATAGGAAACGGCTGGGGTCATGGCTCAGTGGTGGAGAGTCTGCCTGGCATGTGTGAGGCACTGGGTTCAATTCTCAGCAATACATATAAATAAAAATAAAGTTCTATCACCAACTAAAAGAAATATATTTAAAAAAGAATAGGAAAAAAGAACTCAAACTACCCCTATTTGCTGATGACATGATTCCATAATTAGAAGACCCAAAACCTCCACCAGAAAACTTCTAGAACTCATAAATTAAGTCAGTAAAGTAGCAGAATATAAAATTAGCACCCATAAATCTATTGCATTCCCATACATCAGAAATGGATCAATCGAAAGAGAAACTATTCCATTCACAATAGCTTTGAATAAGATGAAATATTTGAGAATCTAACAAAAGAGGTGAAAGACCTCTACAATGAAAATTTATATAGAACACTAAACTAAAAGTTCTATAGAACTTCATAGAATACCAAAGAAATTGAAGAGCATATATAAAGAACTCAAAAAACTTAACACCAGAAACACAAATAGCCAAATCAATCAATAAATGGGCAAATAACTGAACAGACACTTTACAGAAAATGAAATATGAGTGGCCAACAAATATATGAGAAAATGTTCAACATCTCTAGCAATTATAGAAATGCAAATTAAAACTACACTGAGATTATATCTCTCTGCAGTCAGAATGGCAATTATCAAGAATACAAATAACAATTAATGTTGGTGAGTATGTGGGGCAAAAGATGTACTCATACATTGTTGGTAGGACTGCAAATTGGTGCAGCCACTCTGGAAAGTAGTATGGTGATTTCTCAGTAATCTCAAAATGGAACCACCATTTGACCCATTTATCCTACTCCTTGGTATATATCCAAAGGACTTAAAATTAGCATTAATATAGTGATGCAGCCACATCAATGTTTATAGCAGCTCAATTCACAATAGCTAAGATATGAAATCAATCTAGGTGCCCTTCCACAGATGAGTAGATAAAGAAAAGGTGATATATATACACAATGGAATATTATTCATCCATAAAGAAGAATGACATTATGGCATTTGTTGCTAAATGGATGGCACTGGAGATTACCATGGGTGCCCATGATGAGATTAGTGTCCCAAGCTCCCTGGTTCTCCATTATGTGAGGATAAAATGAGAAGGGTATCATCTGCAAGCCAGGAAGAGAGCTTTCACTAGGAAAGGAAAGTGCCAGCACCTTCATCTTAGAGAGCTACCAGAACTCTGAGAAATCAATGTCTGTTGTTTAATCCACCCAGTCTATGGTGGAATTTATTGTAGCAGCCTGAGTAGACTAAGACAGTGGCTATTGTAGACCAGATGAAAGAGATGGGAGTGAGGGAAGAAAAGAAGAAGAGAATGGAAGAGAGGAGAGAGAAAGGTCTCAGAGTCAGAGCTAACACTAGCACGTAGCCTGCTTCGACCTCACATCTCAGGTTCAACATACCAGGCTCCACTATCCTTCACCCAGTGGTGCGTGAGGGGCAAGTCTGCCCTATCACTGGAAGTGTCTGAGAAAAGACAAACCATCTCTATGTGTAGCCATTTTCTTCTTCCATGATGTGGAAAATTTAAACCCTTTCTGCAGACAGCCTGCCTGCACACTCTCAGGAGGCACAAAGATCCTGGCAAGCTCTGTGCTCCAAAATCACCCTTCTCCAATTACACTCCCCCAGGTTCTTCGATTAGTAGGCCCCAGCAGCTTCTCTCCACTGAGCCAGTCTGGGGTTGTGGCCTAATGCATCACAGGTGGGTCCTGGCTCCAAACTCGTTCCAGATGGCCTCAGTCTCAGCTTTCCAGCAACCAGTTATATTTTGGCTATCCTGGGATCATTAATGGTACTGAAGGGCCATGATTCCTGAGGATGGCAGAGACATATCCTGAAATCAGGACCTTTGAAAGACCATGTGCATTGAAGCACTGCCATAATATATGCAGTCATGGGGAGCAAGCACATCCTGACCTGGCTCTCAAAGTTCACTGTGAAAGGCCCATGAATTTGACATTGTGAGTGGTCTGTCTGCTTGGGTCACATAGCAGGTATAAGTGGATTATCTGTGCTCTTATAGAAAATAACTCTATTGCCCCAGAGCTCGGAGAGAGTAAGGATATGTCCTTGAATCCTGGTAATTACTGCACCAGTGATTCCTTAGGAGGGCTGTATGCTGGGGCAATGGTGGAGGGACACTGCATGACCCTCATGGTTTTTTAAACCCATTTCCAGCCATATCACTACAGGAAGCGTATAACATTTTGTTAATTGCATCTTCATATGACAAAAGAAATTCTTTATTCTACAAAAGACTTTTTAACTTCCCTTTTTAACTGGAAAGCTTCCCAAGGCAGATACTAAAAGTTTAGCAAATATCAGGCTATTAGGGGAATTTTAAATTTATGATATGCTTCAAGTAAATAAATAAAAGTGAAGCATACTTGGATTAACCATGTTTGGGACTCTTTAAAGCTCAGGCAAAACATTCTGAAGAGCCAAGAACATGATGTATAAAGCCAATCAACCTTGATTTAAATCAGAACCATCATTTGTATTCTTGAAAATTTGGGGGGAAAACTTCATTTTTTTGACAGCCATTATCTGTGAAATTGGGATAATCACAACATAAAAGTTTTCCATTGGGCTGGGGATGTGGCTCAAGTGGTAACGCGCTTGCCTGGCATGCATGGGGCGCTGGGTTCGATCCTCAGCACCACATACAAATAAAAGATGTTGTGTCCACCAAAAAAAAAAAAAGTTGTCCATTGGTTTAGTTCACTTTCTTGCTTGTGTATCTTTTTAACCCTCATGAATTTGTGCATTTTACTCATTTATTTGTTCATTCCTTGAGTGCTCGCTCCTGGTCAGGCACCAGGATGGATGGTACAAGAAACCCAGTAAAGTAGACGAACGAGACATTAAACTTGATTCAACCAACATTGAACACCTATTACAGGCCAGTTGCTGTGCTGGGCGATGGGCAGAAGATAATGTAAAACACAATGTTTGTACTCATGCGGGTTAGTTGGTATGAAATTACTTATTCTATAGTATGATTATAGCTGCAACTAGGTTCTGGTGTTATGGAATATGATTGGGTATAGTTGACTTGCTTAACTAGTTCCCTAGGCCTCCAAAATAAAAGTAGGTCTGGTTCTGGGGAGGAGTTGGAAGTTAGGACCTGGGCAAGAGGAAGTTTATGCTTTGGTCATTGCAGGAGAAGAAATCAGCTGGATATACTGACCTATTTTTAACGTTTCCCAAATGCTATATTATTATTCCTAAAATTCTCAAGAATATGTTGCTAGGTCTAAAGTTCTCAAACAGATATATTACTCTCTTTACTTTTCTATACCATTCATGTGCTTACTACCAGAAATGGCTTTTTTTTTTTTTTTTTTTTGGTACTGGGATTGAACTCAGGGGTGCTTAACCACTGAGCCACATCCCCAGCCCCTTTTTATATTTTATTCAGAGACAAGGTCTCACTGAGTTGCAAGTGCCTCCCTAAGTGGCTGAGGCTAGCTTTGAAATCGCGATCCTCCTACCTCAGCCTCCTGAGTGGCTGTAGTTACAGGCATGCACCACCATGCCTGGCTCAGAAATGGCAATTTTTAACACTGCACATTCTACTCCTGGAAAATGACAACAACCAAAGACTTACCAGTGTCATTGATGTTGAAGTTCCTTTCAGCCACCGTGGTAGAAACTGCTCTTTGCATCTCCCAACCCACTTTCCTCTCTGCCTTCTGAGCAGAACACTGATTGAATTCTGGCAAAAACACTGCATTTCTCGGCCTCCCTTTGGCTGGGGAAGACGGTTGGGTTAAAAAACAACAGGGTTTTCTGGATTTGTGTAGCAAGGGAGCCATAAGGTTATAACTATCTGACATTGGATATAGACCTAAATAAATATCACATGATTCTGCTGCGCGCCTGGGTCTGTCATAAGTGTGTGTGTGTCAACTCTTTACATGTGTTGCATTTTCTCACCTCAAAGCAAACTGCTTCCTGTTTCCACCATTCCCTCCCCCAAGGCCACACAGTTCATTAGTGACAGGACTAGGATTCAAACTTTAGTTCATTCCACTGCAAATTGGGACTGGCAAGCGTGGAACAGTGGAGCTCGGGACGGTGTACGCAATGCGCACAGCATTGGCCTTTGAACAGAGTTGGTGCTAAATCTATTATGAGTTTCCTTCAACCTTCCCTTTTTTAGTGTCTGGTATCCTGGACGCCAGGAAGAGGAAAACAAACTTGTTGCCAATCAGCTGGAGTTCTTTGTAGAACGTGTACGGGTGGCGAGTAGTGTGTACTTACACATGCATGGGTGAGGGGAAGCGGTGGTTTAGAGAATGCCGTGTAGGCATCAAGAGGATGCAGTGCAGGTCCTGCTGTTTATTTGGACTGCAGCAGAGCATGTGCTAGCATCTCATCACCTGGCCTGGAGAGTGGACCCTTGATTGGGACCTGGTTTCAATACTCATTATGAAATCCAATTTGGCACATAAGCCAAACATCTTGCCTTTTTTTTTTAATTTGTCTTTGCAGTTTCTATAGCATACCCCCTGGATAGCTAGGCTGCTGTAGAATGTAAAAATCATGATGAAACAGGGCCGAGGATCTGCTGCTTGGGCAAGATGCAAACAAGCTACATATGTGTATGGTTCCCGACTATGCACACACAGATGCAATATAAAATCATTCTCAATAGCAGTTAAGGAAAAACAACTAGTAGCTGAAGAAATCAGGGGTCAGTGTTGTGAGAACAAGTCAGTTGGCAGCTTCTGGAGGCAGGCCCTAGCTGACCAAACTTCTGTGTATGTCCACATGGGTATATCATGACATTTGTCTCCTCATTTCACTACAGTCCTCATGTTGGTCCTTTGCTGATTTTCTTATCTTATTCCTGCTGTCCCCTGCTTCTGGGTTGTCATCCACCTAACTTCTCCACCTGGAAAGACTTGACTAAATCTAGATGGGCCTCTAGCAGGCATCTCCTATTGCTGATAAATCAGACTCCTGGAGAGAAGGGATTATATGCGTTCCCACAAACTGAAGCCAAAAAAAAAAAGCCATAATATGTACATTCAAGAATTTTATTTTAGTACAATGAAATGCTGACATTAATAACAATATTTCATAAGAATGTTCCAAATATAAAATTTAAAAACAAAGTGAAATGCAATATTTAATACCTTCAGAATAAACATTTTATAAGCATGGTAAAAATCAAGTTAAATTATATAAATATGTTGAATATATACCATTCCAATAAATTGGATTAAAAACAAGCTAAATAAAATATATAATCAAATTTTTTGTATATATTTGAAAATGAAATCTATACTGGAAAAAGTACCAATATTAAAACTAGCACTAATTTCATACTGATGAGACAGGCAGTATTTGATGAGGTGATCATCCTTGGTCTTATTGGTTCTTGCCATTCTGATGCAGAGAAATCCTTATCAAAGCAAAGGGCTGGAGGACTTGAAGGCAAAGGAGCTATTTGATAACTAAAAAATATACAGGGAAGGAAGTTTTCTCTGGCAAATATGTTTCAATATTTGAAAAAATATGTTCAGACAAGTTCTCAATTTTTTAATTTCATTGCTGTCACCTTTGTATACCACTTACACCTAGTGTAAGAATCACAACTGACATATTAGTCAGGGTTCTCCAGAGAACGGAACCAATAGGAGAGATAAGAGAAGGCAGGGGAGGAGGGCAATCTACCTACCTTAAATTCATCATATTATTAAGCAGAAATGGCTCATGTGACTATGGAGGCCAAGATGTCTCATGATCTGCAGCTGGTGAGCTGGAGTCCCAGGGGAGCTGTTGTAAGTTCCAGTCCTAGGGCATGAGATGACAGATGGCATTGGCTGCCCATCAGGGCTAAATGCAGCCTCCTGGCAAAGTAGAAAAGGCTCTCTTCTCTGGGAAGATGAAACCCCACCCACAGGACGTGGTAAAGAAAGCATGGGCGAATTTTATCAAGTACTCCCTTAGCCTTCACACCATGCACAGATGGTACCATGATTGGTGGTGAACTTAAGTGACATTATTTGATTTGTTTCAAAAATACAAAGAAACCTATTTATTAGTTTGCTGTGGCCTTGTAATTAAGCCAATACTTAGTAATTTAAACTATTTTCCATCTCTTACAATTTTCAAGGGTCAGAAATTCAGAAGTGACTAATGGCTAAGTATTTCTGGCTCAGGTTTTCTCAAGAGGTTCAGTTAGATGTTGGCTGGTTTATTGGTGTGCTTGGGCTGCTATAAAAATTCAGTAAGTTAGGTGGTTTAAACAATAGATGTGCATTTCTTGATAATTCTAGAAACTGGAAAGTCCAAGATCAAGGTACTGGCCAATTCCGGTCCTGATGAGAACCCTTTTCCTTGGCTTTTTAATGGCCTTCTCCTTGCTCACATGTTCATGTAGAGGGAAGGTGTGTGTGTGTGTGTGTGTGTGTGTGTGTGTGTGTGTATGTGTGTGTAAATAGAGAACACTGTTTTTTTTTATAAGATTGTTAATCTCATCATCATGGGAACTCCACCTTTCTGACCCTATCTAAACCTAATTACCTCCTAATGGCTCCATATTCAAATACCATCACCTTGAGGATTAGGCTTAACATCTGTATGCTGAAGAGACAATTTATTCCATAGAAGGTAGGACTGCAGCATCTGAGGGTTTAACTGGGACTAGAGGATTCACATACAAGGTCACTCACTTATAGAGTAGTCAAGATTCTGCATTGTATAGGCTGGAGGGATTTCCTAGTATATGGGACGTCCACTGTTAAATCTGGGAGAGTTCCAGGCAACTGTGGATGACAGGCTACCTTACTCAGTCACAGGGCTGGCAAGTTGGTGCTGGCTGTTGATGAGTGGCCTTGCCTTTACATGAGGAAGCATCTTCCATTCTTCTTGAGTGACCTCACATCACGGGAAATGACTTGTTTAGAGTATAAGCAATTAAAGAGAACAAGCTAGAAGCTACAATGCTCTCATGGCCTGGCAGGGAAGTCACACATTGCCAGCTCTACCATAGCCTATTGGTGACATGAACCAGCCCTGATTTAATGTCAATGAAGTCCATATTCGAGCATCAGTATCAGGACACAGGGATCATGCAGTCAGTGGAGTCAGATTTCTACTTCTTGTCTGCAGGAGGGCAACAATAGAACAAAAGAATTGTAGGAGAGTCTTGAAATGGACTAATTGAGAAGGAGTCCTGGTTTGGATTAAGTGGCACAAGTGATGGAGAAAAGTGAGAGAAAAAAATGTATGTGCAATTAGCAGGGTCTTTTATATGTCAAACAATGTATATCTATCCTTTTTTATTCTTAGGTCCAGGTGTTGAAATTATTGATCACTGGCTACTTTGAATAATGAGTTCAGTTCTTCTGGACTAAGCACCTACTGTTTGCTGAGTTCTGGACTGGGGGCTGTATTACCTTAGATCTCCTCTGAACTTCCCATTCTGCAGATGGCTCAGTACTTATGCAATTTGCCTAAAATCAGAACAGCTGGTGTGTGTGGACCTGGACCCTGGATTTATGACTGAAAAGTCCTTGATGTTTACATATTTTTCCAAATAAGTAAATGACTTTTATCATTTTGAAGATATGAGCTTTTTAAATTTACTTAAGGAAAAAAAAGAGGATACTTTTCAAAATAAACTAGTATGATTATTTTCACATGTTAAAAGCATTTTCTCTAGCTTTATTTAATAATTTAATACCACAGAATTATAAGTAGATACCACTGTATCCATTTCACAGACGAAGAAGCTAAGAATCACAAGCCTTCCTAGGTCCAAGGGACAAGGGGCAGGAGTGAGATGAGGAGCCTATCCATCCTCCATCACATGTGGGCAAGAAGTTAAGATCAGGTTCTGTAGAATGGGACAGACCTGAGCTCATTTCCTGCTCTACCAGGCATATATCCTTGTGCAAAATATTTCAGCTTTTGGAGCCTCTGTTACCTCTTTAGTAAAACAGAGATAATTATAATTACCTCTACCTGTGTGATGCTTAGATGAATTATATGTTTAGAAGAAGAATCCTAGATGCCACTTCTACTGTAAGAATTAACTCAGGTTCCCTCTTTTTTTCCAAGGCTCCCCCGACCCAAACATTAAGTTCTTCTTTGGAGCAGATGTACATTTATCTGGTACATCTGGTGTTTCAAACATTAAGTGACACAGGAAGATAGATTTTCTCATGATCTGAGATGTAAATTGTACTTACTCATTTGCTGAGGATCTGTAGATTTTATTAGAATGAATTGCAATTCGGATCAAAGCTCTCATTGAAATCCCTGAGGGGGTTTTAGAGAGGTTCACTTCTTCTCTACAGTATACCCCAGGGACATTAGACACACCCATCAGGTTTGGAGATGTGAACACATGGTCAAGAGCCTGGCAATATCAAAGGGTCTTCACCTGTTTCTGGAGCACACTTTCATAATGTACCGGATTCAAGTTTTGAATGTTATCCTGTTTTTCTTTGTGAAGTATTTTTAAGAACTTGGAATAGACATCTTTGCACATGCTAATACTACATTCTAATATTATGAAATCTAATATACGTTGAATTACTTTTGTAGCATTTTCCAATTTACAAAGATCTTTCACATATGTTCTCTTGTTTCATCCAGAAATACTGTGGGAAACAGGAAGAACACGGTTGGCTCCATCTTGCAGATGGTCCTGGGCCAGAGAAGGGTGAATAGGGAGGTTAGTCAGAGGTAGGTGAAGTGGTGGCAGGGAGTGGTGAACAAGAGAGGAAAGATGTCACAAGCTTGTTTTAAAAGACTGTTTTTAAAAAGTTAGGGAGGGAAGGAGGGAGAGAGGAGAGATCGGGCACAGTGGGACGTGGTGTGTGTGTGTGTGTGTGTGTGTGTGTTGTGAGTGTGTGTGTGTTGTGTGTGTGTTGTGCGTGTGTTGTGTGTGTGTGTGTGTGTGTGTGTTAGATCATGGGAAAGAGTGTGTAGATGAGCTAACTGGAGAACAGATTTTATTTATGGTGATTTGTTGTGTGCTGTGAATAGGATTCATACTTGGCATTAAGAGATGGCAGTGAAGGTTTAAATTGCATTTTAAATTGTTTTCAGATGGTAATTTGATTTCCTTTGTTAATGACACTATACCAAAGGGGATAGTAGAGTATCTCCACTTTATACAAACAAAACACTACTTGAGACACATAAAAAAGTAATAGCTACACACACTAGTGGGTTTCTCCACAGCGAAAGACCCCACGTGTCTTCTAGGTATAATATTCTAAGAACTAACAATCTTTTAAATCCAAGCAGAATATCAACTTTCTATGCTAAGTGGAACATGTAATGATGTAAATAAAATCATAGTCATTTGTGGATACTGAATAGAAGTTATAGTAATAATAAATAATAATAAATATAGGCAAAATCTTATATGATAATTTTCATTAAATGGTAACCTCCTTTTCTATTAAAAATAAGTGTTTGCATGTTTAAAATGGGCATGTCTCCTTGGGTGACTCAGAGAATTAGCTCTGATAGTTATTATTAATTTACCTTGAACAGAATATGGTCCAGATGTATTCATCTTTGAAGAAAATGCTCTCTCTATTCCACAGTGAATTATAAGGGCAGATCAACTTGCAATCAGGGTTATACAAGTACAATAACATACATTAGAAAGCATATTCCCTGAAATGTGGAATGAATATATATATATATTTAAAGCCAGAAAGAAGTTTATGACAGAAAGTTACTTTTATGGGCAATTTCAGTTATGTCACCTACATGGGAGTTACTTAGATAAGTGAGATGATGGACCAGGAGGCCCTGGAAACACAAATACACAAGAGATTGACCAAAAGAGCTTTGTGGGAGTTCTAGAAACCAGTTAAGGAGCTGCAGCCACCAAGTTCATGCCTAACCAAGAGAAGCCACACTAACACAATGGGGACTTATGTGACATTTTGCTCACCCTTGCTCCAGCCACTTTGAAGTTGGTAGCACAGTCAGAAGAAAGGTATCAAACTTGAATTTCCTCCCCTGGGGCAGAAGGAAAAGAGTGGACATTATTTAAAACATTTTGGCTTATCTAGGGGCTACCCAAGGAACTATTTTGTTTTAGCCTCACCTGACTTGGAGCTGCATTGAGAACTGTGGCATGGCTTGAATATCAGTGTGGATGTGAGTGGAAGCAGTGGTGGGTTCCAGGCACCTGAGGGAGACTGCAACTTGCAGATGTCTGGTAGCAAAGACTATGACAGAAGAAGGCAATAGACATTTATTTTAAATACATGCATATATGTGTTATTGAAGTTTTTGGCCTACAACTGTATCCCCTGACCCCTAAGAAGAAGCACAGACAAGAATATTAAGCTATTTTATATGTAGCTGATTATGTGGAAGTTAAGGGAAACCCATGCACAGGTCCAAGGAAGATGCATGCTCAGAAAAGGCCTGAAAAGACCTTAATCTAGGCTTACTAGTAAAGGTCTTCTTTCACACAGAGCCAGGCTGCAAAGAAAGTAAAAGTTGTGTTTTTTGTTTTCTTTTTTCCTCCAAATGGTGAATTTGCAACAAAAGCTCACAACAAATACAGTGAAACAGGAAAAGATGGAACTTTCAAAGGAAAGATAAAATCTTCAGAAATAGACACTTATGAAGTGTACAGGGCTTAGACTTCCTTGACAAAGACTTTAGAATAACTGTCTTAAATATGTTCAAAGAGCTAAAGGAAAACTCGGACAACTAAAGGAAACAGGAAAACCATATGCAAGCAAAATGAGAAAATTTACAAAGAGGTAGAAATGATAAAAAGAAAAGAAATTCTGGAGCTATAAAATAATAGTACTTAAATTGAAAATTCTACTGAAGAAACACAAGAGCAGACAGGCTGAAGAAAGAATTAGCAAACTTGATGACATGTCATTTGAGATTCTCATGTCTAAAGAGCAAAAAGAAAAAAAAGATTGAAGAAAAATAAAGAAAGCTTAAAGACCTCATGGGACATCATCAAGCATCTGAAGTAGTTCATTACTACGAATCTTCCCTACCAGAAAACCTAAAAGGAATCCTTTCTGTTGGAAAGACACCAGATGGTATTTTGAAGTCATGTGAAAAAAACTAAGTTCTTCCTAAAGGCAAATATACAGACAAATAGAAAAGTCTGCACTACTGAAATTTTTGTTCATACTTTAGTTTTATGTTTTTTTCCCACAGAATTTAAGAGAAAAAATATGATCCTTTATCTTACATTAATGGAAATGCTGTATAACTACTGACATTGATAACATAAATTGAGGTGGGGTGAGTAGAACTGTAAAGAAGTAGAGGTTTTCTATGTGCTTGAAGTTAAGCTGGTTTCAGCTGAAAATATATTGGTATAATTTTAAGATGCTAAATATAATTCTTATGTAACCACACTTAAAATATCTACAGTATATAAAGAAATGGGAAGGGCATGAAAACATACAGCACTACAACAACATAACTATACACAGGGGAAGGCAATAAGGGAAGAAATTGGGGGAAGCTATAATTCATACACAATAACAGCAAAAAATGACAGTAGTAAATCTTTCCTTATTAGACCCTACTTTATTTGTAAATGGATGAAATTTTCCAATAAAAAATTATACATTAGCAGACTGGATTTTTCTTAAAAAAGACAAATAGGATCCAAGTATATGCTGTCTAAAAGAAACTCATTTTAGAATATATAAACCTAGGCTGAAAGTGAAAAGGTGGGAAAAGATACTCAAGGTAAATAGTAATCAAAAGAAAGCATAATTGACTATACTAATATCAGGCAAAATAGAATTTTTAGTCAAAAACAGTTTAGACAAAGGACATTTATATAATAGTATAAAAATCTATTTGCGGGACTGGGGTTGTGCTTCGGCGGTAGAGTGCTCGCCTAGCATGTGTGAGGCCCTGGGTTCGATCGACTGCACCACATAAAGATAAATAAATAAAATAAAACTATTGTATCCAACTACAACTAAAACTTTTTTTAAGTCTATTTGCACAGAAGATACAACAATTATAAACATATATGCAGCAAACATCAGAGTTCCTAAATATATAGTGTAAGCATTGACAAAAGTGAAGGGAGAAATAGATAGCTCTACAATTACAGTAGGAGACTTCAACAGTCTACTTTTAAAAATGAAGAGAATAACCAAACAGAGGATCAGCAAAGAAACAGAGGACTTCAGCAATATTATAGACCAACTGGGCGTAATCAATATGCAGAACATACCACCCAACAGCAGCAAAGTACAACTTTTTCTCAAAAGCATATAGTTAGACTACAAGTTAGGCCACCAAACAAGTCTTCAATAAATTTAAAAGGTTGAAATAATACAGAGTATCTTTTCTAACAACCAAGGAGGAGGAAAGAACTAGAAATCAATAGCAGAAGGAAGAGTTGGAAATAATGGGAGACTTCTGAGGAAAATATAATTAATTGGACAAATTAATTGGACAAATGTAAATTTCCACAGATATGAAACATTGCATATCAAGACATACAGAATAATAGCAAAATGACAAAAATCATTTTATGCAATGTGGTAAAAAATCATACTAAGAGAAATGATAGCAGTAAATCTGTGCATAAAGAACAAATATGTCTTAAAAAAGAAAACAAAAAACACTTGCCCATCAACAACAAAAACCCAACAGTTATTGCTTAACTGTGGTTTGTCATCTCCAAATCTCATTTTGAAATTTGATTGCTAGTGTGACAGCATTGGGAAGAGGGTCTTCAAGAGGGGATTAGGTTGATAAGAGAGATTAATGACTTTCTCAGAGAGGTGGGCTCACTCTCACCAGAGTGGGTCTTTGTAAAACAAGTCCACCTCTTAGGTTTTATCTTTTCTTCATGTTCCCACTTGCCCCCAGTTTTCCACAATTACTTGAAGTACATTGAGGACCTTATCAGAAACCGAGAAGATGCCAGTACCATGCTCTTGAACCTTCCAGATTCCAGAATCATAAACCAAAATAAACTTCTTTCTTTTGTAAATTACCTGGTTTAGGCATTCTGATTTAGCAACAGTGGACAAACTGTGAAAATGACTTAACTTTATGCCTCAAGGAACTAGAAACAACAACAAAAAAACCAATAAACTAAGGCTGACATTGGTTGAAGGAAAAAAAAATAAAGATCAGAATAGAAATAAATGACATAAGAATAGAAAAACAATAGATAAAAACATCAATGAGAAATGACAAAAAAAGAGGAGCAAGGTTCTGATTTCAGACAAAGCTACTTTAATCAAGACAATGTGGTTCTGGTATAAAAAACAGACATATAGACAAATGGAATAGAGTAGAAAACCCTCACATAAGGTTGAATGATTTGACAAGGGTGCCATGCCTATTCAGCTGAGAAGAAGCAATCTTTTTTAAAAAATGATGTTAGAAAGACTGCATATGCACATGCAAAAAAGGTGGATTTGAACACTTAGCTTGTGCCATACACAAAAATCAACATCAAATAAGCCAAAGACCTACAATCATAAAACACTTAAAAGAAAAGAGGAGAGAAACTTTATGCTGTTGGATTTCTGGGATATGACACTAAAACCACCAGCAAGTCAGAAAATAGTTAAATTGGACTACATCAAAATTTAAAACTTCTGAGCATCCAAGAACTGAGTAAATAGGAATAAAAGGCAATTCATGGGAGAATGTATTTGCAAATTACATTACAAAAAAAGCACTCAAGAAGATGGTCATGCCACTAATCATTAGGGAAATACAAATCAAAATCACAACTAGATTGCATTCCATACCCATTAAAATGACTACTATGAAACACAATACAGAAGACAAATTTTGGTGAAGATGTAAAAAAGTTATACCTCTGCATGTTGGTGGGAATGTAAATGGGCAAAATGAGAGATGGGTATACAATGATGTGCATGTACTTAATGTCATTAAACATGCAGTTAAAGTGGTTAAGCAAATTTTATGCATATTTCACATAAAATTTAATTTTTAAAATTGAAAAGTTACATGGCAGTAGGTTCAGGACATTCTCATTTTTTGATAAATGTTTATACGTATGTGTATTTTCCCTGTCCCAGTATGAAAAGTGGTAATTGAGGCAAGTTTGATGAAGGGACTCTTTTCAGAGTAATCTGCAGGATTAAGGAGCTGTGCTGTGTATCATCCACTTACTCCTCCAATCTACTCTCCATCTAGCTCTTCCCTGCTTTATGTCCCAAGAAATTGATTGATATGGACCACATCCACGGTCTCCTTTGTCCTCTGGCTTTGGTCAAGCTTGGCCAATGGGAACTATTGTACATAATCCTTGTATATTTTTCTATTTTACTAATGACTTTGATATTATTGAGCTATAAGAGCTATTTATATACATAAATAGTCCACAGTAAGAAATATGGCAAAGTTGCTGTGGGACAGAGGTAGATATTTTTGCTATAAGGACAGTATGGTTATTGGATAGGTACACCGAGACACCCTCAATATGCCTCTCCAATTTTTACACCTTCCAACCCACCCAGCTGGACTACCTGGAATATCTGCATTGATCTCACCTAGGACATTCCAGTGACACTTGGAGGAAACATAGAAGAATAGCAAGACTTACTTGGTTTTGGAGTCAGGAGACCCTGGTTTGATCTTCTAATGGGTTACCCAGGGCAAGTTATTATACTTCTCTTATAAGGCAGCTTCCAGTGCCTGTTGTG
This sequence comes from Spermophilus citellus, assembly GCF_964194105.1. NCBI lineage: Eukaryota > Metazoa > Chordata > Mammalia > Rodentia > Sciuridae > Spermophilus > Spermophilus citellus. Next base: position 95,368,241 of record NC_138191.1, on the reverse strand, counting down.
CAGGTTAGGGTGAGGCTTTTGTAAGGGCATTCAACTGTGTTTGATACACTAACAGGGTACAGTGGATGGTACCCTGAAGGAGTTCCCCAAATGTCCCTGGCTAGGATTCAAAGGGAATAATTAATTCTAAGCTATCTCCCCGGTTGGGTAGACATAATCTTATCAAATACTGCTCTCATTAATGCAATATTAATTTTATTATTCTATGCATAGTACTTCTTGATTTCTCTAAACATTTCCATGTCCAGTATCTTATTTGAACTTTGAATCTGCCCTCTACTTTATTTCTCTAGCCACTATATTAATTCAAAGCCTTTTCTTCCTCATTTCTGTGGAAGTGGTTGCCTTCTCACTCTGTCTTCCTTCTAAGTTCAGTTTGACTGGCTTCAAAATATCTCCAGAGCCTCCGGGAGGAATTGTTACCTCATGGCCTGGGGACTCAAAGTTTCCTGCTAAATTCACATTTGCTGAACTCCTCACACCCATTATGACTGGTTGAAAATATGACCTTTGCCTTATTTCTACGTTCCGACTCTCACATGAATGCATCTTATTGATGCAGAACTCTGGTAACAAAGGAGTTTGGAAAATGTGGTTCCCAGGATTTCAATACCCATGACCAAGGGGAAGGCAGAAAAGCACATGTTAAGAATAAACTTTGGGAGGCTGAGACAGGAGGATCGGGAGTTCAAAGCCAGTCTCAGCAACCACAAGGCACTAAGCAACTCAGTGAGACCCTGTCTCTAAATAAAATACAAAATAGGGCTGGGGAATGTGGCTCAGTGGTCAGTGTCCCTGAGTTCAATCCCCGGTACCAAAAAATAAGATAAAGTGAATCAAAGCCCCACTTCCTCCAGCACACCCTCTGAACATCCAGAGCCTTTCCTCCCTGGCACATTCTGTGCTTGGTCTTGCTGAGTATCTGGCTCTCTCCTGGGATGGAAGATCACCATGTTCTTCTCTTCTAGAAAACCTTTTTTTTTTCCCCTGCAATTGCCCCGGTTTCCTTTAACTATTCCTTTAGGCATGAGTTTACATACACCCTCTTCTTGTGAATGCACCCTGACCACCGTGTCTGCATCTTGCTCTTGCTTCCAGAGACTCATGGCATCCTACACTCACCTCTTTGTCTGAACTCTCCGCAGGTTACAGCATCCAGAAGTTAGGGATTATATATCAGGCCTGGAATCTAACAGGCCTGATATATAATGTATTTTTTATACATTGCTCCAGTCTTGCACAGAAAAGATCAAGATATTCGGCAAATATTTACCAGGCTCTTACCGTAAACCGAATGCAATGATGATTGTGTTTGTATTTGTATACAAGTCGACTGTCTCTAGTCTTAAGAAGTTTATGGGACGTGAGGGGATACAAACAAGTAACTCCAAACCAAACAAAGAGGAAAGCAAGAAGTTTGTGTGGTGATTAGAGGATGTGATCCAAATGAGCAAGAGGAGAAGATAAGAGCAACTATCCTGCCAAATTTTCTTCTATTTAAAATAAATGTTCATGATACCTTCTGGCATCGATTACCTCTTCTCTTCCAACTAATGAGTAGAAGCCAGGTTTCTACCCTAGCCTGCTTCAACATAATTCTCCCCTCCTTCTACCACCAAGAGCAGGATGTTACCAGAGACTTCAAACTTCCCTCTGTCTCCTTAAAAAGGGAAGTGCCTCCACAAACTGCTTCTACCACAGCCATGAACAAGGCCACTGAAGCACAGGACACAGTTCCCCTAGGAAGGCCAACCCTTCAGGACACCCCTGCCTCCCTGAGCCTGAGGGCCTCTGGGTTTCTGGCCCTGTCAAGGGTAATCAGGGCCTCCTGGACAAATGAAGTCTGCAGTCCATCAAATGTGCAGACAGATGTGGTTGGCAGTGAGTGGGGCCATGGCTTAGAAACTACTGGAGTCTCATTATAGAGACACATGATCCTTGTGTGCTTTGCCTAAGAGAAAGCCAGACCCTCCCCATGTTTTTTTTTTTTTTTCTTTTCCCTTATGCTTCAAATTGGTCTGCAGCCCTGGGATTGCTCATTAGGAGAGAAATGTGAAAGTACATAAAATCTGATCTTAGATGCAGAATTGTGTATTTACACTTGATGTTTAAAACCCTAAGGTTTTGGCCTCAGAGCCCTGGGCTGGGATCAGGAGACATTATTCAGGCCCTCTGTGCACATAAGCATGTTTTAGCTCATTTCCCTGCTCTATAAAGTGAAAAAAGTTTGTTTCTTCACCTTTCTTTCTTGTCAAAGATCTCTCTGGAAACCTAATAAAAGCGACAGATCCTCAGCAAATACGTACAATTCATATCTCAGCCACATTCAAACTTTGTTTTTATTTTTCACTATCTATGACGTAGTCGGTGGGAGCATTTTCCTCCTAGATACAACCTCCAACAGCTTCTTGGCCTTTTCACACTATTATGCCGAGGACCACATTAGGTTAAAACACAGGTTTAATTCAGAACTCAGAAAATCCAATTTTATTTTGAGTGAGTTTTCCCTCTTCCTCAGTTTTGGGCTGCTTGTGCAGAAGGTTCATAATGGGAGGGAAGGCAGTGAGGGGCTAGAAGAATTCTTGCTGGAGCTGACCCCATGCACACGCTCTGATTGGGTCAGGTGTGTGCCGTTATCCTTGTGTGCTTTGCCTAAGAGAAAGCCAGACCCTAGTCTCAGGCCTTGTTTGGTTCTTCAGTGGCATTTTTCTCATGGGTCTCTCCACAGGGCTTGGGAGCCTCTTACTGGGCACCAGCAGAGAGTATAATTCCAGTGATGGGCACCAGACATATTTTCTTTGACTGGCTGCTGCTGAACTTCTTCCTCAGTTCTGGGTTTCAAATTCTGGCTCTTAAGTCTTCTAGATCTCTGGCAAAAAAAAAAAAAAAAAAAAAAAAAAAAAAAAAAAAAAAAAAAAAAAAAAACCTCTTCAGCATATTTCAGAACAACTCCAAGCAGCAAATCCCTCCCAATTCTAGCCCCAGGGAACACTCCGATATCTCTTTTCCTCCAAAGTATGGGGTACAGGCTGATCTCGGAGAAGTCCTTCTTTCCTGCTGCCACAGATAGCTGGAGCTTTTCTCAAGTACACTAGATTTTCCTCTCAAACTTAAAGGATTCTTAAACTCTTTCCAATGGTCCCATGGGAGCCTCCTGGATCTTAAATGCAAAGAAATTAGCATCCCCCTGCCCATCCTGACTTCCCTCATGGGTGCAGGTAGAATATCTCAGACGCTGATTCTCTCTTCACAAATCCTTTATTTTCTCTTCATCTCTATATCTTCTTATGCCTTTAATCTGCTGTAGTATTTAAGAGTTCTGGAATCTGTTCTCTGAATTTCTTTTGATATCTTTTATCTGAAAGTAGGAGATTACAAAGTGCATGAGAGATAGATATCATATTGGCATTTCAATAAATATGGAAGTAAGAAGAGTCTCAACATCCCAAATAATACCTACAAACCTTTTTTCTTTTTTTTTTTTTTTACACACAACTTCAGGGGTTTAACTCAATGAATATAAGCCAAGGCAAGAGTGCTTGTGTTAGATTCATGGATTGTGTTTTTCAAGTTCCTGTTACATTACTATATCCTATGTCAGTTGGATATCAAATAATGCCAACAGAAATACAGAGATGAATATTGTAACTCCTTTTAAAATATGTAAACCATTTATTAGAGTGCTAAGTGATAAAATAGATCAGGGAGGTATGGGGGAACATCTGTTTTCATTAAGGGGACTTAGGAGAGGTCTCAGAAGATATAACCCTTGAAAGAGACCTGAGGCAGGCAAAGTCCGGGTGGAGGTGGCCTAGGTCATCCCAGGCAGCAAGAACATACCCGGGCAGAGGGTATGATAATGGCCACATGTAGAAAGCAGGGTGAGTGGAGGCTCTTGATGAAAGATGAGGCTAGGGAGGTTAGGCAGGAGGGTGGAGACTCGATTGCATTGCTCAGGAGTTTCTTTGACCTTCTTCAAAGTTGTCCATGCTGCTTGTTAGGATTGAACCCCGACCAGTGGTGTAGACAGGAGACTGTTTTGGAGCTTCTTGAGTACTTTAGGCATGAGATTAGGACAGCTTGATGAAGGTCCTGGCAGGAACAATAAGGGAAAAGTGGAGATGGTAAAACTTGAGTGTAGCTGGGGATCAGGGAGAAGAAAGATCTAGCATGACTAAGATGTTTGGCTTAGGGAAAAGAGTAGCTATTTCCATAGAGAAAGCAAAAATATAGGAAAAGGAGCCAATTAAGGAAGAAAAGGTTAACAGTTGGGGAAAAGACAGATTCAGTTGGGGGCGTATTGAATTTGGGGTGGCCACATCCAGAGCACCAGCACCTGTGGCTAGAGAGAGGATGAGTGGATTTACAAGGCTCCAGTCACTGCCGGCCTTCAGCTCTCTGTTCTGCGGTGTTCAGGATCACAGAGGCTGGCATAGTAGAGATACATTTTTAAAGCAAGAGTTAGACATTTGTAACTTCAGAGGAATAAAAGACACTATTCCTCCATTTCCCCTTCATTCTCAGAGGGTGGGGGACTGAAATTCACAACCAATTTGAAAGTTGATTCAAAGGCCAGTTCTTTCTGATGGTGGGTTCGAGCTGTTGCCGAGTGGAGGTTGGAAATGCCTGTATTCAATCCTGGGTTGGATCAGGCAGCTCGACATATTAGTCAACAGAGCATTGGGCTGAATGATCAGACCTGGATCGGATTTACAGGGTGAGGGGACGCCCATCACAAGGAATCCCAGAGCCTGCACTGGCTGCTGCAGCAGGAATTAAATCAAGGCATTAAGAGGTGAGCAGAAATGAAGCACCTTCTTTCTTCCTAAGGCAGGTCTCGGTTCCGCCTTACCAATCTAGTCTCAGTCCTTGTGTATTTCTTCAGTGGCACTTATTAAGCTTTTTGCTTATACATGTTTACTTGTGACTTCTCAAAATTTGAAGGAAGCCACTTTTTATCATTTCTACTCCTTTATCCCTGGTTTTCCACAACAGGGTCTGGAATGGAGTTGACACTTGTATTTGGGGTGAATGAAGTGGAATGCAAGGTGGGATCAGGTAAGTGGTCCCAGAATGAGATGATAAACCAGGTGAAGGAGACTACCACCTCCTCTCCTTATTAGGGCTCATGATGTTCAGGATGGGATCACGTGCCAGCATGAGGACCCTCCCAGGCCAGTCACTATGGTTCTTGTGCCTGATGAGTCTTTTCTAATCATGGTCTTCATTTACTAGACTTGCATTTGTTTCCTTTCTACCACATCTACTCCCCGCTGAAATCTAATGCACATCATCCCTGCATGCTCCTGTCAGTTGTCTGTCCTCTCTGTATCACTAAGACCAGTTGCAGGGACCTCCACCTCTGGAGTCAGCCCTTTGCCCTATAGATAGCTCTGAAGACTGTTTTGTTTCAATGTTGGTGAAAAGTTGATGTTTATCGATTTTTACCACTTACATACAGCACAGTATTTAAGATGTTCTGTTTCGACTTATTTTTATGTACACAAACATGAGGATAAGATAAATGTCTGTATATGACTCTTTAAACAAAGTTTCAAGATATATTATTTGGTTACTGTTCACTTGTTGGAGCTGTTGACATGCTCAGTTTTTTTTTTTTTCAGTCTTTGAAAGGGTCTGTGACCCAGTCACTGCATGATGAAAACCAAGTAGTGTATCAACTTCAGGGTACAGAGGACAAGCTGAGGTCAGAGCCAGGAAAGAGTTGGATGAATTGCAAATACTATGTGGGTAACCAAGGAGGTGAAATCAAGGCCAATTGCCAAGGGTCAGTGGTTGCAGGTCACCTTGTCGTCAAGAGCCATTGCATCACAGTTGAAGGACGAAGCTCAGGGCACTTAGGGAAGTCGATTTTCCATCTTGGCATTCAGTGACCCTAAGAGTTATAACAGACAGGAGTCAACTGAGGAATGTTAATTGTGAGGCACTTTACTCAAAAAACCAGTCCTGAGTATCTGACACACTCCCCCTGCCCGAGCTCTTGAATCGCACATATAACCACTGACTCATCCTCTCTCCTGGGAGGTCTCCAAACTGACATGGCCATAGCCAAGGTCACAAGCATGAGCTGAGGGAGACACTGGCGTATTAGTAGTGGGTCTGAGCTCTCTTCTTATTAACTTGCTTGGAGCTTCTGGTTCTGGCAATGTTTGATTTTTATAGTAACTTTTCCATTTTTTGATGGAGTGTTATCAGCCTACCTAAGCTTATGACTTGGTGGGCCTGATGGGACTTAATTCATAATAGGCAGCTGTAGGCACAGAGTCACTTGGTATTAACGTTTCAACTTTAGCAGGGCCCAGGAACACAAGAAGTATTATTTTTCAAACCAATGTCAAAGAAGAAAAATCTCTGAATAAAATTGTCTAGAAATTGCTAATTAAAAGTGACTCTGATCAGCCAAAGATGATGAATAAGGAATATCATACCAAATTTGCAATTTGGTGGTAGGAGGTTTGAATGACTTTAAATGATGATAGGGAAAAAAAAAAGAAGAAGAAATAACCTGTATCTCTACTGTTTCTACCTTTTCTAGCAAAGAAAACAGTTTTCAAAATATTTAAAAGTGTTAAATATAAAATCAGGTGGAAAAGCAATAAGATGAACTAAAGTATAAACTAAAACTAATTCATTTCTATTTTATCAGCTCAGAAGGGCACATCTTAAGGTAATTAAAATTAAGCTTGATATAGAAATACTTTTACTAATCATAGAAATGGACAATAATAGGAGTATAAGTTGAGAATATACCTCAGCTTTTGAAAAAGAAAAACTGAGTTTTGTAAACTATAGACCAAGGAGTATAATATCTTCTCCCAATAAATTCTAGAAGAGACTATTAAATTTAATACTTTACTCTATGAACTCTTTTAAAGATAAAAGTTTCTAAATTAGTAAAGTAAATAAAAAGGTATACAATTGTCCACTGAAGATGAAGTGGCACTACTTAAAAATCCCTGTGCTATAATTGACCCTGTGTGTAATTGCCACAAATTCCACATGCAGCTTTTACTAGTAGTCGTATCATAGGGCCTGCCAGTCACATGAACCAAGTAATAGGGATGATGCACGGGGGCCTAGGCAAGCATCAGTTTCCTTTTCTGCTCTGGGCCTGATCAAAACTGTCATAATTTCACATCACCTGGTATGTAAGCCAGAATAATTCCTCAATATGTGGGAGACTCTTCATCTAGAACCCAAAGAAAACCATCACCTATCTTGCTTCACTCCTTTGTAGTAGGAGATGTGAGTGGCAACAACATCTTTTTTATGTTCAAGGGGAAATTCTAGAACACCTTTGATCATTAGTTCTTTATTTTTTAATTTTTTGCTTTGAAAGCCTCTGAATGTTCTAAAGACTATATATCTTATCAAGGCCACCATGCAAGGTGCTGGCAAACTTGCTCATCAGACTCAATCAACAGAAGTTCACTGATGCAGTAGGTTATCCTGATGGTCTGCAGAATGTCCAGCTAGGCCAGATTGCTGCAAACTACACTATAGATAAGGCAGAAAAGTTAGGATAGTCCCAGGAATATGAATGTATGCTGTTTTCCTTTTCATGTGGCTGACAAAGGAGAGCCACTGCTGGTCTCACCAGCACATTTTCTACCCTTGGTAAGTGATGTGCCCTCAGTGTCTTCCTGTGGAACATAATTTTCTCTAAGGTTTCCCAGTCATATACATTTCATGCCATTCAGAGATTTCATTTCCCTAAGATTTTTAATATATTAGTCTATAGGCAGTAAGCTCTGTGTTTCATCTTTGCCGAGCATGAGTTCAAACTTCCTTTATGCTTCTATAAGCTATTATAGTAGCAGGTTCATACTACTTCCTGAGATTCTTGGTAAGGTGTAAATCCTTCATCTTTTGAGATTATCCCCAAATCAGTGAACAATTTCTTATTCAACCTTTTGATTGTGTCAGAAACCAGTTTCTTCACGTGCCCTGGCCAGTAACTACTGATGAGGGGTATATTTTTTTCCATGTTTTCAGATGGAGTGCACCAGAACTAAATCTATCCATAGGTTTAGTTATGAGGAGGAAAGGAGAGGAATTGCTGGTTTACAAAACCTCTGCATTGTCTTACAGCATGTTTTCTTTGTCAGAAATAAGGGTGCTAATTTTTGATAACTGAGAGAGGGGTACATCTATAAACTCATAAGGTTTATAGGGTTTGGGAGACCAAAATTCTCAGAGTAATCACACAAAATGCTCTTCTGCTTGTTTTCAAGATTATAATTATCAGATGGAATCATAAATACTGTAGGAAAAAACAAGGGGTGTCTGGGACAATTACAACAATGGTATCAATGTCTCTGCAGTTTTCTTTATATATTGTGGATATGTGGATTAAAAAGATTGACTAAAAGAGAGATGTTGGTCAAAGAAGCAAGAAAATAGATCAGGCTAATAGCAAATAAGACTCTGGTCTGGAATCAAAACATTCTCCTTGCTCCCAGGGCCACCCTTCCTTGAACTTCTTGGCACTGGGTTCTGCCTATTGTCCATAGCCTACTTATTCCTGCTTTGCTTAGCAATATTTCAGGGTGCTGACTCTTAGGTTAATTGCAAGATTGCTGCAGTTCTGATACCTGTTGGGTAATCCTGTCTAGAGGTTTTCATATTAGTGTGACAAATGTACAGATAAACCTATGCTGTTGTCACTACTGCTGGTAAAGAGTGAATGCAGAAGAGTTCTCACACCTGAAGTGGCAGATCTGGTTCCATCACCACTTCTGGCTTACTAGGTGTTCTCATGGAAATTACCTAACCTATTATCCTAGTAGTTGCCTCGTCAGTTGAATAGAAATAATAGAATCCTCACATACTTGGTGTAAGCAACTTTAGAACAAGTAAAATAACATTCTATGACATATAGAATCTATGTGTCAGTCATAACACACTGATTAGCATGCCTTTATGCAGACAGATTTACAAATGACCATTTTAGGAACCACAAGTTTATATAGTGCATGTTGGGGCTTGGCTTAGTTGGATCCCTAGTTGCATCTTTAGTTGGATCCTTCTAGGTTACATAATGAGAAGGAGAGAGTGGTTCCTGGAAGCTTGAAGGAAAGACTGTGTGGAAAAGAGGGACACAACCAGCCTGAGGCCCTTTCACAAGGAAGAAATTAGGGGAATGAGTATCCAGAACATCACTCTCCTTCCTTCTTTTTCTCCTGACTGGCCCCTCAGTGTCCAGACTCAACCAGATGTCAAGGGTCAGGAGAGCCCATTGATGTGGTTCATAAATTTAGCCTCTTTGACAGAAAGCACAGTGGGAAGGCTTAAGAGCAGATCTGAAAGGACCAACAAAAGCCATCTGTACACTTGCAACTTGCACAGGAGAAAATGGTGACCATTAGAATTAACATAAGTGAAAATCTGGTTGCTAATAGTAATGCTGACTGTTTAATAGATGAAAAGAGGAATGTAAGACATCTCTGATGATTCATTCAGTATATTCTAAGAATTGGCATCATGTTAAATAGAAACTTCCACTAGGTCAGGATTCTTTATTCTAGCTACGGAAATTTCTCCTTCTCATTGATAGACTAAGGGGCTTCTTCAGGGCCTGTCTACAAAACCCATAGTTCCCCCTCTATAACACAAAACCTCACAAAAATGTAATACAAACAAATCTGGGAATGGGTCAAAGGTAAGGAGGGACATGGAACATTGGGTGGCTTCCCTTCTTAGGTTGTTTAAGGGTATGTGAAATTGGGAAGGCCGGCGAGATGACTTAAATATATGTGGGAAACAATGTCGATGGGAAAAGAAATTCTGCTCTTGTCTTGGCTCTATAAAGAAAAGCACAGCTCCCTTCCCAGAAAATCCAAACAGCCTGACTTCTGCCTAACAGCGCCTGGATTCTTGTGGTCAGGTGCTTGCTTCCCTAGGTCATAGGAAGCTGAGCCACATGAACTCACCAACACCCTACTCTCTTCTCTACTAACAATTTTCACTTTCATTCACTTCACTAAATTTCTTCTGTTACAGGTTACCAGCCACACAAGCAGAGTCAACACAGTGGGATAGCCAAGGGCAAAATGAAAAGGTTAATTTTTGTTGAGTATTATTTATGTCAGGAAATATGCTGGGCCCTTTTTATACTAAACAAACACTCAACCATTACTTGGTACAACCATTGCGTTCAAGCTTTAAGCTCTGTTAGCTTCATTTTACATAAAATGTAACTAACTCAGAGGTTTAAGTGATTTGCTTAGAGTAACACACAGGGCTAAAGGATGTCTGGGTCGAGTTTTAACCAAGTTTGCCTAGAAAGTTCAGACCACTTTGCTGGAAAATAAAACTCCAGAGAAACATGAGCAGGGGAAGATGAGTAAGGAAGGGGAGAAGGAAAGTCAATGAAACCGTGGATTCTGAGCTGCCATAACTTGGTAATGAGCTGATAGCTGGTCTGGCTGGGCATCTTTAGAGAGGCTGGGTGAAACTGCTGTGCTTCCAGGCTGTCTGTCTTAAGGGAAGTCTTTGTTGACAATTTCTTACAGGTCACAGATGGCCCCCTGCAGCGGTAATTCCCCAGTGCTTCTAGGTTGTTCAACTGAGGAAGTTGTTCTGATGGGAGTTTCGCTCCTCAGCTGTGAAACAAAAGCCTCAGTGCAGAAGCTAGAAGCTGGTGATACAGGCTGAAGAGAGGCACAGGCAGGGCAAGCCTTCAATGGCCTCTGATCCTCCTCTCTGCAAGCCCCTCTGTTTGCGGACCAGCGTTCACTATTAGGGCCACGAGATGAACCCTCTCCAGGGCTGCATGGGTTAGAAAGCAACAGAGGGCAGATCCCGGCTAGGGTGCAATCTGAACCCCTATAATTAGGGCACACAAATCTGTTTTCCCTCCTTACCTTTGACCCATTCCCAGAATGTTTCACCTGAAATCTTCATTGTAAGGAAGAGTTAGTTTACCTTTATACCCTAAAAGACTGTAATGTGTTTTAGGTTATAAAGGTAAAAAGGCACTTTGAAAGGCCTAATAATGTTTTCATTTGAATGATTTCAAAATTATAAAAGGTGATTATTGTTCTCTCATGGAAGAAACACTAGGGAGAGTTTGGAAAGGCCACTAAGGGAGAGTTTGGAATTTTATGTAAAATGTAAGGGAGAAAGTAAAACCTTTTCATATTAACAATACTTAGAAATAAACATAATAGTAGTATTTATTTGTGTGTGTGTGTATATCTAAGAAATAAAAGAAGACAGTATGTAAATGTTAAGCAAAAAAAGGAATTAAATTGCATAAAAACAAAAACAATATGTTGGCTACCCTTAATATTCTTTTAACTATTTTTGTTGTGGTAAAATGTACATAACATAAAATGTGCCGATTTAATTATTTTTAAGAGTACCCTTGAGTGACATTTTACTCTTATTGGTCCTCATTGACACAAGCAGAAATCCACAGGCACCTCTCTTGGAGATTCTATGCCCATTATAACTGTAAAATGATAAAGGTAAAATCATGAGGGCTCAGGGAGGCAGAACCAGCATCTTGCTGAGATGCACAGTAACATTAAAAAATGTGGGAAGATCATGGAGCATCTGCTGTGCTTCTGTGTGGTCCCCAAAGAATAAGCAAAGGATCTCTCTTGCATAATCCACAGCCCAGAGGTCTAGAAGTCTCTAGCTGAGTGCCCACCATGGTAGGGAAGGTCATCCCTATATCAGCTTATCTTCCCAAGTGTTAAATCCCACAGCATCCCCAGGAGACACTGCTTCACCTCTGAGATGGGTCCAGGTCTTTAGGTAATTAGGGTCAGGCTCCTTCCCATATGCAAGCACCCTGAGTCTGTCAAACACAAGCTGAATGGGAGGGAAATCCAGGATGGGCAATGGAAATGTCAACTGTCTTTTAGACCCAGGGACTGCTTGCAGTGGTGGGGATGGAGCCCCATCCACCAACCCCACTACCCACCTGCACTAAGTCTTGTGAGGATTGCTGAGATGGAGCAGAAATAGTGATGACTGATGGAAGAGATGAACTACATCAGACTTCTCTTGTCCACTGCCTCCTGTCCTCTTGACCTTCCTTTAAAACTGAGCCTCTGATGGATGGGTCACAATCATCTCCTGGCCATTTATGGAAAGAAGGACTTACAATTGTAAACATGTATCTTTTGCAGCTCATAAGCATCTCTCAAGGATCTGGGAGCCATTCTCAAGAATGTTACCATCAAAGGAATAAGACCTCAGTCTCCAAGACTCCATTACAGGACAGGATCTTAATTTTGATAATTACCAACCAACAAACACAGCTGGCCATGTCTCATTTATACTAGCCAATAGTTTGCAATATTTACTTCTCTGAAAGTAAAAATTCCCTTAGTTACTTTCTTTTAGTAGGTTTTAAAAATCAGTGATTCTGAAGATCACGCAGCTGAATTTTTAGTCTCCTATTAGCTATACTGTGGATAATACCTATGATTTATGGGTTACAGTAATTATGGTTGCCTACATTACTTTTCAGGAACTGAAAGCCCTTTTAATTGAAGTCACTGACTCTTCACTTGGGCTCATGCAGGTGTCCAGAGGGTGACTTGCTGACATCAGAGGACCAATACCTATACCCTCAGGCATGCTAATGTTGCCATTTTCTGTACTTGCATCCTAAAAATTGATTATGCATTTGTAGACCACTGATTACTCCATCTCCAATCACCTTTCTTAAGTCACTCTGCTCTCTACCCCATAATATTCCAAACCATAACTTTCGGTAGGTCAATTTGAAACTTTTGTCCCCCCTCCACACTGGGCCACCATGTAAATAAACTCTTTCTGTCTTGCAAAACTCATTGGTTCAGTGATTGCCATGCTTTGTAGTGGCCAAAATGGGTTATACCATTCTCTTCAACCATCACAAGGCATTAGCTTCACATGGGTAGAAGCTCTCAACATAGGCTTCTTACTTCCTTCCCCAGATCTTCTCAGACACCTCCAAGTGGGAGGTCTATGGGTATTCACTGAATACTCAAGCTCATGCTGACCTGGATACAGAGGGAGGTACCACCATGGGAAACCTTTTTACCCATGGGGAATAGAGACTGTGCATATATTCGCTCTCCTCTTCCATCTTTTGAGTGGATAAATCTGAGGCACATTCTACACAGCTCCTCAGAGGTGCCAGTGGGATTGAGTCCCTGTCACTCAATGATGGAAAACAGGATAATGCATCCTTGCAATTCCCTGCCTGTCCTGTCTTACTTTCCATCCACCTCTTCTCTTTCCCAGAATAACTTCACCCAATAAACTGCATGCTAGCAAGCCCTTATCTTAGGCTATGCTTTCTAGGAGGACAGGCTAAGATAAGCAGCATGTATCCAACTCTACATAATTATCATAAGCCTTTCTCCCTATCGTTATAAAGTATATAAACATTTTTTAACGGTTGTAACATAAGGCAGGCACTAGAGCCACACTGCCTGTCAAACTACGGCCAGTTAAGTAATGTTGAACAAGCCATTCAGCTTTTTGATGTCAGTGTTCTTATCTATAAAATAGTGATAATAGTAATAAGCCTCATAGTGTTATTGAGAGGATTATTATGTTCGCTCAGATTAAGTGCTTTGAACTCTGCCTGGCACAGAATTGCTAACACTTACATTGTGTTCTCTATATAATAATAATGAATTGGCTAATTATAACTTTCCCACCATTTCCACCATTTTTCTACTGTTGAAAAATGCATGGCATGAATCATACCAGGTCTGCTGATAGTCATGTTCACGGTGGGAACAAGTGATCTCACTGTAAATCATGCCTGCATTTCAGATGTTCTCAGGAGAGATTCCTAGCTGTGGAATTTCTGGGTCCTAATACCACCTACTTTCGCCCACACCAGCACTTAGCCAGCTCCATTGCAACGGCCTAATCATTGTTATAGCCTGACGTTGCCTGTGATCATTGCCCCCTCCCCAAATGAAAGTCCTTGGATTTTAAAAATCATTGATTCTGAAGATTTCACAGATGAATTATGTATTTTTAGTCTCCTACTATCTATCCTGTGGATAACACCTATGATTTATGGATTATGATGATTATAGTTACCTGTGTTACTTTTCAGGAACCTGAAAGCCCTTTTAGTTGAAACCACTGACTCTTCACTTGAGTCCAGGCAGGTGTCCAATGGGTGGCTTGATGACATCAGAGGACCAACACCTATACCTTCAGATCATGCTAATGTTGCCATTTTCTGTACATGCATCCTAAAGATTGATGATGCATACGTAGACCACTGATTACTCCACCTCCAATCACCTTCCCTAAGTCACTCTGCTTCTCTACCCCTTAATATTCCAATCCATATCTTTAGGTAGGTGAATTTGAAACCTTTCTCTCCCCTGCACACTGGGTCAACTTGTAAATAAAGTGTTTCTTTCTTGCAAAACTCATTGGACTAGTGAGTAGGAGTGGATTGGGGTGGGAGCCAGGGCTTTTGGTTTTCATTGACTCCATAGCACTTCACAGCATGCCAACATCTTCCATGTGCTGGTCCCAAAGTCAAATGACTAAACTAAGGTATTAATATATATTTCTAAAATGTTTACCAGAACAGGTGACATATCCTTGACATATTTTTAGAGAGCTTATGTAGTATAATAAAAACCCAAATAAATTAATCAGGACATGGAGGAAATTCAGTTAGAAGCTTGCACAAGACAGACATAGGATCCGAGTTCACAAGTGCTGACACTCAGAATGTATTACTATAATATAAACTTATCCACCCACCCCCATGAAAAAAGGAAACATGTTTCGTATTCCAACTGTGTCAATAACCAAGGGGCAGAAATGGAGCTCATAAGAAAACAAACATTTGGCCTTCATAATTAAAGTCAATATTAGACAAAGACCCCCAAAAGGCAAAACGATCACCTGCCTCCTCTTAGCTCATGGCTTGATGATCCTGCCCTACATGCTGTGGGAGAAACTGCTGCTTTGCCAGGGCTCACCTGGTTAGAATTTTTCATGGACCGTAACTTTGGGGGAAAAAAAAAACCAGTCAAGCAAAACTGTGCAAATTAATTTGGATTTATGTTACTGAGTGCCTATTCCAAACAGTTGTTTGCAAAGGAGTCTGAAGGAAAATCGAAACATTAAATGTCATGAGCAGAAAAATAATTGACCACTTTGGAAGCAATAAAATTAGTACCTTCTGGGAAATTAAACTCAGAATTACAAAAGGATGCAAAGTGTAAACAGAACGGATGGAAACCGACACAATATAAACAGCTATTAATTTGGAAGTAGAGGGATTCTGCAATATCTTCAACAAGCATCTGTGTACATGTTGTTGGGGTGTGTGTTAAAGACATGGGGGTGGGGATGCCCTCTTTTCAACCAGGATGTTTACTTCCAATATAATGCACGCTCTAACCAAGTACAATGGGAACACACATGCTGGAGCAATTGTTTTGCTTATTCAAGAGAGGTTCAGCCTTTTATTTTGTTTGTTTATTGTATGTGTGTGTATGTTTCCAGATACATTGTGGACACAAAATGAGTCTCCCTGCTCTTTGAGATATAAATATATTTAGTCCAAACTCCTATCTCACAAAATGAGAAGCTCACTGTCCTTCCAAGCTCCTTGGACGTCCTGAGTAGCAGGGTTCTGGGGAGGTTTATATTCTTTCTGGTTCCAGAGGCTATGGTTCCTGATTCTCATGAATGAGACCATTTCATCATCACCTGGCTGTCACACAGGTCGACCTTTACCCATATTGCATCATCCCCACACTGGAAACCACCCATATTTCACTCCCCCAAATGCCACTGACACTAACTGTGTAGCACCAGTCTTTTCCTAAATGATTGGAGGATGGAGGGCTCTCCTACTGTCCTACTGTATTACTAAGCACAACATCAACATCTGAGTAAAGTCAAGTGTCACTTAACGATGGGGATATATTTGGATAAATATACCTGTGTATTAACACAGCCTAGAGGGCACAGTCTATCACACACCTGGGCTCAGTGGTGTAAGGTATACAGCGTAGTCCATTGTTCCTAGGGCCATGAAGAACAAAAACATGAGATTAAACCAAGCACAAGAGAAAATGTTGCAATCAAAATGTGGAGTGAGCATGAGATGTGTGGGGCTTCCGTAGGCGTAATGTGGCACACTGTTTTATGGTAAACTTTTTTCTTTTTGGTAAGTAACAGTGCACTGTAAAATAATAATAAAAATATAGCATAGTAAATACATAAACCAGTAGCATACCTGTTAATTACCCTTATTAATCATCATGTATTATCTATAATTGAATGTGCTATAGTTTTATGACTGGCACTACAGTAGA
This sequence comes from Spermophilus citellus, assembly GCF_964194105.1. Taxonomy (NCBI): domain Eukaryota; kingdom Metazoa; phylum Chordata; class Mammalia; order Rodentia; family Sciuridae; genus Spermophilus; species Spermophilus citellus. The sequence continues at coordinate 95,351,907 of NC_138191.1, read as the reverse complement.
CTTGCCTACACTGGCACCACTATGAACATGTGAGTCATGCCTCATGTTATAACACAAAAGACAGCTGCACCATGACTGGGCAATAGAAAATTTTCAGCTCTGTTGGAATCTTACAGGACCACCATCATATATGCGTTTATTGACCAAATAGTCACTACGCGGCACATTGCCATACTTACGGATTCTTCTTAACTCTTTTACCCAACTTGCCACTGAGGATTTATGAATAATTTATTTTTTACCTGCTTCTTCCTGTGAATTGATTTTTCACTGTCTCTTGCCACAAATTCCCAATTCTTATAGGTAAATTTCTCTGGAATAGAATTTTTATTTTTGTCACCTATTCTAGTTTATTTTTCACTCATCATTCCAGTTTCTTTAAAAAAAATGGAGAAGGGACCAGGCTTGGTGGTGCTCACTGGTAATCCCAGCTTCTTGGGAGGCTGAGACAGGAGGACTGCAGCCTCAGCAACTTAGTGATGCCATGTCTCAAAACTAAAATAAGTAAATAAATAAATAAAAATAAATACAAATTTTAAAAAGAGCTAGGGATATGGCTTAGTGGTTAAATATTCCTGGGTTCAGTCTCTGGGAAGAAGAAAAAGAAGGAGGAGGAGGAGGAGGAGGAGGAGGAGGAGGAGGAGGAGGAGGAGGAGGAGGAGGAGGAAGAAGAAGAAGAAGAAGAAGAAGAAGAAGAAGAAGAAGAAGAAGAAGAAGAAGAAGAAGAAGAAGAAGAAGAAGAAGAAGGGTTTGTCACTTGCTTCAGATAATAGGACAAAGAACAGGTATATGTGGATCAGAAAAAAAAAAAAACTGTTTCAAACCCTAGACCTATTCCATCTGAGTTGTATGACTTTTGACAAAGTAGTAAGTAATATCTGAGCCTCTGTATCTTCAAATTGAAAATGGAGACAGGACCAACTGTTTCACAAAACTGCTAGAGGATTTGATTAAATGGTATTTGGGGGACATCCACAGGCAAGGATAAAAGAAGGAGAGTTTAGAAAAGGTTGAAACAACCTGAACAATATAGGAGAACAATGCTTACATAGCATTAAGTATTATAAATAATCTAGAGATGATTTAAAATACACAAAATGATGTGTGTAGGTTATATGCAAACACTATGCCATTTTATGCAAGGTCTAATGAGACCTATAGACAAATAGGATTTTTGTTTTGTTTTGTTGTTTCTTGACAGACTCATGCTTTTTAAAATCAAGTTAGTTGTAAATATATTTAAAAGTTAGAATACTTCTCATGAAAATCTAGCTGTATGGCATAGAAGGTCAACTGTCTTGGTAAACTTTCTGTTGCTAATAACACAAGGTATTATTATAACAGACTGGGTAAGTTACATTAAAAAAAAAAAGAGGTTTATCTTAGCTCACAGTTCTGGTCAAGGTAGAAGGGACAGAGATGAGCTTTTTCTTAGTCTTTTTCTTTAATTTTTTTGTAGTTTAGATAGATAAAACACCTTTACTTTATTTATTTATCTTTATGTGGTGCTGAGGATCAAACCCAGGGCCTCACACGTGCTAGGCATGCATTCTACCACTGAGCTATAACCCCAGCCTGTGAGATGAGCTTCTTGCTGTCAGAGTCCAAAGGCATCATATGGCAAGAGACAGGGAGTGCACACACCAGAGAATGTGTGGAAGAGATGTTCAGGGGCATACCAGGCTCATTTATAGCAAACTGTTTTTTTTTTTTTTTTTAGTATTAATCCAGTCCCAAGAGAGCCAGAACTCTTGCAGGACAACACTAACCCTTGCAGGAGTCCCCATGACCTAATAATCTCTTGAAGATTCTACTTCTTGACACTGCTGCATTAAGGAATTAAACTTTAGTATATGTTTTGGCGGGGACAACCCATATTCAAGTCACAGCAAGATCTGAAACATTGCTCCTGCTTTCCTCCCAGCAGTGATTGACTGAGGCTCTAATAATGACCCACCCATTGAACTGCATTGGCTTTACACATTTCTGCTAATTGCTGGTCTCCAACAACTTTTAAAGTTTCAGCTCCTACACTGGGTGATTCCAGGGACCTAGCTGCAGAAGGTAAAAAATCAAAACACTTTGTTTAATGAGAATGCAGGCAGTCATGAAAATATCAGGTGCAAACCACGAATACTGGTATTCTCCTGGAACTTCTGAAGTACATGGTTTCTGGAGTAATATGAAGGTAGGAGGTAAAGGGTGATCAAGAGTAGGGATGGGAGGGAAGCTAAAAAATTAGGTCAGGATGAAACCCAGCATTCCTGCAGGAGACCCTCTCAGACCTGGCTGACCTATTCAGTGCAGGTTTAACAGCAGCAAGGGCTCCAGTTTCCACTTGCTAGGAGTCTCTGTGTTCCTTCTTGCCCTGTTTCCTCTTATCTTATCAAAACAGGATTTCAGCAGCTAGAGAATGCAGGTAGGTAGGGGCCCCTCTGCTGGCTGATTCCTTCCATATGTGGGTTATTTCATTTTCCAAAGGGCCCTAGGGTTTGGGAAAACTACTTGTCCAGTGTAATCACCTATGAGCTAGTATAAACTCAAGCTTTGCTGCAATTTATTAGTCAGTGACATGCCAGAAGGAAAAAAAAATTAAAGAAACTAAGAAAACAGCCATTCAAGATTCTAACCCGAGATTCATTTGAATGTGCTTGAGGTTTTAAAATATAAGAATAGCAAACCTGTTTCTAACAGTGTCTGTGAAACATCTTGCACAGAGTGATATTTTAAAGCTGATATGGTGTAGATGAGTCCACATAACTAACACAATCCCAGAATGGGTTCACTTAGTAACCCCCAATCTTTGGGAATCTGGGGTTTGAAGCGCTCTTGTGAGAAATTCAAGTGCTGGCTGCATATTAGTTTTACTCTGTAAATTTCAGATTTTCCAAAACATCTTTTGGCAGTACAAAATTGGTATGCTCTAGGGCAGATGGATGGCCTTCCTGTCGTCTGAATAGCCATCACATTAGCATTGGGTAGCTTCTTAAATATCTCTAGCCCTTTACAAAGAGGGGAAAATATAAGTCCAGAGCAGATACTCCTTCATTCAGCAAGACACTGAGCTCTTTATTTATTGTGACTCTTGACATAGTAGAAAAGGAAACCTTGCCCTCATAGAGCTTAAAGACTGGCCTAGGAGAGAGATTCATAACAAATAAATGTAAGACAATTTTACAAAATTTGAATGTCTTATATTTAACTAATCATTGTAAGACAAGGACTAGGATCAGTACAGACAACCCTCCATGTCCAAGTGAGATTGGTTCCCAGGCCCCCGTGGATACCAAAGTCCAAAGATGCCAAGACAGTATTTGCATGTAACCTACACACAGTCTCCTGTATATAGTGGGTTCTCTGTATCTAGGTGTTCTACTTCCATGGATTCAATCACCTTTGGATTGAAAAACTGCAGTTAGTTGAATTTGAGGATGCAGAACCAGCAGGTACAGAGGGATGTGTTTAATCAAGGACTTTTTTTCTTGTTATATTCCCTAACAATATAGTAGAACAATATAGGAGAACAATGCTTACAGAGCATTAAGTATTATAAATAATCTAGAGATGATTTAAAATACACAAAATGATGGGTATAGGTTATATGCAAACATTACACCATTTTATGCAAGGGACTTGAGCATCTCCAGATTTTGGTATCCATGGAAGTCCTGGAATAAATACCTCATGGATATCAGAATACTTAAAATCATCTCTGCTGTTACACTTTAAATCATCTCTAGATTATTTATATATATTTAAGTAAATGCCTATCCATCATTTCATTTGAGTGGATGCAGCACAGTACTTGGCAATTGGCAAATTCAAGATTTATCTTTGGAATTTTTTACAATACACATATACACACACTCATAAATTTTAACCATCAGGTGGCTGAATTCAAGGATGCAAAACCCATGAATACAGAAAGCTGGCTGTGCTATATAGAACTATATCATAGATGCATTTAATCTGGACTGGTGCAAAGTCCACAAAGAAGTGGCAATGAAGCAGAGCTCATAAGAATGAATAGGCACTAAGTAGGCAGAGCAAGTCAGGTTAGAATTAGGTGAATGACCCACTCAGAGTGAAGAGTTAAGATGTCTGGATTATGGGCATTGGTAGAAGAAATGCTCTGATTGGTGCTCTGTATTTTCTTTCCCCTCCCTTAATATCCCTTCAAACTAGTTTAGAATATTGATGGTCCTTCTTGTAATTATCTTTAAACATTTCTGTGCAGTGTACCATCCTAGGCATTGCAAATGCTTAATCAATTGTATTCTAAAGTGCAATCACTGTCACAGTATAATTGCAAAAATTTCTGCTTTATTACTCTTATTTGCTTCTTTTCTGGCATAAATGTTCATTAACAGAAAATCTTACAAAAGGTTTTGCAAATTTTCCAAATCCATATCGAAGAAGGAAAGGAGGAATTCCCTGACTAATTGGACTTTAAATCAATTTTTTCCCCTTTAAATTGTCAGAGATTTTAGTGACCATTGAAATGGTATACAGAATGCTCTCACTCAGCTCTTCCTGCTCATGTTGCTACATGGGCTGAAAGCCACTGGAAAATATCAACAACCTATGATCAGAAGCATCTGGAAATCTTGGCCCCATTGTATATCATTGGACCATGCATTGGTGAGAATGCTAACAGGATTAAGCAAATGTTTCGGCTAAATTAGCTCTAGTCAAATTTATATTGCTTTAGGGAAAAGTGGGTGGTATAGCAGTAAGGAAGATGCAGATGACATGGGGAGAGGTGGGTGTGGTGGGATCCAGGGGTCTGGGGGCTTCCAGAGGGACCACTCAGCCTAGACCTCTGTGCTCAAAATGAAGGCTGAGCTCAAAGGTCTAGACTGAGTGAGTAACATGTCCCATTTTGGAGATGAGGGAACTCCCTGTGCATTGGGGACTGAAGCCGGCAGAGCTAGAGCCTGACTTGGCTGCGGGCATGGAGGTGGTGGCCCATCACACCTACTGACACTACTCTACTGGAAGAGTTAAACTCTAACACAGGTGGCTGAGGAGGGACCAAGTCACATATCACAGGACACAATTGGGTCCACCTCATTTTCTGTACTCCACAAGCAGCAACATACCAGCTTGTAGCTGTGGCCCCTGCCTGAGCCTTAGGTCTGGTACCCAGAGACCCAGTGCAACAGCAGGGTAGGAGTCAGGCCTCTGCATACTGCTGCCTTTGTATCTTGATAGAGGAAATTATCATATTGATATTATCTGTGTAGGTTAAGTATGATTTAAGGAGACATGTATAGGTGCTAAGATGACAGGGGGGTGGGGGAGGATTGTAGTCTCTGTGTTTCAGGAGAGGATTGGTATGTGCCTGAGTGACTGAATGGGGAAGACCCACTTTCTGTGTGGGTGGGTATCATCCAACAATTGGAGACCAAGATGTAAGGAAGGGGCAGGAAAGGGTGAACTCTCTGGCACTCTCTGACAGAATGGGAAGCTCTTCTCCTACCCTTGGACATTAGAACTCTAGGTTCTTCAGGCTTTAGATTCTGGGACTTGCACCTGTGGCTCCTGGGGATCTCAGATCTTCAGTCTTGGACTGAGAGTTTCACCCTTGGCTTCTTTGGTTCTCAGGCCTTCTATGTGGATTGAACCAGGCTTCTCTGGTTCTTGGGATTTCAGCAGCCTCCATAATCATGGGAGCTGAATCTCCTAATATGTGTTCTCTCATCTATCCATCCTTCCATCTGTCTCCTATTGGTTCTGTTTCTCTGAAGAACACTAACAACATGTGATTCAAAATTATTTTCTTAGAATTCTAGCAGGACATAATTGTAATGATCTGAATTTTTGTCTTTCAGCTGATCCTTAATATGAAGGGGAGCTCCCTAGTGTTACAGACTGTTTAAGGAAGAAGATTAATTTTGTTCACCTAGTGTTGACTATCTTTTAATAATTCGATCAGAGAATGAGTCTAATGGAGTCTTTGAGTGGCAGGAACCCAGTAGTTCCATGGGAACACTTCAGGTGATTTTGCCATTGTGAATGGGTTGTACTGGCAACTGGTTTATGGTAAACTATGAAGAGACATAGCACACTGCTCAGCAGATGTTTACATGGCATGTGGGACTTCTGCAGGGAAGGTATAAGGAAAAATTAAATTTGAGAATAGTATGTGGTATGGATACTACCAGAGTGGTGCTTCTAAAGAAGATTTTTTTTCTTTTCTGCTACCTCCATTTCCTGTTTCCTTCTGGTATTTGCCTTATAGGAGTTTTAACATCTGGCTCCTTTTTTTAAAAAAATCTTTTTGGGCTTCCAGATGCCATCCCCTGAGAAGCGATGTTTTATCCTCGACTAAAAGTGCCAGATAGAGTAAAAAATACTCTAGGCACCTAGCTGGTCAGCCAGGCTATGGGGAGGAATCCTGGCACTACTAGAGTGTGACTGATACCTCCTCTGTCTCAAACTACTAAAGGGTCTCTTAGATCTAGAGCTGTCCTATACACATGAGGTATAGTCCTTTTGGCTCTGAAATCTACCATATAGCGCCTGACTCCTACTTGGCAATTGGATTTGTGGCAGAATGAAGTGGGTAACAACATGGGTCCTTACCGCAGGATTGCTCAGTCCCATTAGAACTGGGCTCCATCTCCCCGTCTTCATATATTGAATACTTCCCACCTCTCAGTCATTTAAGAGGATAAGAGAACAGTAAATCTGAATGAATTTGGTACTTTGCGAGATGTCCAGAGTCAGAGGAATAAAAGAAACCATGGCTTTGGCAAAACAGATCTGAATCAAGCTTTCTAAGGAAATGGACAACACATATGAAGAAACAGGCTTTATACCATCTTTGAAAATGAAACTCAACTAAAAATATCTAAGCACCAGCTTCATGTGCCTAGCTGTAAGAGACAATGCCAGGTCAAAGTGGTAGATAGCCTGGGTTGAATGGATACCACCAGAGTGGTGCTTCCAGTTTACTGTGACTACGCAAGGCACCACCGGTGATTATCTAAGGTTGTCTTCTTCACCAGACCTACACTTCTCCAGCAAGGCCACATAATGGGGTGGTGAGACCATGTAGGAAAGTACAAATTCCTAGGCTTTTAATAGCTTGCCTGAGCAACTATCAGGAATTCTGCCGTGAAAGTAAAGAGGCCTTTAGAATTTGTTCCAGGCTCAAGATCAGCTTTCTTCTCACTAAATGTTCTTGGGTAATTTACTTAAAACTCTTGAGATCTCAGTTTCATGATTTGGCCAATGAAAAGTCAAATTTTTGTTTTACATCTGTAAAAAGGGGGACAGAGGAATAGATGACTTCAATATTGTTTGGACTGAGGGGACTTGTCTCACTCTGGGTTCCTTAGAAGCAGAGCCAGAGAGAGAATTCTTGTGAAAAGAACTTCGTGAGGAACTGCCCAAAGGAGAAAACTGTAAGGGAGTGTGGGAAGCAGGTTAGGGCAGAAGTCCAGCAGAGTCGTAATGTCTATTGAAGTTAAATCTCAGACTCATTCTAGGAAGAACACTGGGAGACGAATGGCATAACAGATTTGGCCCACCTCGGAGCAAGGCAATTGTGTTTTTATCTTATTGTATCCCTTATTGGTGATAGGCTGCTGTTTGAGTGTTTTCTGTGGCTATAACAAAATACCTGATGCTGAGTATTTCTTTATTTAGTTCATAGGTTAGCAGAATGACAGTGCAAGGTCAACTTCATTGTTGAGCCTATAATGAGAGCCCCATGGGCTGGGGCAGAACATGTTTAAAAAAAATGGAAGGGGAACTGGCCATATGCAGAATGTATCACATAGGACAGGAAATCAAAGAGCAGGGGATGACTAGTCTTGCTCTTTTTAGAACAACTTACTCTGAGACACCAGCATTCATTGCTTCTGAAGATGATGCCCCTGATGACCTAATTACCTCCCACTAAATTCCACCTTTTAAAGTTTCCACTATTTCTCACATCACTAGACTGGGCACAGCACATGAACACTCAAGGGACCACATTCAAGCCAAGTCTTCATAGTAGCTGTTGCCATAAGGAAGGTGAGTATAACCTCCCAGACATTTCTGGAAGAGATGACAATTCTCTGGAGAAGGGGGCTGTTATAGACCCTCAGCAGCAAACACTCACCACAGTTAAAAGGGGTTTGTACCAGTAAGGAGATCTGAGTAAGGCACCATTGTCACTCACTGCAGTCAACCATTCAGCTCTACTTGCTTCTCATACCAAGTTCATTCAATCCAAGTACAATGACTCTAGGACTCTAGCTGATGGTAAGTTCTAGAGAAAATTATAAGAAGAATATTCGTGAGAACAAGAGCCCCACTTCTATGGCTGAAACAAAAGCCACAATAAATATTAATTATCTCTCTCCTCTTCCACCCATTTTAGATTCTCCTTCTCCTTGGCTAAGTGCTTGTGCTAGTCTACATAGGGTTGACTGATGAGTGATCTGCCTCTATGAGGAGATCTGGATCCTGATTACTATTCCCTTATCAGGCAATGGTTGCTATGTGTGGCCAAGTACAGTGACAGTGATAATAGCAGTACCAAAAGATGCTACAGTGTATTATCCTTCATAGCTATCCTTCTCTGCCTTTATCATGAAGCAGTAGTTCTATATCTTCATGTTGAGCAGGACCAACAGTAGTATCTTCTACTATGTTAACTCATTTCTTTTCCTGTTGCTCTCCAGAAACAAGGAACCCAAAGTGACATGCAGCAGCCATAGTGCTTAAATAAGTAAGAGTCTCACTGTGTTTCCTGGTAGAAACATTCGGTATGGGAAATTTCTTCTGGATTTACAAAGCCTGAAGCTGCAGAAAGTCACAAATTCCTGAGTAGGTCATTAAAAATGGTGGAGAGATGAAGAGCTCTACTTCTCTCTTCATGTTCCTAGACCTATGCATTTACTAATAAGAACCCACTATCATATTGTGGCTATTGGTTCAAAGTGAAGGCTTCATTGAGAAGGACAGTACCTCCTGCTTACAGGTATCATCTTGAGCTGGCATTTTAACTGCATCTTTAAGATCAAAGAGTAGATCCTAGGCTAACAGCTTCTGGATTGTATATTATATTGTGTATTCAGTGAGTTCAATGCACAAGTGAATTTAGCTTTTACTTCTGGCACCAGTTCAGGTTTCTTAAGTGCATCAGTCTTGTACCAGTGATTTATTCAGGTTGTATTTTCAGGAGGAATCTGTAAGGAGGTGAGGGAATTGGTTAGGGCAGGAAAAGAAAAGACATATTTTCACTGAAGTCTATTTCACCCTGTTTCATCATGACCCTGTGAATGGCACCACAGAATTGTTCCACCCTGAGGCAAGGGATCCATGCTTTTGTATTCTGATATCAAACAGCCCTTGGTCTTGGGCCACTACTGGGGACAGCATTGAAAGATGAGGTGGCTTCTAAAAGCTGAGGGCTAATTTCTGGAGAAGTGTGCGTCTGAGTCATTAGCAGTTCATACTTAAATCAGCTGGATAATGGATGTGCTGGCCCAAGAAAGATGATTTGAGTGAGCCCTAGCATTTGACTCCACCATATCTTGTAACATGTAGGGTTTGAGATTACCTGAAGAGGACTGTTAGTCACTAAGCTTGAAGTTTCCCTATCCCAACTTCCAAATCTAGTAAATCTAAGCAGCTGTCAGTCTGGGCTACCACTGCTCCTTCACGGCACTGTCACTCCATCTCATCAGCATATTTGTTAAATCCTGACTGCGACAGATGTTTATAATATGCTTTGGGGATATGGAAATAAATAATCTTATATGCACTGAATTCCCCGTATTTTATAGAGAGCATTAACTAAGATTTTATGTAGCAACTGAAGTCTCACAGCCTACCATGTAACAAAACTATTTATCAGGGTATGGCATTAAATCTCTTATAGCCACCAGATGTTTCCATATCCCTACAGATGATGTCTGCCTCTATCAGCTTTTGGATCGCTGGCTATTCTGGATGGTATGACTTCCTTGCTGGGTTTTTCCATTGATGAAGTCAGCTAAAGTGGTCATGATAACAGCTTCCATTTGGGGACACTTTAAACTTGAAAAGCATTTAAAATATAGCCCCAGTTTTCAACATCGGAACTAATCTAGAATGAAGTTTCTTAAAGTATGATGCCTTTCAAATACCTGGGGATCTTGCTATTTGGAGGCTCTTCTCCAAATTCATTGGAATTTATACAGCTCAGGAATCTACATTTTTATGTATTCTTGGAAATTATGTACAGTATAGTGTGAGAATCAATGTCTGGAAAGTAAACGATTTACAACTCCTGTTTGTGATAAATGAGGAATGGACTTTGGGCTCCTTAAATCACACTGTTAATAAATAGTCAGATCAGAACTTGTGCCCTAAAACCTTTGACATTTTGGGTCAGATGATTTTTTTTTTGTCACAGCAGGTTGTCCTGTGCATTGACTGTTTAGCAGCATCCCTGGCCTCTATTCACTAGAGTCAGTAATTTTTCTCCAATTTGTGACACCCAAATAGATCTCTAGTATTGTCAAAGGTCCCTTGAGGAGCAAAATCACCATGCACACTTCCACCATGGTTGAAAAACACTTGCACTGGGGTATGGTATTCCATAAGCAGTAATTATACATGAGTTTCATGTCAGATGGACTTGCGCTTAAAGACTAGCTTTAGAACTTATTGGTTGTATGATCTTAAGGAAGCAACTTAAATTTTTAAAAAAGTCTTCATAATGACCACACATGAAGTGGTTAAGGGAGACAAAGACACAGCTTTAAGGGGTAAGTTGGGCCTCCCACCCAATCTTCATCAGGTTCCTTCTCCTTATTTGCAGGTCCCAGCTAATAAGTATATCACTTAAGAAAAAAAAAGTTTCTCACTCTGCAAAGACTGCTTCAAGATTAGTCTTCGCATCTCAACACCCTTTAAACTATATTTTATTGCACTTAGGACCCTCACAAATAGAACTATTGAGTCAATAGGAGTAGAATTCCTATCTCCTGAAAACTAAAATGGAAACAGTAAAGCAGTCATTGTTGGCACCCGCTGTTCCCCCTCAGAATTTACTGTTTTATTGTGTTCCATCACCTTTCAGTGTTCGCATCTCTGCTAGTCCCAGAAGCCTGTTCTGCTACCACGCGCATGTCAGGCTGGAAGGGCTGAGGAATGACCAAACTGAGAAGCAGTTCTTCACCAACCATATAGACTGCCCCACTCACTTGCTTCTCAGCTGGGATCACCCTGAGCTGTGTGCACTAGACCATTTCTTCTAAGATTCAGCTCCAGTCACCCATGCAAACAGCTGCTTATTAATATACTCATTGGCTGTATTCTCAGTTTTTTAATTCCCCTGGAGGTATTCCTTGCACTTCCTAAATAAGCCACTTGAGACAAAATTGAATATTTGAGTCAGGAACTGCACCTGGGAGGACCTAAAATAATCCCCTGAGTCTCGAAATTTAACATTTGTAAAGCACCGTGGCCTCACAGCTCACTCCAGAAGTCAAAATCAACCTTCAACGGGAGAAAGGCTATTCAACTACGATGGTTTGAATTACATTCTATTAACGCTATGACAAGTTCAGTTATAAGGAAAGAATGCCAGCAGACAGAAGAGAAGATGTGCTTTGAGGGCTTTGTCTTTCCAGGGCACCTGCCCTCATCTTGGTATTCAGTCTCTGGTGAGAAGATGGTAGATGAGGAAAGGTGCTTGAACTTGACACAGTGGCTGGTTCTTTGTTGCTCAGACTCATTGAGTTCAGCAGGATTCTGGAGGCTTTCAACATGAATTGCCATTGCACAGTCGACAAAGGACATGGCAGATGGTCTTCCAAAATCGAGATCCAGAGATTCTGTTAAGTCCTCGCCAACTGTTTTACATTGTATCAGCCTAAACAGAAAAGCCTTTTCAACAGATGGATTGTGTCAGATTCTGTAAACACTGTAATTGTTTGGCAGGATTACTGCTTACACTGAAAAAATGCAATTTGAAGGATTCACAGAGACGACACATATCTCCAGATACACACAGCGACACCTTTTATGCTGTAAGGGAGGCCCCGTCACAGGCCTTCTGTACAATGTTCTCTAACTTATCCAATCCAGAATTCAACAAATATCTCCAGCATCTCCAACTGCCGTCTCTGCCATTTTTGCAGTTTCATGGGAGCTTGAGAAATGAAATAAAGCACATCCCTTGTCCTTTGATTCCCAGTACATTCACAAAGAAGAAAGACCCTGGAGGGCAGCCAAGTGACACAGTGTTATAATGAAATCAGCCCTTCTAATTAGGTGTGGGCAGAGCAGATATTTTAATTCCCCAACAGATAAGCATCCTGTAGTTTGGGCGGTTTCACAGTCATTGCCCAAGGAAATTTACCAAGATGCTGGTCTAGCTGAAGGCGCTGTGCTTGTTCTGGGAATGAATCAGGGGGCTTGGGAAGAGAACATCTTAACTTACATAATTTCATCAGTCTCCCATTTTCATAGAGTATTTTATTGCTAAAATCAAGGAGAGGAGAAACTGGGAGTAAATCAATCTCAGACCAGCTGCCAGGAGGAGGAAGAAAGGCAAACCTCAGTCCACGGAAAGTTCAAGGCTGCGGGAAAAGTGCTGCGCTGGAAACCTGGGAGCAGTTTGGAAATGTTAATCATTGAAGGCTCCCTCTGCCAGGCTCCAGGCTGAGTGTGCTGCTGCTTAGGCTGAAGCTTAGATGATTTTAAAGTGAGAATTAAAGCTCAGGGGGCTTTCACAACTTGTTCACGGTGACTGTAGTCAGACCTGGTTTCAAACTTGGTTTTGCCAAAGTTTCAGGCATTAAATCTATGCGGAGACAGGTGGCTTCTGACCAATATTCAAAGGAATCCCTGATGCTTCTAAAAATATAGGTAGCAAGGAAACTATGAGTTTTCTCTCCCCTGAATACTCAAAATGGAGGTCCGGGAAAGAGGCAAGAAGGAAGCAAAGGGAAATGTTGATTGAAAAACAAAGCCATCTTAAAATATTTATATAACAAAGTTCTCAATTCTGAAAGAGTTCACAACCAAACTTTGTGGCAGAATATGTTTTTTGTTCATCCAAAGATACCTAAGTTGTATCACTCCACACAATATTGTTCTAATGTTTTCTGATTACAAAAGTGGTCTGATTCTGGAATTCAAAGTGAAAAAAATAAAGAAGTTAGAAAAGTATAAAAAGTTCGATTCAAAGTGACGTCTAGCAACCTTAAGACATTTTACTGAATTATAACATACTTAGGAAGGAACAAAGATCCTTAGTTACAGCTCGGTGAATTAAAGCAAAATGCAAATTTTGCATAATTATATTCCCACAGAGTTCGAGAGAGATTATCAAGACCCAGAAGTTCCCCTCATACTCTCTTGTAACCTCCTCTCCTGTCTTGTAACCATTATCTTGATTTCTAAACTGTTGTTGAGTTTTGCCCAAGATAGTTCTGTATAAAAAGAATCATACCTATGCTCAACATTGCTTAATAGATTCATGTTCCATGTAGTTATAGTTCATGTTCATTGTTGTAAAGTATTTCATTTTGAATGGTGGGTTGACAGATTTAGCAAATAAAGATCGAGATTACCAGGTTAAGTTTGGATTTTTAGATAAACAATAATTAGGGTCGTTATGTCCCATACAGCATTTGTGACATGTTTATACTAAAAGAAAAAAAAAGTTTATCTGATATTTAAGTAGACATCTAGTATTTTATCTGGCAAATAAAATTTTATGATATACAAAATGCATTTAAAACTCTATTTTGGGGGTTGTGGATTGTTTCCGGCTTTTGGCTATTGCGTGTATACTACTAGGAGTATTCTTATATATGTTTTTCACTATTGATATTTTAAAGCAAATTAGTTCTCCCTTTTCAGTATGTGAGTGTTTTTAACTAAAATGCTATCAAATGATAGTATCAAAATTTTTGCGTGTTCTGAATATAATATATTATTGGGTAATATATCCTAATTTTGCCATAGGCAACAATTTCCCTTTGGCTGATTATTTAGATACTCCAATTCATGGCTGTAGAGACCTACTCCATAAAATTTAAAGAAATCTAGAGAAGTAAACATAAACAAAGTGGTTGCTGAATGGACAAAATAAGAGCATTTGATTGGCCTCGGGCTTAATTTTCTTGGGAACATTAAACTCAACACATTACTGGAGGTGAAACCTCAAGAAAGCAAGCATGTAAGATAAGAGAAGGGGGAAAAAGTAAGAAAGCCAATAAAAGGTGGGATATTACCTAGCTGGGCACAGCTTCTAGAAAACTTTACAGTAGGCACCAAGACAGGCAGGTGAACCCACCGAGTCTGATGAAGGAAGAAGAGCTCCCGTCACTCTCCCACAGCTCTCCCAAGTCCTGTGAGGGGTGAAGTCTCCCACATTTCCAGGTTTAGATAATTCAGTTCTGCTTTTAAGACACTGGGGTGACCCAGATCTTCAGTGCTCTCAACATAGAACCAGATCTGGGCAGTGCACCTGCTCTGTACCTCCCACAGGAAGGGAGACTGAGGTCTTGCTGAATGTCAGCCTGAGAGGAAGAGGAAGCAACCAACTAAACTTATTCCGCCATTTTTTTTTTTTTTGCAATAGCCATCCTTCCTGGTGCAAAGTGAGATCACATTTTGATTTTAAATGGTATTTCTTTGATGATTTTGAAATGTATCATGTTGGGCACTTGTATGTCATCTGAGAAATATCTATTCAGGTCCTTTGCCCATGTTTCAAAATAAGGCTATTTTTTTTTTTTGGCTGAGTATTTGGATTATCTTACATATTTTGAACACTAGCCCCTTATAGGATGTATGATTTGCAAATTAATTCTCCCACACTATGGTTGACCCTATACTCAATTGATTGTTTCCTATGCTACTAGGAGCTTTTTGATGCAATCTCGTTTGTATGTTTTTGCTTTTGTTGACTATACTTTGGGGTCATATTTAGAAAAAAAAAATATTGCCCCAACCAATGCCATGGAGTTTCCCTTTATGCTTTCTTCCTATAGTTTCTCAGTTCCAGGTCTTATGATCAAGACTTTTGATCTATTTCAAATTAATTCTTGCATAAGAGGTAGGGGTCCAATTTCATTCTTTATGTGAATAGCTAGTTTTTCCAACATCTTTTATGAAAGACCCTGTCTTTTCTCCATGGTGTGTTCTTGGAACTTGTGTTGAAAATCAACTGACAATAAAAGCAGATTTATTTCTGGTCTGTTCATGCTATTCCATTGGTCACATGTCTGTTTTCATGCCACTGCCAGGACATTTTGATGACTAAAGCTTCGTGATATATTTTAAATCAGTTATTGTCATGCTTCCAGATTTGCTCTTTTTGCTCAATTTCTTTTCTCTATCTAGGGTCTTTTTGTGGTTTCATATGAAATTTAGGGTTACTCTTTTCTATATTTGTGAAATAATAATGGGATTTAAAAAATTTAACTTTATTTATTTTTTATTTTTATTTATTTATTTATTTTTTATGTGGTGCTGGGGCTCGAGCGCAGTGCCTTGCATGTGCTAGGAAAGCGCTCTACCACTGAGCCACAACCCCAGCCCCATAATGGAATTTTTATAGAGATTACAGTTAGGTGGTAGATCACTTTGAGTAGAATGGTTGTTTTAACAATATTAATTCTGCTACTTCGTAAACAGGGGATACTATTCCAATCATTTGTGTCATTTTTAATTAACATAACCAATGTTGTATAATTTTCTGTATAAAATTCTATAATTTTATAGAATTTTACCTCCTTGGTTAGACTTACTCTTAAGTATTTTTGTGCTATGATAATTAATATTGTTTTCTTAGTTTCTTTTTCACATAGTTGTTGGATGCACAGGTATTTATAATTGTTATATCCCCTTACTGAATTGACCCCATTATCATTGTATAATTACTTTTGTCTTCTTATGCTTTGAATATGAAAATATTTTTAACTTTATTCATTCATTTATTTTTTTTAATCTGGTGCTGATTTTTGACCTACCGTGTATTTTGTCTGATAAAAATGTGGTTACCCTTGCTCTCCTTTGGTTTCCTTTGGTGTAAAATATCTTTTCCCATCTCTGTCCTTCTATGAGTATCCTTTAAGGTGAAGTGAGTGTTCAGCGTGACACATAGCTGGATATTGTTTTTTATCCACTAAGTCACTCTGTGCCTTTTAATTGGAGAATTGAACTCACATTCAAAATAATTACTGACAGATAAGAATTTATTAGTGCCAATTTGTTAATTCTCTTCTGGATCTTGTAAGTTCTTGTTCCTTTCTTCTTTATGCTTTTGTGGTTTCATGATTTTCTATAGTGGTAGTCTTTGAATCTTTTATTTGTATCTTTTTGTGTGTTTATCATAAGCTTTTGCTTTGTGTTTGTCCTGAGATCTACATAAAACATAAGAGACTATGTTAAGTTGCTGATAACTTAATTTTGATTGTATACACAAACTATGATTTTACTCCCACTCTTCTGTGTTTGATGTTTTTAACATCACAGATTACATCTTTTTTTATAATATGTAACATGTAGCTCATAGTTGGAGCTATTATTATTTAATAGTTTCATCTTTTAAACTTTATACTTGGGATATGATTTATTACCCCCATCGTTACAATATTAGTGTTCTGAATTTGACAAGGTACTTCCTTTTACCAGCAAATTTTATACTATCACATGTTTCACGTTACTAATCAGCATCCTGATCCTTCAGCTTCAAGAACTCCCTTTAGCTTTTTTTGGGAGGGGTGTAGCGGGGAAGGCAGGTCTAGTGTTGATAAACTTCTTCAGTTTTTGGTTGACTAAAAAGTCTTTATCTCCCCTTTATTTCTGAAAGATAGGGTTTCTGGGGACAGTAGTCCTGGTTGGAAGTTTTTAGGCCTTTTTCTTTCAAGACTTTGAATTGATCATCCCACTTCCTTCTGGCTGCAATATTTCTGTTGAAGAATCCATTAGCAATCTTATAGGAGTTCCTTTATATGAAGTGAGTGAATTGCTTTTCTCTTGTTGCTATTAAAATTCTCTAACTTTTGACAATTTGATTACGATGTGTCTCACTGTAAGTCTCTGGATTTATCTTATGTGGTGTCTTTTGAGCTTCCTGAATCTGGATTTCTATCTCCTTCACCAGGCTTAGAAAGTGTTTTTTTTTTTTTTAAATATATTTTCTCTCTTCTCCTTCTGGCATGTTAATTATATGTATATTTTTCAGCCTGGTGGTATCCCATAAATCCCTTAATTTATCTCCATTTTTGTTTCTTTTTGCTCTTGAAATTGAATAATATCTGGTGACCTGTCTTAGAGTTCACTGATTTTCTTTCTTTCTTTCTTTCTTTCTTTCTTTCTTTCTTTCTTTCTTTCTTTCTTTCTCTCTCTCTCTCTCTCTCTCTCTCTCTCTCTCTCTCTCTCTCTTTCTTTCTTTCTTTCTTTTTTTTCCAGATTTAGTCTGTTATTGAGCCTTTCTATTGAGTTTCTCAGTTCAGTTCTATACTCTTTAGCTCTAAAATTTATGTTTGGTGCCTTTTATACTTTCTATTTCTTTGCTAAAATTTTTAGTTTGTTTTTGCATTGCTCTCATGACCTCAGTGAGCATCATGATGACCATTATTTTGAATTCTCTGTCAGGTAAATTATATATCTTCGTTTCACTAAGATTGGTTTCCGGAGATTTATCTTGTACTTTTATTCGGAACACATTTCCTGATCTTCATTTTTTTGACTCTGTATGATGGCTTCTGTACATTAGACAAGAACATTGCTTCTCTCAGTCATGCCATACTAGACTTGTACAGGAGAAAGATCTCACCAATTCTTCTGGCCAGAGATTCAAACAAAGATGAATTTCAAATCTTTGTGTTTGTCCTTACTGCTATTTGGGGTCTTTCAGGTTAAGAGGTGCCATTTCCTGTCATCATCAGGAGATAGGTAAGTTCTAATGCAGGCCTCTAGATGTAAGTGGCAAGTTTTCAGTGTTAGACACATATTACAGATTTTTTTCTGTCCTCGTGAAGAAATTAAGGGCAGATGTTTGTCTCCTACTGTCTCTGTACTATGCTGTGAGGAGAATCTGTGGCAAATGCCTGCACTGTCTTTCAGATTTCCCTCTGATCTTTGGGAAATAGTGCTGGAAGTAGACCTGCTCTTTGTCCCCTTCTATGTTCTTCAAGCTAGGGAGACTCAAGAATGCAGAGTCTGACCCTTTAACTCCCTAATGCAAGTTAGAAGCCAGGCTGTCAAGTCACCACTGGAAGAGTGAGCTATAAATCCCTTCCAGGAAAAAGCAGGGAGCTATGCTCTTTAGTCAATTCTCTGCACTGTGCCCAGAGGTATAGCCCTTGGAAGTGCTGTGGCCCCTTTAAACCCATTCCTTTGTTCTGTGATCTAGGGAGACTCACATAAGCTAAATCTTTCCCACTCTGAGAGTTCATAGGTTTAGATGTAGTTTCTTTGGGTAGGAGCTATAAAAGTTGGGGTGCTCAATGTGTGGACAAACTCCTTCCAGGAGGAATTGGTGGATCTAGGATTATTGCTGGAGTGAGTCGACTTCTGCTCCACTGAAGGAGGCCTGCTGTTTGTTGGACTCATTAACTCTGATGCAGACTAATTACAAACTCCACTGTCAGCAGCAGCAATTGGAAACGTGTGCTGGTAACCTCTGCCAGAGAGAAGCAGGCACCTTCAAATTTAAATCCTAAGAGATAAAGTTCCTGGAAGTACTTGCATGCCAGTGCAAAACTGCCACTTTCTCTGTGGTCTAGAGACTCATGTATGCCTCATCTCCTTTGTTCTCAGAGTTGAAGCATGAAGAGCCAAACAATGGGGAACCTTGGAGGTTGGGCATTATATGTATGACCCAAAGCCTCCTGTCCTCAGGGAGGAGCTGGGTGCTGGGAATTCCTTCCCAGCTGTATGATATAATACCCAGAGCAGGCCCATGCCTGAGTGTACTTCAGATTTTTGATATGAATACTTTCTCAGTTGCCTGGTATGTAGGAGTCTCTTGAGTCATTCCTGATGTTCTCTCATGGAGATTTGATCTGTGAATAGATGTTTATTTGGCACATCTGTAGCTGGAGGGACATGATGGTGTCTCCTCTTCCTCTGTGCTGTTAATGTCACTCTTGATCATGCTGTATTTATAGCTACCTTTAAGAAATACTATTCAAATATTTTTCAAATTTGTATTGGGCTTTTTAAAAAATTTTTTAATTCAAGAATTCCTTCTGTGTTCTGTATATGAATTCTTCATTGGTTATGTGTTTTGTAAATATTTTCTCCCAGTTTGTCATGCCTATTCACTTGCTTAATGGCATATTTTAATGAGGATTTTTTTTTATTTTGATATAGTCTAATTTGCTTATTTTTTATGATTGTTGAAGTCTGCCTAGAAAGCATTCCTTTCTGCTTCCTAGCGTAGAGACATCACTTTATGTCTCCTTCTAGATAAATTAGAGTTTTAAATTTAGTTGTGTAATCCATTTGAAATTAATTTTTCTGTATGGTGTGAGATAGGGGTTCAATTCATTTTATTCTGAATGATTGTCTAGTGGTTCCAGTACACATTTATTGAAAAGACCATCCTTTTCTGTGGTTACAATCAAATTACCATTAAGCATGGTTCTAGTTTTTTAATATCTTGTCCTTTCTTTTTTATCCATTTCTTATTTCTTATGCTAGTTCCACACTATTTTAATTGTAGCAGATCAATAACCTTAAATCCATTTACCTGTGTTCTCCAATTTCTTTCTCAAGATTGTTTTGGGTATTTTAAGTCCTTTGTAGTTCCATCTAAATTTTAGAATATTGTTACTAGTTTCTATTTTTAAAATATGATAAGAATATGATTGAACTTCCATGAAATTTATAGATTAATTTGAGAGGAACTGAGAGTTTAATAATATGGAATCATTCAATTAATGAAAATAGTACATATCTCCATTTGTTTAAGTCTATACAAATTTATTTAACTGGGAGAACTCTACCAGAATGGCAGAGTAAAGATCTTTGAAAATCTCCTCCTTCACAATAGCACTGAGCAATCATCACATCAATTTTTTTGAGAATCCCTTAATTTACCCAAAGCTCACAACAATTTAAGGAGTATTTATTTTAAGAAAACCAGGTGAATCTTGGTGAGAACAATGGTGCTTTAACCTGCCTTTTCCCATTTTTTTTTCCCTCAGATCCATGATGGTCTTGAAAAGTAACAGCTACATAATCATGGTAGCCAGGAGATGCAGCAGCTTAGTACTGTAGAGAGAGGACTGGGATTGGTGCTTTTCCCCCAAATGCCAAATTTCCATCCAATAGTCATTATTTGACCTTTCTGGCAATTTCTTGGAAATCTTCAAATACAGGGCTTCTCTTCTGGTCCTGACTCAGAACTTACTATTTGAAAACAGCATTTTCTCTAAGGCATTTATCAAAAACAATCACCAGCAAAAATATAACATCAGAGTGCCTGAGGTGATGCTGACAGCTAGGCTAAACAAGAAGCTTACCAGCAACTTCAAAGGAAAGATTGGGAAATGACATGGCACAAATGGTTTGGAAAAGCCCCAACATATTCTGAGAACATACGCAGAGCTGTGCACGTGCCCAGAGTTGTGTAGATGCTCGGAAGACCCGAGAAGATCTACGTTTCTTACATCTGGCTAGCCTTGAGCTTTGCATAAGCAAGAGCTATGGCCAAGGTAAAGTTGAACAATACCTTCCAGAGCATTAAGAGCACATTCCAAAGCATACGTGACTCTCCTCAGCAGGAGCTGGGAAATGTAACGATGCTATATTACATTCTAAGAAAATCTATGGTTAATCATTAGCTGACTACTAACAACTAAGCAGAATTTTCAATGATTAAACATTTAAAGTGATTGTTCTTTCTTTTAACATGCATAACAAAGATCTGAAAGATGTTTTATACTATAGAATCATGGACCTAACCTCCAGAGATTCTCAATAAGTACATCTGGCATAGATTCTAGGAATCTGTGTCATATGGACTGAAGAAGTTTAACTACCTCTTCAACAGGACAAACTGCAAACTGGTGATGCAGATGGCTCATAGAATATATAGTTTTAAATGGGTCCACAAATCTTCATTATGAGTTCGCTAATCTAGGGAACATGGGCAAAAGAGCTGATTTATAAGAGGGAGCTGATGAGACAAGCTGATTTAGCCTCTAAATGTATTGTTTGAGATGGTCATACAGTTTTTGCAGACAGGCTGAGAATAAAGTTATGTTTTAAGCCCCAGACACACAGCAATCTTGTAGGAAGTAATGTTTGTAATAGTGTTAGAAATTACCAAAGGGTAATGAATAGTTTCCTGGGATGAACCACTTTATGCTTTTGCTCCTTAAAGGCAATTAAGGGCTCCCCTGAGAAAGTACCTTAGGAAAAATTAAGTGCCTATGTGGGCCTTGGATTTCAGCATTGAGATCCCCTGCATGGTCCATTGCTGGCTCGCTATTAAAGCATATCATTCATGATAATCTAATTTCTAAAATAGTTGAGTTGCTGTTTTAGTTAAGTTTCTTGCTGCTATGACTAAAAGTTCCAACCAGAACAACTGTAAAGGAGGAAAAGTTTATTTAAGGGCTCATAGTTTCAGAGGTCTCAATCCACAGAAGGCTGGCTCCATTCTTTGGGGCTTGAGTTGAGGCAGAACATCATGGAGGAAGAGTGTGGCAGAGGGAAGCAGCTCACATGGTGATCAGAAAGTAGAGAGAGAAGTCTCCACTTGCAGATACACCTCAAAGCCACACTCCCGATTCCTAGCTCCTCTAGCCACATCCTACCACTTCAGTTACCACTCAGTTAATCCTTATTGGGGGATTAATTCACAGATTGGATTAAGACTCTCACATCCCAATCATTTCTCCTCTGAACTTTCTTGCATTGTCTCTTGCATTGTTTTTGGGGGACACCTTACATCCAAACTGTAACAATTGCATACTATAATTGCCTTTTAATGTAGACGGCCATTCTTTCTTAGATGTTTTGCATGTCAGTAGTCATTGCTCTTCAGTTGACAATATTCTATTATGAATATAATAATAGATGACTTTCAAATCTAAACAATTCTTATGATTTTAAAGGTTTTCTTTTATAAATATCTTTATTGTGGACCACGATAGGTGCACAGAAACAGCATAACACATCTAGTTGTTTCAGGTCAGTTTCCCAAAAAAACAGGTGGAGATGGAGAGTTTCAGGCAGAAAGATTGTTGAGAGTCTTCAGGAGCAATGCCCTTGGGGAAGTAGAAGGATAGGCAGAAGGGTAGGTCAAAGCAGGTGATGATGCAGTAACACAAAGGCCTCAGCCTGTTCTACAGAAAACTCTGGATTTGGGGTGGCCTTTCAGTGGTCCTAAGTTGAAGTCCTGGTATTTTTGTGTCCATGCCAAATAGTCCTTGACTGAAGTCTGGCAGTCCAGTTCACGTACCATTTGGATGACTGTGCCTCATGTGATACGTTCTGGAAGAAACTTCTCTAGGTTTTGGTTGGGTTTCCTTTTCTGATGGGGGTCTGGGATAGTTAGTAGCTCCTGCATCTGGTCTCAAGGTCACTATCCATCATCCCTCTCCCACGGTAGATTTCCCTTGGTCTTAACAAGTTCTTCTGCTGACCTTGGAGACTTTCCTAACAATAGGGAGGCAAAGTTGGCCCGAGGCCCTGCACCTCCGGTCATGATGCCCTTCTCAGACTAGGGTTATTGAACCTGCCCTTTGATTTCAATTTGGCAAGGAAATAACAAGAGGGGTCTAAGCGGTCAGCTGAGTTCCATCCAAGTTTTTCTGCCTCTATTCCTTAATGTTCAGGTCAAATTTCCTGTTTGGAGTGGTAGTTCCTTGCCTTGCTCCTTGATGGTTGGTCTTTAAGCACAAACAGTGCTGAAATGGCTAGATGACAGCCATAGATTGAGACATATGGGAACTCTTTCTATGTCAACTGATTGAAGCATTATCATTTGGTAAACTAGACCTTCTGAAACCAATAGCCCAGGATTTCAGGGACTGGAAACATAAGTCATCAAAGTCAATCATTGAAAATAATGAAAGTGAGACCATTCTTGCTTTACCTCTTGGTTCTTGGGCCCCCGTATTTTTGATGACATAGCACCATATAAAGGTTGTTGATTTAGATTGTACCCCCAGTCTAAGATGATGGGCATTATCCTCCCATAACGATCATTTTTCTGCTGTGAACTTGGCTATACTTTTAGCAAATTGTTTTATTATTTCATCAATTCTAGAGCTCCATCTATTGTGGTACAGAATAAGATCAGTACATCTCATGGTCATATACTCACTGCTATATGACTTTGCTATAAAGTGGGTCCCTTGTTCCATGTAATATGCAAGATTCTCTGCCACTAGATTAACATCCTGGAGGCCTTAGGATAGTAGTACTGGTCAAGGTCCTGATAGCAGGAAATGCAATCCCATACCTGGAATATGTGTTGGTTCCTATCAGAATGAATTGCCAAATGATTGCAGGTCTCCAGAGATGGTGCCATATTCAGAAGCTCTGGATTTATTTAGTTTGTTTTGTTTTCAATTTAAATACAACAGTGGCTAGTCCAGCTTTGGTAAATGGCAGCAAATTGTTCAGGATCCATGTATTGCCTTAATTTTTTTCACTACAGCTATTCCGCTCACGTACTTATTGGGGAAGTCTTCCATTCTTCCCTGCCAGCTGCCAGTCTGACTAGGGCAGGAGGAGTCAATCCTTAAAGAGTGGTAAGAGTAGCCACATTCAAGAGGAAAATGGATTCTATCACAGATGAATTTTTATATGTCCATAAAGTTAAAATGTTATGCTATTACACTGTTTAAAGTGAACAGGTTTTTAAAAGTTACCATAAGATGGTACTATTGGCCAAACACTCATCTGTGGGGAGGTTTAATCTACATGTTTTGATTAGGTGGAATCTACTGCCATAGTCTTGGGGAACTTTCCAGAGAAACTCTATGAGCTTCTCATGTTCGAACTTTATTGGATTAGATGAGGGATCAGAAAACTAAAACTCTTGGGCCAGAACTATCCTGAAGTCTGTTTAGTTCAACCTATTAAACTAAGAATGGTTTTCAAACTGTCTTTAAGTGGTTTAAAGAGTTGTAAGGTTAGTGCAAGAGGAAGGTCAGGAGGAGAAGTGATAAAACTTTCTGTGACTGTGTAACATAAAATATATCCTATCTGACCTTTTTTACAGAAAAAAGAAAAATCTTGCTGACCTCTGAAGTAAAGTCATGATATTAAGACAGTAAATGAGGAAGAGCTGTCCGAGTACTTTTATGACATGAAGAAAAGATCAACCAAGGAGACCCTTCAGAGATGCATGTCAACTAGAGAGGGGTTTGTCTAGTTTAGGGTCACAGAGAAAAATAGCTTTAGATAGTCCTAGACAATATGCAACTCTAAAAATTGGCTGCTTATGTAGTAAATGCATTCAGCTTTTTCTTATCATGACATAAGTCTTCAAACGTAAAAACCCTTCCTCCAAGATGTGAGGCAAAGTCACTAAGGGCTGAAGCTGGGTCCACTTTGTAAGGTTACTCTGGTCTACACACAGTCACTATGTGCCAGGTTCTACATTAAGTATTTTATACGTTCTCTTTTGGCCAGACTCCCTCAGAGGGGAAGAGGGATCCATTTTATTGACAGGGAACCCCAGAGGCCAGTGGCATTGCCAAAGCCACACAATCAGCAACTGTTGGGTTTCAAGTTCTTCGAGTTAAGAATCATTCACCTGAACATCCTTTGTCTAACAGGGGGAAGCTTAATTTTTTCTTTCTTTTTATTTTTTTTTAAGTTTTTATTCTTTAGTTTG
This sequence comes from Spermophilus citellus, assembly GCF_964194105.1. Lineage (NCBI taxonomy): Eukaryota > Metazoa > Chordata > Mammalia > Rodentia > Sciuridae > Spermophilus > Spermophilus citellus. The sequence goes on along the minus strand of NC_138191.1, from coordinate 95,327,090 downwards.
TTCTAATTAAGTTACACATGACAGTAGATTGCATTTTGACACATTGCACACAAATGGAGCACAACTTCTCATTCCTCTGGCTGTACATGGTGCAGAGTCACACCAGTAGTGTAATCATACATGTACTTAGGGAATTATGTCTGCCCCATTCTACTGTCCTTCCCATCCTCACAGCCCACCCCTCCCCTCACTCCCCTCTGCACAATCCAAAGTTCCTTCATTCTCCCTTACCCGGTCCCCACTATGGATCAGCAGAAAGCTTAATTCTTGTGTTTTAAACAGATTGTTTATTGTGTTCATCTGAAAGAAAACAGATTTTTACCCATCTTAAAAAGAAAAAAGAATGCCTTTACTGTGTGCACAGACATTCATCAATATTCAAATATAACTAAAAAAAATGTTTTGCTACAAATGCTTTTATTAAAGAAGCATGAGTCAGGTCATCTTGGTATTCTTCTATTAAACTCAGGCCTCCTGCTCCCACTTAAACGCCTTGTACTATATGGCCCTCATCTTCACTTTTCCTGAGAGTTGCACCCTTCATGAATGTCAAAGTTCTACTCTGACAATGTTTAAAGAATCTTATTTTTGTATCCAAACTGTTCAGTATTGCTGATACTATACAAGCACACACTTAATGAAATCACTAGTGGGTAAGCTAGTTTATAGGTGTTTTAACAATATTGTCACTGAAAACCCTTGGTGGGTTGTTATATAGATGTCAATAGGTATTTTGTGTGACATTTGAAGAAACTGATTGGGGTTTTGAATGGGCTGGGAATGCTCCATTGTTTTTCTTATTTAAAATGATGTTTAGATTCCTGCTATCCAAGTGTTTGTTCTCCCAGCGTGTCTTGAGAAGATTAACATTTGATGAAAGTAAATTAAATTAAACATGCCTTTTATTATTTATCTTACAGCCACAGGAGAGAACAAGATGAGGTAGAAAGACGCCTGCACCTGCTCAGAGAAATGCTACAAAGTAAGAGTGTAAATGCAGATGGATACAAGTTGAGCTGATGTGACTTCAACTACCTCAAGTGTCATTGTCTCCAATAGGATAGTTTTGGAGAAAGGATATACTTTGTTTGTTTTAAAACTTTGCTAAAGTCAGCTTTGCTCTGACATTCTCTTTAGCCTTGCTCTGACATTCTTGGGAAACTCAGTAACTATTATACAATAGTTAGTTAACCTTCAAGTTCAGATTTTAAATAGTGTTTTCAACTGCATGTAAATTACACTGTGTGTTAGGTTGTTGGCAGTACTGAGATTGAGTGTTCTGGAGCTTCTGGAGGCTTGTCCACTAATTGTAGTAGTTACAGCCTCCTATGGTTGTGACAAATAAAATTGCGACAAATAAAAATGAGTTTTCAAAATACTTGGGATGGGGTGATACTGTTCCTCTTGGAAGTTCATCACTACTGAGATCATGATTCCATAGTTGGTCACTGGAGAAAGGACTGAGACACAAGAGTTGACGCTGACAGAGAGCCCAATGAGGTTCCTCCCCAGCATTCCGTGGTCAAGATACATCAGGAATAACAACATTGTTCATGACTTATTTACATAACTCATGTGTTTCCAGAGGCTGGGTAACTCTGGCTTGTGAAAACAGGTTAGTCAAAAGAAAGAGCCTCAGAGTCAGACTATGTAGGTTTAATTCTCAGCAATGTGAGAATCGCCCATGTGCTTATTCAGATGCCATTTTCTCATTTGTCAAGTGGGTCTGTGCTGTTTGGGCTTGTGGGGATACCATGTAAAGAACCTAACAGTGCTTGGCATAAAGAACATGAATGTCACTGCTATTAAATTATTTGCTTCTCCCTAGGCTGTTGCTACTAAGTTAGGGAACTTGTATATTAGGAATATACAAATAGTCTCCAACAACTCATACCACAGGGAACTCGAGAAGTTCTGACAAGAGGATGCATTTCTCAAAGAGTATACTTAGAGATCCCTTGCCAGAGTCCTGGAAAATCATAGGTATATGCTCGTTGCTTTGGGCATATTTTCAAGGTTCTTTCTCAGTTTCCTTGTTTTGTATTCCTAAGGCTCCATATTTCTAAAAAAAAAAACACAATTTTTTGTTATGACTAGACAATACTTGAGCTTTTTCTCCCTTTTTAGAAGTCTTAGTAGTCATGAAGAAAAGCTAAACATTTTCATGTCTTTTCCACTAGGTTTAAGATAAGCCCATCATTGATCAAAAACAACTTAAACTTTTGAAGGTGAAGGCATCTGTTTTACATTATCTTTTATAACTTGCAATATTTGACTGGTATTTCTATTGTGGTATAAGTGTCTGAGGAGAAACGTCCATGGTCTTCTGCTTCCCAGAACTATAAGAACACCAACTGCAATTGCTGTTAGTCCTGGGGGGACAATTTGCATGTGAGCAACTGATTAGTCAGCTGCTTTGTTCATTTTTACATGAACTGTGTGTCTGACGACGCCTTATATCCTATTAGGGGCCTTCCATTTCCATTTGGGGAGTTTCAAGAATTTGGTATCCTGCAATAATCTGCCTTCTAAGCATGAAAACAGTGGGTAATATTTTCCATCCTTTTCATAGATGAGCCCAAAATGCAAGGTGCAAATGGGATTAGTCCTTCAAGAGTCATTCCATCATACTGCATACAGATAGTCCCTCTCCTAGCCCCAAGCAGAGAAAGCATTTGAACCATAACAAAAGGAGACTGCTCTTGCAGCACTCAAGTCTCTCAAGCTTTTCAGGCTAATGGGCTATTTACTATTTCCAGTATCATTTATCATCTTCATAGTCTCTCTCTCTCTAATTCTGGCTTGTTAGAGGTATTTGTCCAAGACTAGGTTCTGATAAACCCTAGTGTCTTAGGCTTTCCAGTTCTAAGAGGACTCTATGCCAATTTAAAAAAGTTGGGTTTTTTTTTTTTTTTAAAATCTTACAGTTAGACCTAGACTTCACCACTGTGCAGTGCTTTCTCCTATGTAAACCTCAAGTCATTCTACCACGGGGATAAACCAGCAGGCTTGGCTTTTTACCTGACTACTTCCTTTATCTCTTCCATGGAGCCTTCTGCCCTTGAGAAAATACTCCAGAAATTTCAACCTAGCATTCCACAGAAGACCTGGATCTGAGCAAGTAGTAGCCAGATGTGATCAGCTGAGTATACGAAACACACATTAGGAGTTTAACCACAGGGTTTGCCTTCTGTTTGTAGAAACAAGCACATGGGTGTTCTTGCTCCACGGCAGGGGAGTTCTATGCCTTCCAAACAGTTGTTGTCCTGTTGCCGAATACCTTGACCAGGGGATCCAAATGACCACGAGTCTAGAACTGCCCTCTGCAAGCTTGGTCCTGCCAGACTTGCTAAGTTGATTAATAAACAGATACAGGCCTGACAAGAGTCCCTTTAACACAGAAATGAAAGAGCCAGGAACAAACCTAAGCAGAATGGATTCGTGTGGGTATGGCATCTCTTTCTTCATTTCTTTATTTTTAGTTTATTAGTAAGTTCATATTGAAAGTGAATTTCTTACAGACAGCCTAGGGTTGGATCTTGTTTTGTGATGCACTTTGACAATCTGCCTTTTGATTATTGTATTTTAGAACCTTAGTGTTTAAACTGATTGACAGAGTTGGGTTAGTATCTACCACACTTGCTGCTGTTTTCTTTCAGTGGCCCATGTTTTCAGCTTCATCTTTCTTCCACTTTCTGCCTTCTCTGGTTCTAATTGAACATTCTGTTAATTGTATTTTCTCTCCTCATAAGACATTAATTGCATTCATTTTTTATTAATGGTTATTCTTTGATTTGCAGTGTGCATTTACAACTATTCCTCATCCTCTTTTGAAGACCACCTTCCCCCTCCTGAGTAGTGTGATTACTTCTTGCTCCCTCCCTCCCATACCTTATGGTATTTCTGTCATTCGCTTCACTTATCCAGAATACAGAATCAGGCATATTGCTGCTACTATGCAGAATACATTTAATCTGTCAACAAAAGATTTTATGTTAATTTATTTCTACCCTAATACTTTATGAAGATCTGAGCTACAAAATCTAGGTTGGTGGGTTTGTTTGGTTTTTTTTCTTTTCAGGATTTTAAATATTCCACTCTATTCTCTTCTTGCTTATGTGGTTTCTGAAGAAAAGCCCAATTAATTCTTATTAAATTCTTTTTCTATTAATTTCAATATTTGTCATATCTGAACGTAATTCTGATATTTTCTCTGTCTCTTTATCTTTTAATATGCCTTTTTAAGAAAAGTTTTTATTTATTTATTTATTTATTTATTTATTTATTTATTTATTTATTTTTGTTGTAGGTTGGACGTTATGAATTGGATAAAAGGAAAAGGATAAAAGGTAAAGGGACTTTAACATGGGATTTTGTGTCTATCTGGCTAGGGGTCAGACGGTACCTAAAAGTTGCTGTGGCTGTATGTGGCAGAGGCTAACCTTTTCTTTGGTGTCTTCCCTTGTGTGTCCTCTGTTATCTTTGGGTTCCCTAGAGGCTCCTTGAATACAGTCTGGGGTGTGCATTTCTCCCAGTTGTAGCCTCCAGCCAGGGCGACTGATGACCTGGTAGTGAGTTAAGAGGCAACAGGACACATTCTGGAGTTCCTGAGTCCTTAGTCTTTTTTAGTCTCAGTTAGTAGGTGAACATGTGCCTGGGAGGTGGTCTTCATGGTCCTGCTCAGTGTTGGCTTTTCCCTTCCCACTTAGGTGAGATAGGAAGGTCAGAGAAGGCTGCAGTGGTTAGGTTCTGATAAACCCCAGTATCTTGGGCTTTGATACAATGTCTTTGGTGTGCAGCCTGGTTGAGAAGGCTAGACTGCTGGAGCCTCATGGTTGCTCTTCTCCTGTGACTGCCAGGTACAGCAGGGGTGTTTTCTCCTATCTTCTCTGTAAGAACCTGTCAGGGCTCCTAGAGGTAAACCCACAAAAGTGTGGTTCCTCCTTCTCCCAGAAATCTAGGCCAGTAGAGTTTCTGCCTCTCCAACTTGACCACAGTGATCCTTGAACAATTCATCAGTTATAGGAAGATTTTCTACCCCACTCCTGGGGCCTGCGATGGTTGGTGCTCATGGGCTTCTACTCTTGAAAGTCATTCTGTGTCCCTGCAGATCTGGTTCTCCAGTTTGGGAAGAAATGGTTTGCCATGGGACCTCAATTCCCTGATGGATCTAAGAAGAGTTGTTGATTTTTAGTTTGTTTATCTTTTTTTTCCCTAGATTTAAGGATCAGAGTGAGAACTTCTGAGCTCCTAACATGTTGGACCCAAATCAAGTGTCCCTCACCACCCAAAACTCTTTCCATCTTGGAGAAAATGCAACTTATCCACAAGAGCCAGGATTTGGCATAGGTAGCTCGTTTTAAACACACACATACAAAATAAAATTTTTTAAAAAAACTTGTCTTTCATGGAGATGGGTTATGTTACAAAGCTTCCAGTATAAGAATATTTATTTCTGTTCTTGGAACCAGATGGAGTTTGAGTTCGACAAGAACAGTTCTGCTCACCTTTAACTTCTGCTTTAGCAGCACACTTTCCTTCTCAGGATAAAATATCCTTTTTGGTTGGGAAAAAAAGAAACATGTTTTCCTCCATATCCAAAGATACTATAAATTCTGACAGTGAGAAAAATCACAGTCCAGTAGCACTGGCCATAATTAAGGCTTCTCAGGGGGAATAGGACTATTACATGGCATTTGAAAGTAAGAAGTTGCCAAATGCTTTCACTGCATGGCTACTGTCAATGTCTTCTTGATTCAGCACAAGTAAATTTTGTTTAATCACCTAGAGAAACAGTTATCCTGAGATTCTCTGAGACACAACAGCAGGAGCAGAGAGGTACTGGGCCAGAGGGACAAAGGAGGAAAGTGGGGGAGTCAGCATTCATGTGACTTGGATCTCAAGTTGGAACATTTAGTAGCTTCCTATCATTTGAATTGTCTCACCATAGTTGGCGTCAGCTGAGGCAATGGATAAGGAAAGAATGTTTTGGAAGATTTATTTTGATTAGAAGAATCCCCAAACTATGTGAGGATGTTATGGATATGTCTTCAGATTATAATTTTGTCTTTGTTAGGGCCAGGGCTAGGACAGATCTTTGAAGTCTCAATAGACTTGTCCCTTGACTAGTATAGCTGAACAATAGGGAGGTGTTCTTGAGTTGCTTTCCCAAATGAATTCACTAGAGAAGCCTCACAGGTGTGCAAAAACAGAGGCACTAGTTGCATGTGGGTTCTGGATTATGAAAGCATTTCATTCATTTTGCAGTTTGAGATAGTTATTAGATTCCTTATCCTCACACGGGTGCCACGCAAATGGTTATCACGTTGTCTTCATGTCTTTATGAGCTCTAGGCTCCACCCTTCAGTATTTTGTTTTCCTTGCTCAAACCAATTCATTTTTGATGTTATAAATTCAAAGATATTTAAATGAATAAATAACAACTTTGAGTATTCTTTGATGCAATGCAGCAACAGCCAAAAGGCAAAGGGTTCCTGTTCATTCCAGCTCTTACCCTGGTTAATAATAGACACTGTCAGATATAATAGATATACTAGATACAGACATCTGTTTTACAGGCATTCAACCCAGGTGATAGTTAACTTGACTGTGCCATGGGGTTGCCCAAACATTATTTAGATGAGATCAACATTTACATGGATCACCCTCTGTAAAGAGCAGGGCCTCATCTCATCAGTTGAAGGTATGAATAGAACAAAAAGGTTGACCCTTCTATGAGTTAGAGGAGATGCCTGTCTGCTTTTCTCCTTCCTTCAGACTCACCTGAAAAGCTGGTTCATCTTTGGTCTGTAGCCTGTTGATTTTGGACTAAAACTTATACCATCAACTATTAGTTTTCAGGGCTTTGTAGGTCCCAACTTTCCTGGGACTCCAGTTTGCCAATGCATTCCTTGGGTCTTCTCAGTCTACACAGTTGTGTGAATCAATTCCTTATCTTTGTATATATGTATGTATGTATGTATGTATGTGTCTGTTTATCTATCTATCTATCTATCTATCTATCTATCTATCTATCTATCATTTATCTATCTCCTGATGGTTCTGTTTTTCTGGAGAATCATCACTAGTACAATGCCCCAAAGTCATTTCCTTATTTTACAGAAGAAACTGAACGTGAGATGAATGCCATGTCACACTTAGATTTTCACTGGGAGCCACTTCTGAGCCCATGCTTACCACACCCCTATACCTCAGTGGCCACAGAAGGGAGGCTGAGGGAGGATCACATTGGAACTAGAGGCCACATTTTGAGCAGAATGCCAGGGAGAAGGGACAAGAAACTCTACAAGCAGAGCTAATGGCTTGACCCGAGGCACAGGATTTAGAGTTTATGGCATATTCGGGGCAATGTGCCTTACTTTGAGGCTGGAGCCAACTACAATGAAAATAACGGAGACCCAAGGCTTTAAAAACAGAGATGAAAGAGTTTTACTACCAGAAGGTGAAGGCAGCTTTTAGCACTGAGTTTTTAAAATGGACGTCAAATTTCTCCCCACACTCCAGCCTGTTCCTACATGCTACGTTGACTCTTGCTTCCCCTCTGACCTGCACCCAGGTAATTTCCACCCTAGCTCTGTGACCCAACTGGGAGCTCACTTCTTCTCTAAATGTGTTTCAACTGGAACTTTCTTTTCCCTCAAATTCTTTCACACAGTCAGAAACTAATGCACCAAAACAAAATTCATATACCCTTTTCTTGTGAATAAGACTTTGACATGCCTGTAGGAAGCACTCTGAGAAATACTCATATCTGGGTATTTAAAAATATGTGGATGGGTTGGGTTGTAGCTCAGTGATAGAACTCTTACCTAGCATGTGCAAGTCCTTGGGTTCAATCCCAAGCTGTCCCCACTCAAAGCATATATATATATACACACACACACACACACACACACACACACTCTCTCTCTCTCTCTCTCTCTCTCTCTCTCTCTCTCTCTCTCTAGCATTCTAGATGATTACAAACTCCAGGCAACTCTCCAGAGGCATAATCAAATAGCAATATTGGAGAGCTTTGCCTATTTACCTATTGTGACTCTACTATAAAAGATATGTTAACCCAAATGTTGGTTTTCCAAAATTTGTGTGGATAAGTCCATGTCTCCCCTCCCCTACCCTTACCGGCTAAGGTTTACTTGCTATGACTATAGCCCAGATGTTCCTTACTTGCCAAATAACCACCTCTATGCAATTCATCTGCTTGCCTTAAAACCTTTATATGGGTGATAAGAAAAATGACTCAGATTTCCATGGAGGTCCATAAACTTGTTATAAGTCTTATGACACCTCATGTCATGAGACTCAATTCAGCCTTTCTCAAATGGTTTTACCAGCTGGTTGCGCTAACTCTACGTGGCAGAAATAAATCACTGGCCTGGAAGAGCTCATGGCCACAGGCTATGGAAACTTGAGTCTGTGCAAAGTGGAGAGGCAGAGTCCAAAAGGGAAAGTCAGCATCTTCCTAAGAGCTTTCTGACACCAGCTATCAAGCCTCTTGGAAGGCTCTATAGCCCCTTAAATTATGTTCATTTGTCTTAAGAGTTGCCATTCATAAAATACCATTCCTCAAGCAGATTAGAGGAATGTTCCTAAGATTGCAGACCAGGGTCTACTGGCCTCAAAATATTTCAATTACCCTGGAAAACCAGCCTGGATAGACTGGATAGAAAAACAGCTCAAGGCAGACTCGATGAATAGCCCTCTCACCAAAGAGGGGACCAGCGAGTGGCAGCATTGGAAGTTCCTAAGGGAAACCTGTTAGTCCTTCAGATGAGCTGGTGAGTGGAAGAGCCCAGCTTCAGAGGCTATGCATTTTTGGAAACATACAAAATGAACAGACCTGAGGCTCCTGAGCTTTCTTTGTCTGAGAGTGTTAGGGTAACTGAGTGGTCAGGAATGGTCCAACTGAAAAACATTTGCTTTCAACATCTATTCCATCCTATTGATGGAAGCAGTCTGGAGGTGTGGTCATCATGGACAAGCATGGACACGCCAAGGACTTCTTTGGTGTTTGTCAAATTACTTGCTGTTTAGGGGTTGCACTGTGACATCAAGGCTCTTGCTGCACTCAGAAAACTCAGGTTAACCCTGCAGTTGGTCGCTTTACCGCTGCATGATATGTGGATGAAATTTTTTTGTATTTGATTTTTAGTATCTTCATTTGCAAAATCCAGTGAAATTATGTGAGAAACAGACTGCTTGCCACAGAGGGGCTCAAATCCTTTTCCTTTCTCCCTGAGACAGTCCTCAAGTGTACCTTATCCTGCATTTCTCCACTCAGCTGGCACTTGGAAGTGAACCATTGTTGACTACAAATGGATTCTAGTGACTATGAGCATCAGCCTGGCATTTTATCTGGCTAAGATTTTAGGACAAACAGTTGAGCCCACAAAGCAGTATGGTTTATCACAGTCCAACTTCAACTTTGCTTGCCCCATATATGGAAATTCTTAACCCAGGGGAACAGAATGCTCCAAAGAAAAGTGCTTGGCTCCATGCCCAAGCCCCGACCTTGAGTTTGCTTTAAGAAACCCTGATGTAGGGAGAGCAGAGATATAATATGCAGATGCATGCAGTTAGAAATAGCTGTCCTATGTAAAGGAGCAGCCCAGCCCTATAGGCCTCAAGCCTCTTTTAAGCTGGGAGCAGACACGAAGTTTCTGTGCTCAAATCTTTTATAAAAGAGGCAGCCTGACGTTCAATGCTATTGCAGTGGGTACTGCTACAGTAGTGCATTCAGGGAGTATAGGCTGTCCTGGTAAAGGACCAGTGAGCTCTCCCCAGATGTGGGTCCTTCCAGAATTGGGGAAGGAAATCCTGCAGTCCGGCTTCCACCTCACCTGTGGCAAGGAAGTCAGTCCCAGGCAAAGGAGGAAAGAAGGGCTTCAAGCTTGTGCAGTCTCCTGCAGGAGACTGGCCTCTTTGGAATTATAGGAGATACATACAGTGAAGGATCAATTCCCCTAAAGAAGTGGATACATGATCCATTGTAGAAGAAGTCAAGGTGAAAAGAAAAGATAACACAGCAGCTTTCCACATCCTAAAGGACTGAGAAGAACAGTTCTTGCAGAAAGAAAGGTTCTCCCTTGTCCCGAACACTATCTGATTATAAATGAGCTAGCCTACAAAGAGGGACCCAAGAGGAGAAGACCTCCTGACCCAAGAGGAGAAGACCTCCTCCAAAAGACACCTTCCGCAGAGGCCCTCCACACTGCTGTCTTCACTTTTAAAGGCCAGCGATGCTGTCACATGTTGTCCTGGAAATGAAGCAATGGCAAGAAGTGGAGAATATGTTTTCTAATCTCTTTGCTCTTTCTTCAAAAGTGCTTACCTCATCAAGGAGGAAAAGGGACAGCTGAGAGCATCATGTACCACTGTGCCTCCCCATTCTGATTTTTATTTATTTATTTTACCTTTACCCAATGTCCTGCCTCCAAAGTTTTGTGCTGCAAAGAACTGGGTAATCTCCCAAAGTGTAATTGTGAAGAACTCTAATTAAATGAATACAAGAAATCTATAGGCATCTCCACTCATGGATAGGATTGTCAGATTTAGGCAAATCAAATACAGGATGCTTGATGACATTTGAAGTCTAGATAATCAACAAATAATTCTTTACTGTCTCATTAGGGAAATACTTGAGTGAAAAATTCCTTGTTGTTCATATGAAATTCAAATTTAAACAGGTATCCTACACTTTATCTGGCAGCCCTCATTCTGGGGCTCCAGGCTGTCCTGAAAACTCCCCCAGTGCTAGTCAAATGGTAGTTGAGTTTCTTGGATGATTATGAAGACCACAAGGTGAGAAGAGCTATTGTCCTAGATCTCTATATATAGCCCCCAGACTTTGACCCACTCAGTAGATAGAGCTCTGTCCTGCCCTGGAGAGAGTTGTTCTCATTTTCAGCAGAGTCTAGACTAAATCCTGAAGCTGCCTCTTGAGAAAATACTCTGTTAAATTTCCTATGCGACTCAGAAAATAGATTATCTTCCTATGGGTGCCACTTTCCCCAACTGTGAAATGACTCAAAGAATTTGGTGGCGATGGCTGCTATTCACTTCATGCTCCTTTCTCATTCTTTCAACCATCCCCACTGGTGAGACCTGATGATCTTTACTTTACAGACTTAAATTCTATAGCGCTCAGGGAAACACACTACCCACTGGTCATATGACCAGCTGACCCATATGATTATTAACCCTGGGGATTTTTGGTTCACTATATCACTTTAAGTTTTCCCAGGTTGGTAATTTATGTTTGTTAGAGTGCTGGTTGGTTAATTGGTCATTCATAATTAGGTAATCCAGGCACATGACAGAAAAATAAAAAGGTACAAAGGAGAGACTTGTTTGTAAGACTTGTTTTCCTGTCTCCCATCCACACTCCATTCTCCTTCCTGGAAATAAGCAGCCAGTTAACAGCCTTCGGATATTTTTCTTTTTCACATATGGTGGCCTTCTAGACAAAAAAAAAAAAAAAAAAAAGTACTTCCTGTGTTTTATTGTAATCAATGCTGAAATCACTTCATTTCAGTGAGAGGTTTATTTTTATTTTAACAGGTGCATATTATTCCATTTTTTGTACACACACTATATAGTTCATTTTACAAGTGATGTGCAGTTTTCTTTCTCATCTTTTGTCATTTTCACAAATAAGGCTATATAAAAATAAGGCTATATATAAATATCTTTGTGCTTTTATTTTAGTATGTGCTATGTGGGATTCATACTTGTTCAGTGGATTATATATTAATAAACTTCCAGAGAATGCCAAGAGTCCTCCCTTGGGTTGAAACAATAATTTACACTTCCTCAGTGATATGTAAGATTACCTGTTGGCCACAGAGTTCATTACCCCTTTCATGATCTTTCCCTATATGATATGTTAAAAAATATGTCTCATTATTGTTTTAATTTGCATTTAACTTATTATAAATGCAACTGGGGTCTTTTCATATGTTTGAACTTTTTTTATTTGCTTTCAGTATTGCCCATCTAGGTGATCTAAAGCTCCGTGAATAAAGATGACAGAGGGTAAATTTTCATGTCACTTATTAATTTCTTATTAATTTGTAGAAGCATTTGATATTTTTGGAAAAAAAATTTATCCTTGCCTCTGATTTGAGTTCCATCTATCTGTACATTTTTTTTTTAACTTTGTGCATTGTGATTTTTCCAGTTGGGAATGTTTCCATTTTCTAGTCAAATTTATAGCTTCAAAATCTTATGTCTAACAGAATTTTTCTAATTCAAGTTTCTAAGAATAATTCTCTGATAAGTTCTGGCCTATCATAATACTTTTATATTTTTAAAGTACTTAAATATTGGGTCTGGGGTTGTGGCTCAGTGGTAGAGCACTTGCCTTGCACGTGTGAAGCACTGGGTTCAATCTTCAGCACCACATAAAAATAAATAAACAAAATAAAGGTATTGTCCATCTACAACTAAAAAGAAAATATATACATATACACATAAAGTATTTAAATATTGACCTGCCTGAAATTCATATATTTCTTCTCTGAATCTCAAATATGTTTCTCCAGGACTATTATTTTCTATTGAGTTTTGTGATAGATTATTTTGTTGTTCCAAGTTATCCCCCTCCATGTCTATAAGAGGATTTCACACCTTTTCCTGTGGGTTTGTGATACGTGGTGACTCTCCTCTAGGGAAGGAGTCCATCCCCTCTTCACTGATGTGTGCTTGGCAAATGGTTACCAGTGTTTTTTTTTTTTAAATGATGTCATATTATATGTTTAACTTTTGCTTTATGGGACATCACAACTTTCTATAACTCTCTTGTTCTTTTCCCTCATCTGTGAGAATGGCATGTCCCAAATAAAGGCTTTTCCTGCACTTGAAGTTCAATAGATGCGCAGCCACCAAGAAGTAATGGAGAGGAGAAATAAATGTTTACTGTTGTAAATGGCTCAGACTTTAGGGTCGTTTGTTACTTCAAAGCTAACTAGTTATATCTGTGTTTACCCCTTGCATCATGAAGTATGACATCTGTCCAAAAAAGGAAACAAATATTCCTTGCCAGAAGTCATCACTAAGTTAAATCCCATGATCACTACCACTCAGTGATCAAGAAGTCAAATCTTTCCTGTCCTCAGAAACAAGATGGGACTCCTCCCCATCATTATGGGTTCAGCTGAGTCCCTGCTGAAGTCACATGTCAAAATCTTCACTTAGTAACCCAGGACATGACTGTATTTGGAGATGGGATCTTTAAACAGGGTATTAAGTCAAAATAAGGCCCTCAGGGTGGGCCTTTATCCAGTATGGTTGATGGTCTTATAAAAAGGTGAAATGAGGACACAAGACACAGGAAGGAAGAGCATGTGAACACACAGGAAGGAGACGGGCAAACTATCCAGCAAGGAGAGAGCTCTAAAGAGAGACCAGCTCTATCAACTCTCTCAAATTCTTGAGTCTCCTTTGAAAATTTCTGGTTTCCAACAAAATTTCTGTGGTTAAGCCACCTGGCCTGTTATACTTTTTGATGGCAGCCCTAGCAAACTCATGTACTCTACACACTAATGAAAACCCAGTGCCTTCTTCCAACACTCTAGCGTATATTGCTTGTTTGTTTTGATCTTCATAGAAATTTAATCATTCACTGCAACATGTTAACCCCTTTTTCTGTTTGTGGACTTTGGGTTGTTTCCATTCTGAGAGTATTGTGAATAATACTGCCGTAAAATTCTGTATACATCTTTGGATGCTTCTGTGTACACATTTCTGTGGGTATGGACCAAGGAGCAGCAGCTGTATTATAGGGTGTGTCTATGTTCAACTTTAGTAGATTTGTCAAACAGGTCTTCCAAATGGTTTAGCAATTTATATTCTCACTAGTAGTTCAGTCTCCATGGCTATCTCCTTCCCAGCATTTGTTATTGTTAGACTTCTTAAATTTGCCATTGAAGAATAAAAAATAATTCCTCATTATGGTTTTACTTTGTATTTCTGAGATTACAAATGAGGTTAAATACCTTTTTATATGTTGATATATGAATGAGAAATCCTCTTCTAAGACACCAATGCACGTTTCCACTTGATTCTCAATTTTTTTCTTATCAGTTTGAAGATGTTTTTCACATATTATGAAAAAGAGCCTGTTATTGGTTATGAATGCATTTGTAAGTATAGTCTTCCACATTATGAAAATGTAAACGTATTTCCTGCCTTACAACATATTCAACAATCAATTCCAGGTATGAGTCTAAACAAAAAAGGACAAAACAATGGAACTCTTAAAAGATAACAGAGAAGAATATCTTCTTGGCCCAAGAGTAGGGAGAGCCTGCTTAAATAAGACACACATACAAAAAATATCCTGACAATTTTTATCACAGGAGTATTGAGACATTATTCATCTAAAACCAATCTTAAGAGGATGAAGGCAAACCCACAGAGGGGTTTTTGATGATATTTTTAGGGGTGTCTAAGTAAGGTAAATCTTCATTTTCATAGGTAACAATTTGTGTGTAATATTTAAAGTTGATATGTCAAGAAATAATAATAAAGACATTACTTCAATATTGGAAAACACAGAAACAGATAGTAAACCACTGTTTCAGAAAATAGCATTAGAGGCAAGGATAGGTGAGAAAGGAAAAGAGAGAATTGTTGGGTTTCTCTATAATTCATGAATACTATTTGATTTGTTAATTATGTGCATATTTTACTTTGATTTCTTTATTAAAAGGTTATCTTCTAAGAAATACCTCTATAGCGGAGGCTAAGGACACATTCCTAGAAATGTAAGCACTTCCAGAAGTTTTGACAATAAATGAAAGTATGGTTCTTTTGTATATTTTATACTAAAAATCACCAGAATTTTATATTCTTCATAATATATTGATGTTGGCTTTAATGGGAAATGATCCTTTATTAAAGTACTCAAATATTCACTCAAACGTTCAAGTAAATTGCATGCTCAGATAGATTCAGCAGGTTTATTCTTTGGCTTCAAGTAGCCCCAGGACACTCTTGTGAACTCCCTGGGGGCTGTGAGTATCCAGTTTGAGAAGGATATTTCTAACTTGTTAATGCTGCCATTATGGCTAAATATGTTATGGCTTCCAGATGTTGTATCTACTGCAGATGTCAGATAGGGATCATAGGACAGTGTAATTGAAACAATGCTCATTTTGCAATCAGTAGATCTGTTTAAGTTCAGACTGGGATCTTACTTTGAACAAGTCACTTGAAGCTCCCCTGTCTTTAGACCCCTCAACTACAAAATGAGCCCAAATACTGATTTTACCTCAACAAAGTTGTTCTATGGCTTATGTAAGAAATTATTTTGTGAATCTAACATTTGTCTTCCATAGTATTGGCAAGGAATTAGTATGTCCAATTTTAATTTCAACATTTTACACATAAGTTGAGTACTATAATACAAATCAATGTCTTTCTTGTTTATCTGTTTCTTTCTCTATGAAGTTTGCAGTGATCAGCTAGTGAGCATCAAACACTTACCAAGCATCAAGCTGTATATGTTAGGAGCTATCAATAGGTACGAGGAATTTCTGTCTTCAAATAACATACAACGTACACTACTTGCATTGTAGCTTTGTTAGGACTGCCTCCATGTGATCATGCCTGCTGCGTATTTTCCCGTTGATGTTATCTTGGAGACTTCATCTCCCTTTTCTGGCTTTAGTTTCTTTATAACAGGAGACATTAAGACTTTACATATGCTTTAGATTCATTGATTCCCAATATTCTGTATCCACCAGGACCCTTAATACCTTTTAAAAGAATAGCAGAAATTATTTATGGAGTATCATCTCCATGCTCAATACAAGAGTCGGGGTTCATCCAGGAAGCACTCAACATTGAGCAGAGGAAACTGGTTACAGTGGTAAAAAGAAGAGCTGAGAACCCACAGAGGGGGCAGTGAGACCCCAGAGAGGAGCAACAGTGGGAACCGCTCATCCCCTAGGCTGCAGGGATGAAGAAGCTCATGTTGCCAGAGCCTGAGGTCAGGGTCATCTGGAGGGAGATAGAATAAGATCGACTTGCTGGCTAACCAGAGAGAAGGCACAGCCAGAGAAAAGCACTGCCTGAGTCTGAGAAGAGAGAGGCATCCCCTGGATTTTGCTCTCCTCTGCCTCATCTGCAACTTCAATCCAGTTGGAACTGTCTCACCAAGAGCACACGGAAATGCAGCCTTCCAGGGTCATCTCCAGTGATACAGAGCAAAGGAAGGGTGTGTGAGGAAGGGATCTGAGTTCAAACAGCACACAGACTGGTCCCCTCACCATGGTGCTCCATGCTCCTTCACTAGCTTCTGATGTATTAGAGAAGAACAACTCACATTGACATAACAATAAAAATAAAAATAACAACAGTGGAAATGTTACATTCATATTATCTGTGACTTAGAAACTATCATCTTTAGGTTTCACATGAAGAAACAAGTTCAAAAACCTACTTGCCTACATTCACATAGCAAGCCAAAATGAGGCAAAATTGGAACCCACAACCTCCTGCCTCCAAAGAACGTAATCTTCCCCCTCTTTTTAATCTTCCACCAATCTTACCTTTCTTCTCAGTGTCCAATATTCACAAAAGAAAGCCACATGGGAAATTTGGAACATTATTCAGGAAGAAATTAGGAGGAAAAACATAAGGAGAAACAATCTGGACATAATTAATCATGATTATACTGAACACATGCATTATTTTAACTGTTCCATCTTGGTTTACAAATAATTAATGATAATAAAGATAGCATGCACTTTTGAGTATGGTGCTGAGTTCTTAGTGTGCCATCACCTCATTAATAGATAATGTATGTATTAGCTGATAAAAAAAAATATCTCATGAGGTGGGTGTTCAGAGAACCTCTATTTCCTCACCTAAGAAATGGGAATTGGGCAACTCTCATAGGAATCTTTTATTAACTTAGGCTGAATCATTCTGGATGGCTTTATAGAAATGTTGGGGCCTGAGGAGCTCTTAGAGGATATGTAGGACTCATAGAGAAAGAGTATGAATAAAGTTCCTTCTTTTTCTTTCTCTGAGAAAAAAAAAAACCCTTTCTCTCTCTGCAGATTTGATTTGAGTTTTAAGCAATGAAACATAATATTGCTTCTAGGGACCCTAATGTGCTATTTAGGGGAGGCATGGTGTATGCAAAGCAGTGGTCACAACATACAGTCCTGGAGCCTCAAAGACCTTCTAGAAAGTATCTCAGGTCCACCTCCATCTCTAGAGCCTCGTGTCCTAACTGAGGGCTACCTGCATGTCTGACATTAGCTCTCTTGGGCAACTGGATCCCCATTGGCCAAACATCTGAGAACTCTCAAGAATACTGTTTATTCCTTGGGAAATCTGGAATGAATTAAGCTGAATAAATTGGCTCTCAGCTTGGTTGCTTCAGATGGCAGCAAAGAAAGAACATATGCTGCTTTCCTCCCATTTTCCCTTTCTTTCTTTCCTTTATGGAGGGGGAAATAAAAACACACCCATATTCATGGAAAAATTAGATTTGGTCAAATTATGCTCCACTTCTCCGGCAAGTAGAAGCCTTTGATCAGAAGATTAAGGTGTCTCAGAAGAGTGTTAAGATAGGAAGAAACATGAGGAATTCATCCTAATGCCTGTCTGCAACCAGTGCTGCATAAATCTGAGTGGAACTAGGATGTCTGCAGAGTCAACCTGTAACTTAGTTGCTAGGGCTACTGGTGCAGTAAGCAAACACAAGGAAGAATTTTCCCCTCTTTTTAATCCTCCACCAATCTTACCTTTCTTCTCAGTGCCCAATATTCAGCAAAAGAAAGCCACATGGGAAATTTGGAACATTATTCAGGAAGAAATTAGGAGGAAAAACATAAGGAGAAACAATCTGGACATAATTAATCATGATTATACTGAACACATGCATTATTTTAACTGTTCCATCTTGGTTTACAAATAATTAATGATAATAAAGATAGCGTGAACTTTTGAATATGGTGCTGAGTTTTTAGCGTGCTATCACCTCATTTATAGATGACAATAACCCCACAATCTAAGCACCTTTATTATCTTTACCTTACAGGCGATAAAAACAAGAGGTTAAGAAACTTGCTTGAACTCAAACATTTAACAGGTACAGGACCCAATGTCATTGTTAAGTCTATCCAGATGTGATGCCCTAGCCCTAAACCTTTGTGTTACACTGTGTAAGATGAATGTGGAGAGGTGCTGCCCAGATTCCCCACTAAGAAAGAATGTGTTGTCCCAGCTGCTGGGGTGCTGTCAGCAGATACCCTTCAGCTGTCATCTCAGTAGTAAAGACCTGCCTTCCACAAGGTCAAACATTTCCCAAGTCAAACCATCCGTGGGGCAGCCACATCCCAAGTCACATCCCATGACTAATGGGCAGTCATGGATACAGACCCTCTTTCATAGTTGTCTTTTATTGAGTAGCTCTAGATTTCCTTGAGGAGAAGGTATTTCCCCAGGCTCACCCTTACAAGATCAGAACTCATTACCCTCTCCTTTACTTAATATCTGTCTTCATTTACCTTCGAAGCTCAAAGATAAAGTCCACAAGTGTTGGTCACTTGGAGTCTATGGTCAAGTTGGCAGCTTTTAATGCCCTGCTATATGCACAGAGTATTGCTTCTAGCCTTGTCTGTGGAGATCAAAGAATTCTGC
The DNA here is from genome assembly GCF_964194105.1 of Spermophilus citellus. Taxonomy (NCBI): domain Eukaryota; kingdom Metazoa; phylum Chordata; class Mammalia; order Rodentia; family Sciuridae; genus Spermophilus; species Spermophilus citellus. The sequence goes on along the minus strand of NC_138191.1, from coordinate 95,308,412 downwards.
ACAACTCTTCATAGCAGATGCAAAATCCAGCAATTTGTCTTTTGCTTTGGAAAGTATGTCCTAGCATTCCCTTGGTGACTGACTCCCTAAGAACTTAAGTGGTAGATCTCTGTATTTTTGGAGATTTTTTTTACCAGTCTCTTGTGCAACTTTGTTGTCCCACAATCTTTAGTGTGCTAGATATTTCTTGCTTATTCTGTTCCATCAACATGAGTAATTGATATAATACATCAATATGATGTCCCGTGGAATGTCTAGGAGATTTGTACTCCTTGGATTATGCTTTAATAAACAAGGTACAAATTAACATGGATTTGGAGCAACACTATCCATTGAATATCTTGTCTATTGCATTTGGATAACTTTCCAAAGTCATATTTTCTTATTGAAATAGAAAAAAAAACATATTTGCCAAATCAAGGTTCCTGAGGTCCTATTAATATTCTCTACCAGATACCACATCTAACACAGCTACTTCTTGATTGAGCTTGTGGAAGTCTATAATCATTCTTCAGCATCCATTGGTTTCAGTGGAGGCTAGATTGATGAATTCAATATGGTATGGTCCATTACTCCTACATCCTCGAGATCCTTAAGAGTAATCCTGTTTGTCCCTCTGGTAATGCAATATTGTTTTTGACTTACTATCATAGCCAAGGCAAAGGGGACATTGTCAGATGCTTCTCTTTGATTTCTCCATTATAATAGCTTTTACAGACCCAATGTGGAGCTTACTGCAACTGCCAAATGTGTAAATTCCATTTATAAATTTAGGGTCTGATAAAATAACAACCAGGTAGAACTTAAAAGACAACTTTTGGCCAGGATTCTCTTTACGGGGATTTTATATATTCCCACTTGCATAGGGGATCTGTGACAACTCTTCACATATCTTGGAGTTCCTACTTTTCCTAGCTATTTGAGTAAATGACTAAAGTTCCTCTTGGGGACAGATTGCGGGAAATAACACAGGATATTCTTGGGGTATCACAGGGCCCTTCTTCTTGGGGATTGAACCAGGTATTGGAAATAGGCAAAGGATTGAAGTAAACTCTTCTAGTCTTTTGCTCCTTTTCGATCTTTGGATTGTATATATTTAGCAGTGCATTTACTGACTGTCTATCCACTTTGCTACTAGGATTCCATAGCCCCCTGTGGCTCCAGTCCCCTTGCCTGTCACTCCACTGTATTAGTCATTATGATAACTGTAACCATAACTTCTGGCAGTTAAGTACGGCCACCTGCTTCTGTTCCTCCATTAGAGAAGGGAGGTTGAAATCATCCATATTACCATCAACAAATTAACCACAATGACAACTCTCCCACCACTGTGGCAACTCTACAGCTATTTGACAGAGTAGAGGCTTTCCTATCTGGCCATAGAAGAGGGAATGCTTTGTTCTCTAGATTCCCAAGTAGAAAAGCATCAACACAGACTAGACGCGGTTCCTTTTATTTATTTTTCAACTGTTAGATGAGCATTAGGTCTGCCTTCAAATGGGGCTGGCTGGGAATCACTTTTTATTTGATGACTAAGAAATAAGAGATGAGATTTTCCTGCTTAGCATCATGGTACTGTAACAAATACCTGAAACAATCAACTTGGAGAGAGAAAATGTGTATTGTGGCTCATAGTTTTGGAGGTTTCAATCCAAGGTTGATTGATCCTAGTGGTTCTGGACCTAATGCAAGGAAGAAGAATGGCAGCATATGGCAAAACTCTTTGCCTCGTGGCAAGGACACAAAAAAGAGGAAGGAGAACAGACTAGGATTCTGATATCCCCTTCAAAGGCACTTCCTCAGTGACCAGAAGACCTCACGCTAGGTCCCAGCTCTTAAAGGCTCCACCACTCCACAATAGCAGCATGGGCTGAGGACCGAGCCTTTAACACATGGGTATTTGGAGAGCACTTATCCAAACCACAGAAAATACCTAAGCACACTAGAGGTGACTGGTATTCAACAGCTGGAGTTTTTCAGCCAAAATAATGCACAAGTCTTTTTTTTTTTTTTTAAACATGTATGGCTGGGTGCAGTGGCACATGCCTGTAATCCTAGCTTCTCCAAAGGCTGAAGCAGGAGCATTGTAAGGTAGAGGCCAGCCTGAGTAACTTAGGGAGACCTTGTCTCAAAATAAAAAATAAAATAGGGCTGAGGAAGTATCTCTGGGGTAGAGCAACTCTGGATTCAATCCCCAGTACCAGAAAAGTGAAAAAGCATATTTGTAAGAGCTAAGTACATTTTAAATTCAGGATTGGCTCCAAAAATTAAACTCTTGCATTAAAATCAAATTGTTTTATATTGTATTTCTACTTTAATAGAAAGATGACAAGGGAAAATATCTCTCCCTCATAATTATCTTCTGTTGGGTAGCTCTGAGTTTCATTGAGGAGGGAGAATTTCCCCAGGATCAAAAAAAAAAAAAAAAGGGAACATATCATATTTGCATTGAACATCTGTCTTCTCACTTACATTCAAGTTCCCCAAGATAAAGTTTCCATCTATCTATTCACTTCTTTATTACTATGTTTAACACAGTACCTAGCCACCTGACTTAGCATAGAGCCTGGCAATATCCATTTATTAATTGATTGATTATTCAATAAATACTGGATGAGTGATGAATGTATAGATGAATGTACTCTGTCAAATAAATTTATATCCTTTCTTATCCATTACCTCCTAGGTGTTTTTCCTCTTCATCTGTCCTAAACATATGTTTTCTCTTCAGTCCTTCTAATGGAAGAACCCAGGAAAACATGCTCAGAGGGCTGAGCTAGAGGAGCACATTAGATGGGAACAATCAGGAATTCTGCCTGCCTCAGAGGGATTCTGCTCACCTTCAGTGAGACAGACTCACATCTTCTCCCATTGCCCCATCTTCATCCTTCCTGGGTCACATGTCCCTTGTAATCTCTCCTTCTCAACAGCACCTGGTCCTAGGCTTAATACAGCAGAGGCGAAGAGTGGCATTTTCCAAGCTGCTCACTTTGGATGTAGCCCACACCGGCTTTTGTTCATTGATTTCAGCCTTCAGAGGCCCTGGGTTTCCTCTTGGGGCAACTTTTCAATCACAAACCTGATATTTTCAGAGAACCTACAGTTCTTCCTCTTATCTCATTTGATCCTCTCCTTTAAGGTATCAGATAAGATATGCATGAAAAGCTCAATGAGATTGGAAGACAAGGATTCTTCTCTGCCATTTATTAGTTGTGTCATGGAAAGTGGCTTTCTTAGATTCAGCACTCAACAAATATTTTAATGAGTGCCTTGAGGTGCAAGGGTTTAAATGCTGGAGGCACAATGGGACATCTGACAGGTTGAAGCTGTTTTCTCACAGGATTTTCATTGTCGTAGGACACAAGAAATGAAAAAGCAGACAAATTTGGGATATTAGTGAATATTAGTGAATTTGGGGTATTAGTAAATGCTCTAGAAAAAAATTAAAGGATGTTTTAAAAACACTCATCAGGGGCTCAGTGGTAGAGCACTTGCCTGGCATGTATGAGGCCCTGGATTCTATCCTCAGCACCACATATAAATAAATTAATTAATTAAATAAAAGACCCATTTACAACTAAAAAAAATTTTTTTAAAGCAATCATCAAGGGAAGATTTTGTTTGTTCTGTTTTGTTCTGTTTTTGTAACAGGAATTGGACCTACAGTAGTTCAACCACTGAGCCACATCCCAAGCCCATTTTTTTTTTTTTATTTTGAAACAGAGGCTTGCTAAGTTGCTGACGCTGGCTTTGAACTTGTGATCCTTCTACCTCAGCCTCCTGTGCCACTAGGATTACAGGTTGTGCCACTATGCCCAGCTGGGAAGATGTTTTGATTGGGAAGTCAGAAAAAGATCCCTCATGAAGAGGTGAAATTTTTCTGTATCTGAAAGACAAGGAGTCAACCATATGGAGCAGGTCAAATCCACCTTCTAGACAGAGGAAATAGATATTTAGAAGTGGTTACGAAGTTCTATAAAGGTATATTACCTTCACTGTTCCTAACAGTTCTTGTCATCAGCAAATCCCATTTTACAGAGGAAGTTTCTAAAGCCTAGGATGCGAAGTAACTAGCTCAAGGGTAAATTTTGTGTTCTTAGAAGAGTAAATATTTAACCTCTGGCTTTTAAAAGAGAATATTCTGCACCACTTACATCCTAGATACTTAGCTCAGGCCCTCATGATTCTGCCCCTGAGTTATTTCAATAGATTCCCAACTGGCCACTCAACATTCGTGCCCCATTTCTCTCACTCTCCGGTCCAACCCTATTTCATAGAGCATATGGAAGATGGCCAGAGTTATGTTCCTAATGCCCAAGTCTATTCATGGCCCCCCTTTTGCTTCAAACACCTCCTGTGGTTACCAGAAGTCAAAGGGATGAAGTCCAAGCTCTAATCCATCATTCAATCTATTTCACTTATTACCATTTCCCCTCACATTCTCCTTTTAACCTCAGGAAACCAAATGTCATGAATTTTGTGTCACTGTCTTTAAACATACTGTTCTCTTCACTGGCAAACTCTGGTCATCTTGGGATTACTCTCCCAAATGACATTTATTTTTTTTTCCCTTTTTTATTTATTTTTATTTTTATTTTTATTTTTTATTGGTTGTTCACAACATTACAAAGCTCTTGACATATCATATTTCATACATTAGAATCAAGTGGGTTATGAACTCCCACTTTTACCCCAAATACAGTTTGCAGAATCACATCGGTTACACATCACATTTTTACATACTGCCATATTAGTGACTGTTGTATTCTGCTACCTTTCCTAACCTCTACTATCCCCCTTCCCCTCTCCTCCCATCTTCTCTCTCTACCCCATCTACTGTAATTCATTTCCCTCCATGTTTGTTATCCCATTCCCCCCATAACCTCTTATATGTAATTTTGTATAACAATGAGGGTCTCCCTCCATTTCCATGTGATTTCCCTTTTTTTCTCCCTTTCCCTCCCACCTCATGACTCTGTTTAATGTTAATCTTTTCTTCCTGCTCTTCCTCCCTGTTCTGTTCTTAGTTGCTCTCATTATATCAAAGAAGACATTTGGTACTTGTTTTTTAGGGATTGGCTAGCTTCACTAAGCATAATCTGCTCTAGTGCCATCCATTTCCCTGCAAATTCCACGATTTTGTCATTTTTTAGTGCTGCGTAATACTCCATGGTGTATAAATGCCACATTTTTTATCCATTCATCTATTGAAGGGCATCTGGGTTGATTCCACAGTCTAGCAATTGTGAATTGTGCTGCTATGAACATCCATGTGGCAGTATCCCTGTAGTGTGCTCTTTTAAGGTCTTCAGGAAATAGTCCGAGAAGGGCAATAGCTGGGTCAAATGGTGGTTCCATTCCCAGCTTTCCCAGGAATCTCCATACTGCTTTCCAAATTGGCCGCACCCGTTTGCAGTCCCACCAGCAGTGTACAAGAGTACCCTTTTCCCCACATCCTCGCCAGCACTCATTGTTGTTTGACTTCATCATGGCTGCCAATCTTACTGGGGTGAGGTGGTATCTTAGGGTGCTTTTGATTTGCATTTCCTTGACTGCTAGAGATGGTGAGCATTTTTTCATGTACTTGTTGATTGATTGTATGTCCTCCTCTGTGAAGTGTTTGTTCATGTCCTTGGCCCATTTGTTGATTGGGTTATTTGTTTTCTTATTGTCTAATTTTTTGAGTTCTTTGTATACTCTGGATATTAGGGCTCTATCTGAAGTGTGTGGAGTAAAAATTTGTTCCCAGGATGTAGGCTCCCTATTTACCTCTCTTATTGTTTCTCTTGCTGAGAAAAAACTTTTCAGTTTAAGAAAGTCCCATTTGTTGATTCTTGTTATTAACTCTTGTGCTATGGGTGTCCTATTAAGGAATTTTGAGCCTGACCCCACAATCTGTAGATCAGAGCCTACTTTTTCTTCTATCAGATGGAGAGTCTCTGATTTGATATCTAGCTCCTTGATCCACTTTGAGTTGACTTTTGTGCATGGCGAGAGGAGGGGATTCAGTTTCATTTTGTTGCATATGGATTTCCAGTTTTCCCAGCACCATTTGTTGAAGATGCTATCCTTCCTCCATTGCATGCTTTTAGCCCCTTTATCAAATATAAGATAGTTGTAGTTTTGTGGATTGGTTACTGTGTCCTCTATTCTGTACCATTGGTCCACCCGCCTGTTCTGGTACCAGTACCATGCTGTTTTTGTCACTATTGCTCTGTAATATAGTTTGAAATCTGGTATCGCTATACCACCTGATTCACACTTCCTGTTTAGAATTGCTTTTGCTATTCTGGGTCTTTTATTTTTCCATATGAATTTCATGATTGCTTTATCTATTTCTACAAGAAATGCCATTGGGATTTTGATTGGCATTGCATTAAACCTATAGAGAACTTTTGGTAATATCGCCATTTTGATGATGTTAGTTCTGCCTATCCATGAACAAGGTATATTTTTCCATCTTCTAAGATCCTCTTCTATTTCTCTCTTTAGGGTTCTGTAGTTTTCATTGTATAGGTCTTTCACCTCTTTTGTTAGGTTGATTCCCAAGTATTTTATTTTTTTTGAGGATATTGTGAATGGAGTGTTTTTCCTCATTTGCGTTTCAGAAGTTTTGTCGCTGATATACAGAAATGCCTTTGATTTATTTGTGTTGATTTTATATCCTGCCACTTTGCTGAATTCATTTATTAGTTCTAGTAGTTTCTTTGTAGACCCTTTTGGGTCTTCTAGGTATAGAATCATGTCATCTGCAAATAGTGATAATTTAAGTTCTTCTTTTCCTATTTTTATGCCTTTAATTTCTTTCATCTGTCTAATTGCTCTGGCCAGTGTTTGACATTTACTGTGGAAAGTGTGTTGTTCTATGATCATCAGCAGCATGACACTTGTTCTGTTATAGTAGTTTCCATATTATTTCATACAATCATTTACTTGCCCAACTAGAATGTGAGACTTAAGGGTAGAAAACGCATTGTATTTCTTTTTGCATTCCTAATGCTCGTCTTAGCAATTGACTCTTAGTAAATGTTTGCAATTTTTTTGTGGACCAATGGCATGGAAAAAAATAAAATGAGTGAAATTAAAGGAACTGTCAAAACTTGTCCAGGTTTTCTTCATTAATTCAAAGATAAATTAATTATCTTTCTAAACATTGTGATTTTTTTTATATTTCAAAAACAGTCAATCCCAAAAAGTTACATAAACAATGCATATCTATTATCTTATTCTATTATATTCTAATATTTTGTTATTGCATTAGCCTTGACTTATTCAGTAAAAAAAGAATACAGTTACAGTGCTATTACATTTTTATTTCCTTATTCTTAAATGTGGTATTTCCTGTATTTTCATACAAATGTTGTATAATTGTACATTGTTTTTCATGATTACAACTTCTAGTGGTATTGTTTTACACATATTATTTAGCCAAATGCTTTTATTGTGTTGTTTTTTGACATTGTTTTTAAAATTTATCCTTTGAAATAAGCAACTCTAGACCATGATTTTTGACTATTGGATGCTAATTAATTTTAAGAATTTGTCATAATTCATTTCCTATTTTCCTGTCAATGAACATCTAGATTGCTTCATATTTAATATTATAAAAATGATGGACAATGCTGTACCTGTCTCCTTGTTTATTGTACAAATTGCTGAGTCAAGGGATATGTGCATCCTCAATTTTATAAGCTGTTACCAAAAAAACTCACTTAAATAGATCTACCAATAAATCCTACAGTGTGAGCATTGGATTACTTACATGTACATTAACAATACTGTCAAATTTATAAATGCTATATTGCAGTAAAATTTAGTTTACAAAAGAATTTACTTATTTCAAAGGTACAGTTGGGTGAATTTTGGCAAATGTAAACACCTCTATTAAAACAATTATAATTTAAATATAGACTCATTGAATCATTTCTTAAAATTTCCTGTGAACTTTTAATATCAGTACTGTCTCCCTGTTCTGGGTCCAGGAAACCGCTAATTAATTAATTAAATAAAAGACCTAATTAAATTTCTGTCATTACAGATTAGTTTTGACTTTTCTAAATTTTTAAAAATTTTTTTATTTCTTTTAATTAGGTATATATGACACCAGAATGTATTTTGATTCATTGTACACAATTGCAGTACAACTTTATATTTCTAGGGTTGTACACAGTGTAGCGTCACACCATATGACATTGTTTTTAAATGTGCAGTCAGACATGTAACTAGGGTAATGATGTCTATCTATTCTACCATCTTTCCTGCCCCTATGCACCCTCCTTACTCTTCCTCCCCTTTGCCCAAAGTTTCTCCATTTTTCCCATGCCTTCCCTCTCCCTCCACTTACCAGAAGAACATTTGGCCTTTGGTTTTTTGGGGATTGGCTTACTTTGTTTAGTATGATATTCTCCAACTCCATCCATTTACCTGCAAATACTATGATTTCATTATTTTTTATTGCTCAGTAATATTCCATTGTGTATATATACCAGAGTTTCTTTATCCATTCATCTATTGAAGGGCCTCTAGGTTGCTTCCACAGTTAGTTACTGTGAATTGTGCTGCTATAAATATTGATGTGACTGCATCACTGTAGTATACTGATTTTTAAGTCCTTTGTGTATAGACTGAGGAGTGGGATAGCTGGGTCAAATAGTGGTTCCATTCTAAGTTTTCTAAGGAATCTCCATACTGCTTTCCAGATTGGTTGCACCAATTTGCAGTCCCACCAGCAATGTATGAGTGTGCCTTTGCTCCCACATTCTCACCAACATTTATTGTTGTCTGTATTCTTGATAGTTGCCATTCTCATTGGTGTGAGATGAAATATTAGAGTAGTTTTGATTTGCATTTCTCTAATTACTGGAGATGTTGAATATTTTTTTATAAATTTGTTGATTGAATATATATCTTCTTCTTCTGAGAAGTGTCTGTTGGGCTCCTTAGCCCATTTATTGATTGGGTTATTTGTTTTTTTGGTGTTAAGATTTTTAAATTCTTTATATATCCTGGAGAATAGTGCTCTATCTGATGTATGTGTGGCAAAAATTTGCTCCCAAAATGTAGGCTTTCTGTTCACCTCATTGATTGTTTCTTTTGCTGAGAAGAAATTTTTTAATTTAAGTCCATCCCATTTCATATGCAGCAAAATGAAAACCCTTATCTCTCACCATGCACAAAACTCAACTCAAAGTGGATCAAGGACATAGGAATTAGTCTAAAATTTTATATCCATCATACATGAATGTATGTTGTCTGGCTTTTCACTTAGTATAATATAGCTTCTTTTTTTCCTGACCCATTTTTGTCTTAGGGTAATATGGACTGAAAAGTGTTTGACTGCCTTTATTTTCTGATAAACCTTAAAAAGTACTGGTATGTCATCTGGGCACAAAAAAGATCTTTATATACTGTTTATTAATTACAAATTTAAATTACTTCACAGATTTAGGGCTATTCAGATCTTCTTTTTTGAATGTTTAGGTAAATTGCATTCTCTAAGAAATTTGTCTATTTTCCCTAAGATATTTAAGCACAGATTTTTGTTTGTAATATTCTCTTACTGTTCTTTCAATGTCTGTAGGATCTGTAGTTGTATCCCTTTGCTGAAGATTTTATATTGTTAATTTGTGTCCTTATTAAAATTTTGATCAATAGAGCTAGATGTTTATAAATTTTATTGACCATTTCCCAAAAAAAGCAGCTTTAAATTTTGTTGATTTTTTTTCTGTTCTTTATTCTCAATTCCACTGATTTTTCTGAACCTATCTTTCTAATAAAATTTCCAGTAAAATTGGAAGATAGGGTGTCTTCCTGCAGAGCAAATGGAAGATTTGTTAACAGCATGAAAGAGAGATAATAGGTATTTCTAGAACAGAAGACAGATGTGTTTTCGGCCTATTATAAGAAATTTATATTCCCTAAGCGTAGGGTTTCTTTCATTTTCATTTTCACTGTGTGAAAATGTGTCACTAAAACTAAAACTAAAACTTATTTATGTCTTCATCCCATTGCTGGGAATCTCGAGTCTTCTGTGAAACCAAAGCTGGCTAAATTATTAGATGCATAGTGGGGTGTATTAGTCAGCTTTTCATCACTATAGCAAAATACCTCTTATGAAGAAGAGGTTTATTTAGCTCCAGTCTTGGAAGTTCAAAGACATAGTGCTGGCATACGGTCTCAAGATATTTTATTACATATACATGACTATTACTGAACTTAACATCTTTTCCTAAGTTTATTAGTCATTTGTACTTCATATCTTTGGCGTACATTCAAAATTGGGTTATATTTTTCTTATCTATTTATATGAATACTCAAAATATTCTGGTGCTAATTCTTTGCAAATTTTATTATTGCATATTTCTTCTTCAAATATCTTGTTACTCTTCTCATTTTACAATGCATTTTGTTTAATAGATCTTTAAAAATTTGAATAAGTATATTAATTTTATGGTGAGTTTTTTGTGAATTCTTTTGTCTTATTTAATAATTCTTTGCTATAGTTTCTTTAAAAAGGTGTAGAGCTTTATTCCTGACATTTAGGGCTGTAATCTACTTATAATTGAATTTTGTGTATAGTGTGTGGTAGGAAAGTAATTTGATTTTTTTCTTAAAGTATATATAATTATGCTTATAGTATCTATTTGGCTAATCCATATTTACCCTACTGATCTACAATGCTATGCTTGCCATATATTAAATTTTCATACATACATGATTCTTTTCCTGAACTGTATATTTTTAACATTGATCTATATGTCTATAGGTGGTAGCGATAATGCCATATGGTTTTAATTACTAGAGCTTCATAATAAATCTTGACATCTGGTAGATTAAGTCTTGGTCCTTTGAATTCAATAAAACAAACCAGTAAGATTTGGTTTTGAGTGACTTGGATTCATAAATTAATTATGGAGATCTGACATCTTTATCATACTGAGCCGATCCAATCATTAACTTGATAAATATCTCCATTACTTGGATTTTTTTAATGTTCTTCAATAATGTTTTTACATTTTCCTAAGAGAGGACATAGGCATCTTTTCATCACCCTTATTCCTATGTAAGTTAAAGTTCTTAACCACTATGTGAACGGGATCTGTATTTTTATTACATTTCTTATTGTAGCACTTATCTAGAAATGTATCTGATTTTTTGTATGTTTATCTTCTATGTGTCAACTTTGTCAAATTATTTAATTTATCTGATGTAGTGTCTATGGATCTCTTGGAATTTTTTACAAGACAATTATAGTTGTCTTCATAATTTTTATTTCTTCCTCTCCCCCACCTCTCTTCCCCCTCCCCCTCTCCCCCTCCCCCTCTCCCTCTCTCCCCATCTCTTTTTGATATAGGGTCTTTTTATGTTGTACAGGCTGGCCTTGAACTCCCGGGTTCAAGGAATTCTCCTACATCAGTCTCCCAGGAACTACAAGCATATATATGCTACTGTACCTGGCTCTATTCCTTCTTAAAAATTTTTATCTTTTTCTCTTCTAGTTACCTTGGTTAGAACTCTTACTCTCTTACTATAATTCTGATTATAACCAGATATAATTCTGTTGTCTCACCATCAAGTAGGATGATTAGTAGGTTTTAGTAAATACTTTCATGAACTTCCTTTTGAATTAGTGTTGCTTAGGAGATTTTTTTTTAAATCCTCAATGAGTGCTGAACATTTTAAATGCTTATTCTACATTGATTGAAATAGTTGCCTTTCTTTTTCTTTTGGAGGATGTGAATATAGTTTAGAATAGAGTAGATTTTCTGATAGTGAACCATCCTTCTTCCTGATTTTTTTTTAATTCACTTGAAATCCACATGTGAATATTTTATTTAGTATTTTTGCATCTGGATCTGTTTTAACTTTACATAGGGACCATTTTGGTTTCACTCCAATTTAATGGCTTCTGGCTTATTTTAGATTTCTATTTTTTCTTCAGTCAACTTTGGTAACTTATATTTTTCTTGAAACGTGTCCATTTCAACTAAGTTTGCAAATGTGCTCACATGAAGTTATTTCTTCGTAATCATTCAATTCTTTATGCTAAATTATCTTTGTAAGAAATATTTGTGTATTTTTGTGGTGGTTGGAGTATTTATATGTTTTTCTCATGAAAGTGATATTAGATGGAATTCACTACCAGCCTCCCCCTACAACACAGCTGCCCAACTCAGGACTGCTTTCATGAAGTTGTTCACCACAACTCCTGTTCCTTTGAAACATGACCTGGTGCTCTACGGTGGAGGGAGGTATTACTGTCTCCTTCAAATGGTTAAAAATTGTGGGCTCAGGGAGCTGAACAAAGCTTCCCACCTGAAAACCTATTTAGTATGGGACAAGTTTTTAAAACCCAAACTCGGGGCTCTTTCCATAATGGTGTTCTTTTCCAGTGTGTGACCACCACCTACAGCACAATCACCTAAAATATTTGATTAAAAAGTATTCTCATTTGTAAGTCCCACTCCAGATATACTGAATCAGAATTTCTGGAGGAGGGATTGGGACCTAGAAATCTGCTCTGTAAACAAATTCCAGAGGTGCTACTTATCATTGAAGTTTGAGAACCTTTGTATCTATTAGAGTGTTTTTATTTTTAAGTCATTTGATGAAGAAGAATACTTAATAAGTCATCTGGTCCTGAATTTTCATACCTGATGGCTAGCTTTTCTGGCTCAGAAAATTATAAACCAAGTTATCATGCATTTATCCCATTGAAATGATTTTTTTTAAAAGTACATTACTGACTCCAGTGGCTTCAGTGTTATACAGTGAAAAATATTCAAAACAGGACATGCTGCAACTGGCTGTTAGCCCCAACTGCACACATGGTACCAGGAGCTGTACAGACTTGGGGTCATGGAAATATTAGCAAAGGAAATGCAGTAAGAAAACGGATGTAAGAATGGACAGCTGCAAAGTTCCATATTACAATAAGAAATAGTATACTAAATTTTCAATAAAGAAATCTTTTTTTATAATAAATTCTTATCAGCTAAAAGTCTATTTTTTTCTCTTTAATCTGTGCTTTAGTTTTCCTCTCTTTTGCATTTCCTAGATTTCTTTCTAGATAATCAGAAGTTCCTGTATGCTGATTTTGCTGGGAAGGGATTAAAGAAGAACACTATCTCTTCTTTATTCTTTACCGTTAATCACAAGAGACATCCTCTCTTCCCTCCGTTCAGGCATTGATATGATATCTCATTCATATGTTGATTTAGCAAGTAGATCCTGGGCTTCAGACACTGTGCTGGGTGATGCTGGTCATCCCTTGAAGTTTACTGGGGGGAAATATAAGGAACTACAATCAAAGGTCAAAACTGTAAAGGAAAAAAAGGTGACTTTCTTGCTGAGAGAATTAGGGACTTTTTTTTAAGAACAGGAGAAGACTAGAGGGTGAGTTGTTGGGAGCACCAGGCTGCCTGGGTGAGAATCTTGTCTCTGTTGCCTTCTTGTTGTACACTCTGCATCCCTTTGTGTCTTGATCTGTTACAGGAGGAAATCATTGGAAAGAATAATTTTATTAGAAATAATGACCATAAATTGTGTCATTTTATGAAGAAATGTTCAACATCTCTAGCAATTGGAGAAATTGTATGTCTTACAACAACTTGGGGGTTGGGAGTTGTAACACATACTCTTGCTTTTATGTATGTATGAATTGAAGGGTAAAGACTTTCTTGGTAGGAGACAGGGAAATGGGGAGGGTAGTAAAAAGCTACGGGAAGGTGAGGGAAAAAAGATGTACAGGTATTCATTGAAAGTCTCCCAAGTGAACCCCAGCTGCCCTCAGAATGATGAAGAATCTGGTAAGTTTTGGTAATGGCTTTCAGTCTACTATGTTCTCCTTAAAAGGTATATCCTGGTTATTTTATGAGATTCTGGGGTGGGATTTTAGAATAAAACAATTGCATTTTTAAAAATTTATTTATTTTTATTTGTTATACATGACAGTGGAATGCATTTCAATTCATAGTACACAAATGGAGCACAATTTTTCATTTCTCTGGTTGTACACAAAGTAGACTCACACCATTCATGTCTTCAGACATCTACCTAGAGTAGTGATGTCCATCTCATTCGATCATCTTTACTACCACCATGCCCCCTCCATTTCCTCCCTCTCCTTTGCCCTATCCAAAGTTTCTCCATTATTCTCATGTCTGTCCCCCCCCCCCCCATTATGGATCAGCATCCACTTATCAAAGAAAACATTCAGCCTTTGGTTTTTTGGGATTGACTTACTTCACTTACCACTATCTTCTCTAACTCCATCCGTTTACCTGCAAATGCCATGATTTTTTAATTTTTTATTGCTGAGTAATATTCCATTGTGTGTGTGTGTGTGTGTGTGTGTGTGTGTGTGTGTGTATATATATATATATATATATATATATATATAGTTTCTTTATCCATTCATCTATTGAAGGGCCTCTAGGTTGCTTCCACAGTTTAGTTACTGTGAATTGTGCTGCTATAAACATTGATGTGAATGCATCACTGTAGTATGCTGATTTTTAAGTCCTTTGTGTATAGACTGAGGAGTGGGATAGCTGGGTCAAATAGTGGTTCCATTCCAAGTTTTCTAAGGAATCTCCATACTGCTTTCCAGATTGGTTGCACCAATTTGCAGTCCCACCAGCAATGTATGAGTGTGCCTTTTCCTCTACATCCTCACCAACACTTACTGTTGCTTGAATTCTTAATAACTGCCATTCTGATTCGAGTGAGATGAAATATTAGAGTAGTTTTGATTTGCATTTCTCCAATTGCTAGAGATGTTGAACATTTCTTCATATATTTGTTGATTGATTATATATCATCTTCTGAGAAGTGTATGTTCAGCTCCTTAGCCCATTTACTGAATGGGTGGTTCGTTTTTTTGGTGTCAAGTTTTTTGAGTTCTTTATACATCCTGGTGATTAGTGCTCTATGTTATGTACATGTGGTAAAAATTTGCTCCTATTCTATAGCCTCTCTCTTCACCTCACTGTTTGCTTCTTCTACTAAGAAGAAGCTTTTAAGTTTGAATCCATCCCATTTATTGATTCTTGGTTTTATTTCTTGTGCTATAGGAGTCTTGTTAGGGAAGTCGGGGCCTTATCTGACATGATGATGATTTGGGCCTAGTTCTTCTACTAGGCACAGGATCTCTGAAGTAATTCCTAGGTCCTTGATCCACTTTGAGTTTTGTGCATGGTGAGACATAGGAGCTTAATTTTATTTTGCTGCATATGGATTTCCAGTTTTCCCAGCACCGTTTGTTGCAGAGACAATTTTATCTCCAATATGTTTTTTGGCACCTTTGTCTAGTATGAGATAATTATATTTATGTGCGTTTGTCTCTATGTCCTCTATTCTGTACCATTGGTCTCCAAGTCTATTTTGGTGCCAACATCATGCCATTTTTGTTATTATTGCTCTTTAGTAGTTTAAGGTCTAATATAGTGATGCCACCTGCTTCACTCTTCTTGCTAAGGATTGCTTTGGCTATTCTGGGTCTCTTATTTTTCCAAATGAATTTCATGATTGCTTTTCCTATTTCTATGTGGAATGTCATTGGGATTTGATTGAAACTGCATTAAATATATATAGTGCTTTTGGTAGTATGGCTATTCTGACAATATTAATTCTGCATATCCAAGAACAAGGGAGATCTTTCCATTTTCTCAGGTCTTGTTTAATTTGTTTCTTTACTGTTTTATAGTTTTAATTGTAGAGGGCTTTCACCTCTTTTGTTAATTTGATTCTCAAGTAATTTAATTCTTTTGAGGCTATTATAAATGGGGTGGTTTTCCTAGTTGCTCTTTCAGATGATTTGTCACTGATATACAAATGCATTTGATTTATGGGAGTTCATTTTATAACCTGCTACTTTGCTGAATTTATTTGTTAGTTCTAGAAGTTTTCTGTTGGAATTTTTTGAATCCTCTAAGTATAGAATCATGTAGTGGGCAAATAGTGATATTTTGAATTATTCTTTTCCTATCTGTATCCCTTTACTTTTCTTCATCTGTCTGATTGCACTGACTACAGTTTCAAGAACTATGTTAAATAGAATTGGTGAAGGAGGGCATTTCTGTCTTGTTCCAGTTGTTAGAGGGAATGTTTCCAATTTTTCTCCATTTAGAATGATGTTGGCCTGGGGCTTAGCATAGATAGCTTTTACAATGTTGAGATGTGTTCCTATTATCCATAGTTTTTCTAGTGTTTTGAGCATGAAGAGCTGACTGAAACAGTGTGTTACTCAATACTAGAGGTATTCATGTTAAGATGGGCTGAGATAGTTAAAACACATTTACGTATCTGACTATATGAGACGAATTTTAGGGTTTCTCCATCTTTTGTACTTTATGAGTCTAGGTAGAGAATATACCACTAGAAAAGTTTTTAAAAAGATGAGAATAATTTCACAGTGATTCCAATAAAAGTCAAGGTAATCCCCTGTAAATAAATAAGAATAGATGTATCATTCACACAAGTCCATAATAGTTTGAAATTTTTTTACTTTGGAATGAGTTATTTTCTAACTTTTGTGAATTGCCTACCTATCTGTTGATGCTATTATAAATAAACGGACAACAATCTCTGTCTTTGGGGAGCTTATAGTGAAGTGGGAGAGGAAGGAGACAGATGTTAAGCAATAACTAAAGAAAGTTGTAGAGAATATCAGATGATGGTGGAGTGGTAAATAAAGCAGGAAAGGAAACAGGGACCTTTGGGGTAAAGGTGGGAGAAGGCCATTTTCAATAGGGAGGTCTGGAAAGGCCTCAGGAAGGAGGGAAAATGAAGTCAAAATTAAAAGCAGTCTAGCAACCACAGCAAGCCAGGCATGTATTTGCTAACAGGAAAAATATTCCAGGCAGAAAAACTAGCAAGGGCAGAGGCATCGAGGTAAGCTTGCTATGCTTGATAAAAATAACCAAGAGTCCAACGTGGCTGAAGAAGGGAAAGCAATCGTCACCAAAGCTGGAGGGGTCACACTGAGAGTCTCAGCCTTAAGGTATTATATGAGGCTTATTAGGGCTTGACTTTGACTCAAGAAGAGGTGGGAGCCATTGGAGGCTCTTGTCAGAGGAGGATGGGGCCTGACTCATATTTTAGAAACCCAATCTGGCAATAATGTGCAGAATAGAGCTGGAAGCTACACATATTCTAGATCTATTTAAGCAGTTGCATAAGTTCTCATCCCCTAGTTCCCACCCAGGATCATCTTTCCACTTTCTATGGAGTTTTTGTTTTGTTTCATTTAAAAAAAACAAGCTTATTGAGATACAATTGATATAAAATAAGTTGCATGTATTTAAAACATATGAAATCATTAATATTGACAAGAGTATGTACCCATGACACGGTCACCATAGATGAGATAGAGAAATCTCTATTATTCCCAAGTCTTGTTCATAGAGTGTGGTTTTCATTTTATTAATAATAGCATCTCCCAGTTGCTGTTTTAAGGATGAGGCGGAGTGGGTGGTGTGTGGAATACAGGCAGTGGCCATTGTTCTCATTCCTGGCAAGGACTCGGTTGTCATTCCACATACTGGTAGGCTGGATTTCCTTCCTCTTTTTGCTCACTTTAGGAATACCTAGAAGGGTATTTATAGGGCCAATTTCAACTATTCCAAAAATTTCCTTGCAGCGTTTTGAAAAGGTGTGGCCTAGTGTTCTGAGCAGAAAGGGAGGCAACCCATATTTTATGTGGCAAATATTTTTTGCCAAGATTGTTTGTTGGATATACATTCAGTCTCTTGTAGCTATTTTAGTCCTGTTACTGGGAAAGCAAACTGTTTGATTTGGAATTGCTCAAGTTTCTAACAGACAAATCTAAGCCAATTAAATTGGATGAAAAAAAAAAACGTGGCAGAAGAAGGAAATTTCCTCCCCTGAGGAATAAAGACATTCCAACTTCTATTTTATTATGTTTGGCAATAATTTCCCCCTTGAAACTAATTAAGAAATGTGGGTGGGTTATTTTTAACTTCCTTAATTTTACCTTTGATTCTCCTCCTATCTTATCCCCACCCCATCTCTGAATTTACTGGGGGAGGAAAAATTCCTAAATGACTTAATAACATACCTGGCCAGGATTATCCACAGTCCTTGGCTTTCCCTTCTGCTCAATGTGCTCCTCTCCAAGTTCTTTCCCACTCCCAGCCAGATGATGGCTTTCTCTCCCTGGATTCTGCACCACCTCCTTGAGTATCTTATGGCATTTATTATTACTGAGAGAGCTGAGCAACAGTCATTTTCTCGAGTCCAGATCCATTAACTAACCTGTTATTTGTGAACATTTTGTCTATAACTTTTTAGTGAACATCATCTGTATCAGTTAGTATTCTAGCAAGAAACATGTGACACATAATTAGATGATTTGCAAAGAATTCATGTAAGAAAGACATATAAAAACATAATGAATGTAGAAAATTTAGGAAAAATTTAGTTTATAATCCTAGAGATGGGAATTTATGACTGGCTCTCTTAGTCTGTTTTCTGCTGCTATAACTTAATACCTGAGGCTCAGTACAGAGCAGATTTATTTCTCAGGGTTTTTTGAGGCCAAGAAGTCTATTCTGGAAGTCAATGTCTGGCATTTGGTGATCTGAGGAGAACCTTTTACTGCATCATCCCAAAGCAGAAACGTGGAAGGCCAAGAGTAAAGGAAGCTGAGCTAATCCTTTTTTTTTTTTTTTTTTTTAACCAGGACTAGCTCCCAGGGAAAGTTAATCCATTCTTGGGATAATGGCATCAATTCATTTGTAAAGGCAGAACCCTAAAGACCTAATCACCTTTGAAAAGTCCTGCCTGTCTTGGAGGATCTTGAGTTCAAAGCCAACCTCAGCAAAAGCAAGACAGTAAGTAACTCAGTGAGACACTATCCCTAAATAAAATACAAAATAGGACTGGAGATGTGCCTCATTGGTCGAATGTTCCTGAGTTTAATCCCCAGTACCAAAAAAAAAAAAAAAAAAAAAAAAAGAAAGTCCTACCTCTCAACATTGTTGCATTTGGAACTAAATTTCTGACTCATTAACTTTGTTGGAGACATTCAGACCATAGCAAGGCACCCAGAGCTGGAGGAAACAGGACCAGAGGGGTTCCTGAGAGAGACAGAGATAGAGTTAACTTTGTGACTTCTGTAACTACTAAACAAGATGAACCTTTATGTCAAGAATCTGTGAGGAAAAGGACACTAAGATAACCAACAAGTCAGGGGTTGCAAGGTAATTCACTTTGGCTTAAGTAAAAAAAAAAAAAAAATAACTCCAAAGAGGCTAATAAAATTTTTGAAAAGGTATAGCAGGAAATGATCCATATCAAGAACATGGAAAGAAAATTAAGAATATATGTATAATGGGCATATGAAGATACGAAAAAGGAAAAACCAACTAATGAAATCTTAACATGAAAAAATATAGCTATTAAAATTGCTTTAAATTCTCACTAGATGGTTAAAATTCTTCTTTGAACAATACTGACTATAGCAATAAGGTTTTAAGGATAAGGATATAGTCCCCAAATAGCTTAAATAAATTTGGAAGGTGTTAACATGTTTTACATGTGTCCTGTAGGAGTATATACATCTAATAAGTCCAAAGAAGTTCCATAAAACATTGTTGTAAGAAAAAAAAATTGAAGATAGGCTGGACAAGAAATTTCTACCCAGATATGTCTTTTAATTAAAGTGATCTCTAATGCTAATAAAATAAATGTCAATAAATATATCAAAGACAAAGAAAACATTTTAAATTCAACTGAATAAAGAAGAAAGATTACCTACAAAATTTGGCAATGATTCTGATAGCAGACTTATATCAACAGCAAGGATAGCAGACTTAAATCAACATATTGAGGGAAACAGTCTCTTAAAAGCAAGCTATTATGATAAACCATTATTCAAAAAGGAAAGGGGAAAACACAAGTTCAGGCATGCAAAGAGTAAGATCTTACTAAAAGAAGTGGTAAAATATATATGTCAGCAAGAAGGAAGGATTTATCCTAGGAATGAGATAATAGTGCAACAAAAGTTTGGCAAGATCTTTTCTGGGAAAAAAAGTTAGCACACTCCTGAATTATTGGAGAAATGTCATAAAGTTGGCCTTAGTCTCCAAACGTTTCTGTAAACCTATGATCCTGATTAAAAATTTTAAAGGATTTTTTTTTCAAAATGAAAACTTAAGATGATTATAAAATTCATTTGGAAGTTAAGAACACAGGCTAAACAAAATAATTTGAAGAAGAAGAATGTGATTGCACTTCTGGCTACCAGTCATATAGCCATTGAAACAGTATGGAATAGGACCAGGAATAGAGAAGAATAGCAACAGGACCAATTAGAAATCTTGGAAGGAGATAGAATAATTCATAGATATGACGTGTGTAATACAAAGGGTGTTTTGTATTCATGGAAAAACATGTTAACAATGTGAATATTTGTAAAATCCTTGCAGTACATATTTATCTTTTGCCATTCTTTATATATATATTTGAACTTGGAGGAGCATAATAAGAAGTCAGAGTCTTACCAAGCTATCTTTTCTTATCATTATCTAACAATAATATGATATACTGATTTGTGCTGGTCTTATTCCTTAATTGGGAACTCAGAAAGAGCTGGTGGGGAGGAAACTGTAATTAAGTAATAGCTAAAATCTTATCTGTGAAATCAGAGTAAGAGTCGTACCACTGCATGGTATTGCTGTGGTGTTTAAACAAGTCATGCATGTGAAATTCTAAAAGCGGCTTGGTCTTCACAGAGGTCAGCTATCAGGATTATTACTGCACCACGCTTATTCCTTGTTGAGCTGTTGTGTTGCAGGTAGAGTCTTGGTCAGAACTTACAGACCTCAGTCATTGTGCCACTCACAAATAATTTAGAATAGGATGTAAATGAATCCAAATCCTTCCCTATCATCAGTTTTGAATACTGGGAGCTGAGACTGCTGTACTATAATGTATCTAGATAATGTAACACATTTCTAGACTTGGGCACTAATGTTCATTAAAGTCAACAAATTTTTTTCCTAGTTCTAAGCTTGGAGTTACATATTCACATTAATCTATAAATAATTATTTTTTTCATCCATTTATGGTGTTTACATCATCAAATAAAAGTTTCTTCCCACATTCATTACTTCGCTCAGCTACATATGTTTTTCCAACTCGATTTTGTTTGATGCTGTTGAAAGTAATTTGGAGCTGGATAAGGTTGCATGTTCCTGTAATCTCAGCCACTTGGAAGATAGAGGCAGGAGGAACAAAAATTCTACGCCAACCTGGGCAACTTAATGAAAGCTTATCTTAAAATAAAATTTAAAAAGGGCTGGGATGTAGCTCAATGGTAGGGGGTTTGCCTAGCATGCATGAGGTCCTGGGTTCAATCCTTAGTACCCCGTGGTGGTGTGTGTGTGTGGATATAAGGTGCATTATTCCATTTCTCACATAATTTCTTTCTGTGTCATTAAGAATAAAAAGTAACTGAGGCCTTCCAAGAATCAAAGGGAATACATTGACACAGGCTTTCTCCCAAAATTGTTGTGGATGGATCTTTAGTTCAATGCCAAGATGGTTATGATGTGTCTGTCAGCTGTCATCTTGGTGCCTGAGTACAAGTGTGGGCTTGAGAACTTGTTGGCAATGACTCCTATGCCAGGGTGCTAGAATTTATGTACCCCACCATGCTTTGTTTCCTTAGCAACAACAGTGCTGTGTATTTTTCAAAGGGAACATACCCAGTATTCCATAGAGGATCATCTTCTTGGATAGAATGTTCTCAACAAGTAAATGGATTGGAAACCTATCATAGAGTATTCCTAGTTTTATATATATATATATATATATATATATATATATATATATATATATATATATATATAATGACACTTAAAATATATATATATATATAAAATATGTAACAAAGATACATGAAGCAAAGACCCTGAACTTCAGTGTCACAAATCTCTAATGAGAAAGAAAAAAACCACAGAAATATGTTCAAGAGTCATAATTAGTTCAGGAGACATCAGGTAAAACTTCACAGACAATTCTGACACATAACCAGGGATGGAGTTCATCCAACAGATATGGTCAAAAAGCACAACATATTCAAAAGCATTGACTTAGGAAATAAAGTACTATTTTTGAAAATTAAAAAAAGCTTTTCACACATTTTTTAAAACTTTCTTACTCACCCTAAATACATATGTATATATTTTAAATATAAATATTTTCCATTTATCTTGTATTGATTAACTTGCTGCATAAAAAAATTACCCTCAAACTCAGTGGCTTAAAACAACAGTGATTTGTTATCGCTCATCTTTCTGCAAATCCCTGGAGATCTGTTGACAATGGATCTAGGTTGGGCTTTCCTAGGGCAGCTCTGCTCCATGTGACCCATGGACTGTCTGAGCATGTTCTTCTCATGGTGATGGCGGATGTGTAAGAGAGTAAGAGGGCACCTGGACGGCTTCTTCAACCTAGTTCGTGTGGGTACACCTTCAGTGTCTAAAGCAAGCTACACAGTCAGGCTTCAAGTCAGGGGACAGGGACACATACCCATCTGTGATGAGGCTACGTAAGTATGTGCTGTTAACGTGGCTGAAAAACAAGGCTATGGACAGACCCTCCTTCCTACCTTCAGCAAGTGTTTCCAGTAGCTTACAGCAAAAGGTATAGAAGAGGTCTGTTCCTATGGGGCTAGTCTATAAGACACCTTTTCAATAGAAAAGCCAGGCCACAGGACATTCTTGCCATTGGCAATGGGCATGAATTTTGAGAAACCTTATAGTCAAGGCAAAAAGGGAAAGAAAATAAGATGTCTGAGAAAATAAACAACGCTGATTTGTAATGAAAACTAAATGATTACATGTTGTATTCAGTTTTCTTTCCTTCTTTTGGTTTCTTTCTGTCTCTATGACTAAGAGATCTGACAAGAATGTAGAAGAGGACAAGTTTACTTTGGCTCATGGTCATGGTCAGTGGACTCCATAGCTCTGGGCCTGAGGTGAGGCAGAACTTCAGGCCAGAAGGGCATGGTGGAGGGATGTGGCTCAGGTATGGCAACCAGGAAACAGAGAAAGAGAAAGCTCTGCTCAACAGGGACAAAATAGAAACCCCAATATCATGCTTCCAGTGACCCACCTCCTCCAGCTACACCCAGTTACCACCCATTAATCCATATCAGTGGATTAATCCACCCAGTAGATTACGACTCTCACAATCCAACCATTTCACCCGTGAACATTTCTGTGTTATTTCACATGAGCTTTCAAGAGACACCTCATATCTAAACCATAACACATGCATATATATATATATATATATATATATATATATATATATATACTATATATGTGTGTATACATATATATACACATATACATATACATATAACTTGCTAATGTATTTATTTCAGATGCATACATTCACATATGTCCCATGTGAAAAGGAAACTAGTTGTTCATGTTTAACAAGAGAAATTCTTAGCCTAAATAATCTTGTACATGTCCATTCCTTATTCTTTCTCTCTTGCTAATACCATTTTTACTTAAAAAATAAAAATTGAAGTCTGAGAATGTTTTCCCTGCCACTCAAAAGAAACATTTGTGCTTCTGGTCTTTTAACCATGAGGAACAGACCAACCTCTTTACCTCTGAAGAATACCCAGATTTTCAGCCAAGAGACCAGACAAAGATAACCAGGCAGATATTTTTCCACTGCTTGTGTCTGACTGGATGACAAAGAAGTCTGGTACTTAAGCCAAGTTGTCTGCCAACATTTCACTTTTTTCCCTTGTTGTTACTTGCTTGGTCTCAAGGAAAGAGCAGAGCAAAACAGTCTTTGGCAAAATATGGACGATTTTCCTCCCACTTAATAAATATTTAAGTCTATTTGTTGCCTCACATTCTGCCCAGAGTTGGTATGAGAACCAGTTTGGCTATTTCATACAGAAACAAACACTTAGACGTGTGCCTTTGGGCTAAAATCCGAAACAATGGTGATGTCTTGTCTGTATGTACTGTTTTCAACTTTTTCAAACAAGTGGTAACATGGTGAGGCTGAGAGGTCTGGGTCTGGGATGGCCTCTGATGGCATCCTAGTTACTTACTCTGTGTGAAACCGAAGCATTAGTTCAGATATTTAAGTCCTGATTTCTTCATTTGTAAAAGTGACGACAATGGCATCTATCTTGAAGCCTGGTGATAAGGATTAACGCTGAGTGTGTGTGTGTGTGTGTGTGTGTGTGTGTGTGTGTGTGTGAGGATCAGAGTGGTAGCATGCATTAGGTGCTAACAGAAGTTAAAGCCCTTTCCCAGATGAAGTCAGTAGGACTGTGCCTCATTCATTAACTCAACACTCACTAAGAACCTGTGATATGTCAAACAGAGTAATTAAAAAAAATAAAAAATAAAAAAAAATAAGAAAGATGAAGCACAGAACTACAATATAATTTCAGTGCTCACTTGGGGGAAGATTCAGGACCAGAAGATGCATCTCCTGGCTCTCAGCCCTTCATTTACTCTACTGTGTATCTGCATTCATTCACTCACTCATCCGTCCATCCATCCACTAATCATCTGCCCCCTTTATGTTAAACGCTGTCCTAGACACCATACATTTAAGTAGGTAAGAGAAACCCTCATTAAGCTTAGAGTCTAGAGGGTAATAAAGAAAGAAAATCAATTTTATGACCTTTTAATAAAACTTTTTAATAAAACAAAGAATTTGGTGAACGATCAGGAGAGAAGATCAAAAGTGATTTGGAGGATAATGACTTTCCTCACAGTTCTTTCTGGGAGCTCCTCATGAACACCAAGGTCTGTTGAGACTTGGGCCTTTCTAGATGGAACACTTTTCTAAATGAATTGGTAAGTTTCTGCAAGAAAGCTTTACATAGTAAATCTATAGTGGGAAGTTTAAGCCAAGCTTCTACAAGCTCTTCAAGGAGATAGAACAGTGAAAATTCAATATTTCCTGTTAACTGAAGTCTTTGGTAAGAGAAAGATTATTATCATGACAAGTCTATAAACACTTTGTCCCTTCTGCTTTAATTGCTTTCTCTCTTTGACCTTCTCCAACTCCATCCTTCTTTTAACTGACTTTGCCTACTCATTCTTGATTTCTTTTCTTTTTTTTTTCTTTTAACTCAGGAGCATTTGACCACTGAACCACATCCCCAGCCCTATTTTGTATTTTATTTAGAGACAGGGTCTTTCTCACTGAGTTGCTTAGCACTTTGCCATTGTTGAGGCTGGCTTTGCACTTGGTATCCTCCTGTCTCAGTCTCCCAAGCTGCTGGGATTACAGACATGTGCCACAGTGACCAGCTTCAATCTTAATTTCTAAACTGAGGTGTTACTTCTTCTAGGAAAGTTTTGCAGACTTTTAGTTATTTATTTGGCTACCTTCAGAGTAATTTCCCATCTGAAATAATTGTAGTCAAAGCCACCAGATGTGTAGTTGTTCAGGTTTTACACTGCACTTTCTAATCTATATGACTGGCACCCCTAATGTCTCAAAATGTGCAAACTACACGGTTGTAGGAGGAGCCTGATTTCAATCAAGTAGAGAAATTCCTCCTTCCAAAAATGTGCCTTCAATTTTAAAAGATTCTTAAAATAAATAATTTTAAATACTATTAGCTTTGAAATTTGAACATGCACACTGTAAGAAACACATTTGTGCAATATAAAGGAGTCTCTCTCTCTCTTACCCTCTCCTTTTCTAGGCTACTCCTCAGTGGTAATTGTTATTAACAATTCCTTGTTTATCTTTTATCTCCAGCAGTGGTAATTAGACACTTAAGAAGTGAAAATGATTAGCATTTAAAAATAAATAAGCTCTTAGTATGTCCCCACGTTCACATCAATTACAAATTCTCTTCTCTCTGCCTGGAATTCCCATTCCTTCCTGGCTTTCTGATAAACTCCATTTTATCATTCAATCTCAGTGAAGACATTTATGCCCATTTAAGCTACACACAACATCCCCACTCAACTCTTCTGACTTTCAGGTCCATACATGCACCTTCCAAATCCCTTATATCTCAAAATACTTTAAACTTAGCACGCTTGAAAACAAATCCACGACTTCCCCAGCTAACCTTCTTCTTTTCTGGTTATACCTGTCAGGAACCGACTACCTTCTATCCAGGTAAGTGAATCAGAAAGCTGGGTGTCCTCCACCACACTTCCCTGTCCCTCACCCTCACGCTCTGCCCAGCTCCATGTTCTGTCAATTTTGCCTCTCATTTTCTCTTGAATCAACTCACTTCTCTTTGCAGTTAAACCACTATCAACATAGTCCAAGTCACCATTAGTTCTTGTCTGGACTAGGGTTCTAACTTTCTGATACACTGGTATCCAATGCCATACCCTGATCCATTTTATACTCTGCAGGCCAAATTCTCTTCTGGAAATGCTCTTCCAGGTGTCACTGCATCTCTACAAAACTTTCCTCTCACAAACATATTTGTAGCATCCTTTTACAGCTCATGAGGCCCTGTGTGAACTGGCTCCTTCCAAACTCTAACCATGCCCTTCCTGCACTTATTGTATCTTTTAGTCACCCTGTGCATCTTTCAGTTTGCTGCAACAGTTGGCCAAAGAATAATTAAACAGAGGAACCAGTGCAGTGCAGCAGGTTTGTGATAATAACATTTGGATCCTTATTAAGGAGGATGCCCTATGCCAGGTAAGCCAAGGGAACAGCTTGGATATGGTGTGGGTGCCCTTACAGTATGGTCCAATCCTTCTGATCTCTTTCTGTGTCTTTCTCCCAATATGGACTCAAAGACAGCAGAATTCTGCAGTATTCATATTTGGAATTGGACTCTCCATACCGTTTTGCAGAAAATTCTTAGACTCACCTCCTGCTTTTTTTTTTCAAGTGTTTACTTCAAACATTGAGGTTTTAAATTAGTACAAAAGCTTTGCTTTGCTTTTATTCTAAGGTACTAAGGGGACAGGTAGAAAGTTACTAATTAATAAGTCTTGATTTTCTGTTTATGAAATTCAATAGTCTTATGTAGTCTGTATACTCAGGCCAGCTGCTATTATTATTATTATTATTATTATTATTATTATTATTATTAATTATTAGGCTTTGTTATTATGTGGTTTCTGTCTCTTTGCCTTTTTTTAAAAAAATGTTATATCTTTTATTGAATGGCAAGACTTCTTTTAAGACTTCTTGAGTTAGGAAGGGTAAATTCCTGGATAGGGTTCAAGATTAGAATAAAACTCTTTCATTGGGGAGATACCTGAACAACATGGTATTTCCCAGGCAGATCATTAAACAGTCTCTTTGTTGTCCTAGACCACAATTTTATCATTTAATCAGGTCACATTGACAGACTTGTGGGCTATTGTTCTGTCTGACTGTTGAGTGACTTCTGTTTCCATTCTATCACATTCCATTATGTTCTGGAGGACCACAGTATTTGAGTGTGTGGAGGAAAGAGACAACAAGTGGGGAAATTACTAATTACATTTCTCCCTCAATCTTCCATTGTTATGTGTATTTTTCCCTGCAGCTAGCAGATTGTCATTAATTATCCACTTTCACTGTGATAACTTACATTTTTTAACCTTTTCAAATTTTACAGAACTTTTAAATCTAATTCCTTCTTCCGGGTAATAGGGACTCCTTGCTATTCTGAGCCGTCACAGTTGGGAGTTTGTTTATTTTTATACTATTTTGTTCAGAAGAGTAGCTGACACCACTTAGCAACCATAAAATTTTCTGGTTTCTTGGATGTTATTTTTGCTTCTGGGATGTCAATAGTTTTTTTTTTGTTGTTGTTTAAATTATTAGCAACCTCACAGTTTAATAATGATTCCCTTGATGGCAGAAACTGGGCTTGCTTCTATTGGATCCTCAGGATATAGTCACAACCCTGGCACAGAGATGGTGTTTTGTAAGTATTTGTTGCTCCTACTCCCTTGTAGTGGAAAAAAAACACACATCGAATCAGTCCAAAAACACAAAAAAGTGATGAAAGCCTAAAAACGTGTACAGAGTAATTAAGAATGTGGAGTTCAGAGTCAGACATGTGCCTGTCTAAATTGTGGTTATGCTACTGGATGATTAATGACCTGGGTGAGTAAGTTAAAGGTTACCTCTAACGCTTTGCCTTCTCATCTGTAAAATACATGTACTGATGTCTAATCTAATTTGTAGACTTCTGATCAACACTGAATGAAACAATGTGAGTAAGTCTAAGCACAATATTTGGTTCATTGCTGAGAGCCATAGCCAAGTAGGAATGATGGCATTTTTGGTTGAAAAGGTGACACCAGCAAGCCATTGAGATGATAATGGTTATGTTAAGATGTGTATTCAATTGGATATTAGACCCCAGCTGTCCGCCTTGCCTGCTACTTTGGAGCTCTTGTGGGGATTCCCGGAGAGTTCCCATTGGTTGGGGAAGTGCAGTAGGAGGGATTTCCCGTTGGTGTGGTGTGTCCCCGTGTAAGGGTCTGGCGAAACGTCGGAGGAAGAGACCACAAGAGACTGTCTTATGCAACAGCAGAAGGGAGGGTTTATTTGGAGACCAGCATGCTAGGGCCCAGAGCTCTCTATAGCAAAGAGAGATAGAGCCCTGAGAACAGCTTAAGCAGAGCTTATATACTTTCCTTGGAGAGGGCAGGGAGAGAAGTTACATTTTGTAGTTTGGCAGTTGGGGACAGCTCATTCTGGGAACAAGATTAGCAAACAGTTCACAGTTGGAGACAGCACATCCTGGGAACAAGATTAGCAAACAGTGTTTTGTTAAGCATATAGAAAAACGGAGTGACAAGTACCTATTTTATTAACCTTTCACCGGGAGAAGGCAGCGTGTGTGGCGTTCGCAGGAGTTTTGGAAATAAAGTTTGTTCCTGCTTGAGTGGCTTGTGGTTTTGTGCCCAGCCAGACTGCGGCAGTTCATAGTAATATTTTAAAAATTATTTATCATATTAATTATTAACTGCTGAGCATATGCATCCTAGAAGCTGAAAGCTATTAGGTGGAGTGTGTCAGGTAAGTGAAGCAGAGACCAAGACAGGATAGATGTGCAAGACACCTGTTGGGTGAAATTATTAAGAAGGATGAAGATGGAAGGACTGGGAGAGGGCAGGGGACGCTGCTCTGGCACCAGCAAGGGAAGGTTGGGAAGGAAGGACACTGGGGTAGGAGCTGTAGTTCTGAGTTAATTCTGAAAAAGTATGGATAGGGCCCACTGGGAACCTCAGATTCAGAGTAATCCTGCCCTGGGAAGGAGCAGAGTGACTCATGACCATTGTAGTGCTCAGGCCTTATGACAGGGACAGTGCAGTGAAGTGTGGCTTGGAGTGGATGCCAAGGCGGATATGAAGATGCCTCAGCACTGTCATCTAGGCTACCTATGGCAAGTTCTAGCAATCTGAGCAATGCAGCTCTGTTTGTCATCTGTGATACAAGGAGCACAATAAATATTCCATGGGATTAATATAAGATTTCACCTAAATAATTCATATAAAGTACCTGGGACAAAGTCATGGTTCAGAAGATGCTATTCCTTTCCTTTTAGCATAATAGGGTTTTTAAATTTTATTTTATCATCCACTTTAACTTCCTATCCTTAAAGACAGACTCCCAATCTTTCCCAAATATTTGTAGTGTCGAGTTTCCAGCTAACAGCTCAACATGGAAAAATCCTCATTTTGTCTCAGTCATCCGATCTGGGGCAAAATGTACCGGAGTTGAATAATCCAGATAATGGCTCTGGCTCTCTTGTTCCTTTATCTACATAGACAGCCTTGGAAAGGATAAAAGAACAGAAAAATAAAGACCAATTCATATTTGGCATGAGATATCTTTTCCCCTAGAGGAAATAAAGCTTGCCTCTCTTTGTGATTAAATACTTTTATGAGAACACTGTGTCTTGGATGCTTTGTCTTAGTCAAGTCATTGAGGCATGTTCAAGAAGTATTTAGAACAGAGAAGATGCGCTGAGTGGGGCAGATTGCTGCCTTGAGCCTTAGAAAGAAAACTTCTTAGAAAGAAAACCTTCTGAATTCCAGTTCACAATAGAGAACGCAAAGGGTCAAAGACCCAAATAATTAACACATTGCACTGAAAAACTAAAAAGCTTAAAACATAAATAAAGGAAATAAAGTTCTACAAAAGACCTTTTTCATAAGCTACAGTAAGCAAATATGCAAATCCATAGAGTTTTTTAAGTGATTCTATGTACGTTGTCATAAAAAAAAAATTGCATTTAGGGGAAAGTCACTGCTTTTGCTTCTGCCTTGATTTTAACATACCACAAGGCATCCAACAGCTTCAGAACACTTTCATGGAGAAGCTCTCCTTGCCCCAGCTTCAAACACCATCAGCCCAAATTGGTTATTTTCTAAGCATGGCATAACGTTGCACAGTTGCTTTGGGTAGCTTAACATATAAACAAAATAAAAAATTTAATATCCTCTTCAGAAAGTTTGTCCACAAAGCATCTTTGTTCCATGGCTGGCTCAGCCAGGCTGATCTTGACTTTACCTGTTCATTTGGAATATTTATTTGAATTGAGTCGTGCTGCATTCTGTTCTGTGAGATGGAAGAGAGAATACCCAGGTTTCTGAGATGGCCTGTTTAAGCTCTATGTGGTCAGACATTTTTTGCTTAAAGAACTTCAAAAGTTCTTCACTGCTCACGGAAAAAAGCCAGATCACTTGGCTTATGCTTCTTTTCTAAATAGTTATGTATTACAGATACTAAAAATTACAAAAAAAGTAATAATACAGTGAACACCCATGAGCCACGACCCTGCCTCACTAGATCCTCACATTTTGCTGTGATTGCATCAGATCTTTTCTAAAGTGACACTGAAAATTGGAGCCAGAGTTGCAGGCTCCTGTGACATCCTTCATCTATTACCCTTCTTTTAAGCAGTCACAAGTGTCCTGATTTTGGTGTGCATCGTTCCTACATGTGTAGTCCTGCCTCTACTGTATACAGAATACATCGGCATCAGTTTATGGTATTTCTGTATGTTATCCGGAATTCTTGAAGGTCTACTTCTTTGGATTGTTGGTCAGCTATGACTGCCCAGTGATTGTTCCTTCATAAACAATGCAGTGTGCAGTGTGTGTGTGTGTGTGTGTGTGTGTGTGTGTGTGTGTCTGTGAGCTAATCTTCAGTGGGGCTTTTACTTTAGGAACATTTTATAACCTTCTTTGAGGGTATGTCCTGCCAGAACGGATTAGTGTTTGCTTTTTCTTGGACCTCCCAAAATAATAGCTCTCTGTGACCACTTTTATATTACTTTCTCAGCTAGAAGTTTTCCAGATTACTCAGGTATCGTTGAGTCAAATATTAAATCAAGTGCAACAGGTCTTTGGTAACAAATAACCAGAGATGATCATTTTGTTTTTGTGGCCAAGCTGACAAATGTTATTTGTGACTTCCTATAAGAGTTAATAGATTATTCAAGCTTGCTATTTTCATAGTCCTTGGAAGGCTCTTTCTTTTTGGGTAGGTATCCATCATGCATCCATCTGTTCCCAACACTTTTAGCCTAATGTCACTCATTGTCCACATATGTACATAAAACTCAAAAATTTGTTAGTCCAGAGCCATCTCATGAGCTTACTGGTGAGGTTTTCAGGGACTTTGTATTTGTTTGTTTGTTTGTAGATTCACCTTTCTTTTTGGCTCAGCTATGCATTTAAAGGAGGTTGGTCATGTTTTCTGGAGCTGTATGATGTAACCTGCTGACAGAAATGGACAGTGAGGAGATCCAACATGGCAGCAGGCTCGGAGAGATCAAGTCTCTGACCTCTTCAGCTGTGCAGGCATGGGGAGTCGTAAACAGTCTAAATGCTGTTTGCTCAGGATCACTAGGCAATGCTGAGCTGACGTGGATCTGGGGCAAACAGTCTGGGCCTCTCAGAACACACACTGAGCCCGGATCGGCTGAATTCAAGCTCCCTTTCGCCTGCTTCCCGCAGACAAACAGCTGTGACTCAGCACTAATCCATCCCGCTGAAACAACTGGTTGGCCCTTCTGTTCCTACGGAGGTAAATGCCAACCGAGCCTTCATAGGCAGTGGCCACAGGATTTAAACGGGGCTTGGGAGAGACAGTCAGGACCCACCCGTTGCATTGGTCACCCAGCAAAAGGAAATGAACTGTCACCATTTGCAAGAAATACCACCATGGCAGAGAACTGACGTCACCAGACTGCGGCGGAGGAGTTAACTTCATTGAAACCTGCGGCTACAGGTGTGTAATCCCCTAGCCTTCCCTCTCCACACCTTGGGGAAACCTTAAGGGCCCCATCCAGCTCTCCCGTAAGGGCCCCTCCCAGCTCTCCCGTGAGCGCAATAGTCAGACCTAGGGAATCAGAAGTGGTGCGGGACCCGCGGCGCGGAACTCCCGGCTACCGCTCCCACCAATGCTGACAACTAAGGTCTCTTACACCAGCTACTGGGGGCGTGGCTACCGGAGGGCAAGTAAAATTCGCTGAGGATTCTCAGCCCCAAGCTCTACAAACTTAGGGTCTGAGGGATTGGCAAACAGGGAAAGTGTGCCCAGTCGTTCATGAAAACAGGGCTCCCGGGAGCAGCAGACCTGGAGTGTAGCCAGTATTGTGGTGGGCGTCACTGTCACCGGTGAGCGGGGCCTGGCTAGAGGAAAAGTGGGGAAGTGACTAGACACAAGAGGAGGCCCTAGGCACTCAGGATTGGAGACCCACCCAGTCTGGGAGGAGGAACAGCTGCACAGTGATTGGTTCCCGTGTATTGACAGGAGAAGCTTGGCCTGGTGGGCACAGCTCCACCTACTGGAAGAGAAGTTAATCAAACTCTAAGACTGCATTTATTAGTTTTTTTTTTTTTTGATTTGGGTTTTTTTTTCATTTTTCTTTCTTGTTGTTTTTTTTAAATTTTTTCTTGTTTTATTTTTTTAATTTTTTTCTTCTAATTTTAATTTTATTTTTTTATTATTATTTAAAAAATTTTTTTTCTTTTTTTATTTCCTATTTTTTTCTTTTTTCTTCTTTTGTCTTTTCATTTCTTTTCAATTTTCTTATTCCCCCTTCCTTGAATTCTACTTGCTTACTCTCATTCTTTTTAGTGACTTCTTCCCTTCCTTTCTAATACCTTTCCTTCCAAGCATCAAATAAATTTATAGGAGTAAACAGTAACTCAGCAGTCAAACAGAACAAGAAGTAACATGAGCAGCTTGAAAAAGCAAGGAAGAAAAGGAGTACAAACAATGCAGGACAGCCTAAATATTCAGGAGGAACTAGAGTCATCAGAAAAATGGTCATATAAAGAACTCAAGGAACACCTTAGACAGATGGAATGGAAGCTTAAAGAGGATATGAGACAGAAAATTCAAACAGTGAAAGAACACATTGAAAACGAATTACATAAACAGATAAAAGAAGAAGTTAAGCATCTTTATCAGGAGATAGAGATTATTAAAAAAAATCAAACAATAATTCTAGAAATGAAGGAAACTATAAACCAAATTAAAAACTCAAATGAGAGTATCACTAACAGAGTGGAGCAAGTAGAAGCCAGAACGTCAGATAATGAAGACAAAATATATCATCTTGAAAAGAGTCTAGCCAACTCAGAAAGGCAGGTAAAAAATCACAAGAAAAACATCCAAGAGATATGGGATAACATAAAAAAAAACAAACTTAAGAGTCATCGGGATAGAGGAAGGTATAGAGACTCAAACCAAGGGAATGAGTAACCTGCTGAATGAAATAATTACAGAAAACTTTCCAGAAATAAAAAAAGGAAACGGATATACAAATTGTAGATGCATACAGGACACTGAGCATACAAAATCACAGTAGACCAACGCCAAGATACGTTGTTATGAAGATATCCAATATACAGAACAAAGAGAAAATATTAAAAGCTACAAGAGAAAGGAGACAGATTACATTCAGGGGTAAACCAATAAGGTTAACAACGGATTTTTCATCACAGACACTGAAAGCAAGAAGGTCATGGAACAATGTATTTCAAACACTGAAAGACAATGGATGCCAACCAAGAATTCTGTGTCCAGCAAAATTAAGCTTCAGGTATGACAACAAAATAAAAATCTTTCATGATAAACAAAAGTTAAAAGAATTTGCAGCCAGAAAACCAGCATTGCAAAACATCTTGAGCAAAACACTACACGAGGAAGAAATGTAAAACAATAACCAAAACCATCAATGGGAAGTGCCTCGGTAAAGACAGAGGGTGGGGGGAAAGATAATCATGGAGAAACAAACTAAATTTAAAAAAAGGATAAATAATCAAACATGGCTGGAAGTACAAACCATATATCAATAGTAACTCTAAATGTTAATGGCTTAAACTCTCCAATAAAGCGACATAGGCTGGTATCATGGATTTAAAAAACAAATCCAACAATATGCTGCCTCCAGGAGACACATCTGATTGGAAAAGACATACACAGGCTGAAGGTGAAAGGATGGGAAAAAATATACCACGCACACGGTCCTCGTAAGCAAGCAGGGGTGGCCATCCTCATATCGAATAAAATTGACTTCAAGACTAAGTTAATCAAAAGGGATAAGGAAGGACATTATATACTGTTAAAAGGAAAAATTCACCAACAAGACATAAAAATTATCAATATTTATGCACCAAATAATGGTGCTGCGACATTCATAAAACAAATTCTCCTCAAGTTCAAGAATCAAATAGACCACAACACAATAATTATGCATGACTTCAACACACCTCTCTAACCATTGGACATATCCTCCAAACAAAAGTTGAATAAAGAAACTATAGAACTCAATATCACAATCAATAACCTAGACTTAACTGACATATAGAGAATATATCAACCATCATCAAGTGGATATACTTTTTTCTCAGCAGCACATGGATCCTTCTCAAAAATAGACCATATATTATGCCATAGGGCAACCCTCAGTAAATATAAAGGGGTGGAGATAATACCATGCATTTTATCTGATCATAATGGAATGAAACTGGACATCAATGATAAAAGAAGGAAGGAAAAATCCTACATCACATGGAAAATGAACAATATGTTACTGAATGATCAATGGGTTACAGAAGACATAAAGGAGGAAATCAAAAAATTCTTAGAGATAAATGAAAATACAGACACAACATATCGGAATCTATGGGACACAATGAAAGCAGTTTTAAGAGGGAAATTCATCGCCTGGAGGTCATTCCTCAAAAAAAGAAAAAAACAACAAATAAATGAGCTCACACTTTATCTCAAAGCCCTAGAAAAGGAAGAGCAAAACAACAGCAAATGTAGCAGAAGGCAAGAAATAATTAAAATCAGAGCAGAAATCAATGAAATTGAAACAAAAGTAACTATTGAAAAAAATAACAAAACTAAAAGTTGGTTCTTCGAAAAAATAAATAAGATCGACAGACCTTTAGCCATGCTAACGAAGAGAAGAGAGAGAACTCAAATTACTAACATACGGGATGAAAAAGGCAATATCACAACAGATGCTACAGAAATACAGAAGACAATTAGAAATTATTTTGAAAACCTATATTCCAATAAAATAGAAGATAGTGAAGACATCGATAAATTTCTTAAGTCATATGATTTGCCCAGACTGAGTCAGGAGGATACACACAATCTGAACAGACCAATATCAATGGATGAAATTGAAGAAGCCATCAAAAGACTACCAACCAAGAAAAGCCCAGGACCAGATGGGTATACAGCGGAGTTTTACAAAACCTTTAAAGAAGAATTAATACCAATACTTTTCAAGTTATTTCAGGAAATAGAAAAAGAGGGAGCTCTTCCAAATTCATTTTATGAGGCCAACATCACCCTGATTCTGAAACCAGACAAAGACACCTCAAAGAAAGAAAACTACAGACCAATATCTCTAATGAACCTAGATGCAAAAATCCTCAATAAAATTCTGGCAAATCGAATACAAAAACACATTAAAAAAATTGTGCACCATGATCAAGTAGGATTCATCCCTGGGATGCAAGGATGGTTCAATATATGGAAATCAATAAATGTTATTCACCACATCAATAGACTTAAAGATAAGAACCATATGATCATCTCAATAGACGCAGAGAAAGCATTCGACAAAGTACAGCATCCCTTTATGTTCAAAACATTAGAAAAACTAGGGATAACGGGAACTTACCTTGACATTGTAAAAGCTATCTATGCTAAACCTCAGGCTAGCATCATTCTGAATGGACAAAAGTTAAAGGCATTCCCTCTAAAATCTGGTACAAGACAGGGATGCCCTCTATCACCACTTCTATTCAATGTAGTTCTCGAAACACTGGCCAGAGCAATTAGACAGATGAAAGAAATTAAAGGCATAAAAATAGGAAAAGAAGAACTTAAATTATCACTATTTGCAGATGACATGATTCTATACCTAGAAGACCCAAAAGGGTCTACAAAGAAACTACTAGAACTAATAAATGAATTCAGCAAAGTGGCAGGATATAAAATCAACATGCATAAATCAAAGGCATTTCTGTATATCAGCGACAAAACTTCTGAAATGGAAATGAGGAAAAACACTCCATTCACAATATCCTCCAAAAAAATAAAATACTTGGGAATCAACCTAACAAAAGAGGTGAAAGATTTATACAGTGCAAACTACAGAACCCTAAAGAGAGAAATAGAAGAGGATCTTAGGAGATGTAAAAATATACCCTGTTCATGGATAGGCAGAACTAACATTATCAAAATGGCGATATTACCAAAAGTTCTCTATAGGTTTAATGCAATGCCAATCAAAATCCCAATGGCATTTCTTGTAGAAATAGATAAAGCAATCATGAAATTCATATGGAAAAATAAAAGACCCAGAATAGCAAAAGCAATTCTAAGCAGGAAGTGTGAATCAGGCGGTATAGCAATACCAGATTTCAAACTATATTACAGAGCAATAGTGACAAAAACAGCATGGTACTGGTACCAAAACAGGCGGGTGGACCAATGGTATAGAATAGAGGACACAGAGACTAATCCACAAAGTTACAACTATCTTATATTTGATAAAGGGGCTAAAAACATGCAATGGAGGAAGGATAGCATCTTCAACAAATGGTGTTGGAAAACTGGAAATCCATATGCAACAAAATGAAATTGAATCCCTTTCTCTCACCATGCACAAAAGTTAACTCAAAATGGATCAAGGAGCTTGATATCAAATCAGAGACTCTGCATCTGATAGAAGAAAAAGTTGGCTCCGATCTACATATTTATGTTCGGGCTCCAAATTCCTTAATAGGACACCCATAGCACAAGAGTTAATAACAAGAATCAACAAATGGGACTTACTTAAACTAAAAAGTTTTTTCTCAGCAAGAGAAACAATAAGAGAGGTAAATAGGGAGCCTACATCATGGGAACAAATTTTTACTCCTCACACTTCAGATAGAGCCCTAATATCCAGAGTATACAAAGAACTCAAAAAATTAGACAATAAGAGAACAAATATCCCAATCAACAAATGGGCCAAGGACCTGAACAGACACTTCTCAGAGGAGGATATACAATCAATCAACAAGTACATGAAAAAATGCTCACCATCTCTAGCAGTCAGAGAAATGCAAATCAAAACCACCCTAAGATACCATCTCACTCCAGTAAGATTGGCAGCCACTATGAAGTCAAACAACAAGTGCTGGCGAGGATGTGGAGAAAAGGGTACACTTCTACATTGCTGGTGAGACTGCAAATTGGTGCGGCCAATTTGGAAAGCAGTATGGAGATTCCTGGGAAAGCTGGGAATGGAACCACCATTTGACCCAGCTATTGCCCTTCTGGGACTATTCCCTGAAGACCTTAAAAGAGCGTACTACAGGGATACTTCCACATTGATGTTCATAGCAGCACAATTCACAATAGCTAGACTGTGGAAGCAACCCAGATGCCCTTCAATAGATGAATGGATAAAAAAATGTGGCATTTATACACCATGGAATATTATGCAGCACTAAAAAATGACAAAATCGTGGAATTTGCAGGGAAATGGATGGCACTAGAGCAGATTATGCTTAGTGAAGCTAGCCAATCCCTAAAAAACAAATACCAAATGTCTTCTTTGATATAATGAGAGCAACTATGAACAGAGCAGGGAGGAAAAGCAGGAAGAAAAGATTAACATTAAATAGAGACATAAGATGGGAGGGAAAGGGAGAGAAAAGGAAATTGCATGGAAATGAAGGGAGACCCTCATTTGTAAAATTATATATAAGAGGTTGTGAGGGAAATGGGAAAATAAACAAGAAGAGAAATGAATTACAGTAGATGGGGTAGAGAGAGAAGATGGGAGGGGAGGGGGGGGATAGTAGAGGTTCGGAAAGGTAGCAGAATACAACAGTTACTAATAGGGCATTATGTAAAATTGTGGATGTGTAACCAATGTGATTCTGCAATCTGCATTTGGGGTAAAAATTGGGAGTTCATAACCCACTTGAATCTAATGTATGAAATATGATATGTCAAGAGCTTTGTAATGTTGTGAACAACCAATAAAAAAAAGAAAAAAAAGAGAGATAAGAAAAAAAAAGAAATGGATAGTGAACTCCCTGGACTTTCACAGTTGGTTACCACTCTTTTCTTTGTTTTATATTCCACTTATTATTCATACTAACTTTGTGACTTGGCCAAATAGACGAATTAATATTCTGCTTCTGCTGTTTCTTAAACAGCTCTTGTCATTGTCACCAACACCTAAGAAAAACACTTAGAGGAGGAAAGACCTATTTTTGCTCACGGTTTCAGTCCATGTTCAACTTCCACACTGCTTTGGGCCTGAGGTGAGGCAGAATGTCATGGGAGAAGAGACTGGTGGAGGAAATCTCAGCTCATGGTATCTGGGAAGCAGAGGCATGGGGTGGGGGAAGAGTCTAGGGACAAGATGTAGTCCCCAAGGGCATGCACCCAGTTACCTGCTTCCTCCAACGAGGTCTCACCTCCTACAGTTTCCACCACTTCACAATAGTTGAAATTATTAATCCATCAACTGGATAATCCACCAAGAGATCAGATTCCTCATGATCCAATCATTTCCAAAAAACCCTGTTTCTGAATATTGCTGCTTTGGGACTAAGCCTTCAATACATGAATCCTTGGAGAACAATCCAGGTCCAAACCCTAACATGCTGCTTTTTTTTCCCTGGATTTTTTTCCTTGCTAATCTCTTAAATCTATATTAATTAAGATCCTCATTAATGATACTCCTTTCATGAAACCTTTTTTCATCTGATAATGAGAAGTGCTATGCTTTTACATACATTAGACAAGGAACTTGTGATCCAGGACAAGATCTGTGATCCATTCACTTTGAATCTATCCTAGGTACAGTGAATGCTATGTCTTTCAGAGTCTGAGAGTTTTTGAAATGAAATTAGATTTAAGCAGAGTTTCAAACAGAAGCTGTAATATAAACATACTATGCATGGGATTGGTACAACCAGTGAAAGCTTACATTAGAGGTCTGTAAATCTATTCCAATTTTAAGACCTAATATAATAATAATAGTCTAAATGATTTAACTTACTATGTTTCAGGAACTTTATTGGGTGCTTTACTTAAATGATCTCTGGTTCTCATGACAATTCAGAAAAATAGACAAGGTGAAGGTAGTTGCTCAAGATCACAGAAGTAGGAAGAGGCAGAGCTGAAATTCAGATATCAATCTCTCTGGTTTTAGAAGGAAGAAAAGTGGCAAACATACATACATGCCAATGTAGAAAAGTAGTGTGCTTTAGTGAAGAGAAGGTATTGTTTATTCCACGTGGATCATCAGGAATGGTGAACTAGGCACTGTCTCCTCCTGCCTGGTTAGTTTTTTCCTGGTTGACTTCCACAGTCCTCTATATATTGACTGCAATTGTTGCATTTTAATCCCTGGATTTAATAGTCTGTGTATGGGATTGTCTCCCTACTAGATAATAACAGAATTGAGGTTCTTTTTATAACCATCTTAGTGTCTCTTGCCCCAAGAGACTTTATGAATTGTTTTATTCTGTTTTTTTTTATTTCATTTTGTGTTTCATATGCTAGTTTTGGAGAGTCATAGGCAAACTAGTAAATAAAGATCCTAAGAAGTCCTTCAGGAAGAAGATTTGTTTAGCTGTAGCTAAAGTAGCATTTTCTCATCTTATATGATCACAGAACCCTCTTTCAGAGAACATTTATTGATATCTCATACAATTAATGTCCCAGAAAACAAACCTTAGAAAATAGGCTTTGTCTATGACTTTCTGGAATGTTCTTTTTCCTTACTATCAGAGTAATAGGTGAATAGTGGGGTACACTAGTTTTAAAAAAAAGAAGTTTTCCTCATATCAATCTTTAAAAGAAACCATGGTATATAGAAAGGAACAAACAAAAGTGTTAAATAAAACTGCTTTCTTGATCATAAAATGCAGTGGACGTTGGTATCTTTGAGGTAACCAAATCACCCTTGTTCTACAGGTGTGTGGGGGATGGTTGAGGGGTGCGGGAATCCTGAATCCAAATGCATTCTTCACTTTGAGTTCCCCATTAGAACGTTCATTCTGTTCTTTCAAATACGTGGAATTCTTTGTCCACTGCTCCCACTGAAGCTCATAAATCTAAATGACAGCTATGATATTTAGAAATACAAAGTGCAGGGAAAGACTTCATCAACAGTTTTCTCCACACTAATGGTAAACGGGTTGAGCCGTGTATGTCATGCAGTAGGGCTGTCCAAGGGAAAAGTCCTTGGTAGGCAGTTTTATCCACTTTTAATTCTTGGTTTTAAAGAGTGGAATCTTTCAGTAGCAGGAGCAATTGCCATCAAAGCCCACCTGTTTTTTATATCTCACAGTTCCTCAGGGAACAAGGCAAATGAAGATGATCTGGGGAAGAAGAGGAGGAGTGAGGCCAAGTTGTTAGCAGAACTGCTATCCAGAAATTGCATTATGCAGGGAGTTTTTCTTTTTATAACCACCTTGGTATCTCTTGCTCCATGAAATGACTCTTGAAAAGTCTCTTTTTCTACAGCTATAAATGGTTCTACTATGATCCTCAGGAAAATACTCGTAAAACACACTCAGGTCAGGAATTCAATGTTATTTGTCTCCTGAGTCCTGGTACACTACGCATACAGGCACACACCTATATTGACTACCAAGGCATTTGAAAGTAGTGCACTCCAATCTTTTCAGTACTTAGAGTAACTATAAAACTCTTGGTGAAGCAAAGTGACAAAGACGTTTTTATTCCTCAAAGCCTAGGGTTTCTTTTTCATTTTATTTATATGCTTTGTGTAGATTCCTAAATCAAAAACCAAAGTTAACTTAAAAATATTGGTGGTGACAATTTGATAGGAAAAAAAATACCATGACTGAAGACCTACTTGGATTAGCATTATGCATTTATTTTAAGAAATTCTTATAATACACTATCAGGCAATTTTAATTCCTGTTTCACATAGAAGAATATAAAAGTCAGAGGCTAAGAGCTCACAGAACTCTGAAATGGTAGAGCCAACCTTTGAAATCAGTGTGTGCAACATCTCCAAGGATGTGACTTTTTATTTAAAGGCCAAGAAAAGAATGGTAAGTTGGAGTAAGTGGTACCAGTGGGCAGATTTGTGATATATTGTTTCTATCTAATGGGTAGAATTTGTAAATGTGGGAGCTGACAAGGAGGACTTATTCAAGAATAAGGGTCTGTCTCTGATGATGACATCAATCCTCAGGTGATGGGGAGGAGCAGGGGGTTTAGGAGAAGGAATCAAGAGTTCTGTTTGAGGCATTGAATTAACCAGTGTGCAGTTTAAAAAAAAAAGAAAAAAGAAAAACAGAAACTACTAGAAACTTTTCTCCAAGAGCAATTTGTTGTAGTCAAAAGATCACAAAATTCCAGTATAACAGCTGTATTTTAATTTTTTTAAAGAGAGAGAGAGAGAGAGAGAGAAAGAGAGAATTTTTAGTATTTATTTTTTAGTTTCCGGTGGACATAACATCTTTGTTGGTATGTGGTGCTGAGGATCGAACCCGGGCCGCATGCCATGCCAGGTGAGCGCGCTACCGCTTGAGCCACATCCCCAGCCCAAGTATTTTAATTTTTCAATGGCACTATACAATACGTACTTTTGTTTTCTTGGACCCTGTAGTAATCAGTCTTTTGTTGCTGGGACAAAAAGACCTGAGGAAATCAACTTAGAGAAGAAGGATTCATTAAGACTAATGTTTTCAGAGGTCTTTGTGCATGGTTGCCTGATTCTACAGCTTTGAGCCCAAGGTGAGGTAGAAGATCATAGTAGAGGGCTGTGGCAAGGGAAAGCTGCTTAGCAGTGGCATCCAAGAAAGAGAGAGGCAGTTCAGGGGAAGAAGGGACCAGAAAAAAAGATAAACCCTTCTAGAGCACACCAGTGACCTACTCCCTCTACTTGGCCTAACTGCCTATAGTTTCCATCACCTGCCAATCATGCCATCAAACTATGAATTCTTCAATGGGTTAATCATTGATAAGGCCAGAGCTCTTATGATCCAACCACTTCCCAAGAGCCCTGCTTTTGAACATTGCTGTCCTGGGGACCAAGCCTTCAACACATGATCCTCTGGGGAACATTCTAGATCCAGATCATAATAGGTCATTTCTTCAATTAAATTACAAATATTATATGACTCTACTATTATGAAGACAAATATGATCAAAGATATATTCATTGTTATATGTTCATTTTTTTTTCTTCTAACTAAAGAAAAATAAAACATCTGTAGGGCCCCTAAAATTATTGTGGGCCCTAGGAACTATGCCTGCTGTGCTTAGTGGATTGGTTGGCTCTTGAAAAGTATTTTAAAAATTGGAGAGTGAAAAGGAATGGAGTCGTGTATTGAGATCCAGAAGCTGCTGGCACAATGAGCTGGAGCCCGTGAGCTGCTGAGTGGCTGAAGGTACTGGTGCCCCCACTGCTGCTGCTAAGTACCATGGTTCCCTCCAATGATGTCTCAGACTTTATTACTGTTGCTGCTTGCAGTGCCATCATAGAACTTGCTGGAGGCATGGCAGCTGTCATCAATCAGAAAGCATCAAAGTTGCCATTGCTACTGAAAGCATTAGAATTCCTTCCTTGTTCTCACTGCCTTGTAATACCTTTTATTGACAGAACCTGATGGGAAGCCAGCAGGCTTGAAGTATGGGGCTATTTGTAGGACTTCAGTCCTAGGATAACATAGGATAACATAAAAAAAA
Organism: Spermophilus citellus; assembly: GCF_964194105.1. Taxonomy (NCBI): domain Eukaryota; kingdom Metazoa; phylum Chordata; class Mammalia; order Rodentia; family Sciuridae; genus Spermophilus; species Spermophilus citellus. Next base: position 95,265,188 of record NC_138191.1, on the reverse strand, counting down.
AAGCCCATGTAGGATTGGTAATCAGTCAATAAATGGCACACATGTGTTAAGTTTTAGATATCTGCAAAACATACTAATGCCAATGTCAAGTGAGATCACGTTGAATCAGGTGGGAAGAAGGAAGAGCTGAACAGCAAAGACAAAGAACTAAGATCGCCAACATTTGTATCAGAGGGAAGAAGAAATATTGCAAGGGAGCCCAAGAAGTCAAAGAGGAAAAGCAGCTGACTATAGAAGCTGAGAAGGGAGAATGTTTCTGGAAAGAGTGAATGATCAACTGCGTCAAAGCTGCTGCAAGGCTGAAGATGAAAACATAAAGATGTCCTTGGATTTCACATCATGGCCATTGATGGTAACTTGATGAGGGGAGTTCATGAGAGTCAAACAGTTCTGTGTTTTCTGATCTACTTTATGCAAACCTCTGTGTTACATGGATAATGCCCATGCCCATCTACTGAGTGGTGGAATAAAAGTCCAAACTCAGATTTTCATCAAGTCCAGTTCTCTTTTTACTATCTCAAAAACTAATAAAGTGATCCCTCTCCTTCCTTTATAAGCAACAACATTGAAAAATAAAAGGTTCCCATCCTTTCTTGAAGAAATTTTGGCTACGTGCAACTTGGACCGCATGGAATCTCAAGTTAAAACATATTCTTAGGGGCTGGGGATGTGGCTCAAGCGGTAGCGCGCTCGCCTGGCATGTGTGCAGCCCGGGGTTCGATCCTCAGCACCACATACCAACAAAGATGTTGTGTCTGCCGAGAACTAAAAAATAAATTTTAAAAATTCTCTCTCTCTCTCTCTCTCTCTAAAAAAAAAACAAAACAAAACATATTCTTAGATACAGAATTCCAAAGCCTCTAGGATTTCTCATTGAGAGGTGGTTTGAGTGTGTACAGATGGAAACCAGGAGTAGGTATGGTCTTCTCATTACCACCTCCCCCAACACTTATTTTATCATCCTTCCCTTAAAGGGAAGGGAAGATGTGGTGTTCTGATCCCTTTATTCTAAAGCAATGGCAGGGTATGTTAGATCACATCTGTCAGCTAAAAAATCCAAGGAAGCTGTGTTTGTGCTAGTCAAGCTCGAGAAGATGAAAGGTCAAGTAACAACTGGTGAGGTGAGAGGAACTGCAAGAGAGGAAAATGAAAATCTATTGAAAAACGAGGAGTTACCATGGAAGGCTAAGTAGCTGTGAAGGGCCCCAGGAGAATATCTTCAGCCAATTGTAAAAAAAAGTTCCTGGAATTATTAGTGCCACCAGCAGGATATTAAGATAAAGAGAGGAAGATTCCAAGGAAGAGTAACATTTCATCATTTCCAAGGACATAAACGATTTAGATGTACAAAATCCATTCCTTTTGGCCACTTCCTAAGTTTGTCTCTTCCCTGGATTTCTGTAATGATCTCCTTGTTTATCTTCCTGTCTTTGGTTTGCCCAACATGACTCTCTACACCGTAGGCAAGATCATATCCCCAAAGCACAAATGTATCCATCTGCTTTAAACTCTTCAATGCTTCCCATCGCTCTCTGGATAAAATGCAAATTCCTTAACAAAGCTTACCTCTCTTACCTTCTCCACCTCTGTCCTAATACACACTATCTCCACCCCAACTCTATTCCTATCCACCCTCTTCATATTAAATTAAGTTTCACCTGTTGGAGAAAATTCCCCCTGATTTCTAACATTGGACTAAGTGCCTCCACTAGGTACTGCTCTCCTTGCCTGAGCACATTTCTCTATGTATATTATTTATTTGCCTGAGTTCCCCATTGGACTGTGATCTCTACAAGTTAGTATCATGTCTTATTCACTCTTCTAATTCTAATGCTAGCACAATGGATGGCCCATTATATTAGTATTAGTATTCATGGAACAAATAAATGAATGAAAGAAGAAGGGCCCAGGAAGGACAAGGCTGGGGGCTGAGTCTGGCTTGGATGTGTGCATCACCCAGGGTATTCCGAGGTAGCCAAGAAGGAATCCTTACAGAAAGAGCCAAGGTCAAAATCAAGAAGACTAGACCACATATAAGGCTTAACGAGTTAGGCTATAAACCTGAGAATAAATTATAGAGGAAGAACCTGGTGAGTTCAGGGAAACCAGGAACAAGGAACCAGGAATGGCTGAAAGGAGAAGTGGCTTTAGGGGGAAGGTGGGTATCTTAGTCTGCTCAGGCTGCTGTAACAAAATCCTAGAGACTTTGACTTAAAAACAACAGAAACTTGTTGTTCACTTTGTGGACACTGGGAAGTCCAAGGCTCTGGAAGATTCAGTTTCTGGCAAGGGCTTTCTCTCTGGTTTAAAGATGGTCCCTTCTCACTGTGCCTTCACATAATGGAAGGGACAAGACAACTCTCCAGAGACTCTTTTCTAAGGACACTAATCCCATTCACTAATATCCCCCTAAAGCTCAAGTCTCAAACTACTGTCACCTGAGGATCAGGTTTCAACCTATGAATTCTGAGAGATATAGCATTCAGATCATAGCAATGGAGAATCGTCATTTGGGGGCCTTTTTCACCATATCTTGTGAAAGCAGAAGAGCTTGAAGGTAATCTAAGCTGCCCTGTTCAAGAAAGCATAATAGAGGAGCACAGGGTTGTGCAATCAGAACGCTTGTGTTTGTTTTCTGGCTACTCCACCTGTCACTAACTGTGTGACTCTGAAGAAGTTACTGAACGTTCTGCGTTAACAGTTTTCCCGTCTGAAAACGATGATACTAGTAGTGCCAACCTCTTCAATGCATTATGACTTGAACGAGTGAATTTGTTCCTAGTGTCTAGACTAGTACCTGGTGCATAATAAGCTCTCAGTATGTGTGAGCAATTAGTAGAGGCTAGCAATGCCATGATGGCTCACGCCTACCATCGGTGTCCAACTTCAAAACTACAGAACTGCCAAGGTTTTCTCCTTCCTCCTTTCTCTCAATTACCTGTGGTTGGAGGCAAGGAGCATCCATCTTCTTCATGCAGCTTCCACAGTTTCCCTCCTTGAAGGCCATGAGGCCCATCCAGCAGGATCTGACTCACTGGCAAAGGCTACATTTGGGGACTGGAAAGTGCTGCTTCATATCCTTGAGAAGAATTGTCAATTTTACAACATAGGAAATGATATGGAGGCTTTAGTTTTCTTTCTTTTTCTTTTTTTTTTTTTTACAATTTATCTTACCCTGTGGAGGCTTTATTGCCACAGCAGGAAACGACAGGGTTAGGACCACTTTCCACAAGACTGGGTTGGTGGGCTTCTCCCAGCCATCTGGCAGCACCCAATCCCTTGTCTGGGTACTAAGACTAACCATGGCCCGTAGCAAAGGAGCAGAACCAGCAGAATGGAATTGTCCTGAGTGCCCTTAAGGGGCAGACAGGGAGCACTGCCTCTGGCCTACAGCACAGTTTCCAAGTGGATGGAAAACCCTGGAGAACACCAGCAGCACTGTCAGGCTTCTCTGTCCCTGGGGGTTGTGGGTCACAGACACTCCCCCCCCCCAACTTACGTCCATTCACACTCATGCCCAGATTCTACTAACTGGCAGCAGATCCTGAGTGACAGGGTCACCTCCCCAGAAGCCAGTCAAGCTCCACCCACAGAGACCTCTGTTTAAGAGGTAGGTCTCTTGCATCTGGGGAGCTACCTACTTGCCTGAGAAGCCAGTGAGAGAAGATGGAAAATGTGGCCAAGGGGCCTGTTCCTGCCAGGGAGGTGGGTAGTGACTCCTAACAAGGCCTTCCATGTCACCTTACATGAACTGACTTCAATCAAAGGGAGACTCTAAAGCCTGTCAGCGACTCCTTCTGCAGAGTGATCTCTCCAGGGACCATCAACAAGCAAATCCAGTGCAATCCAGGGTCTTCAGTGCTGGGCCTCCTGGAGGGCCCTGCTTACTGGGGCTGCTGGTTTGGGTTGAGCTAGAAATCAGTGGCTGAGTCTTTTCCCCCGGAAAGAATGACCATCACTCTGCTGAGACACCCCGGAAGGTGTCAGAGACCCTGCATCTTCAGGAAAAAAGCTAACAGAGATACTCAGGGGTCTGAGTCTCAAGGAGTAGACCTGTGCATTCTGGAACAGGTCCTTTTACCCCAATCTGACAGGATGAGGTTTCAGGGAGAACTGTCGGCACACCTCTTTGGGAATAGGCATGCTGGGCAGACCGCAGCTCTGCATACCCCTCCCAGAATCTCACAGAAAAAGCAGGGCAGGATTCCTGGGCAGGCCAGTAGAGGGCAGGGGGCATCACATTAACCATATGGTGATCACCGGTGGCAGCTCCTGAGGTGTAGGCAGGGCTTGTGACTGAATGCAGGTCTGCTGACCTCACAAGCAGCCTGTGCCTCCTGTTCCTGCTCCCTGCAACCTCAGAACCTGGAAAAGGAGAAGATGTGGTATTTGGGGTTTCAGGTTCCTGGAGACTGGAGTCAGGTAAAGAGCAGAACCCACTCATACTCAGAAGCCTGGCTACAGTGAGGGACATGTGCTGGCCCAGCTGTCATGCCATGCTGGAGAGTGCAGGATGGCAGCACTACTGGGGAGGTGGTAGATGTGCACTCCCAGCCATAGGGCAAATCTGCAAGACTTTCCGTGCCACAGGATGTCATGGATAGAAGAGGCATGAGGTGGGCACTGCTGACTCACAGGGGGATGTGGTAGAGCAGGAAGCCCTGACCCCTCCAACTTCCAGTAACAACCCATGGAATGTACGTGAACCAGATAGGGAAGCCATTGAGTAGAAAAGTCTGGTATCTGGGAACTCCCAGCAGCACTCCTGCTTGTTTGAGACCATCCATTACATGTGACTTCCTACTCAGCTCTGTCAGGTTCAGAACAGCGCCAGTGAAGGAGTGACCCCTTGGAGCTACATAGCCACACAGCCTCTCAGAGATGAGTGTGGCTTGCCAAGATGCCAATCAGCCTGTTTGCTGCAAGTCCCCTGCCACACCAAGAAGCAAGATGCCTCCCACTGAAACTAGATCCCTGCCTTTGATGTACGGTCTCAAATAAAGGACTACAGCCATTTTTAGTTGTTCGGTTCCAACTCCTATGTGGACTGCAGCACCCATCAGGAGCTCCCCTTTCTGAACCTAATTTCTGGCTCTGTCTCTTATTTCTTTATTGATTATTTCAGGCTTTCATTTTCTCAGGTGGCTCATCACCTTCTGAGCAGGAAACTATGCTGGTGGGGTGCTGGCCTCCCCAGGATACCCAACCCCTGCCACAGATGCTGCAGCTTCTCCACCTGGTGGCAATCATTTCACCTCATATTTTGTTTTTTACATTTATCATTTCTTCTTCCTTTTTAAGTTTCATTTTTTAAGGAATAAATGTTAGCTCTAAAGTTACTACAAGTTACAGGTGAAGCATCTGAGATCCCACTGATTATTCCCTTAGAAAAGGGATTGATGCTTTGGTGAAGTAATTCCTCTCTTAACACTTCTCTGTGCTGTTAATCGCTCTACCTTCCTTATAAAGGTTTCTGCTAACTGATAATATTTTATATAATGTTGCCATGGGTGTCTTATTTGAAAGAGTCATTTGATTCTTCTAAGGCAGTTTACCCCAATTTTATCTCATCCTTCTCAATGACTTCCTTCTATTAAAAGCATCCCCACTTTAGAAGAGGGAAACAGATTTCTACATCCATTAAAATGATAGCCATTATCCATGCCTTGTTATGTTTTATCATAGATCTGATATTCTTAAAGTTCATGAGAGTTTCTCAGTCTTTTTTTTCATGTCATGTCCAGGCTTAAAGAAGTATCCAATGATTTTGTTTGTTAAGCAGTTATGTCAAAATAGTATTTATGTCTTAACAATGTTGTAGACATCTGAAAAATTAATGCACATAAATATTATATATGTGTGTGTGTGTGTGTTTGTGTGTTATGGTTTGGATGTGAGGTGTCCCCCAAAAGCTTACATGTGAGACAATGCAAAAAAGTTCAGAGGAGGAATGATTGGGTTATAAGAGTCTTAACCCAATCAGTGATTTAATCCCTTTACAGGGATTAACTGAGTGGTAACTGAAGTGGTAGGGTGTAGCTAAAAGAGGTGGGAATTGGGGTATGGCTTTGGGTTATGTATCTGTAACTGGCAAGTGGAGATCTATCGCTCTCATTTCTGATCACCATGTGAGCTGCTTTCCTTCGCCACACTCCTCTGCCATGATGTTCAGCCTCACCTTGAGCCCTGAGGAATGGAGCCAGCCTTCTATGGACTAAGACCTTTGAAACTGTGAGCCCCCAAATAAACTTTTCCTCCTTTACCATTGTTCTGGTCACATCTTTTATAGTCTCTGCAGCAAAAAAGCTGACTAAATGTGTGTGTGTGTGTGTGTGTGTGTGTGTGTACTTGCATTCTGCAGAGAAACAGAACCAATAGGATGTGTGTGAACCTAAGTGAGGACCAGCCTTTCTCTGCTTGGACCTTCCCCCATGATGTGCTCCGTAGAGTAATGGAGGCAGCTGTCTATGGACTGAGCTTCTGGAGCTGTGAGCTCCAAATAAACTTTTCCTCTTCCAAGTTGTTCTCGTCAGGTATTTTGGTCACAGAAAATCAAAAGTTGACTAAATTGGAGGCCAGTCTTCTTTAATCAGTCTACCAATGGAGATATCCATCTCACCCAGAAATACCCTCACAGACACACCCAGAATAATATTTAACCAAATATCTGGGAGCCTCATGGTCCAGTGAAATGGACCCGCAAGATCAACCATCACAGAGTGCCATAGCAAACACCACAGGTAGCTCAAACAACTAACAGATTTCTCTCAGTTCTGGAGGGTGGCAGTCCAAGATCAAGATGTCCCTGGCATTAGTTTCTCCTGAGACCCCTCTCCTTGGCCTGCAGATGGTCACCTGCTGACCTGGCTCACATGATCTCTCTGGGAATACACATCCTTGGTGTGCGTGTCCCAGTTTTCACTTCTTATAAGGACAATGGTTCTACTGTATTAGTGCCCAACTCTACCTTATAAAATGGCCTCACTTTAGTCTGATTGTACTTTCAAGGCCTTATTTCCAAATACCATCACAATCTGAGGTACTGGACATTAGAATTTTAACATCTGAATTTGGGATGGGAGCATATAAACCAACCCAGAACACCTATTAATGGGGTTTGTGGCCTCTTGGACAAACCTTGGTATCATATTCATCACTGTCACCCTCACACTGAATTTTGAGCAATACAAGCTTGATATCACATTAACTGCTAAAGTCTCACTATCAATAAGATGTGCCATCAACCAAAGAAATGTAGCACAAACTAACGTTGAGCGTAACCTAATGTGAATTACGTCAAGGTAATACTTTGCAAATGATCTAAACTAATCAAATGTCATAATGTTTCGCTGAAAATGTAGAGACCTTGAGGTGTCCTGTGACTTTGCTGTAGGGCTCTAGGGCACCTTACAACACAACCTGAGGGCCAGACTCAGAAGTGACTTATGTATGCATTTATGATGTTTGGTGTTCCCAGTAACTTCCAGCTAGGTGTCATCCATTCTATTATTTATCACAGAAGAAAATAAAGGTTATGTATGTACCTATGGAATTGCATTAAGATAGCACAGTAAAGAAATAGTAAAATTAGTCCTACCTGCCTCTAATGCACAGCTTTTCCACTCTGTTCCTGGGGTGGGTAGAGTCAGGTAATTAGTATTCTACATCCAGTTCCTTTCATTAATCCACCTTCCTATATTGCTGAAAGCTATAAAGTAAAAATAAAATAAAAAACACTTTTTACAGAGGCTTTTGCAGCTAGGACTCAGGAGGCTAACAGTGATTTGAGAATTGGAAGTGCTCACAAGAGATATTAAGATGGGAGTAAGGTGAAAGTCAATGTCATGATTAACACCTGGGTGTTTATGAAAAACTTTTATTTGTTCTTTTTAGTTACACAGGATAGTGGAATGTATTTTGACATATTATACATACATGTGGATATAACTTCCCATTGGTGTGGTTGAACTTGATGTGGAGTTACACTGGTTGTGTATTCTCATAAGAACATAGGAAAGTTATGTTCAATTCATTCTACTGTCTCATTCCCATCCCTTCACACTTCAAATGAATTTCTATTCTTCCCTCTTATCATGTGTTAGCATCCACATATCAAAGAGAACATTTGGCTTTTGGTTTTGGGGGATGGGCTTATTTCACTTAGAGTGGTATTCTCCATTTCCGTCCATTTACTGGCAAATGCCAGAATTTCCTTCTTTAAAGCTGAGTAATATTTCACTGTATGTTCTGTGTATGTGTGTGTGTGTGTGTGTGTGTGTGCATGTGTGTGTGTGTATGCCAAGTTTTCATTATCCATTCATCTGTTGAAGGTCACCTCGGTTGGTTCCATAATTTAGCTATTGTGAATGGAGCTGCTATAACAATTGATGTGGCTGCATCATCATAGTATGTTGATGTAAAGAATTTGGGGTATATGCTGAGGAGTGAGATAACTTGGTTAAGTGGTGATTCCATTCTAAATTTTCTGAGGGATCTCCATACTGCTTTCCAGAGTGCTTTCACCAGTTTACAGTCCCACCAGCAATGTATGAGGGTACCTTTTCCCCCACATCCTCACCCACTTTTATTGTTACATGTATTCTTGATAATTGCCATTCAGGCTGCAGTGAGATGAAATCTCTGTGTAGTTTTAATTTCCCTTCTTTACTTGCTAGAAGTGTTAAATATGTTTCAAAATATTTGTTTGTCATTCATATTTTTTCTTCTGTGAAGTGCCTGTCCAGTTGCTTTGCCCATTTAACTGATGCCTCCTGCTTCAGTTTCCTTGCTAAGGATTGTTTTAGCTCTTCTGGACCTCTTATTTTTCCAAATGCCTTTCATGATTGGGTTTTCTATTTCCATGAAGAATGTTATTAGGGTTTTAATAGAAATTGCATTAAATCTGTATAGTGCTTTTTGTGGTATGGTCATTTTGACAATATTAATTCTACCTCTCCAAGAACATGGGAGATCTTTCCATCTTCTCAAGTCTTCTTTAATTTAATTTTTTAGTGACCCATAGTTTTCATTGCAGAGGTATTTCACCTTTTTTGTTCAATTGATTCTAAATATTTCATTTTTCTCAAGGCTATTGTGAATGGAATAGTTCCTAATTTATCAGTTGATTCATCACCGGTGTAAAAAATGCAGTTGATTCATGGGTGTTAATTTTATATCCTGCACGGATGTTTAATTTGTTTATGAGTTCTAGACATGTTCTGGTGGAGTTTTTTGGGTCTCCTAAATATATGATCATGTCATTAACAAATAGAGATGATTTGAGTTCTTCTTTTCCTTTCCTACTCTTATCCTTTTAATTTCTTTCTTCTGTCTAATTGCTCTGGCCGAAGTTTCCAGTACTATTTTGAATAGATGTGGTAAAAGAAGGCATCCCTGTCTTGTTCCAGTTTTTAGAGAAAAGGCTTTCAACTTTTCTCCATTTTGAATGATGTTAGCCATGGCTTTAACATATATAGCTTTTACATTGTTGAGATTTGTTCCTTCTATCTATAGTTTTTCTCGTGTTTTGAAAATGAAAGTATGCTGCATTTTGTCAAATGCTTTTATTTTTGCATCTATTGAGATAAACATGGGATTCTTCTCTTTAAGTCTATTGAAGTGATGAATTACGTTTATTGACTTCTGTATGTAGAAACAAACTTGCATCTCTGAGATGAACCCTGTTTGATCATGATGCACTATCTTTTTAATATGGTTTTATATACGATTTACCAGTATTTTATTAAGAAAATTTGCATCTATGTTTGTCAGGGATATTGTTATGAAGTTTTTTTTTCCTTGATATGTCTGTCATTGTTTGATTTTGATATCAGGGTGATACTAGCTTTAAAGAATGAGTTTGGAAGGGTTCCCTCATTTTCAATATTTCATGGAATAATTGAAGAGGATAAGTGTTAGTTCTTCTTTAAAGATCAGCTAGATCTTGGATGAGAATCCTCTGGTCCTGGGATTTTCTTTGTTGGTAGGTTTTGATGGTGTCTTCAATTTCATTGCTTGAAATTAATCTGTTTAAATATCTAAGTCTTCTTTATTTAATATGGGTAGGTCATATGTATCTAGAAACTTGTCAATGTCTTTAAGATTTCTATTTTATTAAAGTATAAATTTTTGAAAATAGTTTTTAATATTCTTTGGTATTTCAATAGTGTCTATTGTGATAATTCCTTTTTCATTATGAATTTTAGAAATTTGCACTTTTTCTCTCCTTCTCATTAGGGTGGCTAAGAGTTTATCAATTTAATTTATTTTTTTCAAAGAACCAGCTTTTGTTTTGTCAATTTTATTCAATTGTGTCTTTTGTTTCAATCTCATTGATTTCAGCCCTGATTTTAATTATTTCTTATCTTCTACTACTTTTGGGATGATTTGTTCTTCTTTTTTCTGGCGATTTGAGATGTAATATCAGGTCATCATTTTCTTATTGACTTTTTATTCTTTTAATAAATGAGCTCAACGCAATGAACTGTCCTCTTATCACTGCCTTCATAATGTCCAGAGATTTTGGGACATGTTGTATTCAAGTTCACATTTACCTCTAAGAATATTTTTATCTCCTCCCTGATGTCCCATGTGTCATTCAATAGTGTATTATTTAGTTTCCAGGAGTTGGAGTAGCTTCCACTTTTTGTCATTGATTTCTAATTTTATTCCATTATGATCTGATAGAATGCAGGGTAGTATCTCTACTTTTTTGTATTTGCTAAGAGTTGCTTTGTGGCATAACATATGGTCTACTTTAGAGAAGAATCCACGTGCTGCTGAGAAAAACATGTATTCACTTATTGATGGATGAAATAGTCTATATTTGTTAAGTCTAAATTACTGATTATATTATTAAGTTCTATAGTTTATTTCTTTAGTTTATCCAGTGATAAGAGAGGTATGTTAAAGTCACCCAATATTATTGTGTTGTTGTCTATTTGATTCATGAAATTGAGAAGAGTTTGTTTGATATTTTGTGGATGCTTTGCTGTTTGGGGCATAGATATTTATGATTGTTCTGTCTTATTGGTGTATGATTCCCTTAGCAGTATGAAATGACCTTCTTTATCCCTTCTGATTAACTTTGGTTTAAAGTCTATTTTATCGTAACTGAGGATGGAAACCCTGCTAGTTTACATGGTCCATGTGAGTGATATTTTTTCCCATCCTTTCACCTTCAGTCTGTGGATGTCTTTTCCTATGAAATGAGTCTCTTGAAGACAGCATATTGTTGGGTCTTTTTTTAATCCAATCTGCCAGAACATGTCTTTTGATTGATGAGGTTAGGCCATTCACATTCAGGGTTATTATTGAAACAAGGTTTGTATTCATGGTCGTTTGGGTTAATTTTTGGTTTTTAACTTGACTTGGTTTCTCCTTTGATTGGTATTTCCTTTAGTGTAATACCTTCCGTTGCTAGTTTTCCTTGTTTTTTTTGTTTTTTTTTTTTTTATTTCCTCCTCATGGAATATTTTGCCAAGGATGTTCTGTAGTGCAGGCTTTCTTGCCATAAATCCGTTTAACTTTTGTTTATCATGAAAGGTTTTTATTTTATAATCAAATCTAAAGCTTAATTTTGCTGGATATAAGATTCTTGGTTGGTATCCATTTTCTTTCAGAGCGTTTATATGTTGTTCTGGGATCGCCCAGCTCTGAGGGTCTGGATTGAATAATCTGCTGGGATACATATTGGTTTCCCGCATATGTAATCTGAAACTTCTCTCTTGTGGCTTTAAAAATTCTATCCTTATTCTGTATGCTATGCATTTTCATTATAATATGACTCTGTGTGGATGTGTTGTAATTTGGAGTCCTATAAGCCTCTTGTATTTGATTTTTCTATTCATTCTTCATGTTTGGGGATTTTCTGAGATTAATTCATTGAAGAGATTGTACATTCCTTTTGTTTTTTATCTCTATGCCTTCTTTCATCCTGATAAGTCTTAGATTTGGTCTTTTTGTATTATTCTATAATTCTTGGAGTATCTGTTCATGGTTTCTTACCATCTTCACCATATGGTCAACTTTATTTTCAAGATTATATATATTGTCTTCATTGCCTGAGGTTCTGTTTCCCAAGTGATCTAGTCTGTTGGTGATGATTTCTATTGAATTTTTTATTTTGTTCATTGTTTCCTTCATTTCAAGGATTTCTCTTTTTTTTCTTCTTCAGAACCTATCTCTTTCTTGAAGTAATCTTTTGCTACCTGTATTTGTTCTCTTGTCTGTCTGTTGGATTGATTGATTGTCCCCTGTATTTGCTCTTTTATATCATTCTTCACTTCATAGATCATTTTAATTTTGTACATTCTGAACTCCTTCTCTGACATTTCATATACTGTGCTGCCAATAGATTCTATTATTGTAGCATCTTGGTTTCTCTGGGCCACTTTCTTCCCTTTTTTTCATGTTATTCATGTGTCTTCCTCTCTAACAGTGTGGATCTGAGGTATTACAATTTCTACTCTATAATCTTGTAATGTCCCTGTGGGTTACCAATACCTTGCCTTTAAGGGGGAGATCAATATTTACAGCATCCAATGCAAACAATATGCAGCCTTAAACCAAATAGCTCCTATTTAGACAATTACAGTTTTGTCATAATAAACATAAATGATTTGTTTGATTAATAGGTACAATATAAATAGTAGGTTTGTACAAAGGACTACAGTTTCTAATGGTGAAAAATGAGAGATCGAGGAGGGTGTAGAATATGGGGTTTATGAGGTAGGAGGTGAGAATATAGAGGTATTAGATTATAGGAAGAGTGAAAGAAGAATCAAAAGAAGCAGGCTAGCAGGGATACCTCTGGTGTAAACAGACATGCAGGGACCTTAGTGATGGTCTTCCAGGTCCTGACTGTTGTCTTTAGATGGAAGCGGGCCGGGAGAGTCATGTTTTGGTAGTTGAGGTGCTGTTGCATGATGGCTACTCTCCTCCATGCATGTGCAGTTGTTGGATCTATCCAGTGGTGAGAGAGGTGCATTAAAGTCACCAGTATTACTGTGTTATGGGCTATTTGTGTCTTGAAATTGAGAAGGGTCTGTTTGATGTATGTAGATGCTCCATTGTTTGGGGCAGAGATATTTACAATTATTATGTCTTGTTGATGTATAATTCCCTTAAGCAGTATGAAATGTCCGTCTTTTCCCCTTTTGATTAGCTTTTGTTTGAAGTCCACTTTATCTGCTTGTTTACGAGATCCATGGTTTATTTATTTATTTATTTATTTATTTGGTTTGTTTGTTTGTTTTCATCCTTTACCTTCAGTCTATGGATATCTTTGGCTATGAGGTAGGTCTCTTGGACACATCACATTTTTGGGTCTTGTTTTTTAATACAATATGACAGTCTATGTCTTTTGATTGATGAGATTAGGCCATTTACATTCAATGTTATTATTAAAAATGTTTTTTATTCCTTATCATTTTCATTTATTTCTGGTTTTTAATTTAAATTAGTTTTTCCTTTGATTGACTATTCTCCTAGTATAGTTCCTCCCTTTGTTGATTTTCCCTTTTATCTTTTATTTCATCTTCATTAAATATTTGATTGAGTATATTTTCTAGAACAAGCTTTCTAATTATGCATTTTTCCCTATTGTTTATTATGGAAGGTTTTTATATCATCATTAATTCTGATTCTTAATTTTTCTGGGTGTATTGTTCTTGGCCGGCATCCATATTCTTTCAGAGCTTGGTATATGTTATTTCAAGACCTCCTAGCTCTGAGAGTCTGGTTTGAGAAATAAGCTAAAATTCAAATTGGTTTTCCTCTAAATGTAACCCTTCATTTTTTCTAGAAGTCTTTAAAATTCTCCCTTTATTTTGAAGTTAGGCATTTTCATAATAATGTAACTTTGTGTGGGTCTGCTGTAATTTTGTATATATGGGGTCCTATAAACCTCCTGTATTTGATTTTCTATTTCATTCTTGAGGCTTGGAAAATTTTCTGATGTATTTCATTGAAAAGATTGTGCATTCCTTTGGTTTGCATCTCTAAGCTTTCATTTATCCCAATAAATCTTACATTTGGTCTTTTCATGGTATCCCATATTTTTTGGAAGTTTTGTTCTTAGTCTCCTAACATTTTTTTCTCTGTGTCAACTTTATTTTCAATATCATATATTTTATCTTCATTGTTTGAAACTCTGTCTTTCAACTGGTCTAGTCTGTTGGTGATGCTTGCCACTGAATTTTATTTCATAATTAAGTAAATCTTTATTTCCAGATATGAGTGGGGATAGGATGATTTCCTCTGAAATAATTTCCCAGAAAGTAACAGAAGTCCATACACATATTAACTTTCATTCTTTTGGTTATCATTTGTCAAAAGAATGCACAATTATACTCCATAGAATTTTTAATATTGTTTACTGATTCCTTCACTTCAAGGATTTTTTTTCCAGAATCTCTACCTCTTTTTTAAAGTTATCTTTCACTTCTCTCCAATTTCACTTCTTACATTGTCCTTCACCTTGAAGATGAGTCTAACTATGTACACTCTAAACTCCTACTTTGACATTTCTTCCACTGTGGTGATGATAGATTCTGTTATTAATGTATCTTGGTTTGCTTGGGGTGACTCTTTTTCCCTTGCTTTTCCTATTGTTTGTGTATCTACCCATCTAATACTATGGATCTGAAGCTATGAATTTTCTACCTTGTGGACTTATAGTGTCCCTGAAGTTTCCAATATCTCACTGCTTATTAGCAGACAAATAATAACAACAACCAAATGCAAACAATATATAGAATCAAACCAAATAGCTCCTGCTATGCATCTACAATAAACAAAAATGATACGATCTATTATTGTTTATAATAAAAATAGTAAGTTTGCAAAATAGTTCACAATTTTGAATGGTGGACAGGGAGAGAATAGAAGTGATGTAGGATGTGATGATTATGAGGGAGGAGGAGAGACAATAGAAGCAAAAAGTTAAGAAAGAGTGAAAAAGAGAACAATTAGGGATTGGCTTTTAGGGGAAGAAATGATACAAAGAGTGTTAAGAGAAACAGGTGAGTGAAAAGTATATACAAAGTAAAAATTTTAAAAATTGAAAATAAAACGATAAAAACAAATAAATACAAAACAAAACTGAAATATACTAATCAAACATCTTAGTCCTCAAAAGTTGATCCATGAAAAACAACTGGCTTCAAAATTGCTATAAATGAGAAAAAATCAAATATGAATTTGTATTAATGACTATGAACTATTAAGCTCACAATTAAATAGAGAAAAGAAAAAAAAGAAGTCAATGAAAAATTTAAAGAAGTGTTTTCTGTTTGAGTACAAAAGATTCTCAGCTTCCCTTCTCAGCAGTATTATGTGGGGTTGTCTGGAGTAGGATGCTTGCTCTGCCTTCAGGTCGTGGTTGCTAGAATGAGAGACGTATTCCTGTAGGCAAAACTCTTGGAAGCAGGATTTAGGCTTAGGTAGGCTCCAGGCTCTTCACTGAATGCCAATTGGTCTGTAGATTTTTCAATCAGTGCCCATATCTCCAGGGCCCAGCAATTGCTGGTCCACACTGGAAGACTATGTTCCAACAGTCTTCCCTGGATTTCACTTGTGTGGTGGAGGAGTCAGTTCTTAGTTGATCACATCACCTGTGGACCCCATGAACCCCACATTTTCTGGTCTAAGTCTTTTCTTTAGTCCCCAAAGTCAATCTCTCCTTCCCTCACTCTTTCCAATTCCTAGCCAGGTGCGTCCCTCCTAGCCAGTCCTGTAAGCTGCTGGATTGGAGGGGGAAAGGTAGAACCATGTAGGTTTCCACAACCAATTGTCCCACGTGTAAACTTCTCTCCACATTTGAGTTTCTCCTGGTCACTCAGGCACACTCTATGTTGTGCAGTGTGGGTTTGCCAGGCCTGTATTTGAGGGCCAAACTTGGGTTTTCCATGAATTGGCTCTCCTAGCTGCCAACCCCTATGCCACAGCTGTAAAATGTTTCCTTTCTCTGTCCTCCATGCACATCAGGGAGAGATGGGGCTTCTTTCCTGCACAAGGATATTGTGCATCATGCCTTTCAGTTTGGTTGGGCAGTGTCTTTGATCTCTGATTTGTCCATACCCAGATAAGCCTCAGGCCTCCTAAAAATGTGGGTTCTTTTAATTTCCTTATCCCTCCATTTTGCTCCCAGAAGGATCACTCTGGCTAGTGCCTCCAGCTGTAGCACCGGGAATTTCTTCCTTATTTTCCCCAATCTGCTTTAAATGTCGAGTATTCAATTCCAGTAAAGTTGTCTGCCCCCCTTTGGTTCACCCACTTTTCTGAAAATCTGCCTGTCTATTTTCTTGGTTTCACATTATAGAGTGGCCAGGAAAGCAACCTTCTCTAGTCCACCATCTTGAAAAAAACCCTGTTTTTTTTTTTTTTTTTTTTTTTTTTTTTTTTGTAGTGCATCCTTTTAATTTCTCTTTGGGCTTGAGTATCATGGTGGTCACAGTGCTTGAGCAGATTTAGTGTTCTTTGCTCACTCACCAAATTTTTGAAGCTTACAAGCAGTTGTGATGACTTTGGTGGAAGCTTATTTATCTGGCATATTGATCCATGGATTGTAGCCACTGAAGTAGGTTCTTGAACTCAAGAGTTCTATTAGCCATTCCTGTGTGTCCCTTGGTGACTCTGGCATAAGTGGAAGTTCTTGTGTGTGTGTGGGTGTAATCATTCGTGTGATGTTCTGAGACACTCTTAGAGACACAGAACATGCAAAGCTCTTTTGACACTTTAGAAAGCCCTGGAGTCCCTGATGAAAGCTCCTTAACATACAAGGAATGATGCATGTCTCCTATACCTGAGTCTGAGTGATGTGATTATCTTGCACACATGTAGAGGAAAGCTATTACATTTGTACTGGAGAAATAGAAAACCCAAGAGATCATTCTAACCATCTTTACCTGTTTTGACAATCTTCATAAACTAATGAACTATTACACATTTATTTTTTTTTAGGATTCATTAAATAGTTTAGATGGATGATTTTAAAAACTAACTTTTCTATCTTCTCTCCCTTAGCTGTATTTCTTGGCATAAATTCCTACACACACACACACACACACACACACACAATCTAGATGTTGAATTATATTATTTAAACTTTTAAATTATTTTATCCAGAAAACAAGGAAAGAAAGCAGCTTTAACACAAATATAAATAGGTGACCAAACTTGACTAAGTATCAAAATAGAAAACCATTTCTATTAATCTTCAACTTGGAGAAATTCTCCAAGCTTCTATTTGGTTCTGAGTTTGTAAAATCATCTTTTCTAAAAGTCTCAACAGAGGTGCTTGGTTATTGCTCTCATCAGAGCATAGGACAGCTTGTTTACTCTCCAGTCTGAATGTTGTTTAGTCCCAAGCTCTCTTTGGAAACCAGAGAAAGGAAGTCAGGAAAATGGATGGCTCTCAAAGGGATGATTGAAGAGAGTTTAATTAAAGGTTTAATTAAGGTCAGAGTTAAGGAAACCCACATGCGAATGGGGAAAGACTTAGGGACCTGCAATTTGAGAAGCCATTACAGACTGTGGTTTAGATTGGGCAGAGAAGAGAGTTGTAACTGGAATGTGCTGAGAGTTGTAGTCATGGAAGAGGGCATCTCTAGCAGGATCTGTTGCCAAAGGCATAGAAGGTTGGTGCTGATAAACCAGCATGACAGCCTAGTTAACAAAAAGAAGCAAAAACAAATGCCTATGATGCTCACCCTGCATAGGAAAGCGCTTATACTTTGTAGTAAAAAATCCTGGATTCCATGTGACATACTGTCCAGGTGTCCTTGAGCATGTGATGTAAATGCTCTAAGATTGTCTTCTCAGTTTTAAAATAAGAATAATAATACCAAGAATGCCATAGAAATCAAAGAAATAGGACTTCTAAGAGCTACTACAAAAATAAAAAGCCCAATAAAATGCCACAATTTTAATGACATATTATTTTATCATCATTGTTGTTATCATTACCTTCAGTGACAATAATTAGTTAGTAAAAATATTGGGAAAAACCACCTCACGACCATGATATGATTTTTCTACATGCTAGAATATTTCATAGCTCAGTCACTGCTAATCATCAACATTCAAACAACAGGAATACATGTCAGTTCAGTGAAGAAGTTTCAGAGAGGACATAAAATACTCCAGCCTTAAAAGAACTTCAGGAAACTCAAGTGAGAAGACTGCTTGATTTTGCTTTCAGTCACTCCTTACAATGTCTGGGAAAGATGGTTGGTCCCATGGTCATTAAATCCAAGGTATCAATATGGTTAACCTACTGCCATCCCCATCTTGGGCACCCAAGGCCAATCTTTCAGAGACGACAAATGATATCAAAGTTTACAGAAAACAGAATATTCCTTATACAAAATTCCAGGCAGCCACTAATAACTGATTGGAAGTGGCACATGAGATTAGTCATGTTCAATCACTGGAGATCCAACTAATAGGCAGTGGGTTAATATTGGTTGAATGCCTGGGTATGAGTTTGGTCCTCACAATTTTTAAACAATTTCAACAAATTAGATAAAGTTCACAGAAAAGCATTTGGCTTAGTTGAAGGAACTGGCTATGTTTTCCTGGAATATGACAGGACTTAGTAAACGTTAAAAATAAACTTTCTAAATATTTGCAAGGCTGTGTGCTAAAGAGGGGGCAGCTAAGTTCATTATGACCTCAGAGGAGAGAACCGGAGCCAATGAGTAGAAGTGTCTCAGAGGCATTTATCAGCTGTTTGGTGGTCAGGGCTAACAAATAATGAAAGTATAATCTTCCCAAATACCAAGGTCAACTGAAACTGGGTCAGGGGTATCTTCAAATAAAATAATCCCTGATTGAGGTAAAGTGGGTACATTTGATAACTACTAATAGCTACTAATATCCATCCCAGGTGTATATTTCCATAGTTCTAGGTCTTTCTGGATATTCACTGGTACATTCTAATTCTCAGCTGTGAAGAAAGCCACGTTGATTCACTTGGGGATCTTCAGATGGGTATAGAATTGGCAAAGTCCCATATAATCCATTTGCCAGTTTTATTTTACAATGTGTCAGACAGAACTCCCCCAGCCAATATTTTTCCCTAGAAAGGAAAGCTCATGATGCAGTAAATTATTGATGATTCTGCCAAAAAAGAATTTTACTCTTGGATCAAGTTTGGATTAAATGTAGTAAATCCAGGGCATTAATTTTTTTTAATAATAAAAAAGTTCTGTTGGTGCATTTTAAAGGAATAAAATTCCCCCTTTATGATTTGTTTGATGTAACACTTGAAAGTTGAGATGCGATCAATCATTAACAATGTTTAATATGCTCTACCTTCTAGAAATACAATACAGTCAAGGTGCTGAGGTGTGAAAACTGGCCAAAGCTCAGTTCTCATATTAAATGAAACCACTTTTGAAGTATCACTTTCTCATCCACATTTGACTTAGCCATTTCTTCAGTATATCATCTTTATCCTTCACTACTTATTTAAATTAAAAGACTTTACCTGATATTTGAATCTCTAGGTTCATGTACAGGGGAAGAGGACATGGTGTAATATCCACTAGAGAACAAAAGGTTAGTTTTCTCAATTTCTGTAATAAGATGACCTAGCAGCAAAATGGGATGGAATGACTAAATATTTATTTAAATCTAAGCACACAAATATTTGCTATGCTACCACTTTTTTTTTGAGAAGCTTGACATTGATTCTGGTTTATTCATCTGTTTCTTCAACTCTCAGCACAATCCCTGAAACATAATAGTGATCAACGTGTGTATAGGGAATTAAATAAAATACTAAGATCTCCTTTCTCAGAGTTCATCAGGTGACATTGCCCTGATCATTATTGTATTTGTATGTTTGTGTCTGTCTCCCACACTAGCCTGTGGCCTCAGGGGTCTAAATTTTATGTCACTGATGCCCAGTATGAAATTCAGTGTCTAGTGAATATTTGCTAAACAAGCGATTTCCTAAGCAAAATCACACTCATGCCCTCAAACAAGCTATCATGGTTTGGATGTGAGGTGTCCGCCAATAGCTCTTGTGTGAGACAATGCAAGAAGGTTCAGAGGAGAAATGATTGGGTTGTGAGAGTCTTAACCCAATCAGTGAATTAATCCCTGATAGGTAGGATGTGGCTGGAGTTGGTGGGAATTGGGGGTGTGACTCTGGGGTGTATACTTGTATCTGGCAGGTAGAAATCCCTCTCTCTGTTTCCTGATCACCATGAGATGAGCAGCTTCCCTCTGCCACATTCTGCCATGATGTTCTGCCCTACCTTAAGCCCCAAGGAATGGAGCCAGCCTTCTATGGACTAAGACTTCTGAAACCATGTGCCCCTAAATAAACTTTTCCTCCTTCACAATTGTTCGGTTGAATCCTTTAGTCACAGCAGAGAAAAAGCTGACTAAAACACAAGCTTTACTGAAATACAGCACTGTTTAGTAAGAACAATGGTCTGCAGAGTGGCTGGAGCCAGGCAAGAGTGGCCTAAGTCAACTGTTTATTAAACACATAATCTACAGAAAGACATTTATATATGAGCCTCAATATCTTAACTTGGAAAATAATAAAAAATCCATTTAAATATGTGCCATTTATCATTTGTAAAGTAGTTTCATACTTGCATTAATTAGGTTTAGTGTTCATCTTCCTGGTTATACACAGATGTATTCCAGACGAGTCATAAAATGATTAAAAACAAAGGCTTTGGAGTCAGGTTTCTTCGTTTGAAATCCAGGTTCAAATATATTAGAAATGTGAACTTGGGAAGCTTATTCACCACCTCTGTGCCTCAAGCTACTATTCTGAACAATAGTGCTACTTCTCTGACTGTGGTGGGAGTCAAGTTGTGTGTTGCATGTGAGATCACAGAATGATATCTGGCACAGGGGTGTACAGAAAATGTAACAATTATTATTTCTGCAGCACTCCCTTTCTTTATCTCACACATGAAAGATTTTATATATTATCTAGGAGAATGTGTAGCCATTCAAACCAGAAATATTTTATTCTGGTCAAAGTACATTTTCTCATTTATAAGGTATTGGCCCATCTCATCGTTATTATTTTGCCGAGCTGCATGGTTTAATTTCCAGTTCCTCTAGTGCTATAGTACTTTTCATAATCGCTCAGTCTCAATGATAGCCTTGTGTCAGTTAGCTTTCTGTCACTATAACAAATTCCTGGGATAATAACTTAGGAAGACAAAAGGTTTATGTTGGCTCTTGATTTCAGACCATGATCAGTTGATCCCTCTTTGCTTTGGGCTGTGGTGGCACATCACAGAAGGAGGATGTGGTGGAGCTAAACCACTAACCTCATGGCTGCAAAGCAAAAGGAGAGTGAGAGGAAGGGACCAGGGTCCCACAATTCCTTTCAAGGGAATGCTCCCAGTGACCCAGGCCTCCCATATAACCCATCTCTTAAACCCATCCATTAACACTGAGCTGGGGACCAAACCTTTAACACATAGGCCTTTGGGGGGACATTCCACATCCTAGCTGTAACAAGCCCTGAAACCTAACCCCTCCAAGGTGAGGTTTATTTCAGTTAATATCTCCTCCACCTTCCCAATCACCAACTAAAGATTTCAAAATCATCTTCTCTTCTCATTCTCCTTGACCAGTTTTTATCTTAGAAGCTTAGTCTTTTTCCACAGTATTCTCCAATTTTGACCCTTCTGCTTTAATCCATTCTATTGGTGGACCAGTTCAGACTGATGTCACATTTCTTCTGGGCTTTGTATCACCTGACTGGTATTTTAGCTTGCAATCCCTCCATTTTACGCTTTCCACTGCAGCCAGCCGTGTCTTCCCAAAGCACTGCTCAAATACTATTTCCTCAATATCATTTGCTGGGGCTCCAGAATGCTGCACTGTTGAGGTGAAACTCTCCAACTTGACATAATTCCCTGCGTTTGTCTCTTTTTATCCCTCTAGAGTTTAGCTTCCAATAAAAGATAGAAGGAAAAACATTCATATTTGTTCTAGAGCCTGTCTAAACTAGAGATGATGCTAAACACTTTTACATTTAAAACACCATGTAACCCTGTCTGCTCCACATTGATTCCTGTGTTTGCAGAACACATTGCTTCCTGCAAATGTGGGAACTGCTTAGGCCACTTTCCTTTCAGCACAGAAATGACACCAGACTTCACCTGTCAATGCATTTGTGGATCTCCTCTGGCCCCGATGGTCATATCTGCCTTCAGACCCAGCCTCCATTTCCTTGCTGTGACCCAATTTTAGACTACACAAAAGGGTTTATGAGCTGGAATTCCCTTGAGATACTCCTTCAAAACACTGATCTGCACTGGCAAGTGGTACCTCTTCAAAGCTTCTGGAACATGGTTGAAGCCAGATGCACAATTAGATTTCTAAACAAGTGCTATGAGGTGACATTCTTACCCTATTTCTTTCAATGAGGAAACCGAGGCTTGGGACAGAAAAATATTTTGTAGAAGGGCACAGATTCAGAGGTGGAACCCAAGTACTTTCAGATCAAATCCAGTTTGTTTGTCCCACCCCCCACCCCAGGTACACATGTCTTGCTTATGATCTGAGCTAGGGTACTATGTTCCTTGCACCTTTGATACTTAAAAAAAAAGTAGTTCATTAAATTTACTGGTGACAAGACTTAATAACTAGAATCAACAAATGGGACTTACTCAAACTAAAAAGTTTTTTCTCAGCAAGAGTAACAATAAGAGAAGTAAACAGGGAGCCTACATCCTGGGAACAAATCTTTACTCCTCACACTTCAGATAGAGCCCTAATATCCAGAGCATACAAAGAACTCAAAAAATTAGACAATAAGATAACAAATAACCCAATCAACAAATGGGCCAAGGACCTGAACAGACACTTCTCAGAGGAGGATATACAATCAATCAACAAGTACATGAAAAAATGCTCACCATCTCTAGCAGTCAGAGAAATGCAAATCAAAAACCACCCTAAGATACCATCTCACTCCAGTAAGATTGGCAGCCATTCTGAAGTCAAACAACAACAAGTGCTGGCGAGGATGTGGGGAAAAGGGTACACTTGTTCATTGCTAGTGGGACTGCAAATTGGTGCGGCCAATTTGGAAAGCAGTATGGAGATTTCTTGGAAAGCTGGGAATGGAACCACCATTTGACCCAGCTATTCCCCTTCTCGGTCTATTCCCTAAAGACCTAAAAAGAGCATACTACAGGGACACTGCTACATCGATGTTCATAGCAGCCCAGTTCACAATAGCAAGACTGTGGAACCAATCTAGATGCCCTTCAATAGATGAATGGATAAAAAAAATGTGGGATTTATACACAATGGAGTATTACTCTGCATTAAAAAATGACAAAATCATGGAATTTGCAGG
Source organism: Spermophilus citellus (assembly GCF_964194105.1). Classification (NCBI taxonomy): domain Eukaryota; kingdom Metazoa; phylum Chordata; class Mammalia; order Rodentia; family Sciuridae; genus Spermophilus; species Spermophilus citellus. The sequence goes on along the minus strand of NC_138191.1, from coordinate 95,241,835 downwards.
GAAATGGATGGAATTAGAGCAGATTATGCTAAGTGAAGCTAGCCAGTCCCTAAAAAACAAATGTCAAATGTCCTCTTTGATATAAGGAGAGTAACTAAGAACAGAGTAGGAAGGAAGAGCATGAGAAGAAGATTAACATTAAGAGAGGTGGGAGGGAAAGGGAGAGAGAAGGGAAATTGCATGGAAATGGAAGGAGACCCTCATGGTTATACAAAATTACATACAAGAGGAAGTAAGGGGAAAGGGGGAAAAGAGGGGGAGAAATGTATGGCAATATGTAAATCAGTGGATGTGTAACTGATGTGACACAGCAATCTGTATATGGGGTAAAAATGGGAGTTCATAACCCACTTGAATTAAAGTGTGAAATATGATATGTCAAGAACTATGTAATGTTTTGAACAACCAACAATAAAAATTAAAAAAAAGAAAATAAAATTAAATATGAATAATGGTAAAAAAAAAATTTACTGGTGAAAATTGTCTTCTTTACTGTTCTCTCTATTTCTAAACTTTCCAGAATGCTGTGAACATCTTGGCTTCTGAGACCACAGCAGAAAGTGTCATCTCACACTGTGAAGGCAACAGGATCTGTAGAAAGAGAAAGGTTTAGGGGACCAGACCAGGCAAGTCATGGTATACTAACTTGATGACCTTGAGCAAGATGTTAACTTCCTGGAGGCTTTTTCTCCTGTAGAATATGAGAGTATTATGTCTTCCTTCACTAGGGGGTAGGGAGGGAATGGAAAGTGTATTCAAAACACCTAGATTAATGAACATGGTTAATTCACATCTTTTCCATCTTCCAAATGACTATATCTTTCTGCTGCCAATAAAGACTATTTCTAAAAGACAGTACTTACTCTGCCTACAAAATTCTAAACATTTGAATTGCAATTTTGCAGAGAAGACTGAATTCAGCTGTGTTTAGGGGTTGAAAACTTCATATAAGATGCCATCCACTGGGGAAAAAGTCATGATCAAATCAGAGACCAATCTAATTCCTCTTCATGGATTCATTTTGCAGGGAAGGCCAGAGCCCACTGGCTGCCAAAACCCCGAGTAGAAGCACAATTTCAGCAACTAAACTGTCTTGCCACATAAAGAGCAACACAATTCTAACCTCAGTGCTATTCAACCTCACATGGGGAGAATCAAAATAGAAATATGAGTTACACCAGTGAGGCTCTCCAACTCAGTTTACAGCCTTGTCCAGGAATGTCTTTATACTGTCATGGAAAAAATATTGAGCTGCTATTTTGACCTTAACAGTGTGTGTGGCAGAGTATCTCACAAAGTTTTCTGATTGGTTTTTACTGTTATTTTATTATAAAATCTGTGTTTTATCAAATTTTCATAGTCAATTAGATTCAGAAGGGCCCTTGGACATGATCTCAGCAATATCCCACAGGCAGGCAGTTCATCCTCAGTCTCCAAGGGCCGAACATCTATTCCCTGCTCAAGGGAAAAGAGGAAAGAATGGTGATAAGTGCTCAGAAAATATCCTACTAAGGGTGAGTTACTAATAGTGAGTTTAGAGTTCTTTTCCTTCATCTTTATGTTAGCTTCTTTGAGAAAACAAACATTAAATTTACTTCTAACTACCATTGCTTTTGCAGGTTATACTTCTTTGCAAGTTCTTTTTCTCCATTTTCCTGCTAGGATTCCATCCTGTACTCTTTTCCTCTGATACTTTTTTCTAACAAGTTATGCATATTTCCTCCATCCTGATGGGCTTCAGCACCAATTCTCCATTGGTGACTCTTAAACTTCTATCTGCAGTTCAGATCTCTCTTAGGTGCCCATAGATCCAACTAATTTCAGAACAACCTCATCTGGTATTAAATAGGGCCAAGTCCCAAACTCAACTCACAACATTTACACAATTCTTTTTCTCTTCTTGACAGTTTTTTTTTGTGTGTGTGTTTTAAATATTTAATAATGTCAGATAATTTTTAGGAAACTCATGTCAGAATTAGTTTCATTTCATTAAAAAATATTTGTAGAATTTTAAGTTATTTCTACAAATGAGTATGCATTTTCCTTAAAGTAGATGGAACTAATGAACTGGATTTTTAATCTTCTTAATAATGTAAGTACTCCAATAGACAATTCAATGAAGTAATTAAAAGCTCAAATTATACACAGAGATAAGCATATGAAATGCATAAAAAAGAAATATTAAAAAAATAAAAAGTCATCTGCTTTGATAAGCCATGAAAGCAGATTTAATTTAGGGGAAAAAAAGAAATATCTTGCTGGCCATCAGTGATAGACATAGAGAAGTCTGCCATTCTAAGACAACACCTTGGCCAATGTGTTCAATTTTATTTTAGATCTTAGCTCTTTATTTTATTTTATACACTTTATTTTAGATCTTAGCTCTACTTTCCCAGACAATACATGTCAGGAAATGACTTTGCTTTGTATTCTTCTTGACAATTATTGAAATAAAAATATAAACCAGAAATGTAATGCAATATTTAGCATACATAACTCTTATAGTCCAAGTGGAAATATGACTCATAATTAAAGAAAGTAAGAATTCTCCAAAAGTGTCTGCCTCTTACAAATACCCAGAATCTGCCTCATGTACAACGAACATTATTTTCTTCCTTTTTAAAATAAATTTTTCTCAAGTAAAATCATGTGCAAATGGCTTTCTTTACTAAGACGTAAGGGAATAACAAGAAACATGTTTACTCTTCTTTCTTAAATCACTTGAAATCCAGAAAAAAAAAAGTGAAACCAGAATGGAGTCTAGACATTGAATGACAAGGAACATGGGAATGAAAAAAGGGGACAGATCAGATGAATGAAATGATTGTCCAGATTGCTTGCTGTCTATAGTTACAAAGCAGGTAAGCAAGACTCAATAGATGGGAGCTTGAGAAGTAATGGTGGCTGGAATTTGAGGGACACAGTTCCAGAGTCAGGGAAGGAGGGAAGAAAAAAGAGCATGAAAGAAAATGCTTCAGAAATCAGCAATGGGGTCTTCCAAATATTTGGATGAGTAAAAAATCTATGCACACTTGAGAGGAAATGGCCTGAATTCAGAGGAGAGCCACTAGAAAGTAGCAAAGTAAAAAAAAAAAATGCAGATAGCTGATGTAGTTGGTGTGAGAACCATCCAGAGTGGAAAAACATTGTAATAGAGAAAGCCTCACATCACGTTCTCAGGGGACTCTCGCCATAGTAGTCAGGTTAAACTAGCTCTAGACTTGGAGCTTCTCTGGACCTGTCTCAACAAAGCTTGAAGGTAAACACTGAAAGGTTTCAGCTGATTCTAAGTAACCACATTCCAGAACAAAATCCAACATTCCATAAAGAACTATGACAAAACTCAGCACCTAACAATGTAGAATCACAAGGTCTGGCGTCCCATATAAAATTAACAGGCTTTCAGAGCAGCAGGATAATGTAGATCATAAACAGAAGAAAAATTAATCAATAGAAACAGACCCTTAAATGACAGAGATGATGAAAATAGCAGATGAAATGTTAAAACATATGTTTCGTACATTCAAGAGGGCAGTGAAACTTAAACAGGGTAAGAATAAAATGTAAGATGTAGAAATAAGACCAAAATGAAATATTTTTAGAAATAAAAATCTGTAAAATAAAAAGTATACAGATTAGAGGGTGAAGAAAAAAAAATCAAAGATTGAAATGACCCCAAATGAAATACAGGGAGGTAAAATATTAGGACTGAATAAAGAAAATATCTTTCAAAAGGAAGGATATTATCAAGAACTTTAGGCCACTAAAGCAGTATGAAATTTATTTCTACCATGTCTACATTATAAGATATATTTTTTTTTAGGCAGAGGAAAATGTTACCATATGGTTACTCAGATCCACACAAAAGAATGACCCCAGAAATTGTAAGTATAATAAAAAATTTTCTCATTGTTGATCTCTTTAAAACAAATTTATAAAGAAAAAAACAATAACATTGAATTGTGGAATCCAGAACATGGGTAGAAGGAAAATGTATGTTAATATTAGTATAATGTATAAGGGGGATTAAATAAAAGCAAACTATTGTAAGTTTAAAAGTAAACTGTAAATCCAACAGCAACCATTACAAAATGCAAATCAAAGAGAAAGTTACTGAGCCAATCGTGGAGAAAAATTAAATACCACTGTCTCAATTTCTGAGTTCTGGGGATTCCAGGATCATCAGAAGGATTACAAAATTATCATTTCACAATGAAGAGAATCTATCTGGAAAGCTAAATAGATACAACAACAACAGGAATAATAGCAACAACGGCAGTAATAAAGCACTATGATTAGGTCTTAGTGAATATATTCATGATAAAAATAAATACACAAAGATGAAGAGCTGTTCTGTAGGCCAGCAGTAACATAATTGAAACTAATAGGAAATGTCCTAAACCTAAGGAGAACAAAATGCATACACTATGGGACATTAAAAAATTTTGAATTACTGGAAAGAAATACTGTGTTCCAATATGGACAGAGTGGGTATGTAGCTAGATATGCCAATTCTCCATCAATTAATCTGTAAACACAGTGAAATCTCAATTAGAATTCTACTCGTTTAACCTAACAATTTAATTCCAAGAGCTATCTTGGAGAGGGAAAAAACTCATGAAAATAACCAGGGATGTTTTGAAAGAATAATAAGGGATGACCAACCTTAAGACCCAGGCAAGCTTGCAACAGAGCTATAATTTTACAATTGTGTATTATAGATACGGACAGCCCAAGAGCCTTGCCTGAGTAGAGACAGATGTAATATATGTTAAAAGTGGCATAACAGATCAGTAGGGAATTAGTGGATAGTTTTTTATAATAATAGCACAACTGACTAGTCACTTGGGAAAAAATATATTTTCCCCTCACACTTCACAGAATAATAAGTTCCAGATGGAATAACAACAGCATCTTGGTTTGGTGTGTGTTCTTCCATAACTTTGTTTTGGCACACACACTTATTTTATATTTCATTTTTACTTTAAGTATTTCTTGTATATAATGTTCTTCCACTTTCTTTATTTACTGCTAGTTTCCTCCCGGGGGGAGTGCGGAATGGATTGAGTTTGAAAGTGATAATAAAAGCAGAGTTTATCAGGCTGGGGATGGAGCTCAGTGGTAGATTGGATTCAATCCCCAACACAGTTAAAAAGAAAAAAAGGAGGGAGTTTCCATAAATTATTTAGTTCTTTCAATAAACAATGAGTGAGTGAGTGTCAAGTGCTAGGCACTACTCTTGGTGTTGCAGATTGAGCCATGAACACCAATTTAAAAAAAACATGGTTCTGTCTTATTGGATCACATATTCTAGTGGAGAAGAGAAAGACAAGAAACAATATTTAAAAGTAAAACATGTCACATGTTAAATGGTGACAAATGCTTCAGAGGACAATACGAGTTATAATTTTCCCCTAAAGTTCTTGTGTTGGAAGCTTGCTTCTTAGGGGGCAGGGCTAAGGTATTGGGACCTGGAAGTGGTGGAACCCAGAGGAAGGTGGTTAGGTCCTTGGAGCACTGCCTCAGAAGGGATTAAGGTAGTTCTCCTGGGGCCCTGGTTAGTTCCTGTGAGAGTTATAGAGACCTGATCCCTGAATCCCTCTCTGGCTTTCTGTCTTATCATGTAATCCCTCTCACACATGCTGCCACCATGGGATGCCATCCACCATGAGCCCTCACCAGAAGATGAACAAATTTAAACTGCTCCATCTTAGGTTCACAACATTCAAAACTGTGAGCTAAATAAATCTCTTGTCTTTACACGAAGCCTTGCCTCAGGTCTTTTGTTATAGCAATGGAAAAGAGACTGATACAGAAGGTGATATCTGAGTAAGGACATGAAATAGGCAAAGAGGAGAATCATGGGGATGTGGGGGTATATTCCTAGACAGAGGAAACAGGAGAGCCTAAGGTCTCAGGAGCCAGTGAGCCTGGAATATACCAAACTCCAGTTTTCTGGCTTTGGTGATGTTCTTTGGAGGTACTTAAGAGTGAAGGAGAAGGTGGAGTAGGGAAAGAGGAAAAGGAGAAAGAGGAAGAAGAAGAGGAGGAGGAGGAGAAAGAAGAGGAGATGATGAAGAAGAAGATAGGTGTATCTTACAGGGCATTTGAGGATAGTGGTATTTCTTCTTAGTGAGAAAATTTGCTGTTGGGAAGTTTTGAGTCAAAGATAAAGAATATCTGATTTTAAAAAGAAGAATCACTATGATTACTTTGTAGATAACTGCACACAGGGAAGTCAACAGGAGAGTGCTTTAATATTACAAAACAGAGGTAGCAGTGACAGAGACCAAGATAATGGCAGAGCACGTGGTTCATGGTGGTTGGTTTCAAGCTGTATTTAGAAGGCATTGCTAGTGGGACTTGCTGAAATCTCCTTGAAAAATGCAGGTGAAAATGAGGCAGAAAGACTCTGAGAATGTAGTTATGAACAGCCAAATAGGTGGATTGCTGTTAAGTGAGATGGAGAGGATGTGGGAGAGTGCCTTAGTCTCTTTTCTGCTGCTATAACTGAATTCCAGAGACAAAGTAATTTATAAAGAATAAAGGTTTATTTAACTCACATTTCTGGAGGCTGGGGAATCAAGGACATAATGCCAGCATCTGATGAGCACCTTATATTTAGTCTTCCTTGGTGGGAGGGTATTTCAAAGCAAGACAGAACAAGCAAGCTAGCTCAAGTCTCTCTTCCTCTTATAATGCCACCAACTCCACCCAGGAGGCCCCACCCTTGTGATCTCATCTAATCACCTAATTACCTCCCACAGGTCCCACTTTCTAAATACCATTAACATATGCTTTTGGGAATTAAATGGACTTCTGGGGAATACACTCAAACCACCACAGATGCAGAGGTTTTGAAAGAAACACCAGGGCTTAGTTTTAAATTTTTTAATTGAAATTCTTATAATGTATCTAGGTGGAGATGTCAAATAGTCTGGTGACTCTGGAATTCATGGGATAGGTCAACAATTGATACATAAATTTGGGTGTCAGCAGATCTCATTTTAAGTCATGAGACTGAGTGAGATAATCAGGGAAACTAAGGTATGTTTCAGTGATTCTTATCATAAATATACACTTTTTTACAATAAAATTAAACTTGTGTATTATTTGTACAATTTCAAAAACTCATGAAGCACTGAAAAAATATAAGCAAAAATTAATATAATCATCTGTAAAGTAAAATGTTCAGCCTTGATACCAAAAATACAGCCATAAAGCAAATCCCTATTATATATGACTCCATAATACTTTTTTTTTTTTTGGTACTGGGGATTAAATTCAGGGGCACTTGACCCCTGAGCCACATCTCCAGCCCTTTTATTTAGAGATAGGGTCTCACTGAATTGCTTAGCTCCTCACTTTTGCTCAGGATGGTTTTAAACTCATGATCCTCCCGCCTCAGCCTCCTAAGCCGCTGGGATTACAGGTGTGTGACACAGTACCCAGCTACATAATACTTTTTAACATTCTGCATATCATATAAGGTATATATGAAAATAAGAAGTCAATACATTACTGAAAAAAATAGTGCTAATATAAATCACTTAAAATTACTAATCCTAACATGTGAAGGTTTCTCATAAATCAATAAGATCAATATTCAAAGAGGAAATAACATAAGTACAAATCTGAACACAAAAGTCATATTAGAAAGACAGAAACCATCAATAAGAATGTAGGAATATACCAAATAAAAAATAACATTTTCACCAAATTGGCAAAATTATCTTTATGCAATGCTGTCCAGTTTGGCAAGGTTACTAAAAATGTGTGTTATTTATACTTTTATTATAAGTTGATACTAAATTTCCCAAAACCAAAGTGGCAAAGTCTAACAGAGTCTTAAAATGCCCATATTCTTTGACTAGGAATTCTACCTCTTATAAGTTAACTGGAAGAAAAAAATTGTTTAGGAAGACAGTTAATTTAAAAGAAAGTGAATTGCAATACTTTAAAATAGTAGGTATCAATACAAGGAGGTGGAACTTAACTATTATTGGAGAACTGACTAAGTAAATTTTGCTACCTTCATAGATATACTATCAAAGGTATGGAGATCAGATTGTAGAACTACATTTACTGATAAAAACATTTGTTGGAGTACTTGCTGTGTTTGTTGAATTAACAAAGTTGATAACAAAACATGGGCTGGAATAGCTTTCCACTTGAAAAATATCATACAATATCATATCCAGAAAAGTCTGAAAGAATATATTTGAAATTATCTACTACTGTTTTGTTTGAGCAACGGGATGACTTATGATATTACTTTCCCTGCTTAATTGTTTTTTTTTTCCTCAATCTTTTACAAAAAAGAAAAAAAAGTTTCTTTTTAAATAACTTTGAATAGTTAAAAACTGAAATCAATATAATAAGGAAGAAAGTTCAACAGTACTGGTCACCATCCAACATTATATAATCCTGGGGTGTTTCAAAACCACCCAGTTATGTGCTGACAGGTTGTCCAGATGTCTGGGATGAGAATCACAGAACATCTCTGTCCCAGCCAATTAGGTGGCTGGCACACAAACAACCTGCCCTTGTTGTATTTATCTGCACTTTGACAAGACAGTTTTCCCTGTCATCATCCCTTTGCTTTTCTGTTATGAATTCAAGTCACTTTCCTAAGTACTTTACATACTTTATTGCATCCATGCAAATTTCCTCCAATTGAGCAATAACATTTCATTTTACATATGAGCAAAACAAAGCAAAAGATCTCTGAGTTACTACCCACAGCAACTGGAAAGTAAGAACCAGAGCTAAATTTTACATTTTGATTTCTCTAGCTCCAAAATTCTGCCCTTTCCTCTATTACTTTTTCTTCTAAAGAGTGAGAAGGATAAGAGATGATTGAAATGGTAGGTAGACATCCATTAAATCACAGGAAGAGTGATCATAGAGTGGTTGTCTGTTTTTCAATGGTTTCAAACCTGGTTCAATCAAGGAAAAAAATCAGCTTTAATAACTAGGTATAAAACATGTTTAAAACTTGGTGATCTTCCTTTTTTTGTAAGCAAATTTAATGCTTAGAGACTACTTAAATTTTAATAATATTGTTTTGTCTTATTACATCTAGTTTTACTTCTATTTATAGCAAGAGATAGTCATTTACAGTTGTAAAAATGTTTCATTTTAAAATAAATTTAATTTTTTCATAAGCACGTCAGCTTAAACAAAATACTCAAGCATTAATGGTATGAGTAGCACATAGATATTACAAAAACTTCCATGAGTTGAATACAAATGCCTAGAGCCTTAGGAGTTTGTGATAGTAGTTAGAAAAGTATGCAGTTAACGTTTGTTAAGCCCCTGTTTTGCCTTGACACTCCCCCTCTGTGATTCCACCTAATTCTCACAGTTGTTCTGGGAGAATTAGTCCATGCAGTTTACAAATTTGGAAACTGAGGTATTGCATGATAATGTAGCCTGATAGCACCCAGCTAGTATGTGATGAACTTGGGATTTGAACTCAAGGCCCTGGGTAACCAAGGACTCTCTTTTCAACCATGGCCTCCAAGGGAAGACAATTAATTGGTCCCATCTTTCAATTCTATACCAGCGGGTACAGTTTGGAACATTCAGTTAATTTAAGAGAAGTTCAATGTCAGGAAGATTGTTGTGGATTGGGGTTGACAGTAAAGAGTTTGCAAAGCATGTGTGGCTGATTTGGGCTTTAAAGAACCAGTTAGTGACTGGAAGGGTGTTCAGGTGCATTTAGAGGGAGGCACTGGAGGGACTTCCATACCACTAGGCCAGTTTCTGCAACCCAGCACTGCTTAGCCCTACAGCTTCCTCTCTGACTCATCCCTTTCCTGCAAATAGTCAAAGATAAAACACATGGGTTTTGCCACGGAGCTGTGCATCCTCATAGGTTTCAAGGCCAGTGACGTGCCCTATGCTGTTTGCCTAACTACTCACAGTGTCTATCTCAGAGGTGAGGGGAGACAAATGGGAAGTAACATCTGGAGGAGCAAGTCTTTAAGCTTCTATCATCAACACTTCACACCTTTCTGGGAATTAATTTTTAGTATTTTCCTGAAATCAACTTGGAATAATGGAGAGCATTTTAAGATCCAGGAGGTCATCATAGCATGAACATTACTACATAGGCAGTGTGAAGCTGACTTCAGGCGATGAAGCTCTTTTGTTCCCTTTTTGATAATTGCCAACTCTGTTCCTACACGCCTGGGTGGTGTTTTCTTCACTATACTTGCCTGAATATTCATGGAACTCTCCCCAAAAGATCAGAACAGTTGTCTGGCTCATATATTTTCTAATACATTTCTCAGTGGGATAATATTAGAAAAGAGCCTAAAGACTTGGAGGACCTTATGAAACACATGGTTAAAATTTCGGACCAACTTTTCCAGCTTGTGTGCATATAAAATTCTAGACAAAGAACAAGGGCCACCATGGCCTCTGCTGACCATGGCTCCATGTTTATTTGGGAAGATCACTTTCAGCCCCCAGGGAGGCCACAGTATTGACCTGACATGCTTCCTATTCTTTCTCCACTCTAGCTGGTCAGTCAAAGCATTTAAACCTGACACCTCAGATCCTTTCGTCGCAAAAACCAGATGTGCCCAGCTGGAGAGAGGAAAGGCCTCCTCTGTGCTCAATGGAATCCAAGCTCTCCACAGGGCAGAGGACCAAACTGACAAGCCGACCCAGAGCTGCCCTTATCTGCCCCCTCTCTGGCCTCTGCCCCCTTACTGTTCCCACATTGAGCACAGCCGTCTACCTAGAAAGTGGACCGCATTTTTGCCAAATCTCCAGGTCTTAGTGGCTCCCAAGACCCATGTGTTTTATCTTTGACTGTTTGATATGCTCTCTGTTCGATATCACCCATGGCTCCTGACCTCATCTAATCCTTATTACCACCTAGCTGATGAAATTGTCTCCTAGCTGGCCTTTCTACATCAAAGACAATCTTCCACATTCTCACAATAATAATTAATAAAACAATACCTATGTAGATAGCAGCTGTCATTGTTGAAGGACTGCTGTCCATGTGCTGTGTGTGAGCATTCCAGGCCCCTCTGTGCCCATGTCCATCCCTGCCCTAACCAAAGCTGCCACAAACTGCTTTCAGTCCTTCTGGACGCCTCACATGGTCCACCTCGGTGAGCCCCAGAGATCACTGTCCCACCTGGGATTCGAATTCCTCCATGGTGAGACGAGGAGATTCAATGATCGTCCAGTGTTGGTTAAGTGCAGTGAGTTTAAAATTGTTGAAAGGGATTTCTCCTTCTTTTCTAGGGTTCTGCGTGCTCCAGAGATGAGAGGGGAGAAAGTGAGTCAGATATTTCCCTGCTAACTACTGTAGCCAGCCCTGGCACAGTTCCTTTTCTAAGACTTCTCAGATCCTTACTGTTCACTCTGAAGTCTCTGGCTCTGCCTGCACTTAGTTTAAAAAGGTGTGATACACTATTGGGTCCATATGGTTTTACATTTGTCCCAGTGGCCTCTTGCCACTGAGCTGTGCATCCCATAGGTTTCAAGCCCGGTGAAGTGCCCTGTGTTGTTTGCCTAATCACTCACAGTGTCTGTCTCAGAGGTGAAGGGAGACAGATGGGAAGTTACATTTATAACCTCTCAGTTCAGAGAATTGACTCTGTGGCTTTATAACTTGTGTTCAGTTCCATTCTTGGTCCTGACATTTACGAGCTGGGAGACCTTGGACAAGTTACTTCATATCTCTGGCCTCAGTTTCCTTATCCATGTAATGAAAAAAGTGTCAGATGCTTCATAGGTTCCTATGAAGATTATATTAATTGATACAAGGAAAATGCTTAAAATAGTGCACAGAATGTAATTGTTATAGACATGTATGCTATCATTTCATATTAAGAATTTATTTCATTTTAAGAATTTTGCTATAAGTATTAAATAATAATGAAAATAAAAATGATAGATACTAATTATTGACCACTGGTTAGTTGCTTTCATTCTTTATATGATGATTCTCAATTTCTAAAAGCAATATGTCTTTTTACAGATGATAACACTGAGTGCTACCTCACTCAAGTATGATAACTAGTTTATTTTTGAGTTTAAGACTGGGACTCAGATCACTCTGAATCCAAATAATCATATTGTTTTTATTATACTTACCATACAATAATTGCTGTCTGCCCAATGTTTACAAGTTTATTTTTTTTCCCCTCTGAGACATGCATAGAGGACCAGGCTCATAATCTGACCTTCTTCCCTGCACACAGAGAGGAAGGTCTGTAGGCTATTCCTGATTCTCCTTGCTGACCTCTCTCACTTACCAGAGCTGTAATGATGTTTCCTTTTCTCCAGCTCAAGAATGAATTCTGCACTTGAGCAGATTATGCTAAGTGAAGCTAGCAAATCCCTAAAAAACAAATGCCAAATGTCATCTTTGATATAAGGAGAGCAACTAAGAACAGAGCAGGGAGGAAGAGCATGAGAAGAAGATCACCATTAAACAGGGACAAGAGGGGGGAGGGAAAGGGAGAGAGAAGCGAAATTGCATGGTAATGGAAGGAGACCCTCATTGTTATACAAAATTACATATAAGAGGAGCTGAGGGGAAAGGGGAAAAAAAACAAGAGAGAGAAATGAATTACAGTAGATGGGGTAGAGAGAGAAGGTGGGAGGGGAGGGGAGGGGAGGGGGGATAGTAGAGGATAGGAAAGGCAACAGAATACAACAGACACTAGTATGGCAGTATGTAAAAAAGTGGATGTGTAACCGATGTGATTCTGCAATATGTATACGGGGTAAAAATGGGAGTTCATAATCCGATTGAATCAAATTATGAAATATGATATGTCAAGAGCTTTGTAATGTTTTGAACAACTAATAGTAAAAAATTAAAAAAAAATCAAGGCAAAAAAAGAATAAATTCTGCTTAGCATGATATTCTACAGCTCCATCCATTTACCCACAAATGCCATAATATCATTCTTTAAGTTGAGTAATATTCCCTTGTGTAGATATACCACAGATTTTTTTAGTTCATTCGTCTGTTGAAAGACACCTAGGTTGGTTCCATAGTTTATCTACTGTGAATTGAGCTGCTATAAACATTGATGTGGCTGCGTCACTGTAGTATACTGATTTTAAGTCCTTTGGGTATTAACCAACGAGTGTGATAGGTGGGTCAAATGGTGGTTCCATTCTAAGTTTTCTGAGGAATCTCTATGCTGCTTTCTGTAATGGTTGCATCCCAATTTGCAGTCCCATCCACAATATATGAATGTACTTTTTTTCTCACATCCTCGCCTACATTTATTGTTGCTTATAATCTTGATAGTTGCCATTCTGACTGGAGTGAGATGAAATCTTAGTGCAGTTTTGATTTGCATTTCTCTAATTGCTAGAAATGTTGAACATTTTTTCATATGTTTGTTTATTAATTTTATTTCTTCTTCTGTGAAGTGTCTGTTCAGTTCCTTAGCCCCTTTATTGATTGGGTTGTCAAATTGCATTCTACTGTCATGTATAACTGATTGGAACAAAAAAAATAAATAAAATTAAAAAGTGAACGAATGAATTCTTTGAAGTAAGGGAAAGTGTTATTTTTATAGGGACAACCTTGACTCCATTTTGATACACCGTAATGTAACCATAGCCCTCCCCCAACCTGCACTGCCTCCCCATGGAAGGTCCCTTTCTTCAGAATACCTTGGAAAGGAGTGATTTGTCCCATGTGCATGACTCAGATTGCCACTCTCCCTGTCACTTGCTTCTCCTTGCCCCTCCAGCCCCAGCTGCTGTAGAACTGAGGTCCCCTTAAACTCCCAGACCACACTGCCCTGGGAGGTGGTGCTGACCCCCTTCCGGGCAGCAGCAGAAGAAGGGGGCAAGTCACTTTTTCTGTGACCCCTTTCCTCTGTTCCACCATACCATCCCCAAAGGCCTCAGTGAAGGTTAAGAACAACCAAATTTAATTATAACATTGAAGGAAAAATGGATTTGTATAATTGCTATAATCAAAGACAAAAATGAGAAGAAAAGGAAAACCCTTCATAGGAAGGTCTCTGTTAGACACATTCTATTCCTAGTTTTGTGTCCCCATCTGTAAGTCTCTGCTCCTCTCCATTAGAACTTCCTTTTACAGATCTCCAGGGTGGGGGATCCTCATTCTTTAGGGAAACATTGAAATCTTAATCATCAGTCGATGGTTTAGGATGCATTTTCATTTAGGCCTATAAGTTATCTCTGGATGCAGTGCTTCTTCAGCAAATAATTACCAAGTTATTCACCATGCATGGCCTCAGCAAGAGAGCACGGGGTGGGATTTGTCCTCCTGTTGGACCAGTATTGATGTCCAGGCCAGTGTCCACATACACCCACCCACCACTCCCCAGTACAGGTGAGGATGCTCAGGAACACACACTCAGACCTCCCAAAGACAAGGTCATGCTCAGAAATACAACGGTCAACAACCATATCAAAGGGAAACACTTTCCCAACAGCAACAAAATCTGCCACAAAGCAGAACCACATCAATTATTCTAGGTCAGTGCTACCATCAGGGTGATTTGGTTCAAGTAAGAGGAGACACACATCCGATAATCATAAACAATCCAGGAAGTTTCTACAACCCAAGCTCAAAAGGTATGAAAGACAGCATTGGAGTCTCACTGAGTGCATCAATAATACAAAGAACAAGGAACCTGTTTCTATCCATTTTTCTTCTCTGCTGTGTTTCCTGTGGCTACTTTAAAAGAAACTACTACACGTTTAGTGGCTTAGAACCACAGCAATGTATTTCCTTAGAGTTTTGGAGATCTGAAGTCCTAAAATCAGGGCCTGGACCAGGGTAAGTTCTGGAGACTCTAGCAAGGAATCTGCTCCTTGGCTTTTCCTAGCTTCTAAACCTTGTCATCCTTAAAGTAAGAAGCATGGTCTCTTCCATTCTCCCTCTTTCTGCTTCCTTCCTTCCAACTCGCTTTTTCTCTCTTGGATACCCTCCTTTCTTTATAAGGACCTGAGGTGACACTGAGCCCACCCCAATAATCCAAGATAATGTGCCCATCTCAAAACCTTACCTTAATCACATCTCCAAAGTTCCTTTTGTCATGCAAGGGAGCACTCGCGGTTCTGCTTATTAGAAGATGGACATCTCTGTGTGTGGTATGGGGGGAATGATTCTGTCTTCAGCATCTGCTTTCCATTGTGTCAATGGCATCTGAAAACAGTATTTCTTGTGTTGACAAAAGGACTGTCAGCAGTTCTGGTGGCTATATGTTTCTG
This sequence comes from Spermophilus citellus, assembly GCF_964194105.1. Classification (NCBI taxonomy): domain Eukaryota; kingdom Metazoa; phylum Chordata; class Mammalia; order Rodentia; family Sciuridae; genus Spermophilus; species Spermophilus citellus. The sequence continues at coordinate 95,226,595 of NC_138191.1, read as the reverse complement.
AGTCCCTTCAGCAGGAATGGAGACTCCTAGAGATTCTAGAGGACACGGAAGATGCTTCTCACCCAGCAGCTTCCAGGAAGACTTTTCTTCGCTTTCCTGGCATGTGTTTAGTCTCACATCCTTTTCTGAACCCATCATAATGAGCTCAGGGTTGGACTTTGCAGACCTCTGTAAGCTGAGAGCTGAGGCTGAAGGTGTGCTTAACTTCCACAGGTAAGAATGTGACAGGGCAGTCCTCAAAAGGGAGTTCATAGCCCTGCTGTCACAAAGCAGGGGAAGAAGGACCCTGGGCACCAATAACAACAAACCCCCGGGTCCCTACACTGCCCTCAGAAGATGCTTAGTAAGTCCCGAAGAAATCCAGCGATTGCACAGTTGTCTCTCCTGTAATGAGCCCTGCTTTCCAGTGGAAAGTCTTCATACTTCTGGGATGAGTTCAAGTCTCAGACAGGACTGCACAGTAGGTGGAGGGAGATCTAAAATCTTAGTACTCAACTAGGGTGGGAGATTAGAGGTTGCTCTTCTAATAATGCTACTTTAAAAAAAATAAATTATGCTCAGTCTTATGTACACGAGGATCAGGAAAAAAATGTGGTTTGCTTTTGCATTGACTGAATTGTACCACGGTGCTGTGACATGGTTTGATTTCCCAAACATTAGGTAGGATCTACCTGTAGCAGTTGTCATTTTTTTCTAAGTTTGCATGGCCTTCTGAAAAGTTAAAAATGTTTTCTCATCAAGTTTCTTAGAGCACTTTTGAAAAACTGCTTTTCTCATACTTTTTTTTGTGTGCTCCATAGGAACAATCGTAAGGGTGGTAGGGAATTTTATCTGAACAAGTTTCCTTGGTCATAGGCTCCCTACTATGAGATTTAGAGGCCTTTCATACATTTATCCAAGAAAGAGGCATGGTAATACTCAGAATGTTTGTTTCCTTACAGCCAATACTTTGATAACCTGCTAACTAAAAACAATGTTCACTTAGATGTAGCTTGAAAATTTTTAACACAAAATATTCCTTTCAATGCTGTCCTGCATAGCAAACCTTGGGGAGCTACTCCTTCTGCACTGTGTGTCAAACCTGTGGGTGCTTTTATCCTGTCCTCACTCTCCATGATTAGAGAATTCCTGAGTTTGCCAGAAGCATCAGAATTGTTTAGTCCAGGCTTAATCTAATAGCAACATCCTTTAGTGTTGGAGTACTGAAACTTTGTCAACAGTATATTCTGTTGTTGGAGCAAATTTAAGACTTTAATAGTTCTTGGTTTATAGTAATAAAAAGACTATTTTCCAAGAACTTCCATCCCTCGATTCTATTTCTGACCTTGAAGTAACAGCATAGAGAGCTACTTAATTGAACCTTAGTTTATTTCCAAAGGTGCAACAGACTAATTTTATTTGTCTCATTAGAATAACTTACACATGAGAGCAACTCAAGATGTATAAAGCCATCAAGTGCCTTTAATCAACTAATCACAAAGATTTACAAGATACATTTGACTGTTTGCATCTTACACACGAGTAAATTCATAAATGTTCACGAATTCCATTCATGCATTTAATACTAAGATTCTATGAAAGTATAGAGTAGTATGTGGAATAAATACGGTTTCCTGCTTTCATGAAACTAAAGCAAAGGGGCACTCTAAGATACTTTGTCCTTGAATAGCTCCTTTCTATTCCCAAAGCCAAGCCAATAAGGGGGAAATGAGGGGAAGCCTGGGCCAGAAAGTCCAGCTATATATTATCTTAAAGGACACTGGTTCTCTCTTATGCACACTGGACCCTAGAGAAAGTTAGCGATATCTGTAGAAAGCTACTTTCTTGGGTATACACTGAGACAGCTGCTCCTTGGGCTGCAGGTCATATATGCAAGCTGATGCTGATAATGTCACTGTGTCTACAGCCTAACACATAAAACCCCTCTCTGAATGTGGATGGGTGTGGAACTGAGGGCATGACACTCATCCAGCTATCAGACAAAATTTACCATGAGCAAGAGGAGGCATGGCTTGTCACAGCGCTGTGAGGGACGGAGTTGCTGTCTGCCAGCCTGTCGCCACTGGATTCTTGGAGCAGTCACTGATCTCTTGTGTGCTTTCCCTAATAAATCATATGTCTCCCAGGCTGTTGCAGGCACTTTTTTTGGCCTTTTATTCTACCCTACTGCCTTGGCACAGCTGGGCTGTAGATGAGACAGGCAGCCAGTGGAAACACAAAGGATTTAAGGCATGATATCTGTATGTAAGAAGCTCACCACTTAGACAAATCAATGTCATCAATACTTAACGTTGATTTAATGTACTCTAATGAGCATAATGCGTTAAGTATTATGATAAAGATAAATAGAAGAGGTTATGACTGAGAAAATAGGTAACTCTTGCAAACACGGAAATACATATTTCTTAACATTATGGCAATTCAATTTGAGGTGATCATGAACGACTTCTGAGCAGGGACCTTGAGGTACAAATAGGACCTTTCCAAAAAGTCAAAGGGTGTAGGGGGATTCCAGACAAACACACATGCAAGAAGTATCGAAGGGCTTGTGGAAGAACTATGGCTATTTCAGTACGCTAGCATGAGGCTTTGATGCAAAGTGGAAGAAGAAAGAGGTAGAATGGGACCATCAAGTGGGGCTTTTTACGGCATATTAGGAAGTCTGAAATTTATCTTTAAACAATGGGGAGCCATGGAAGTGTGTTAGTGAAGAAGCTACAACATCGGCTTTTTTTTAAGAAAAAAAAATTAAAGATCTCAGCGTATATATATATATATATATATATATATATATATATATATATATATATATATGGAAGATGGGTAAGTACAAGTGGACATTGGAGGTTGTGGCAAAGCCCAGAGGAGAAAATAATGAAATAAATGAATCAGGAAACAATGGCAGTGTAAAGGAAGGAGAGAGAGTTTAATCAAGATATGTTTCAATCCAGAAACATTTGTTGATCACTAAGATGTATTGGGGTTGGGGTGTGGCTCAGTGGTAGAGCACTTGCCTGATGTGTGAGGCACTGGGGAGCACCACATAAAAAGATAAATGAATAAATAAAATAAAGTTATTTTTTTAAAAATCACTGATATAAACATTCAAAGTACAATGAAAAGGGTACATGCCACTTATAGGGTGACGGACGCTGTCTGGTCTTCCTTCACGTGGGTGTACAAGGTCTGCAGCCATCTAAAAAGAATCTCAATTATAGAAACAGCTTGCCCATCTGAGGTATCTGTGACACTGTGACCACATTGAGGACCCACACCATGTATTCTCTTCTTGTCTTTTTGCTTGTTGGATGCAAGTGTTACTGAATTAAGGGATGCTCGGTGGACACCAATCTAATAAAGAGATCTAGAGAGTGTGTTTTCAGCAATTCTTATAAAAGACATTTATGAGGCCATAAAAAAGAGTTAACATTTTTACCCACTTGTTAGAAATCCATTGGAGTTCAAGATAGCAAATCAACTGAAAATTTCCTACTTTGAAGAAAGGTTTAATACCCCAAATAGTAATATACTATTTAAAAGTGATTATTCCTGCTTTGCAGATCAGCACCAAGAAGACACTTGAAAATGGTCATTTACGCTAGTTTTTGACCATACATTGTGAAAAATGGTTGCGTTTGAAGAATATCATGTGAGATTGGTAGTGGATGCCCAGACCTTCTAGTGATGTCATTTGAAGTAAGCACATTGTCACCGGAGCCTTAGTATCATCATCTGCAGGGGAGGTGGTAGGACCATTATGTTGCTGCCCATAAAGTTTTGCAATGTTTTAAAAATGAGAGTTAAAATCATCATCACATCTTAACCCAGTTGTATAGTTAATTCCTAAAATCTTAAATGCAATATTAGTAGCATACAAAGCATGTGTGCCATTTCCATTGACCTGATAAACAGTCATGTGTAGGCAGTTAGAAAGAGCTTAGGGATTTGGTTGAAAGAGTTAAGGTTTTGAATTCAGGTGGGTAACCTAACATCTTATAGACTTATTTATATCACATATATAAAAATATTTATTTTGCTGGATTGTAAAGTTTAAAAAAACCTTTTTATTTAATTTAGGATTTTGTTTCCTTTGAACCCTCATTCTTGATCAACTTCTCCTTCTGATCAATAATCTCTCAATCTAATAAAGAGACCTAGAGAGTGTGTTTTCAGCAATTCTCATGAAAGACATTTATTAGGCCATAAAAAAAAAAAACAACGTTAACATTTTTACCCACTTGTTGGGACATGAAGTTCTATGATTTCTTTTTATGGGTGAGCTTGTTTTTCTTCTTTTCTCCCCCACACCCCCCGCCCCCCAGCACTCATCCAGCCCAACTGTGGTCACAGTAAATCATTCCAACTGGGTTAATACGTGCATTTGTATTAGCAGTCTCCTTCTGCTCATCATTGAGACAGAGGGAATTAGCCAGGCCATCATTAGAATCATTGTCCTGCACATTAAACCTTTGGGGACTGTGCAATACGAGCTCTGTTGTCTTACCTTTCAGATCTCTGGCTCCAGAGAAACCACAGCTCTGCTGGTTCTTGTGGAACAGTCCGCCACAGTGTTTTTTTAACTGTGTTAAACTCTCCTTCCAGCTGCTCTTTCCTCAAAAATGCACTTGTTGCTTCTTCTTCTCTTTTCATGGAAAGCCAAGTTCAGTAGATTTGTTTCTTCCCCCTTTCAGCAGGGCTGATGGCCTCCTCTGCCTGTGGCTTTGACCTGTCTCTGTGAACTCCTCTTAGCGGCCTCATGATTCGCTCCAGATCTCTGAGCTTTTATAATTTCAATTATGGTCATGCGGTGGCCTCCCAAATGATCAAAACTGACTTTTTAAAATCATCCTAGATGCCCTTCAATAGATGAGTGGATAAAAACTGTGGTACCTATACACAATGGATATAACTCAGCATTAAGAGAGAATAAAGTTATGGATTTGCAGATTAATGGATGGAGTTGGAGAATATCATGCTAAGAGAAATAAGCCAATCCAAGAAAACCAGACGCTGAATGTTTCTCTGATAAGTGGAAGCTAATCTATAATGTGGGGAGTAGGGGGCATGAGATGAAAAACTTTGGATGGGGCAAAGGGGTAAGAAAGATGGTGGAATGAGACATACATCATACATTTATGATTGCATAAACGGTGTGACTCTACTTCATGCACAACCAGAGAAGTGAAAAATTCTGCTCCATTTGTGTACAGTAACTCAAAGAGCTTTCTACTGTAATGTATAACAGATTAGAATAAATAAATAATAAATAAATAAATAAATAAACAAAATATAATCAATCATGAAAGTATGACTTCTTCAGGCAACTTCACAAAATGTTGTGAGTTACAGTTTGGATGTGAGGTGTCCCTCAAAAGTTCACATGTGACATGATGTTAGAAGTTCAGAGGAAATGATTGGATTGTAAGAGTCTTAACCCAGTCAGTGATTTAAGCCCCTGAAAGGGATTAACTGACTGGTAACTGAAGTACTAGGTTATAGTCATGGAGGAGATGGGAATTGGGGTATATACTTGTATCTGGCAAGTGGAGTCTCTCTCTCTGCTTTCTGGTCACCATGATGTGAGCTACTTTCCTCCGCCACCCTCTTGCACCATGATGTTCAGTCACACCTTGAGCTCTTAGGAATGGAGGGGGCCTTCTATGGACTAGGACCTCTGAAACCGTGAGCTCTCAAATAAACTTTTTCTCTTTACAGTTGTTCTGGTCAGATCCTTTTAGTCACAGCAGCAAAAAAGCAGCTGACTAAAACACTGTGATAATTCAGATTTTAGTTGTCTTGTCCTTTTTCTCTTACACAGCAATCTGCTGAAAGCGTGAGAGGCCAATGTTAGATCTTATCCTGAGGATTCCTTCAAAAGAAGCAGCTTTAATTGTTACACTCTCTCTGGGTATCATGTCTTGAGTACAATGGTTATCAGATCAATCTGTAGAGAAATTGCAAGGCACAGGTATATCAGTTAACAGAAGCAGCATAATACATTATTATTTGGCTTCCCAACCATGGGACATTTTTGTCATGGTTGTTCTTTTTAGGTATTCATGACAGTAAAATGTATAGAATGTATTTTGGACCATGGGGCATTTGATACCAGGAACATACAAAACTGTGCAAGGTTCTTCACAGCAGGAAAATAACATGGAAATGCACAGTGAAAAAACAGTTTTCTTTTTGTCTGTTTGTCCTTTGCCATCTGTAATTGTCTTGATGGTTGTGCTGATTTTGTGTTCATGGTGATGATATAAAGAGTCCTTATAAAATATATTTATGAGAATTAAAAACTGAGGCAATACAAAGAAATACATTAAGAAAATACTGATATAACTAGTATATAGCTATGTAGTAAATATCATGAAATTGTTACACAGGATTGCAGCCAGGAAATTTCATACTGGTTGAAAGAGTATGATTCTTGGTAGGTGATAAGGGGCTTGATTTTTATATCCTACTTCTACTTATTTCTTGAATATTTGCAAGTAACTTAATTATTTTGCCCTGAGTCTTAATTTCCTCTTTAAAATAGAGGCAAGACCTACTCCATAGGATTATAAAACAATGTAGTATATATATAATAAGTGCTTGGCATAGAACATGGTGCAGAGTACATACTTAGTAACTAATAGCTTTCTTAGCCTTTGAATTATCATTTCACTCCCATAATTAAGACAAAAAAAAACACCCCACAAATCATTTGCTAAGGATAAGAGGTCTATGTGCCCTTTTCTAGAGAGTTAAAATATGTTTTAATGAGTTACAAAAAGATGTTACTGTCATTGCAATGTAGACCTATTTTTGACTACCAATCACAACTCCAAAGAGCAAAGGGAAATCTTTTCCATGAGAGTCACTGAGGAAGACTGTGTTAAGAAAGGTTTCCTGACTGAGTCAGTATGACTCTCTCTACTCTTAAGTACTTCTTCAGCAAACCCCTCAATATCCACAAAAGTGCTCCCCCACTACCTCCTCAGCAATCCTGGCTGGTGTCCGTCATCAACCTCCTTGTGTCCTCCACATTGTCCTCATGTCCACTGTTCTCCCTTGTCTGTGATGCCCATGATCCTGATCTCCTAGAGGTTCTCCAGTATGCCCTGTGGTCTGTCCACTTCACTGCTCCACCCAGGAGCCCTTCAGGGCCTTTAACCCTTCAAATGACCCTATGGTCTGTCTCTCAAGCCTATGACAAATTGCTGTCACTTATTTCTTCACTGTTCACTCTTGCACACACAGTTTCTCCTCCACTATCACTCTGTCTGTCCTCTCCCTCTGCCCTCATTCCCCTTTCCAGTTTCTCGTCACCTTTCAAAACGACTTCCTCAACAACATTTCTAAAGCACAAGTAAAAACAAGTGAATGGGATGATATCAAACTAACCAGCTTCTTCACAACAAAGGAAACCATCAAGAACTCAAAGAGAGAGCCTTCAGAATGGGAGAGAATCTTTGCCACCTGCACCTCAGAGCATTGATCTTCAGGATACATAAAGAATGCAAAAATACTCAACACCTAAATAGATAAATAAAAAATAACCCAATCAATAAATGAGCTAAGGGACTAAACAGACACTTTACAAAAGAAGAAATATGAATGGTCAACAAATATATGAAAAAAATGTTCAAAATCTCTAGCAATTTGAGAAATGCAAATCAAAACTACACTGAGAATCCATCTCATTCCAGTCAGAATGGCAATTATCAAGAATATAAGTAACAATAAATGTTGGCAAGGATGTGGAGGAATAGGTACACTCATATATTGCTGGTGGGACTGCAAATTGGTGCCACTACTCTGGAAAGCAGTATGGAGACTCCTCAGAAAACTTGGAATGAAACCACCATTTGACCCAGTTATCCCATTCCTTGGTCTATACCCAAAGGACTTAAAATCAGCAATGATAGTGATGTGGCCACATCAGTGTTTATATAATAACTCAATTCACAATAGCTAAGGTATGAAACCAACCTAGGTGCCCTTCAACAGATGAGTGGATTAAGAAAATGTGGCATATGTACACAATGTAATATTCCTCAGTCATAAAGAAGAATAAAATTATGACATTTGCCAGTGAATGGATGGAACTGGGCAGTGAAATTATACTAAGTGAAATAAGCCAATCCCAAAGAACCAAAGGCTGAATCTTTTCTCTGATATGTGGATGCTGACAAAACAATAAGGGGCAGGGAGAATAGAGTTTATTGAATCAGATAAAGAGGAATGAAGAGAAAGGAGGGAGATGACATAGGAAAGACAGTAGAATGAATCAGATATAACTTTCCTACATTCATATATGAATACACGACCAATGCAACTCCACATCATGTACAACCACAAGAACAGGATCCTAATTAGAATAAATCATACTCTTTTTTTTATCCATTCATCTATTGAAGGAAAAAAAATGTGGCATCTATACACAATGGAGTACTATGCAGCTATAAAAAATGACAAAATCATAGAATTTGCAGGGAAATGGATGGCACTAGAGCAGATTATGCTTAGTGAAGCTAGCCAATCCCTAAAAAACAAATACCAAATGTCTTCTTTGATATAATGAGAGCAACTATGAACAGAGCAGGGAGAAAGAGCAGGAAGAAAAGATTAACATTAAACAGAGACTTGAGATGGGAGGGAAAGGGAGAGAAAAGGGAAATTGCATGGAAATGAAGGGAGACACTCATTGTTATACAAAATTACATATAAGAGGTTGTGAGGGGAATGGTAAAATAAACAAGGAGAGAAATGAATTACAGTAGATGGGGTAGAGAGAGAAGATGGGAGGGGAGGGGAGGGGGGATAGTAGGGGATAGGAAAGGTAGCAGAATACAACAATTACTAATAGGGCATTATGTAAAATTGCGGATGTGTAACCGACGTGATTCTGCAATCTGCATTTGGGGTAAAATTGGGGGTTCATAACCCACTTCAATCTAATGTATGAAATATGATATGTCAAGAGCTTTGTAATGTTGTGAACAACCAATAAAAAAAAGAAAAAAAAAAGAATAAATTATACTCCATGTTCATATAATATGTCAAAATACACTCTACTTCATGTGTATCTAAAAGGAACAACAACAAAAAAATCAACAGTTTAATCTTCTGGATAATCCTCTCTAACCCTTGTCCAAAACCTTCCATTAGGCCAAGTTGCTTAATTATATATTTATTTTCCTTCATAGCATTTATCTGTGGTAAAATTTTGCTAGACAATAGTTCATGAGACAATGATCATATCTGTGACATTGTGTGCCTGTACCTAACCCAACAGAGTGAACCTTCAGTAAACACTAATTGAATGAATGAAAGAAAGAATCATCTGTCCTCACCCACTTGGGGTTTTTTGTTTGCTGTCTTAATTTTAAAAAAAATATTATAGAAAATGCACATAACATAAAATCACCATTAGTGACATTAGTATATTCTCAATGTTGTGTAACCATCATGACTCTAGTTCCAGAAGATTTTCATCACCCCAATAGGAAACTCCATACCCACTAATCCGTCACTCCCTAATCCCCACTACCCCCTGGCAAACATAAATCTGCTTTTCTTTCTCTATGGATTTGCTGACTGGATGTTTCTTACAAATGGAATCATCACCACATCATCTTGCAGCTCCAGATGGGAGTGTCTTTCTCCCAATCGAGAGACTTGCCTTTATCATTTTTAACACATCACTAAGCATAATGCTTCACATACTGAATGCATGGAAAAAATGATTTTCAAAATGAAAGTACTTTTTCTTTTTAACTTGTCATGTTGAATACATGCACAAATATATTTTTATTTCTGAAAGCTATGTTTTGCTGTATTTTTCCTAGTAGGAAATTAAACTGAAGAAATGTTAGTATACCTGACCTATTAATTTTTATTATTGTACTGTATACCCAACATATATCCCAAAATAGTTTTGAAACTGAAAGGCTTTGGTTTTGGGAAAGACAAGAAAATATTAAAATGTAAGTAGAATACTAAAAACCATAAAGGAAAAGGGTGAACAATTATACTAACTTCTTAGTCTAATGGATAATTACCAGAATTAAGGACATCACTGAGTTTCCTGCAAGGAAGAAATGGGAAAAGTATCATCATCATCATTATTAAATTATCTTGTAAATAATAATATCTATTTTTAAAAGGGTTTATTTTTCTTCCATGATGCTAAAAGAAATTTGTAATTCATGTATTTATTATTAAATATTTATAAACGAAGGGCCTGTGCTAAAAACTACTTTGCAATATGGACCTAAGGTAGTTTTTAACCTTACATTTCAGAGGATAAATCTATCACATCTTGTGTCAGTATGCTCGTTACATACTACTTGTACTTAAAAAAATTGCCAAGTGTAAGAATCTATGCATGATCCTGCTGCAGCTATTTAGTCAGATATCAACAATATCTAAGAAGCTTGTCAGTCAAGCTACAATCCAAAGTAATTCCAGAGCAGCAGGTTTGTTGAGCCAAGCAATTTGGAAAATACCCACCTTCAATCATAGCAGTGGGTGTAGTTTGAAAATGGGTTTCTATGAAGGCAAGACTAAATCACAGGTCAAGCAAGGTGACCTATGATCATTTATATGTAGGTACTATGATCATTTGTCATTATTTCACACCACCTGGCAAAGATTGAGTCCAAAATAGCCCACCTGCTAGACATTATATTCTGATCAAAACATCAGATCACATAGACTGTTCTTGATTGGAAAATTTACCCATGAGTCTGCAAAAATGGAATAGAGTTAAAACTATCTTCTGTATGAAAAATATAGTCCTGTCTGCCTCTCTAGCTTGGCAGCATGCAAACTTAGTGGAAGGTTCTCGTGGGAACTTTCAGATTTGTTAAGCATTTGATGTTAGCTAAAAGCATGCTGAGTCAATTGAAATGAGCCCAAGCTCTGCCCAAATTAGAGTTTCTGGTATACTTAGGAACAATTGCAAGGTTATTTTTGAGGAAACTGGTCTGTAAGTTTTCCTGAATTTTTTTTTTTAATTTGTCAGCACAGCATTCCAACCTCAGGACTGGATTAATTAAGGCATCCTTGCATACTCCCCTTCCTGTTCTGAGAAAGATGGTAAAGGTCACAGCCACTAAAACCACAGAGGCTTCAATGACACCCAATTTTAGTGTTATAATTCCAAGAAGGCTTTTGTTAAAACAAACACCAAAGGGTTTTAAATAAATTCCACTGATTATTAGTTGAAATATTTTTTCTCCTTAAGTATGAAACATTAGAATTCAATTCACATCCTTGCAGTTACTCAAAAGGCATTTAGTGATCACCTACTAAGTAGCAGGTACTGTATTTGGGAGTCAATGATGAAGTCAGATGAGTTCATGGCACTTAATGTTACATGGTAAAGTAGTCATGGGCTCACCGTTTATTTGAAGCATATTTACTGAGTCTTCTCTGTGTTCCAGGCACTGTCCAGCCAAAAAGAAAATGTCAATGAACTAAATAGACCAACTTTTTGTAAAGTTTGCATTCTAACAGGGAGACTGTGACAATAAACAATAATTGTAATTAATGACTAAACTATGTAAGATGTTAGAAGACAGCAGCAATCAAGGAAACAGGCAGTGAGGAGAATGGTGTCAAGGTAATCAAGATCTAGTTCACTGAGAAGATGCCCTTGGAACAAAGAGTGGAAGGAGGTGGAGGAGCCGGCATTGCAGACAACCGCGGGAAACATTCCAGCCAGGACAGAGGCCTCCTGAGCACAGGCTATTGGATGCATCTGTGTTTGGAGTGGAGGGTTGGGGTGGGAGATGAGTTTAGGAAGTAAAGGGGGCAAAGTCAGATATCAAGAGGGGAGGTGGCAGTTCATATAAAGTTTTATAAATCAGTGAAGGGATTAAGGATTTTATTCCTCACGAAATGGAAACAGTGGAAGGCTTTGATCTGATTTTTATTTTTTTTATTTTATATATTTATCTTTTTAACTTTTTGATTCCAGGGGTTGAAATCAGGGGCACTTAACCACTGAGCCACATCCCCAGTCCTTTTTATTTTATTTTTTAAATTTTAAGACAGAGTCTTGCTAAGTTGTTCAGGGCCTGAGGCTAGCTTGGAACTTATGATCCTCCTGCATTATCCCCCTCAACCACACCCCCGGCCTCAGCCTCAGGGATTACATGTATGTACCACTGCATCTGGATTGTTTTTATTTTTAAAAGCTAAATCTAGTGTCTAACATTTGACATAGACATACTAGGAACTATCAACAAAGCATAGAGAACTTTTAGGACATCTTTGGAGAAATCTTGGCTAAGAGTTAGGGTGACTTGTACTAGGATATATTAGTGAAGATGGTGAGAAATACTCAGGATCTGGAAATATTTTGAAGACTGAGACAACATATTTTGATGGATTAGATGTGAGATGGGAATAAAGACACCTTCATTAATTCAACTGTTCCTTATTTCTTGACCTGTTCCTTCACTCACCTATTAATCTGTTCAAAAAAAGCAACTGAACTCTTAGGACCAAGCATTGTGTTAGACAATGAGCGTGCAGGGGTGATACAGACTCCATCTCAGCTCTTACAGAATTTACAGTAATGGAAAATATGTTGTTTGAAATAAAAAAAAAAATTGTAATAAACAGGAACTAAAGAGAGAATGGTTGTTTCCGCCTAAGAGAATGAGGGATTCGAGCACAGAGGAAGAGGCATTTGAGTTAGGTCCTAATGGAGGAATGAGCTGAGGAAAGCGTCTCAGGATGAGGGAAAGGCAGAGAAAGAGGCCAAATCCACTCTCATGAACTTGAGAAACAAAAGTGGTCCAGAATGTCTGATACAGAGGATGCATAAGGGAAAATAGTGGGCCAAGGGGATGGGGAGACATGTGGCATAATCAAAAGACTGTGGACCTTGGGTGAGGCATGGGGACCGTATTCTTATTAGCGAGGAGGATTCATACCACAGTAGAGGGCTCAAGAGGTGGAGTGCCATGGCCAGATTGACTTTTAGGAAAATCACTAGTAGGACAAATGCACTGGAAATGTTTATAAAATATTATTGACAGCATAAATGAGAATCATAATTTTATGGAACTATTTGGAGGAAATATGGGATTATAAAGCCTTTAAATGTCACCATTAAGGTAAGAATCAATAAACAAAAGCAAAATTTGAAGAGATAAAGCTCCCTTATTTCAAAAACGTAGGGAATCCCCACTGTAATAACAGAAATCAGCCCAATAAGAAACTCTTTACATTTATAAATACAAGTCCCTTTTGTTAGTGACTCTGCTAGATACAACATTGATTAATGTGTTCCTCTCCTCTAAGGACAAATCTAGAGATAGGTTCTAGAAACTGATAACTCTGGGCCTATGTCTCAAATCTCTCTTCCTGGGTACAGTGCTCCTCCAGCTATGGCTCCCAGTCATGTTGGAGATTTGACAAAATGCACATGCAAGTCCAGTTAAAACCTACTAAATTGAAATTTCGGCCCGCAGAACCATACATAGTTAAAATAACACCACAACAGCCTAGACAGTCTACTTCTCTGAGCCCCAGTTTCCTCATCTACATAAAGTATACAACACTAGTATGTGTCCTATGAGGCTGAGGAGAAGGGTACATGAGATAACTTTTTATGAGACTTAACACAATGCCTGGAACTTATTGGCTCTTTGGCAAAAAAATAACTATAGCAAGTATCAAGTAACTAGAATGCAAGGTTGACTATGGTTAGCATTGTGAAAGTGTAGCAGGAACAACAGAAAATGTAATTTTAGAAACGAGGAGGAAAAATGAGCTGCAAAATGAGAGGAGGTTGGAGAAGTGTCACAGAAGGTTCCAGTCTTTATTCATGTTCCTCTAGCCTACACGAACATTCTTTCCCATTTTCTGTACTATGAATAACTTTAAATCTTACATCAAAACCAGATTCATCCTTCCAGCAACACATCCACCCAGGATGAGCAAGGCACACCTCTGCTGAGCCACCCAGAGCCCTGCCATCATATCCCCCTGTGGGGATGGGTCAGGATGGCACTTCTCCGTCACATGGGCATGCTCTGCCCATGCCTCTCCATGCAGACTATGAGCTCCTCTCAAGGAGGATCTGATCATATTCCTTCATCTCTATATCCCCAGGACCCATTCTACTGTATGGTACAAACCACATTGTCCTTAAATATCTGCTGGCCTGAACTCAGATCAAGCGTCATCAGGAGCCTACTGATAATGTAGGTATATGAAATGAAGAGATGGGTGATGGAACATTCCACTCAGGTTATGGCAATAGATAAAGGTCTGGAAAAGGAGTGGGAGGGGATTGTGGAAGGAGGAGGGCAGGAAGGTGATGTCCAGGGGTGTGTGGTCAGGTTACAGGACATGTTCCAGGGCGGGCTGTGCCATAAAGGTGGGTAGACAATTATATTGAAGGCAATAATCTATTGATGGGTGGGACATAGGTGGCATGGTCAGAGGCATGGTTTGAAAAAAATCAGAGGATGGAGTGAGAACAGAAGTAGGAAGATGAGATGCAGACAACCCACTTAAGCAGAAATAACAAACAACTGTCTAATTTTGTCAACAGGCATTAGATCTTGTACAAATCAGCTGGCTCTTACTAATGGCTGTTGCAAGAGCAATAAATGAAGATTGAGAAGCTTTCTTAGGGTTTCATTCATTTTGTTCCATCAAGTTTCACAATTATCATTGTTTATTGTCCTCTTTTGAGAACAGCAGCTTAGATTGGATGAGACTATTGAATTTTTCTCATTCCATTCACTGTTTGCTATATAACCTTGAGGCTATATCTGAGAGGCCAGAAATTACTCAGGTGTGTTTTTTTTTTTAATCCACTTTTAAGACAACAAAGACAATACTCTGTTTTTATTCATTGGAGAAAGCCCTGTTGTTATTAGTTCTGTATGAAAATTTTATTGAAGCTTGGAATTCAGCACTCAGGGGATTGTTTAAATTATCTCGGGGCATCACATCCTCCCCTGGTGTCTGGCCGAAGGAAAGAATTCAAGAAATATTTGTTAAAAGAATAAGTAATTAATTCATTGCAACATTCATTGCTGTAGTCTCTGCCTGGAATTTGCCTTCAAAGTCCTATTGCCCACAGGCAGAGTCCTACGTATTGGGTATGTCATCTGGCCCCCTGGCTTCTGGTCCAGGGCTGACCTTGGACTTGTCTCTTTCAGGTCCTTGCGCTGAGGCAGAAGAGAAGAAGGGAGCTGTTCACACGCAACTAGAACTGCACCCTGGGGAAGTGCATAGGAGTTAGGAGTGGACGGCAGGGCTGGCAGGGCACTGCCTTGTGGTTGGTTCAGGAAGTGCTGTTCACACTGAAGGTGAAGGGAATACCAGGGAGTGGTCAAGTTACCATCCTCGAGGGCTCCACATCAGGGTACAGTTATAAATCCAACTTATTTTTCATTCATGATTAACAGTTTCCCAGTAGTGCTCTGGAAAATTTCTAGGAATCCCACCATGTTCATTTTAGAATTGGGCACCTATTGGAAAAGTGATTTTTCCAGCTTTGTTTGCTGTTTTATAATAGACTAAGATCTCCCACCCCGAAGCTTCCATCCATGGTGTTCCCTCTGTTCAGGCAACCTCTCTGAGGAGGCCAAGGTCCTGCCTCCCCAAAGTACCAGGACTTGCCCACTCTCCCCTGGCTCCTTTCAGTCTATATGCTGTGTTCACACAAAAGTCACACGAAACACAAACACAACCTAGTTGCAAGTGTAATTTGTATCCTTGGTGATACAGTTGATGACTATTGATGAAAGTCACAATCTGGCCAACTTAGTAAGATAAATGAAGCTAACAGAAATGAATAAGAATAGAGAAGATATGAACAAAATTAAAAAGTTGATTTTATATGTAGTAGATCCAACAATTTAAAAAATTCACATTCTGACCAGGGAAGTACCTAGGAAATACAGCCATGAAAAGGTCATAAACCATGCACAGTAATTGTCTACAAATAACAAATATTTATATCATCTACAACATTTTCAGACTACAACATATTAGAAAATAATTTGGAAAAAATAAAGACCTCATATACTTAAAACTTTAACTTATACACATTAAACATCTTTTTTAAAAAAAAACTATAATTGTTAACAAGAGAATATATGGGATTATTTTATAATAAAAAAAAGAAATAAAATCAAGAATCAATAAGTGGGATGATTCAAACTAAAAAGCTTCTTCCAAGCAAAAGAAACAATCAGTGAGGTGAAAAGACAGCCTACATATTGGGAGCAAATTTTTAACACTTGCACATCAGATAGAGCACTAATCTCTAGGGTATATAAAGAACTCAAAAAGCTAAATACAAAAAACCCCCAAATAATCTAATCAATAAATGGGTCAAGGAACTGAACAAACACTTCTCAGAAGACAATATGCAATCAATCAATAAATATATGAAGAAATGTTCAACATCTCTAGTAATTACAGAAATGCAAATCAAAACTACTCTAAGATTTCATCTCACTCCAGTCAGAATGACCACTATTAAGAACACACACAACAATAAGTGTTGGCAAGGATGTGGGGAAAAGGCACACTCATACATTGTTGGTGGGACTGCAAATTGGTGCAACCAATATGGAAAGCAGTATGGAGATTCCTTGGAAAACTGGGAATGGAAGCACCATTTGACCCAGCTATCCCACTCCTCAGTCTATATCCAAAGGATTTAAAAACAGTATACTACAGGGACACATTCACATCAATGTTTATAATAGCACAATTCATAATAGCTAAACTGTGGAACCAATCTAGATGTCCTTAAGTAGATGAATGGATAAAAAAAATGTAGCATATATACACAATGGAATTTTACTCTGCAATAAAAGAGAATAAAATCATGGCATTTGCAGGTAAATGCATGGAGTTGGAGAATATAATGCTAAATGAAGTTAGCCAATCCCAGAAAATCAAATGCCAAATGTTTTCTCTGATATAAAAAGGCTGATTCATAGTGGGGTTGGGAGGGGAGTCATGGGAGGATTAGATGAACTCTAGATAGGGTAAAGAAGAGGGAGGTGAAGGGAGGGGAGATGGGGTAGAAAAGATGGTGGAATGAGATGGACATCATTATCCTAAGTACATGTATGAAGACACGAATGGTGTGAATATACTTTGTTTACAACCAGAAATATGAAAAATTGTGCTCTATATGTGTAATATGAATTGTAATGCATTCTGCTGTCATATATAACAAATTAGAATAAAAAAGAAAAAACTAAAAAATATAAAAATTATTTTATAATGAAAATATTAAATTTTTATTGTTATATATATTTATTTATATATTTGGTACCAGGAATTAAAGGGTGCTTTACCACTGAACAACATCCTCAGCCTCTTTAAAAAAAATAAAAGCAAAAACGAATGTAAAACTTACCTCTTGAAAATGTATCAGAAAAAAACACTGAATAAATAAAGACTTGTAAGAACAAAATTATGGATAGTTTCTATACTTACAATTTATTGGCCAGCATTCCATTAGAGCTTAATAGGTATGCTGTCAAATAGGACTGGATGCTTGAAAATCATGTCATAAAGAGGAAAAAAGCAACAAAAACAGATGCATAGGTGATTTAGTTATTGAAGTTAATCAGGCAAGGACATTAAGTGCAACCCATAATTCCAAATACAACAGACACTAGTATGGCAGTATGTAAAAACGTGGATGTGTAACCGATGTGATTCTGCAGTCTATATACGGGGGAAAATTGGGAGTTCATAACCCACTTGAATCAAATGTATGAAATATGATATGTCAAGAGCTTTGTAATGTTTTGAACAACTAATAATAAAATAAAATAAAAAGAAAAAGACAAAAAAGATGAAATGGAAGATATGACAGAACATTTCTTCAATAATCAGGCATATATATAAATGCATATATGAGCTATCAAAGTAAGAATTTTGAAGTGGCTGAACATGAATGAAAAGCAGAAACTGGGGCTTAGTTTGCACAGAACACAGCTTTCACGATGGAAAAAAAAAAAAAGATGTCTGTAACATTTTGATGACTTCAAGTTTCCATTTTGATAGCTATGTAATAAAGAGGAAACAGGAGATTAAAGTTAATATGGGATGTCAAGTAAATTGTATCCTCATAAAATTCATGTTTAAGTCCTAATCCCTAATATGACTGTACACAGAAGTAGGCCTTTTGGGTGGTAATTCAGGTTAAATGAGGCCATAATGGTGGATCCCTAACCCAATAGAATGGGTGGCTATGAAAAGGGAAAGATCCCTCTCCCTCTCTCCATCTCCCTCCCTGTTCCCTCTCATTGTCTCTCTCTCCTTTATTCTACCATGTGAGGATACAATAAGGTGGCATTCATCTGCAAGCTGGAAGAGAACTCTCAACAGAACCCATCCTGGTCTCAGACTTCAGCCTCCAAAATTGTGGGAAAATAAATGTGATTTTTAAGGCACCCAGGCTATGGTATTTTGTTATGATGGCTCAAGCAGTCTAATAAAGGCAAGTTTATAAATGTAGTAAGAAGTCCAACCCTACAGCTTTATCCTCAAAGAATTATACTTTCAGTGGAAAGGCAAAGGAAGGATGAATAAAATTCCTAGAAGAGGAAGAAAACCTGCCTGTGTTGATTTGATCTAAAAACCAAAGGTGGAATGGGGAGGGGGGGTGGGGGACTCTTTCCAGAGAATGTTAACATAAGTCTATCACATGGATTCTTTTCAGTCCAACTTTTTGCTAATTTGTCATATAAAACACCTCACAAAGATAGTTTAATTCAAAGTGGTCCTGAATTATAGTGAGCTAAAATAATTAGGAGAACTGTTTGCAAACCTTCTCAGAAAACTCAGTACATTCCACTACATACGCCCACAGGAAGAGTTCCAAGGAAAATGTGCTCAAACTAAGAGATGACAAAATCAAAAAGGAAACAAAATATTAAGAATAAAAGCCAGTAGTCGGGTGCACTGGCACACGCCTGTAATCCCAGTGGCTCTGAAGGCTGAAGCAGGAGGATTGCAAGTTCAAAGCCAGCCTTAGTAAAAAGCATGGCGCTAAGCAACTCAGTGAGACCCTGTCTGTAAATAAAATGCAAAATAGGGCTGGGGATGTGTCTCAGTGGTCAAATGTCCCTGAGTTCAATCTCCAGTAACCCGCCCCCCCCACACACAAAAAAAAAACAGCACAAAATGTAGATAGAAGAATAAGAGCTACACAGACTACATCTATTAGAAATATCCAGTATTGTATACTATAATAATGTTTTAATATTATTCAAAAAATATTAAAAGAGGCCTAAATCTGAGCAAGTGATAGGAAACTTGGGACATATGCAAGCATGCTCAGAAAAGCACACAAAAACAAATTATATAAATGGAAAATGTAATTATTAAAATTAAAACTTCAACACATAGCTAAAAGCTAGATTACATGCAACTGAGGAGATAATTAGGGGAGTCTTAGAGGGACAAAATGAGACCCAGACACCCAAAGGCAGAGGAGGAAACTATGAAAGAGGATATAAAGTAAAGGTCCATCATATGAATAATCACAGTTCTACAGCAGCACAATAAAGAAAAGTAGAGCAGCAACAGAAGGAAAAGAAGCAGTTTCCAATTATATAATGGCTGAGCATTTTTCAGACTATAGAAAAAGCAAACTTGGTGCTGTTGGTAGAAGCATGGAGTTTGGTATAAATACTTTGGCATTACCTAATAAAGTTAAATGTGCTTATTTTTCACAATTTATCTTTTCCATTTCAAGGGAATATACCTTAGACAAATCCCTGTACATATACATTAGGAGATGTGTACAGTAGTTTTCATAGGAGTGCTGTTTTTGGTAGTGTGTGTATGGTTTTGTGGAATATTCATAAAATGGAATAACACACAGTAATAAAAATCAGTGCATCAACATCGATTAACCTTGAAAACATTTTAAAAAACAAGTCCAAAGAATACCTGCCAAGTGGTTCCATGTCGTAGAATGCAAAACAATAATATTTATGGTGTCTACATATTTGGTGATTCCATACACAGAGAATACCACCACTAAGTTATTAGTGCTATCCACTCCATCTTTGTTTTATAGTTCCATAAACAGATACACACACTCACTCCATGCCCACACACTGCAAAAAATTTTAAAGCTTAATGTCATACTACATAATGTCAAACTGAATGTTTCATTTAGAATCAATTATAGTTTTTCATACCAAATTAAAATATATAATAATTTTATTGGCCACATAAAGTTCTGTCATGTGGTTATTCCATACTTAACCAGTCATCTATAATTTTGAACATATAATTGATTCAAGTGTTTTTCCGTAATAAACAGTATTGCAAAACTGCATCTCCTTACACTTAAATCTTTGATTTACATCAATGTTTGTTCCAATAGGATAAGTTTCTTTCTGTTGAATGGCTTGTCGTAGGGTTGTTATACTATACTATACACTGCTACCAGCAGTATGAGAATAACCATGTCCCCACCTACCTTTCTAGAACACTAATGTTCTACTTCATTTTTATCATTTTGATAGACAAACATGACATCAGGCTGTTTTAAAGTGACCTCCTTTTATTTGTAATGAAACTTTCATATATGAATGGGTATTTCTATTTATTTTTATACATAGCTTGTACAGTTAACTTGTATGTTTTTCTCCTGGTTAGACTGCTTTCAAAAACAAATTGTAAAATCTGTGTGTGTGTGTGTGTGTGTGTGTGTGTATCTACTGAAGGAATTGTGCAACTAACTTTCTCCAGCATTACATTTGGCTAGGTTTTCATGCCAGGCAAAACATGTAGCCATCACTGGTCTTCTTACCTTGTCTCCTCAGCTTCTTCATATGCTCTGGGGATACTAAGCAGAGACTCTTTTCTAATGCTGTAGGTTAGAGATTGGTGAATTACTGCAGATGGGCCAATCTTGCCTTCCAACTTACTATTGTATGACCTGCAAGCTAAGAACATGTTTAAACTAGTTGAAGAAAAATAAAAAAGAATATGTCAATGTATATTTAAAATTTAATAAAATTCAAATCTCAGTATTCATAAATAAAGTTTTATGAGAACACAGTCACGCTCATTCACGTACTTATTATCTAAAGACGCTTTAATGCTAGAATGTCAGGGGTAAGTAGTTGCAACAGAGACCACGTGGTCAGTAGAACCAAAAATATTTACTATCTGACCCTTTATAGAAAATATTTTCTGATGTCTGCTGTAGATTTGAAGTTTCAAAAGGGATAACAAATGACACACTCTATCCCTAAGAATATTCTCACCTTTAGCTCTCACCTCTGTTAAGATTATTAGTGGAATTTTGTCAGAGTCTCTTTCACTCATTGCTATAAAGCTGGGCATCTTTATCAGAAAAGATAGATTTGAGCCATAGCTTCTTTCAGTCCAACTCCAGAAACTTTTTGAGGTATCTAGACTATGAATGGCATTCTTCTTTATTTTGGCTTAGATACTCATTTTTAAATTCCTTTGACAATTTTAATGCTTGTTGGTAAGAAGAAATAGATCTTGGCTCAAGTTACCCTCTTATCCCAACTCATGACTATTTATGTTGCAACTTAAGTAGGGGATTTCAACCAGAATTCACACCCTCAAGGATTGGCAAGGATCCCCTCCTATCCCATGATAACCACTACTGTCTGAGAATAAATTTGGAAATAGAAAACAATTTGGGCAGCAATGCTCTAAAGTTTAATTGAAAGAGAAATTCAATTGGTACCTGATTCTTTCCCCCAAGTTCATCTTGCTAATATTTTGCAAAACTGAAAGGACAGCATTTATTTCCTGCCTGGCACATAATATTTGCACATATTTATAAGGTACAATGTGATGTTTTGATTCATGTATAGAAGTCCATTTTTTGGAATCACTGGCTAAACAACATTATTATTTCATCTTTAGGTCAATGTTTAAATGGGATAACAAATAGCCAAATAGCATATTTCATCTCTACTATGCCTTTCCTTATCTTTGTATGAATATACATACAAATATATATATATATATATATTACATATATGTAGTATATATATATATATATATATATATATATATTCAAAGGATTATTGCAAGGATTAAATAAGCTCTTATGCTCTTATAATTGTGAAGCATATCACACTGCCTTGCTGATTGCTGATAAGCACTCGTTAACTCCCTCCCTAAAAATGACTGCTTCTTTGAATCCCTGAAATTAGGGTTCTCATATGAAGGAATGGGGTACCTGATAAGGTGAAATTCCTTCTGATTTTCAGTACCACCTTTTTACTAAAATCCCACAAGGAGCCATGAGAATTTGCTGAAAGGAAGAACTATCAGTTACCATGGATCCATTTTTTCCCTCTAAACTAAAATGTGATTTCCAGAATAAAGGCCATAATTATTCTTTTCTGTGTCCTTAGAAAATGGTTATTAAACATTAGTAAATATTAATTGAATAACAAAATGCTGCTTTCACCTTATTTATTGTTAGAAATTCCATTCCTGTTGGAACTAAGCAAGCCACCTGTTCTCCTGAACATTGATTTACTGACCTCTTTCTCTAGCTTTAGAGCCAGATCGGTTTTCCAAAATTCACCAGTCCCTTTCCTTGTCAGTAGTACCTTCTCTCCTCTTTTTACTGATCACATGGTGCTAATATTCTAAAATATCTTTAAGCTGGGTTTATTTTAACTGCATCTCTCTTGCGCACTGCACTTCACCACCCTTTAATGAACAATGGTGGTGCTTCTATATGAATTGCCTCCCAGTATTCACTAGGAAGTTCTTTGTTTTGACTGGCTTTTGAACTAATGAGGCCAGTTATAAAGCAGTGTTTCAATAAATAATTACTGAATTTTGATGTCTCTGATTTGGGGTCTTCCCAGAGATATTATTTCCCTAGAATTCATTGATAGTTCAGGTCTGAAGTTAGGACTGATTTAAGGGGATTTAGGCCATATGTGAGTGGATGGGAAGGAAGGAGGATTTTAAGAAAAATCTCACAAGCCAAAGAAGCATATTTGTACAAGATGTTAAAAAGAAGAAGAAAGAAAGAAAAGAAAACAAGCTTCTGTGGTCAAATAAAACACTGAGTTTAAACAAACTTAAATAAATTATTTCAGGACATCTCAAATCCTTTATCATGGTACTATGGATTGTGAAATATACAAGGTTTCCTAACACGATTTGGCTGTAAAACTCTTTTTTATTTTCCCTTGAAGAATCTAAAGGGATTAATGGAAAATTCTGCTCTGTGTGTTCATGTTTCTCATGATGGCCCCTCAGTATCTTTTGGGGAAGTCTTGAAAAGATCGATTAATTCCTCCTGGAAGAAATCATGCAATATCCCCCTTTGACCGTTTGTTCTCTGAATTTAGCCAATGATCATTGTACTCCTTATACCTTAACCAAAGACACTGATCTCATAGTTTTTCCTACACATTATCTAGGTCAAATCTCTGTACCAGATTCCAGGTCTAATGAATGAGAACAAATAATATTATTAAAAACAACACGGTAGCCATTATTGCTCTACTTCATAAACGTGCTTCCTAACATTCTCTTTATCTAGTCTTCCGGCCTTAACCACAACAGGAAAATGAATTTCTAGAGCTTTGCCTGAAAGACTCTAAAGATGGTTTTTGTTCTTCCCTATTCATTTATTCAGCAAGCGTTTATTGAGAGCCCACTGTGTGCCAGACAGTTAGTTCAGATTTTTGAGATACGTTGATGAACCAGTAAGACTGCCTTTGTAGGGTCTACACTCTGGTTGGAGGAAGCAGGTAGATAATAAAAATAAACCAAGTCAACAAGTAAATAAATAATTAAATGTGTCAGAAGGTATATGTGTTATGTATACAGAAAAGAAAGTGAGGGGTGAAAGGAGGCAGAAACTTTAAATAGCACAGTTTCATTGGGAAAGTGGCATCTGAGCAAACTCTAATGAATTGAGGGGCACGAACCCGAGTGAGACACAGATGCACATTCTCTACCAGAGACAGAAATGCAATTTCATCTGTCATGGTCAGTGACAAAAGTTGAGTCTGCCATGGTGTGTTATGTTCCCTGAGGCAAGTAACTTATGAAAAGAAAAGGGTTATTTTGGCTCATGGTTCTGGAGGTTCCAGTCCGTGACTGAGTGACCCCATTGCTTTGGGCCTCTGGCGAGGGTGCTATATGAAGGCAGTTGTGTCTGATGGAGTGAAGTTCTCGCCTCACAAGTTAAGAAGGAAAGCCAGAGAGGAAAAGGAAGAGACTAGGGTCCCACAATCCCATTCAAGAGCACACCTCCAAAGACCTAAGATCTCTCACTTCCCACAGGTACCATCCCCTCCCATTACCTTGGAGGACCAAGCCTTAAACACATGGACCTTTGGGAGAACCATTGCACAGAGGAGGAACATAGGTCAGAAGCAAACTCCAACCTGGGCATCCAGGGAAGACTCTAAAGAACCTATTATTTCTGATATGAGTGGTGATTATACATTAATATATTAAGCTTATTTTTTTCCATTCCAAATAAAATGCTGCCTAAGTGATGAAGTGACAACCAGATGAATTACAGCTTTTGAATCATGGTTATAACATGGAGCTGCTTTAAACATGATGCTTTTGCTCAGCATTGTGAAAAAAAAAAACCTAGGCATTTTCCAACTAGAGTTTCAATCTTTCTCATCTGTTAACTGGAAATGAGAAAAAGAAAGAATTTGCAAGTGCTTAAACATGGAATAAATAGAAAAATAACAGGAGCCTCGTTCATGTTTGTTGGCTTCCCAGGTGGTCAGTAAGAGATGTTCTAAAGTAGGGATCTGAAGTTTTTGTCTGTTGTCTTTTCTCTGCAATTAAAAAGAAAAAAACAAAAACTGCATAGTTTTAGGAAAGGGATATGGACTCAGAAATGGAATTGCAGGCAGGCGTCTGTGCAAAAGGCAGCTGAGGGAGGAAGCAGGTCTCCTAGTTTTCCACGTTGGTGGCCAAATCATAGGCTTCAGGGTGTCACCAGCCATGAGCTGAAGCTAAATGCTTTGGCAGTATCTGCCTGAGAGAACTGCCATGGAAACCACAGTGCCCATGGGCTTAGCCGAGATCCATGTCAGTTTCAGCAAAAACTGCATCAAACCAAGTCTAGCACAGCAGACGCTCAACTTCCCTTCTCCAAGCTCAGGTTCTGTCCAAACCTGGGAGCTTCATGTTGCAGACTGGAGGCTCCTCTTGTCCTGAAAGCCTAACCTTCAATTTGAAAATGTTCTCAAAGCGTTCCTCAAAATGAAAATATTTGTTCAAATCCTCAGAATGCAATAAGAAAATATCCTTCTAGCAAAAGCAATGACTTAGCATTTTCGGCTGGGCACAAATGTAGAAAAACATAGCACAGGGAATCGCAGCCTGTCTGGCTATTGGCTGAGTCTTGCTTCTAAGGATTAAATGCCTTATGAACTTGGCTTACCTTTCCTCTGGATGGTTCTTGGATAGCATTTCCAAGACTTCGTATACCCCAATTTACTTGGAGAATCTTAAAGAGACACAAAGTATCAGACCTCAGAGGTTAACTTCCACGACCTTCTGATTTTTTGCGATAAGGAAATTGAGGACTGGAGAGGTTTTAGAAGTATCTCCAAGGCCACACTGCTGGTTGGTGACAGAAGTGGGAATAAAATGCTGTCTCCTGTCTCTTCCAATAACCTCGTATCAACTCTTTCAGAAATTAATTACTTTTCATTGCCCATATTATTCTTAGCCCACATGATAAGGCCTGCATTAATGTTGGGAATCTTCTAGAAGCTAACTCTTAGGAAAGTGTTCTCAAGTGTGTACCCTTTTGGGAAATATAATACATGAACAAGAAACTAGGTGCTCTGAAGAAGAATTTTAAATGATGGGACTTAATCCAAATTCCCAGCCTCACAGAGCAATGGGGCCAGTTAGCTTAGCTTCTCTATTTCCATTGTTACAAAATAAGGAGTATTTGTGATTATCTGTTTCCATTTACTGGTTTCTATGAAATATTTGAAATCAATGACAGGGGTGAGTGGTATTTGGGGGCAAGGGGAAAAAGAAAAGTTTCCATGTCCTGTTCTTCTATTTCATAGTTAGAATCTAGCAGATTCTTCCCTGTGTTAAAACTCCACTTTTCCTTCCATCTCTGCAGTTAGTTCCACTCCTGCTTATACAATAGAAGAATATACATATGAGCCCATTTTAGTATATTTCCTAACAAGGTTCCTGCATTGTGAAATGTTTTGTATACTTAATTCATCTGTTCAACAAATGTTTGCATGCCAGAACATTGTGTTAAATACTGAGGTCACAAATGGTTTCTTATTCAACATTCATTAACAAATAGTGCCGTGTCTACTACATTACAATCCCATCATTGGGTGCTGAGAATACAAAGTTAAGGATAGAAACATGATCTTTAGAAACATGTGTCTAGTGAGACATACAAGGATGAACAAATAATATTTAAATCACCTTATGTTCATCATTTGTTACCATATTTTTTACCCTAGTAAAAATTATATACATGCTACTCAGTGTTTCTGCTGAGCTTGGAGAGCTGTCACATTTTCAAAGTAAAGATGAGGAAGTTATCCTGTTAAAGGGGATAGTTTGGGGCTAATTCTCTTTTTGTAATTACTTTAATATTATAGAGCCTTCATGGACTTCACCTCTCCTTCATAGAAGCAGGTGAGGAACCACAGCTTTTATCAAACTGCTGCTAGGACTCAAGTCTAACATCTAGCTCTGTATCCCTCTGAGTACCAGCGTGATGTTAAGAACTCCTGGGAAGACTCCCAGTTCCTAGATGGCTGGTTTACCCAAGTTAGTAACCTCTGGAACACCCCACCAGCTTGAAGGAACCTGTTAGCTCTCCCCATATCTTATGGATACCGTGTTCTCCCTGCCATGTGTGGGATTTCAACTTTTCTCATGCTCTTTGCAGTTAATGAGGTTAAGTAGAACTGGATTTAAAGATACAATGTAGTCTCCAAAGAGATGTGGACGGTTATCACAACTAAACTTCAGGAACATCAACTGACAGAGGTATTTCTTCCCTATAAAAACTTTAAGCTGAGCAGTAATAGGAAAGGAGGAATATGAAAGAAGATATGAGCAGCTACATCTGGTGTTGTGCATTTCATAATTCTGCATTAAGAAACTTCTAATCCTATGGACTTGCTTTTAATAGAAACCAGATACTTTTGAGGTTTTTATCTCCCAGGACTCTCCCTTCATCATCAGAAAACTCCCTACATAAAGAAAGAAAGTCAGGTATTAGAGTCTGAGCAATAGACTGGGGTCATCAATGGCGAGATGGCTTTAAGACTTAGGAGACTGGATTTTTCAAAGCCAAGTGGGGGTAAAAAAAACCTAGCCCATATTTTCTTTTGTATATTCTCTAGGCAGAAATAATATAAGACATTTTTTTGAGAGAGAGAGAGAGATAATTTTTTAATATTTATTTTTTTAGTTTTCAGCGGACACAACATCTTTGTATGTGGTGCTGAGGATCGAACCTGGGCCGCACGCATGCCAGGCAAGCGCGCTACCGCTTGAGCCACATCCCCAGCCCCATTATAAGACATTTATATTGTTATTTTTCATGCTATGTGAACCAACTATTGTACCTTGAGTGAAATTTAGACATGTCCCCCATTGAACATGTGTTGAATACAAATCTATGATTCTTTCCTAGTCTGTTCTCCCAGAAGCAGACCCTGAGGAAAACATTTGAATACAAATGGATGATTTGCGTCATGCAGACAATAATGTAAGTAAATGGAAGAGAAAGGGAAGGAGGGTGGTTAATAAGTTAGCTATCCCTGATAGGATAGCTTAATGTCCTGTTATTTAGAGCTGGACATACTGGATAGTGTGGTTGTGTTTCCAGTAAGAAAAAAAGATGCAAAACTGGCAGCCAGGAGGTACAAAGTATGTGGAAAGGGCACCTTTATATTTCCAGCCCAAATATCTAGAGAACTGCAGTTGAAATCTTGCAGTAAAAGGGAGAGTCTTACTTCAAAATCATCATGTCCATTGGCGAGACCCCTAGCATCCAGAAGAGGCTGATTCCCTTCTGAGAGAGATTCAGGTCCTTACATGGATGAAAACGCTTTTCTTCAGACAGTAGTAGCAGCAGCAGCAGCAACAACAATAGTCATATATATGTCCTAAGGAAACACATATAGTAGGAATGTCAGGGATTCTTATGAAGACAGGAAATTCAACCCCAGAGTGTGGCTGATTGGGTAAGTCACAACTTAGTGAAGCCTAGTGTAAAGTGACTGGGCTTTCATAGTAGAAAAACATTGGAATTCCAGCTCTTGCACTAATTAACACAAGTTATTCTGGCTTTCTGAGCCTCAGTTTTCTTCGCTGTCCAGTAAGAATCAGTATGGTTATTTAAATTGCAGGCTTCTTGGCAGAATTTGGAAACTCTGCAACTGTAACATGCCCATTGCAGCTTGTAGGAATGCCATCAACATAAATCAAGGACCACGAGGACTTTTGAAGCAGAAGCATCGCCTTGGAACTCTCCCAGGTGCTGAGCTCTACCCTGCTTGTATCACCTTAGATAAACTTTGTTTATACAAACCACCATGTGCAAGCCCCACCAGCTCAGGCAGATCTGACCTAGGGTGCAGGCTACTTTTTGCTCTTATGCTGGGACCATCTCTGGTAGAATCTGGCAGATCCTATAGGAAATTGATTCAGATGCAACATCCTGTAGGGAAAATAGTGGAGCAGCTTTGGATCCAGACACATCTGGCTTTGTTACTTCCCATTCTGCTATTCAACAAATAATTATCTAGTACCTATTTCATCCAAACCATTATATTAATGCTTCATGACCTTGGAAAAATCCAGGAATTCTTTATAGGCAGGGCTTTGGAGAAGGAAAATAGAGAAAATGCAAGGGCTGTCCCTTTTTGGAATATGGTAATGGCTTCCCCTCTGAGATTAGCAGGGGCATGAAGGTAGAAGAAAAAAAATGTGCTCTTGCTCTTAGGTGCCCGTTCTATGTGAGGTTGAGGCTTCTTTTGGCTGGATTATGGTGTTTCTCTAACACTGTCTGGCCACTGGTTCCCTTTTAGTAGGCAAAAATCATTTCCAAGTTGTGGTTTTACGTGGGGTGCTTTTCTTGGTTATCCAAAGGATTCTTATGGGGCCTTCTCCAAGAAGCATCCCAACTAGAAATTACTGGCTCACATTTGACCACTTCTTTTCCCATCAAAGCTTCACTGAGGGTATCCTGGTCATGGTCTGTTGCTTCTAGGGTACCCCTACTTACTAAGTATCCTGCCACAGTGATGCCATCAAGACAGCTCAAGCCCCGCCCCTCCCTGAGGAAGGGGAATTCACCTGTCCTTGCTGATGGCTCTCTGGCCTCCTGCTCCACCACCATTCTCCCCCTTCTCCACACCCTTGCAGCAGGGGGCACTCTGCTGATTCATTGTGTAAGCAACTTCCAGAGGAGCAGCTCCCAGCTTAGTGGAAGGGGCACTAGTTGAGCATATTCAACCTTTAGGAGCACTTTTATTGGGTCCTTGCCCCTGTAGCTCAGGAAGGGGAAAGCACCTCATTCAGGCAAAGGGAGAGGTTAGCATTTCCCTGAAGTGTGATGCCAATTCTTTCCCTTAGTCCTCCTCTACTTTGGAATTGGGAAGGACACTAATGATGTCCTCTTGGAAAGCTTCTAGCTCCCAAATTTGGCACTTTTTTTTTTTTTACCCACAGTGGGTGCAAGACACAAGCATTTTGTTCTCATCTTCATGTCTTAGCAATAACTCTGAAAACCAAGAAAAGTCTCACTTAGTACCTAACACTTGATCATTAAATCAAACTTTGATGTGTTTCCCACATTTACCATTTCACCTGATTCTTTTTTTTTTTTTTTTTAGTGAGAGAGGAGAGAGAGTGAGAGAGGAGAGAGGAGAGAGAGTGAGAGAGAGAGAATTTTTAATATTTATTTTTTAGTTCTCGGCGGACACAACATCTTTGTTGGTATGTGGTGCTGAGGATTGAACCCGGGCCGCACGCATGCCAGGCGAGCGCGCTACCACTTGAGCCACATCCCCAGCCCTCACCTGATTCTTAAAATAAGTAAGTTTTAAGGCCAACATGAGCCCCAGTCTATAGAGGGGGAAACAGACTTAAGGAAGATATGTAACTTGCACAAAACATGAATACTAAATGTGGATTTGAAGACAGAAACCAGGTCTCTTGACTCTCCTTTTAGTGCTATTGTGTGATGGCAGGTTCACCTATAAGCACTTTCAAAGCAAAGACCATATATATCTACCTACCTACCTACCTACCTATCTACCTACCTATCTTTCTATGTTGACAAAAATAGCTTGCATTCTGAAATTACCAACCACATGAAAGACAAAGAAAGCAACTTATTTCTGGACTCTCACATTCAATATCACACTCAAAAGGGACATTAAAAGCTAACTAATCCCATTCTCCATCTGGTAGTTGAATCTCATCTCCAAGACCACTTTTCTCTACAATGGAGCTCTTTAGTCCTTTAAAACCTATGATCAAGCTCTACACATTCTCTTCTGTCAGTTAAATAATTTCTGTTAATACAATGGTTCCACACAGGACATATTCTTGAATCAAGTGGCTCAAATCTCAGTTTATTAACAGCAGCAGAATTATTTGCCAAACGCGGCATTAATTCTCTTGCCCTCATGCTCTTCTTTGATTCTTACAAGAAACCTATGGTGAAGGCATTGCGATTATTACCTCTATCTCAAAGAGACTTACTAGTTAAATTACTTTTCCAGAGTTACATAGTGAAAAAAAATAGCATCATATTTTGAACTCATGACTGTCTGATTCCAGAGCCTGAGGTTTTACACATGACAGCTCTCAAACATGATCCCTTGTTTGTGGTCTGACCAGGACAGCGGACACTGGAGACATGAACCCCCTCATTCTAGAATACTACACTTGGGTCTGCCTACCATCTAGGAAAACATTCTTGTCTGTAATGAAAAACAGATTCTTTCTTCTCCGTACTGTCCCGAAAATATAGCTTTGTGGCATTCTCCGTTTTCATGTGTGGTTCTCTCGCAGACACTCCTATTCCATGAAGATGCTGGTTTTAAGAAACCAGTACACATATCTCTCACCATTGAGATCTAACAAGGGGAGTGAAATGTGAATACAGCAAAGTAATTGGCTGTGGCTTCTGTCATAAAGGAAGGCTGCTTCTGAGATGGGAACTCATGTTGTCCTGAGTAAAGCTGAAACAGGAGATGTCTCTGTGCCTTTACCACTCCTGGTGATCCTGTACCCACAAGATATTTCTCCAGAGGGCTGCTACAACGTCAGGACACATTCTGGGACCTGTAGACTTTCTGGCTGTAATATCATTTGCTTATTGAACCGGGAGGGACTTTAGAGAATTCATCTAAACTGATTCTTCACCACATAGACCTTGAGGCACTCAAAAGAGCTGTCACTCACCCAGCGTCATGCAGCAACTTATTGATAAACATAGCTACAGCTCTCTGATCTGCAGGCTTGAATTCCTATCACTCAATAACACTTCAAGTATCAACAATTTGACAGTTTAGACCCATGAGGCAGAGTAAGGAACCTCATTTACTGAGCACCTACTTCACGAAATGATCATGCATTTAAAACTCTTTGAGTGGGCTGGGGATGTGGCTCAAGCGGTAGCGTGCTCGCCTGGCATGCGTGCGGCCCGGGTTCGATCCTCAGCACCACATACAAACACAGATGTTGTGTCCGCCGAGACCTAAAAATAAATATTAAAAATTCTCCCCCTCTCTCCCCACCTCCCTCCCTCCCTCCCTCCCTCTCTCTCTCTCTCTCTCTCTCTCTCTCTCTCTCTCTCTCTCTCTCTCTCTCTTAAAAAAAAAGTTAAAAAAAAACTTTTTGAGCATTAACACTACATTAAAGGAAGATATCTTCATTTCATAGATGAGAAAATTAAGGCTCAGAAATCTTAAGTCATTTGTGCACATAGCAGGAATGTAGCATTTAAAACCAGACATCTCCAACTCCTTTCCTTCTCTCTTCTCCCTTCCTCTCCCTTTCTCTCCATTTCTTCCCCTGTTCTTTCTCTGTGTCTGCAGCAGCCCTTTCCTAGTAAATGGAACCATCATTTACACAGTGACTCAAAACACTGACTCAAGTCCTCCCTTCTCTTCAAATCTCACATTGAAGCAAGTTCCAAGTTGTGTACATTCTACCACCTAAAAATCTACCCACTTCTTTTTCTCCTACTGTCACTACCTTCAGTCATGATGTAACCCTTTACCCCCTGAACCACCATAGAGGCCTTGGAATTGAACTTCCTATTTCCACTCCCTACAATAGAGCTTGAGTGATCTTTTGATCTAATATCACACCTTGACCTAGACTCACCAATGTCTTCCCCATCACCTTTGAGATAAAATCCCAAATAAGTATTCATGAAACCCTCTGAGAGCTGGTGTTCCTGAGACCCTGTTAGGCCACCCTTTTCCCTGTGTTCTCTAGGCTGCCTACCAGTCTTCCTACATGCTTAGAGATATTTCGCCTGGCCCACAATCAGACTTCAGATTTAAGTCTGAATTTTACCTGTACAGGTTCACCTTCTTCTGGAACCTTCTAACTCTGTTGCACCCTCCCTTTAATACAGTTCCCTGGGACCCTTTATTTAACCTTTTGTCTCAGCTTATTTTTCATGTCCTTGTGAAACATATGCTCTGTGAGGAGCAGGATGTAACTCAAGAACTCTGATCTTCCTAGACCAAAGTTTAATGCCTGGCACTTGGTGGGCACAGAGTTAAGAAATAGTGAATCAATGAATTGAATGAATTAAAGGGTTAATTCTTCGGGGTGGGGATATAGCTCAGTTGGTAGAGTGCTTGCCTCATATGCACAAGGCTCTGGGTCCAATCCCCAGCACCACACACACAAAAAAAATCAATCAGTCAATGAATCAATCAATAAAGGGTTAACTCTCAACTGAGAATAGAGCAATGCGTGGAAGCTCACACTTCTGCTACAGACAGCCTCTCATCCATATCCTTTCAGGTCACTACACTTGGGAAACAGAGAATCCAGGTATGAAGTGTCATTTGTTTTATGTTATTTAATACTTTTCTGCCTTCCCCAAATGAATAGGATCACTGTAAACAATAGATGATGGGGAGTGGGTTTGAGGATTCATTAGCACTCGTTAACATGATGAATCTAATCATTGCATGCAACATATTGCCCACATTTATTCCTTTCCATTGCCAAATATTAAATGTGAGTTGGCTTAACTTCCTACTAATGGTCCTCCTTCAATGATAAATAACCAACAGGCCAGCACATGTGTCTGAGTGTTGGCAGCAATATTTATATATAAACACAATGTGCCTAGATGTAGCGACTTAGAGCAAGCAGAGTTCTTGAAGGGACTCTGGGAATCATTAAACACACCCCTCCTACTTCACAGATGTGAACACCAGTCTTTGAGGTCAAGAGGGTAGATTAAGAACATGTTAACATTACTGCTTCCACAGTTCAAACTCATAGAAATTCTAAATAAAATCTTTTTAAAAATATATCACCCAACCGCAAAGCAGGGACAAGATATCTCCTATGCCAAAAAATTTAGAGAAAACCCAGTGGAAGCTGAAGCTGAATTTCTCCTGAGGGGATTAAACCCAACTTAAGTTACCAAGACTGAAGTTTCAGTGCTCACTTTGGATAGGAGAAGATCGGATTCCAAGGCTCAGATCAGTATAGGAAGCTGGAGTGAGGACCCCTGCATGGATTTACCAGTTTGAATGGGTTTTCCATTCTCAACAAAGAAGCTGGAAAACTCCAACTAGGCCACATTCAGAGAAAGCCTAGGCACCATGGGTGAGGATGGAAACACAGCATGAAATGGGAATTCTAAAACTGAGTCTTACCAGATCTAAAAGCCGTTGCTTATCAATGTTGGAAAACCAAAAGTTTAGAAACATGGAGACCAATTTAGAGGGAATGGACTCTGTAGTATCTGGTAAAATACATTGTAGACTTCAAACAGAACTCAGATGCTCCACTAGGGAATTTTGAATCCTGAACAGCCTTTGTAAAGACTTGGAGAAGAGGGTCAAGGAGACCCCCTACAGGCTCTTGGTTTAGCTGGAAGTGTAGGAATATCATGCA
The DNA here is from genome assembly GCF_964194105.1 of Spermophilus citellus. Lineage (NCBI taxonomy): Eukaryota > Metazoa > Chordata > Mammalia > Rodentia > Sciuridae > Spermophilus > Spermophilus citellus. Next base: position 95,192,428 of record NC_138191.1, on the reverse strand, counting down.
GATTGCCACCAGGGAGTTACACTGCCTGAAGTGCTAGGGTGGGTAGTTCTATGGAGCAGAAACCAGCAACCCATGGCCCATAGGCTATTATTGTACTGAAAACAGTAAATACCAAGTTTCTTATATTTATAAAGGAAAGTAAAGAAAAGAGAACTATGTAATAGAGACATTATACGGCTTGCGAAGGTTAAAGTGTTTCTTAAGTGGTCCTTTTCTGACAATGTTTAATCCCTGCTCGGAAGGATAGTTGGGAGGCACAAGGAAAACCCCACCTCTGCTGTCTGTTGATGCTCTTGCATCTTCCTACAGCAGCTGTGGTTGGATACTAAAAGCTTCTTTTTCTTTTCTACTTTCCAAATCTTATGGAAGTGAGTCTCAATGTCAAAATCTACCCAAGGAATCTGGGAAGTGAATTCTCATACATCACTCTCATAGAATTCAGAAAGGGCAGGTACTATACAGAGGTAACAATAAGGTGTGAAAGACCACACCTGATGTGAACTTGGGAGAAAAACCTACATGAAGAAATTTACACAGAAGATGAGCCTATAAAGGAAAATTCCAAAACATGTCAATGCCTGTAAAAAGCATCATAAATCTCCCCAAATGTATAACGATTTAGAGCTAATAATGTGATCCAAAAAGAAATTTAATATGAACTACTTAAAATATTCAAAGAATTAAAGGAAAGAAAGAAATAATGGGAAAAGGAGATTTTTTAAGTAGATATTTTAAAAATGAAGAAACCACTAAAATACCACATCACACTCACTTTATTATCTATGTAGCTTCACTAAAAGAGAACAAAAGAAAATGAATCTATTAGATAGGAGTATTTTTAAGAAATAAATGTGAGAAAAATAAAAAATGACAAATTTGATAAATATAAATAAGTATTAATATATTATAAGGACAATAAGAATAACAATATTCTTATGATTGTTTTACATAAGCTAGAATTATGAAATTAGACAGAAATATCATGGTGTAGGTTATCAGCAGAATGATATTAGAATGAGCCATGGTACACATCTCTTTTGAAGGTAGGATATAGAGATTGATTAACTTTAGTGAACATTGGAAATTTGAAATTTAGATGTGCTAAAAATTTAAGGATAATTATTAAAACAACAGTTTTATAAAGTTTCTAAGTACATTATTGGATAGCATGAATATGAAGTCTAACATCATTCCAATAGAAGGCAACAAAATAGAAATATCATAAGATTCAAGAGGCCAAAAAGGAACTCTGGTAAAGCCGATATCATACAGCTTGTTCAGGACTGGTCAGGACCAAAATCCAGAAGATATGATTCCCAACTCATTGCTGTTATTTACACTAAATTGTCTCTCTCCATACACTACTATTGATTCTTGTTAAGGAGCCATGTCAATCCCACTGCCAAATTTTTGTCTTCCCATAAAAAATATGATGCAATTTGATGGCATAGTAATTTTTAAAAAGTACCTTGTATTTGAATATACATGGTTTAAAATTCCAGCTATATCACCACTAACTGAGTCACTGGATAAGATATTTCGCTTCTCTATTTCAAGTACATCATTGGTTGAATTAAAATTATAATAGCAATTTCACAGAGTTAATGTAAACATCCAATTATTCAATGTAGGTTAAACACAAATAAACAATATGGTTTAATTCATGATGCTTAGAACATGTTCAGTGAATGCAGCTGGAATAAATGGAAGAGGAATTTCCAAAAATAGGAAGAAGGATGTCATTGCTGGAACGGTATCATTGAACTTCATCTCCAAGGAATGTAGCAAAACCTTTAACCAAACTAATAATAATTATAAAAGTTGATGATAAAGTGAGAAGTGAAGACCAGGAGAAAGTTGAGTAGCATAGCACAAAATGAGTTAAGAAGACCTCAGAATTTAAGTCTAAAGATGCTTCAGGGGCTCACTCTAGAGACATGGAAATGGGTCTGATGTCTTCACAGAAGTTGGCCCACAGGCCAATGCCTGTTTTGGTAAATGATTTTAATGTAACCCAGCCACACCTATTTGCTTGCATATCATCTGTGACTACTTTGGCACCACAATAGCAGAGTTAAGTAGTTGCATCATAGATCAAGTTTCCAGCAAAGCCTAAAACATTCACTATCTAGCTTTTCTAGAAAAAGTTGACGAATCCCTGGCTTAAAGGAATATGCATACTCAGATGATCTCTATCTTTCTTTAAATAATAAGGTCAACTTATGCTTTTTAGCCAGAGCAATCCATCAGGTAATGGGATCAATCAAATGAGCCCTGATCTCTGCCAAACTACTCATTACAGTGCCTTCAACTTCCTTGTTTGGTTCCATCTATTGATGGCCTATCTTCTTTCCTCCAGCTTCAGATGTTTTAGTTATGAACTTTTTCCTCCTTAAAAGAGAAAAAGTTGAGAGAGAAGGGAAAGCATATGGAAATGGTAGGAGACCTTCAATGATACATAAAATTATAAGAGGTTATGAGGGGCAAGGGGGAGGGAAAAAAGGGAGAGAATTGAACAACAGCAGGGGAGGTAGAGAGGGAAGATGGGAGGGGAGGGGAGGGGAGGGGGGATAGTAGGGGATAGGAAAGGTAGCAGAATACAACAGTCACTAATATGGCATTATGTAAAAATGTGAATATGTAACAGATGTGATTCTGCAATCTGTATTTGGGGTGAAAATGGGAGTTCAAAACCCAATTTGAGTCAAATGTATGAAAGATGATATATCATGAGCTATGTAATGTTTTAAATAATCAATAAAAAAAAAGAGAAAAAGTTTATTTGGGCTCATATTTTCAGAGATTTGGTCCATAGTCGGCTATCTCCATAGCTCTGGACCCTCCATGAGGCAGAATGTCATGGTGAAAAGGCATGGCAGAAAAATAGCAGCTCTGAACATGGCAATCAGAAAACAGAGAGTGCTCCACTCACCAGGGACAAGATATAAACTCCAAAGTCACGCCCAGGGACCTACTTCTTCCAGTCACATCCCACCTGTTTACAGTTACCACCCAGTTAATCCATACCAGTGAATTAATCCACTAATTTAGTTAAAGCTCTCATAATTTAATAATTTCACCTCCGAACATTCTTGCATTGTCTCACACATGAGATCTTGGGGAACATTTCATATCTAAACCATAATATTCCACTGCTGCTCTCTAAAGGCTCATGACCATCTCATAATACAAAATACACTGAGTCACTTCTAAGAGCCCCTGTAGTCTTTACCATCCCAGTACTGCCCAACAGTATAGGTCCAACATCTCACGAGACTCAGGACAAACTTTAAGTTGTGAGAGTAAGATCAAAAATAAATTGCTCATATCTAATACATAATGATACAGAGCAAGCATTTCAATTCTACCAGGAATAAAAAGGGGCATAGAAAGAAGGGATGAGGTCAATGCAAGACCAAAATCTAGTTAGTCGAAGAAGTCCTATAGTTCCATGGCCAGCTTCTGGGGCATATGGCATCAAGATGCTCTCTCCAAGGGGCTTCATTGGCTCCACTCCTATGTCTTACCGGTTGCAGCCAACATGGCCTCTCTCTTGGCTTGTCCCTGCTCAGTTCCCGCATTCATTAATCTTGGGAGTCTCCACTGCAGCTTCAGCCTCCTTCTCACATCTTTATGCATTGCCCTACAGGGCCTGCCTGAAGGGATTTCAACCCTGCTAAACTTTGCCTGGTCTCTCAATTCTTCCTTTGAAATCTTGGTAGGAGCCTCTATGACCCCCTAACTCCAGGTCCTGTGTTCCTGCAGAAGCAACACAATGTGTTTTATGACAAAGTCTGCTACTATCTCAAGTAGTAGCCAAACTTCCTGGGACCACAGTTGCAACAGCTTCCAGGTGCCTTTGTGGCTCAGCCCAGTGAAACAAATACCTTTTTAGGTCACCCTGTGCAAGCAGAGTTCTCACACCATGGTCTTGTCTCAAAGGGATTTTTTTTTACTTTTACACTCTTCAGTCTGAGATATGTATGGTCTTGCCAAATTTTGAGATAGCCTTCAATCATCTTTCCTATTGTCTCTGTGAAAAATACTTAGCATCTCTTTAATGGTTGTAATGTCTTTAACAACAACAACTTAGCTCCAGTTTTACTTGCACTTTTCAGATCAAACTGCAAGTTTTTCAAATCTTTCTTCTTTGCTTTCTTCTCTGATTATCGTAGTAAACTTGGCTAAAAGGAATATTGTGCTGCCTTGAAATTTCCTCTGCCAGATTAATTATTCAATCGTCTTCAAACTCAGCTTCACAGAAACTCTCAGGACATGGGCAAAATTTCAAAAATTTTCTTGGCCACAATGTAACACAAATTGCCTCTAGTCAAATTTCTAGTAGAGTACTACTCCTTTGAAACTCCATGAGTCCAGTCTTTATTGTCCACAGTTATATGGGAATTCTGGTCTCTGAGTTCCCACCAGAACCACCCATAAATTCCACTTACATCATTCTAAAGGTCAGAATAATCTAATCATTTCACTTCTGACCATCCTTGTATTGTCTCACACATGAGCTTTTCGAGGATACCCTATACCTAAACCATACCTGTCCCTAATTTCTGATGTGGGCTTACCGTTTGAAACTGAGAGTTGAGCCTGACTCCATGGTTTAGTCTTCAGGTCATCCTAAGACTCATTGTTTTCCCCACTATCTTTTTGTCCTGGCTGCTTTGTGTAAATGCCCTGTATCACCAGATCTAGTGCTCCACAAGAGAAGAGAACAGAACCCTTTTCAGAGCAAGGATCATGTCTCCCCCCGCCACCTCTTTCCATAGTTCCTGCCAACATTTTAGAACTTGAGAAAAACTTTGAAATAAACATCATGTGAAGAGAGGAAAATCCTAGAATTTATAGAGAACATACTGAACAAAAACAAGGAGGCAGGAAGGAGGGCAATATCTGTAAGCTGGTTTCACAGGAGCCAGTTAGTAGTAGGAAATTGGCAAAAGGTGAGATAGTATCAGTGGGAAGTATCCAGATCGTGCAGCGCCATGTGCGTATGGTAAGACATTCAGATTTGAACTTGAAGGATACTGAAAGATTGAGGATCACAACTGGGACACACTGTATGCTACTTCAATGTACGATGCTTTCAAGGTAGAGAGATAAAAGGTGTCATGGATGGAGAAACAAAAGAGAAATCTGAGGATCATGTCATCCATTCCCCAACTTGCTAGATATTGTAGTGCAGAGAGAGGACCCTGTATGCTCTACACCTTGTATTCATTTATCTCATCATCCCTGCAACTCACCATTGGCCTGGCAAACACCAACCTCTGCTCATTTAATTAAGCTATGGAACAAAACAAACACGCTTTCCTTTTCTTTTTCAGCTCCCTAGTAATAACAAACCCATGTACCAAGGATGAAAGCAATGGCAAATATAAGGCAATGTTTTGAAAATTCCTAAAAGTGAAAGAATCACAGTGAGACAGGCTCATGTGTCAGGGCTGCCACACACGCTGGGTCTGAGGGAAACGACCTTCCCATAAGACCTTTGTCCAGACAAGGAGGCTGGAATACCCTACAGCATTGAAGCCACTCCAGTGTTCTGGGGAAGATCAAGTTCAGATAAAGTACTGGCACTCTAAAAGCCTTGTGGTTTGTGTCAAGGAATGGACAGCAGTAAATGGCTGCATGAGGCTCAGCAGGAGGTCAGGCCGACACAGGATGGCAATGGTTTGTGCTTTCCAAGGTGGTTTCCATTTCTTCAGCCTCAACTGATTTCTGCTATTTTCCTTCCTTCCTTCCTTCCTTCCTTCCTTCCTTCCTTCCTTCCTTCCTAACACCATTTCCAGGACTCTATGTTTTGATCCAACTCTCCCTAAGAAGTAATGGGATGTACTGGAATAAATATAAAACTTAGAATAGGAAAACAGTATGTTGGTCTTCACATTGCTGCTTGATGATCTGAAGATATTAAACTCTGGATTGGGGCTGTGACTCACTAGTAGAGCACTTAACGAATTAAATTTAATTATTTAATTTAATTATTAAATTAAACTCTTTAGGCTGTAGGGTTTTTTAACCGATAAGACAAAGATAATATTATCTATATTAGAATGGAATTATGATATCAAAATAAAATTATCTAATCAATGAAAAAAATAAAGTATTGTGGTTAAAGGGGAATACTTTCTGTTCTGGCCCTTATTATCTTTAAACTATAGTTACTTTACTATAATTGAGGAAAATATTAAGGATAATAATATCTACCCAATAGTGTTGTTTTTAAGACTAAATTGAAGATAATAATACCTACTCAATTAGTGTTGTTTTTAAGACTAAAATAAATAATTGCTGCAAATTGCTCAGCAAGGCACCTGCTACTTTGTTAGCATTCAACACCACATGTGCATTCTTTAATCTTCAGGGTGAACATTGCTATTAACCCCCTTAAAGATATTTATACTGAGGCATAACTTGCCTAGGATAATACTAGTCGAATCTAATTGACTATAAAGACCTTAATAAAAAATAATACACTTACATTGGGCACGGTGGCGCACACCTGTGATCCCAGCAACTTGGGAGGCTGAGACAGAAGGATCACAAGTTCAAAACCAGCCTCAGCAAAAGAGAGGTGCTAAGCAACTCAGTGAGACCTTGTCTCTAAATAAAATATAAATAGGGCTGGGGAATTGGCTCAGTGGTTGTGTGCCCCTGAGTTCAATCCCTGATACCCACTCCAAAAAATACACTTATTACCTCTGTATTACATGTCATTCAAAGGTCTGCTGGTACTCTTGAAACATTTAAGGTGCCTGAAACCTTAACTATTTTTATGTGTTAGTTTTCTTTTTTTTATGTGTAAAGAAACATACTACCATCTCTGATGTACTCTGCTTTAGGTAAGGTTCAAGAGCCATTTTTCAAGTGAATTAGTGTTATTTTTCATGGTAATACACAAAATGGGATTTTATTTTTACCCTAAAGACTGAGAATGTATTTTATTTTTTTAATTTTTAATGCAGCATCTGATGCAAAGATGGTGTATATTTTGGAGAGATTTTAGTAGAAGTAATTTTATATCATGTGTGCTTTTTTATGGTACACCAGGGTTTAGAGGGAGCAATGAATCTGGAGTGCAGGAACTGAGAGTTTAGGTTCAGTGCTGCGACCTTGTGTACACCCAGACCATTGCCAGGCCTCAGTTTCTCCATTACCTGAGAACACTGAGTGATAGGACTCCTGACATCCATTTCAATCCTAAAAACACGTGAACTATTTTGCCCACAATGTCAGTATCTTTTATGATGATGATGTTAATAGAAGAAATTCACTTAACTGGGCACTTAAAAGCCTTCATTTGATAGCACTAATGTGGGCTCATATACTCTGGTACTTGGCTTGCAGCAAAGTGTTAGTCTAAACTTACAGCTCCCTCAAATCACATTACTTCTCTGTATTAGGCTGAACCCTAACACTTAAAGTTTGAAGTTTTTATGATTTTGGCGAGCGTTGACATCCTGTTTTCTAAAGAGAAAGGGCTTTTTAAAAATTCACGTCTCTGCAAATCTACTCTTTCTCTCTCAAAATCATATTTTGATGAGTTAAGTACAAATGAATAAAAAAAACATACAGATTTCATTTTCATTGAAACTCACATGGGATAAAGTGGGAAGAGTGAAGAGAATGGGGAAGAGCGAAATCCATCGAACTGAAAAAACTAGGCATCATTTTCTGAAACAACTGCCACCGAGGGGTGTATTTAATTTGCAGTCCTTCTGATAGCTCAAGGACTCACGTCCCCAAAGGTTAGACTGTTGAATACAGCATGATGAAGGGAAAAGAACAGAGGCTCTGGAAGCAGACCAGTCTGGAACTTAGGCTGCTTGTGCTACCTGTGTGCATCAGTTACCTCTGGAGCTGCATTTTGCAGATGGGAATGACAATACCTCTAGCATGCCATTATTCTGCGTTTTGTTATAAAGCATAAAATTCCTAACAGCATACCTAGAACAAAGTGGTGCCTAGTCTTCTAGTCTCATTTCTGCAGCATTAGATGCCTAATTTCATTGCCATCAGAGAATGGGTTTCTGGTGAGCTGTCTCACGTTAGGCATCTGTGAATGTCCTTCATCAGTTCCATCTTCTTCCCATCCTTCAGTCCTAAGTTCTGTGAAAAGTCATCAACCTGAAAAAAATAATTGTAATGTGAGCTTTATAATTACTATATGCCTGAACACAATATGGACACAAAAATAGGTTACATCTGGTGTTAGGGAAAAATAAGGAGAGAAGGAAATCTCCATTTTCTCTTTGGTTTATGGTCAGGGAAAGTTCCTCGCAGGGTCCTTTCTAAACTGCTCTTGGCCACTCACCCTTAGTCCTGCCCCAGGTCTCCAGTGGTTTCTCAGGGCCAGGTATCTGTCCAGTGGTTTCCAGGGTTACCTTCTGTTCCTGTTTCTCTCAAGGCATTTGGGTCTACTGGAAAGAAAGAATTAGTTAAGGTCAAGACTCCTCCCCGTCTACTCCAAGGCCTGACCCTGGATTTGTCCTTTTCTTTTTTAGGTTGTATAGATTTTTTTAAATTGATTTTTTTAAAAAAATAAATGACAGCAGAATGCATTACAATACTTATTACATATATGCAGCACAATTTTTCATATCTCTGGTTGTATATAAAGTATGTTGACATCAATTCGTGTCTTCATACATGTACTTGGATAATGATATCTATCACAAGAAAGGAGGAGGCTGGGGGTTAGCAAAGATGGTGGAATGTGAATCTGTCCTTTTTTATGTAATAGTTAATCCTACCCACTCTCCCCCTTGCCCTCAGATGCTACTGCTGCTGCTGCTTTTGGTCCTGAGAGGTTAAGTGAGCGGCAGATTAAAGCTCACTTTTTAAAACATTGCAAACTGTCGACCAAATTGCCTTTCAAGGACCACTCTTTCTCAAGTTCTAGGTCACATGCATATGTATGTAATCTGCGGCTTGTTGTCTCTTTCTTTAAAATGTGTTATAAGCCACGCTCACCTAAGTGCTAGGCCCCACACATCTGAAACCCTGCCTTAGGATGGTGGGTGTAAACCCCCAACTTTCTGACTTTTCTAGAGGTGCAAAGGATCAAAGGAGAATTACCTCCCAACTGACCTAATGCCAAATGTCATCAGCATGAATCTGGATATAATTAAGTTTCCCAGGCATGAGGTTTAGGGGACCTAAACCATAGCAATCAAGCCATAGCAATCACCCACTCATTTCATGAGTCTCTACTATGTACCACCACAGTATCAAACGCTTTGCCAATCAATCAGCTTCCACAATCATCTCAACAGTTCTTAAGCTATATATTTTATCTCTATAGTACACTTGAGGAAGTAGAAACACAGAGGGATGAAGTAAATTGTCCCAGGTCACACTCTTCATTCAAAGTCAGGACTGCACACCAGGTTTCTCAGGCTTTAAAGCATGTGCTCTTCCCACTGAGGGAGGAAGGTGGGACACTGATTAGCTACCTATGGGTGGGCAGCAGATTAGAAAGCCAGTGAGGAAGGCAGGAAGTGGAAGTCAAGAGTCTGAGCACGGGAAGCAGGGCGGAAGCTCAGGGTCAGCAATGGGGAGACTTGCCGCAGTCTGGCTGGGCACAAATCACGAGCCACTCAAGCAGGAACAAACTTTATTTCCGAACTCCCACAGCACTCCACGCACACTCCCCAGGAACTCTCCCGAACACCACCCACTTGGCTCCTCCAGGAACACACCACACACCAACTGGAACTCCCTCTCACCGGAACTTCACCAACCAACAGGAACTCCCCAGGAAATCTCTGGAGAACTCCAAAGTAGCGGGCGCCCGAGGCAGCAGGGGCTGCCCTACTGATACAGCTTAATTTAATTATCATCATCTTAATGGCTCACCTCTCAACCATTACTTCTGGCAAAATGCCAGGGGCCATTCGGACACCCTGTGGCTCTCAACAGAGACTGATGGGCATGTTCATATAGAGGGGACTCCAGGAGTTATGCCAAGCAGCATCCTTGTCTAAGACTGCCAAGTGAGGCCACCAATCACAGGGAAAGACTGTGAGCTCAGTTCCAAAACTGAGCTCAATTACCAGGATGAATCAATGGCTCAATGACTTCTGGCCTAGGACCATCCTACCATCCTAAATAAATCTCTGCTCACCTGAGCAGTATGACAAATAACAACAAAAAATCTAATTTTTAAACTGTCATTATTAACATCATTAATAATAGAATATTATTGTGAATATCATGGATTGGCTCCTACTACACGACAGGCACTAGAGTAAGCACTTTGTATGAAACTACTTAACTCTCATGATAAATAAAATCAACATCTCTGTCCCTTAAGAGGTTGTAGAAAATTGGAGCACTTGGTGTAGTTAGTTGGTAATAGCAGGAGGATTTGTTTGGAGAGTTCTGAGAAGCACATTATGAAGGTGTGAATATGAAAACAGAGCAGCTCGAATAACTGAAAACAAACAACAACAATAACAACAAGCTGTGAAAAGTTTTGCTTTACTTCCTCCCTGAAAGAGAAAAGTCCATTCAGTGATGATACACAGTAAGGGCTTTTACCTAATTCAGAGTCTTCTGCATATAAGTAATAACTCTAAGATGCTTGATTTTCTGAATCTAAAACAATTAGCTCCACTTCATGCTGTCTAACAATCCAAATTCCTCTCATTCCATTATACCAATAAATGGAGCAGAGTATGTGAGATCTCACCATCACTCAAATGAAGTTTAAAGCTCAGGCTGTTGTTCAAACATGATGTCTAGCTTGTCTTCATACAAGGACTGGCCAACTTTTGCTCATCCTTAAAATACAACTTAGAAGTCATTTTCTCAGAGAAGTCACCTGTTCAGAACAAACCACCCATTTTACGGTGCCCCTTTCACGCACTATCAGTGTGGCCATGGCCACACCTGGGACTCACCTACCATACTATTCACCATGTTCTGTTGACACTGGTTCCTCAAGGCAGGGACTGCCTTCTCTTTTTCATCTCTCAGTTCCCAGCGGTGGCTCATCTACAATGGGGGAAGGGGTGAACTAGTATTCTTTATTAGGAACCAAGCTTCATTTCCCTGTTAATCAAGATTATGTACCAGAAAGGTGATCAGTTAGCATTACATCCAGAAGACTATCCCAGAACCAGCTGCTAGAACCAAGGATTGAATTAGTTCCAAGGCTGTGTTATTTTTAGTAAAGCAAATTCCTTAAGTGTTTTTAATTGGTGAAATTGATGGTAGGTTTATTATCGTGATTAATGTTAGAGTATCTTCATGATGAAATGCCTAAGAATTGGCTGAAATATTTTGCAGATTTTCCCACATTCTTAATTTTCACTCTCTCTACTCTGGCATAACATGATGTAAGATTTTAGTGAGGTCTACAGCCTATTAAGAATGGTGCCATAGACTTTACTCCTAAATGTTTCTAATCATGGTTAAAAGGAATTCTGGATGACTATGGTGACTGTAAGGGTCCCTAAACCCGGTCTCTGTGAAGTTTCTATGTCTACCTTGGGGTCATCTTTTTATTAAAAATGGCATTTATAGCACATGATAAGATAAACAGCTGGAACTTTATCAACGTTAGAAAACTCATGTGTAAACTCTTCACTGTCAGCTTGCTAAAGATACACTGGATTTGTCTTATAAGAAATGTTTATATGTATGAAAGAGTTTGGCTGAGATCAGCTTTCAGAACAACCTTTTGGCAAGGTTATAAGGGAGCAGCCAGTGATTTCCCAACCCAAACACTTTGACTCTAGTGTTTTTTTTTTGTTGTTGTTGTTGTTGTTGTTGTTGTTGTTTGTTTGTTTTTACCAAAGACATTACAAAATCTGTGTCTGACCCAATTGGATTAAGTCAGTTTCTAACACATGACCTCAGCATCTTGCTGAGGTTAGTAACCAAGACAATTTACACATATGAAGTAAGGTTTCTGTAAGGAGAAATAAATGTTTATCCAAAGTGCATGGGAGCAAATTAGTGCCCCTCCCACTGAAAAATTGCCAGATTGTTTTAAACACAATCCAGCTCTGTCTGCTGAGGATTTTTACACTTGTTAATGCGGAACTCCTATTGCCTTTATGAGTAACAGATTCAAGGGAATAAAAGTGGACTTCCCTCCAAAATCCGGTCTCTTATTATATACGTGGGCTTTTATTCCCTGTTGTTTTACCAAAAGTGCGTTGCTAAGTATCACACACTAAATTCCCTCCTCCTCCCCACAAAAGACTCTGTGTTCAGAACTTTTAGTTGCAAATAATAGATTCCACACTAGCTAATTTCAGCTAAAAGACTTTTATGGAAATCATATTATACATCTGAAAGTTCAATGCTCAAGTGCAGTCAATGAAGATTTCCTGCCATGCCATAAGTATTACCCATAGGACTTCTAGTGCACTGAGTCCCAAAGTTTAATATGCACCCAGATCCAGGATCTGGATGATACTGATTCTGATTCTATTGGTCTAGGGTATGTCTGAACATCTTCATTTCTAATAAACCCTAGGCTGATGCCGGTACTGCTGCTCCTTGAACCACAAATGCAGAATTCTCATTGCCACTGCTGCCACCTGCCAAAGAGCATCCAAGATACTAAAACTGGAGTCCAGAACTTCTGCTTCAACTTCCCCTGAGGAACCAAACAACTCTCCATTTTTCCTGTCCAAAAGATTCAATCACCCTATTGGGCTTCCTTCTCCCATTGTCTTTTTTTTTTTTTTCCTTCTAAAAACCTGTTTAAGTGTGTTAGCTTGACACACCTTAGTCAAACACTGCTTCTTGGTCCAAGAATGTTTAAGAAACACTGGTCTTAGATTTCTAGTAAGTGTAGGAAGGCACCCTACAAAGGGGATGATGTAGCTATTGAATGATCTAATCTACAGAACTTTGTAACAATACTGACAACATCAAGAAAAATGTATAATGGCTAACATCCATTGAAAGTTGACTATATACCATTCTTTATGATGTTACTGTTTTTATTAATTAAATTTATTTTAAATGATACTTAAACATAAAATTATATCAATTAATGGGGTATTATGTGATCTTACAATAAGTTTATATATTATGTAAGGTTTAAATTTGTTTGAACATATCTATCTCAAACATTTATCATTTCTTTATGATGAAAACATTCAAGATCCATCTTTTTGGCTTATTGAGATATCCTGTACATAGCAGTTACCTATATTACCCTCCTGTGCCAACAGCACACCAGAACATCCTACTTTAAACTGTCAGTATCTATCAGCCTTTCCTTTCACCCCATTCTCTGGTACCCACCACTCTGCTCTCAACTTCTAGGAGATCAACATGTTTGCTTCCATTATCTATCAATATACACACAAAACCTAGGAAGTAGGCATTATTATTATTAGCCATTTTACAGATTAGAAGAGACAGGACAATTAGCCAGTTTGCTCAGGGGCACACAGATGGTAAATGATAAAGACAGAATTTGAATATGGAGAACCAACACCAAGCCCACACTTAGTACTGCCTCAAATGAGACTTAGAGGTGGACAATTCAGAGTACTTCATAATCTCCGAAAAGCCCTACTATAGAGAACCTTGTTTGACTTTGCCTCACATCGTATTTCCCAAATGTATTAGACATGAAAACTTTTTTTTGTCAAGTAATACTTATTAGCATTGAGCAGAAAATGTTCCACAAAACAAACTTTGGAAAATGTAGTCTTAAATATTCTCTTGGCTGTAGACAGAGCTTGGTTTAGGATTTTAAGCCAGATGGACCTTTTGCTGTCACCTGATACCCTGGGTAGGAAGGTCTCGAATTCTGGTGTGAGTCAGAACCCCTGGATTTCTGATTCAATAGGTCTGCAGAATTTTCCTTCCTTCCAAGTTCCCAAACAATACTAAAGGTGCCAAAGAACCACAATTTGAGAGAACTGGTGACTTGGATGTTGGACAAGTCACTGTCCATTTCTGAGCTTTGATTTCCTTATGTGTAAAATCAGAACAATAATGTCTAGTTTGTAGAGTCAGTCATCATTAGCAAATACTTGCGAATGTCTCCTATGTGCATGTATAAGCATTCAGTGCAAGGATACAGTGTAATTATTTTCCATTAATATATACAGATGTAGATAGATAAAAAAAAGATGTAGTATTTCCAACCAGACTGTTAAAATCCAAGGGGTCTTCATGCCTTACAACACGTTTCCAAATATCTACTTAATGCTTGCTATGTGCAAAGGCATCATAGTGTATTTTTTATTCCCACAAAGTTCATCATAAAGTCTCAGAAAATTAGCATTGCACACTCAACTCACTTAATGAAATTTTGAGCCCTTATTAGGTGCAAATTGCTAAAGGTTATGAGATAAATAAAAATATTGTCCTTTTAAAATAGAGGGCTCCTTGGAAACAGAGACAATGTAGACTTCACATCTGAATCCCTTGTAATAACACAGTATCTAGCACAGTGGAGAAATTCAATACAATTCTGAAAAATAGATAAGTAAAATAATGTTTTAGAATAGCTCACAGACAACTGACTGAAATAATGGTGGCAAGAAATTCACCTAGAGTTCTGTTATATCCTAGAGGAGAGAGTCTGTTTAAGGAGAAGAGGTGCTCACACAAATAGGTAAGGCAGGTGAATCCAGTGTGGAAATGGGAGATAATTTTTCCTTTGAAGAATAGGGAAAGAGAAGCCCATAAATGGAAAAGCAGCTACAATGTTCTTGCAGAATATAAGCATGAGTTGTCATCAAAAGATAATAGGAACTAAAGGTGGTAGCCAAGAGTGGGTAAAAATAAAGTCAAGAATATAGGCAGGTGGGTACCTGTTTAGAAAGGTATAGATTATATGCAAAGGGATGCAAATTGCATTCTAGACCAAAGGCTACATATTAGGACGCCTATATTACCTTTGCCAGGCCAGGTTTCAAATAATTTAAAATGACTTGCAAAAATTTTAAATTGTGATATTTTACACTTGAATTCAGAATTTTTTGGCATATCTTGAAAAATTAGAAGAAATCTGGCAATACTGCACCCATATTCCTCACAGCCTCCATGGTTAGGGCTAAGGAGATGTTGACCCTTGAGTGGGGTAAGCATATTTGTTCCCTACACATGGTCTTTATTTTAGATTCCTTCATTCTTTCCTTCATTCCTCATGCAGCAGACATTCCTGTGTGTCTACCTTGTGTCAAACACTTTCCTGGGCGTTGAGGACACAGATGCATAGATGTGTCAAGGGTCCCCTGCATCATGAAGAAGGTGAGCCCATAAATACATGAGTTCACCGGAGCTTTGCCAGAGCTCTCCACTGATAAGGTAGGAGAAGTCAGATGAGCCTGGCAAAGACCTTGGAAAGCTTCCCAAAGATGGGGAGGTGTAAGCAGATTTGTAAAAATTGAATTACAATGCTTCTCCTGAAAAAAAAAATAAATAGGTGAATGGGTTTTTCAAAGGATGAGCCATGGTGAATAGGCCTTTAATGTAGAGGGAACTGGTAAAATTCTGCATGGGTTGACAAAAGGCAAATAATGATGGATGCAGGGAAACAAGGAGACGTGAGACCAAATTGGCAGGGAAGGGTTAGGTCATTAAAGATATCAGATGTCATTATAAGGAATATGTACTTTCTTCCAAAGAATACCAGGTATAGACTTTCAGTGCCTATTAATGGTAACTCCAAAACCCTAAAAATTCTAAAACCTCTAAAACATTTTAACCTTAAGAATATTTTCTTTGGTATGAACTAGTCATCAAAATGTATTTCAAAACATTTTTTTGATAAGTTCATGGATGTGTATAAAGAAGAAAATTATATTTTGTCTTTCTAGGGTCCTAGGATACACTTGCATGTCATGCAATGATGGAGACTTATTCTAAGGAATACATTGTTGGGTGAATTTGTCATTGTGTGAACGATGTGGAGCATACTTACTCACCCCTTGCTGGCACAGTCCATTACTCCACTGGAAGACCTCCTTTAGCTGGCCATGCGACATTGTTGATCCCTGCTTTTTGCAATGCCTTTCACAAAATTCCTGTTTCCAGTGATTTTCATTATATATATAGAATTGCAGTGCCCGAGGGGAAATATTTTAGTTTTAAGACAACACACAATTTCTTTTAACATTCTGATTGAAA
Source organism: Spermophilus citellus (assembly GCF_964194105.1). Classification (NCBI taxonomy): domain Eukaryota; kingdom Metazoa; phylum Chordata; class Mammalia; order Rodentia; family Sciuridae; genus Spermophilus; species Spermophilus citellus. Next base: position 95,176,300 of record NC_138191.1, on the reverse strand, counting down.
TTACCCAGTTAAGAGCACGGTGCTCTTTGGGACAAGTAACCAATCAGAAAAAGAAACTCTGTTAATTATTTTGGACTATGTTCAGGGGTGGAGAAGTTAGAGAGTTAGAGGTGAGATGGAGAAGAGAGATTAATTATACTGGAAATGAGTCACAAATTATCCCTGCACAGTGGCTAGGATTGGGTTCCAAAATTTAGAGATCTGCAGGAAACATAAGCAGGCTGTCTGCCGGAACAAAACTCCTGGATGGAAAAGTTTCTTTCCTTCTGCGTCTGGTTTTTCTCACTTCTTTCTTTCTTTTTTTTTTTTTTCCACTGAGTAGCATTTGAGTGAATTTAGAGGAAATTGTTACACCAAAATGTATCAGGGACAAATGTGTAGAATAAGCACAGAACTTAAACTACTAAAGAGCACTGAGCACTGTCAGGAAAGCTGTGAGCGTCAATCTATCTTCTAGGAAATCCTCCTTTACCCAGCATGCCAGCTATCATCTGGTCTCATTATTCAAGGATTCTATATTTGCAAATTTGCCTATTCACTTAAATGTGTTTGTAACCCCCAAGTGAATACATGTGGTGTGTTCACAAAAACTCAAAAGACATGTGCAGGGCAGCAAAAATTGGAGAGGTTCAACATGTCCAAAACCCAGTTGAAGTAGAATGAGGAGAAGCTCTGATTTCTTGTTTTACCTCCATACTGTGGACGGTGTCCTTTTCATGGCATATTAGTGCCATGTTTTTCACATGTTTGTGCTTTCCTTTGGTGATTTTGCTTTTACAATTGTCCCCAAATAATATTTTCCTAGTGTTTCTACATGAAAGAAACCTGTCAATGTGCCCCATGGAGAAAATTTGGTCAGAGTACCATAGGTCCTGAGTTCAATTATTAACAAATCAATACTGTACATGAAAGGTGTCTTTAGGTAGAGAGCAAGGCCATGAATTGATTGGTTGATGAAGGTGTTGTGACCAGAGGCTCATGGGAATCTAACCCTATATTTCCCCTGGGAATAATTTTGAGTATTTGTTAATTTGGTGTTCACAAGAGCTTTATAGAACTTAGCACCGCAAATAACAAGAACTGATTGTAAGGCATTGCCACCTCAAAAGTTTCCATCCCAAAGAGATTTTCTCTGACTTCTGTTTTTAAAGTAGTATAACCCTTTTCCAAAGGTACCACCATCCTTTTTGTTGGTTTTCAATTCATGACACTAGTCACCTTCTTCCTTAGTATTGTTTGTTGGTTGGTTTACTGTCTGCCTCTCTCCTCTAGAATATAAATTCATGGGGGCTTGATACTCTAAGCTCAGCAGCTACAATAGTGAAGGGTACAAAGTAGGCACATGAAGAAAGAAAAATACATGAATGAATGAATGGATGAATGATTGAGAAAATAAATACAACCAACAAGGCTTCCCGGAAGAGGAGTAAGTTTGTTTTCTCCTCTTGGCGAAAACAAGTATCTTGGTGACTACTGTACTTTAGCCAAAATATGTGTTTTCTTTGTGTTTCATTCATAGAATAAAAGGATGGGTTCTTATCATTTTGTGGATCATGTTCTACTTTGAAAATAAGAGAAAAATCTTTACTAAGAAGTAATTCAATTTTATGCACAACATTTTACCTCTATTTTCAAGAGATTCGTAGAACCCCACCAATAGTATGGAACCTCATTTTCAGAAATGATAGCCTTGGATTAGGAAGAGGACCTTGGTTCTCTTTTAACTCTTAATAGCCACATTCTTATTCATTTGTTAATGGAAGAAGAATCTCCTGAGAACCTATCACATCCATGGCATTGGGTCAGCTGATATGGAAGAAAACAGGAGACACCATAAAAACTAAGGTTTGCCTTTTAGCCCCAATGGTCTAGGAGGACCATCAAATATAGAAGAAAATAATTTCATATAGACAAAGGCACAGGTATGAAAAATGCAAGAGGTGGTTAGAGAAGGATTAAGAATTCTGTTCTCTATCAGGGAGCCCTTGGTTGGCTCAGATGTACAGGCAGGTAGGTGTAGGGGGGGGAGTCCTCCATTTTGTCAGTGAGGTAACACAAGGATGGGCCTCATCTGCTCTTTAAGCTTTGGTGAACCTCTCTTTGCTCCCGCCCCATCACCTTCTGTTACCCCAAGACAGTCTGTGTTAGGCCCCCTGGTAGTCAGGAATTGCTTGCTATTCTCCAAAGAGATTTTCTCTGACCTCTGTTTGTCTGTGCTTGTCTATCCTGGTCATCATTGGGTGGGATTTGAAAGTTCATATTGGGAGGATGCTGAGATAAAGATGTAGCCCGAGGAATCGTGAAATAAAGTGATGGACGAATATCAGAGACAACAAGTTAAGATATTCACCAATGAGAAGGAATTGGGGGAGGGGGATCATGTTTCTGCATGTAGTATAGCACTCACATAGTACATCCAATCTCAGGTAAAGAGCTCACCATCAAACTATATGTTAATTATTATATCATTAAAGTGGTAAATATTATCATCTTTATGGTATAGATGTGGAGACTGGGGGTGAGGGGTGACTTGAGTTATAACAATGAGTCAGGAAAAGACACAGACATTGAGCTCCAGAGTGAATGACACCGCAAAAATCCTCTTCCCCCCATGTCACACTGCCTTTCTGATCTGAACAGTTTGCTCTAAGAAGAGAACCTTCCCGATGAGAATTCCATTCCACTCAGAGGAAAGTCTTGCAGGCTTAGGTTGAGCCAATTGATTTCAAATGGTTCCTTTGAGTAGATACCTCCACATTCCCAATTTTCAACTTGTTTTATAGACATCTTCTGATTCCACACATCTCTCCTCTGCTTTTATATGAGGACATCTGGCTTTCCAACTGGAATTCTTTTTCTACAAGTCAGTGAACCTCAATGGGACAGGAAATTAAGTTGTTTCCCTTTCGTTTGCATGTTTGCCAGCTGTCCCCTGTATTTCTCCTTACAGCCCAGAGAACATGCAAATGCAGACTTTCTCTGGCCCAGTTGATGATAAACAATCCCTACTTGTTGATTGAACCTGAATAACAGTCCTAAAGAATTCTCTTCCACTCATTCTGCTCTCTGATCCCAGTAAATGAAGAAGCATTTCTGCATTCAGCACCCCATTATCTCTTATCTTGGTGCCTTTGTTCATGTTACCCCATTCATCTCTGACTCCCTAATTTCAAATTCTCTTGCTCAAAATCTTCTCACTTAAAACCCAAGGCAAATGCCAACTCCTCCAAGCAGTCTTCACGGATCTCCTCCAGTACATATGAATCATTCCCTTGTACATGATTTTCAGTTGAACTTCTTGTTGATGCCTTATACAGATGGTCCCTGACAGTGATTCAACCTAAATTTTTTTCACTTTATAAAAGTATAAAAGTGACATGCACTCTGTATAAACTATACTTTGTGTTATGCTTTGAATATGAGGTATCTCCCAAAAGCTCAGGAGAAAATATAACAATGTTCAGAAGTAAAATGATTAGAACACAAAGATTGTAATCTAATCAGTGGATTAATCCACTAGATGGATTAATAATTTCATGTCCCACCTGGTAACTATAGGCAGGTGGAGCATGACTGGAAGAAGTAGGTCTCTGGGGATGAGTCCTTGGGTTTTATGTTTTGTTCCCTTGGCTCCCCCCCTGTCTCTTTCTGCTTCCTGGCTGCCATGAGTGAAGCAGGTTTTCTCCACCACTACCTTCCACCATGATGTTGTGCCTCACCTCAGGCTCAGAGCAATGGAGCCGGCCAAGCATGGTCTGAACCTCTGTAACTGTGAGTCAAAATAAATTTCCTCCTGTAAGTTGTTCTGGTTGGGTATTTTGGTCACAATAACAAAAAACTAATACACTTTGAGTCTGGAATTTTGACTTTTTCCCAGGTTAATGATACCTAGTCTGATACCTTCTTGTGCCCCAGTTTCCAGTAGGACACAGGATCTTGTGGATAAACGACCAATATTCTCTAGTGTACTATGTTTCTAATCCTAGATTTTTTGGTAAGTTAGTTATATTAAATCCATTTTTCCTTATATTTTCTTCTTACATGAGTTTATTGGATAAGGAGCATGTGTAGTAAAACATTTATGAATTCAAATTCTGAAGCCAGTCTGCCTTGAATTGAAGGCTGGATCTGGTACTTGCTACCTGGGTGTTCTTTCACAATGACTTGACTTCTCTGGATGTCACTTCTTCATTTGCGAAATGGGCATTATTGCCATCCCTGTTTCCAAAGGTTTGTTGTTAGAATCAAATGAGTTCCATCAACAGCCATATGCTCAAGAAGTTTAGTTTAGTTGTTATTGGACCTGTAGTTACAAACTGTTGGCTTATAAGGAAGATTAATTATAATTATTTCACATAGTATATTTTAAAGCAGTGACTTATTGCCAACATCTAATGTTTTATAGATTATGCACAAAAAAATCCAGTTTCCCAGCTTCCTGGGGAAAATCAAAGCATCCCATACCTACTCCTACCTGGCCACAGTTCACTGGTGCTGAGTAGCAGCCCACCTGAAAGGGGCACAGAACCCCTGCTGCCTTATGCTTACCCACTTTTCTCATCTGTGTTTCATGCTCTTGAGCTAATGATCTCTGTTACACCCTTGCTAAAGATGTTTTGAACTGTTATCTTATCTACCACATGCTTCAGTGAGTTGTCAAAATTTCCAGTTCAAATACAATTTTAAGTAGCAAATTAGGGAGCATTCACATTAGCTGGCTGGTGGAAAATGGGTGTTGGGATAGATATGGCTGGTGAGCTGGAGGAAAAACTAACCAGCAGTAGATAGGGCATAGCTCTCTATCACAACAAAGCATCACATTCAAAAACAAATTCAAAATGTAGCATGGCCATGTAACACCATGTTACATGGAAGCTTGACCCTGTCCCCTGCCTCCTATGTCAAGGCTTAACTCAAATATTATACCTCCTTATTAGGTCTATTCAAATACCTTGGTCATACTCTATACTAGATCAGAAGAAATTTCTTTCATTTTTATATTCTAGATAGAACCCAGAGAAGGCACTACACCAACATCCTCAGCCTCCTTTTTTATTTTTTACTTTGAGACAGGGTCTCACTGAGTTGCCTAAATTCTGGCTATGTTGCTGAGGCAGGTCTCAGACTTACTATCCTCCTGCCCAAGCTTCACGAGTTGCTGGGATTACAGGTGTGCGCCACTGTGCCTGACAGAAGAAATTTCTCATTCCTTTATCTCAGAAGGCAGAAGAAGGCAGAATCTGGGAAATTCTATGCTAGTTCTTGTTTTAATCTTCTCCACTGGATTGAGTCCCTGGCACACAGGGACCCTGCAGAATTTTCTTGTGTGCCCTTTAGGACTAAGCAAAGTGCCTTGGACTTATTTGATAACTGTATAATTGAGTGAATTTTTAAAGAGAATTGAAACCCACCTATTTCATAGCCTACTTAAGCAAAAGACATAGTATATAGTTTTTATTTTTAACAAATACTTTACAAAAACTTTAAGAAAAGTGTTGGGTACACATGTAGGTCAGTTCCCTTTAGGAAAATTCAGGTATAATTGTTTGCCTTACGAGCCACAGAGGTTGGCTCCCACTTCGTTTCTGAGTGGCTTGGGAAGCTGCTAAACTCCAAATTAATTTTTTCTTTTTTTTTTAATGGACATATTTGTATGTATCCATCATGGCTTGTCCTGGACCTCACCCTATAGGAGAAGCCCTCCAGAACACCAGAAACTGGATTTAAGTGCCCTCTGATGGGCTCCTATAGGCCGCATTTTCACTGGTACACTACCTTGAAATTGCCCAGGCTATAGCTTCCATGAAGGCAAAGTTTATGCCCCATTCGCCACAGGATCCCTCAAACAGACGATTTATTGGGGGAAACAAAAGGACGAACAAATCCATGACTGAATGAGTATTTTTCCAAAATGTTTACAAGAAGCCAAAATTATATGTAAAGTGTCACACAATTTAAGCTGGCATCATTATTAGCAACAACTTTGAATGTGGGGTGGCTAGGCTAAGAAGTCTGCTTTGGCCATCACTGCTGCCCCTTGCTCCCATCTATGGCAGTCGGGGCCCAGCCCCCTTCTCCCATTACACTCCCATGGAGCTCTCCTGAAGCTGACCCCTTGCAGGCAGGGCTGGGGTGTGTGTGTGTGTGGTGGGGGGGGGCGTGTTTTCCAGCCTCACCAAACTAATTGTTCCTCATTTCCTGCCCATAAATGGTACAAGGTGTGGAGTTGAACCTCCCAATGTCCCAATCTCAATCATTTGTCTGCATTAATCGACACTAATGGCTTTTACAAATGTAAGTCTTTAAGCTTCAGCAAGTTACACGTGTTTGAGGAGGCCACGAAAGAAGGCAAGCTCACTGTTCCTTTAGCTTCCAGGGAAATATTCTTTGAATATCCTGAAGGCAAGGGCAGGGCCTAGCATTCCTAAGCCCTGTGCCTTTGCTCAGAGATTTCTCTTGAGATTGGGTTGTTATTATTAATAAAGTGTGACTTTTTCCAAATGAAAGAACAAAGCCCTGCATGTTACCAACTTCATGGAAAAGACAGACACCACAAAATTTGAATTACTCCAGGTTATTCAGAGACAAAAATCATGTTTCACTTATTTATGTTTAAAATTACTTTTGAGGACTCTCGAAGTATTAGATAAGATTTTAAATATATTGTTGTCCTTGGGCCCAATACTAAGATATTAAAGCTGTTCCCATCTTGAATTAATAATTATAAGTATATTTTTATAGTTGTTACATTCAATATACTACAGTTTTTATCCTTTTTTTAATTCAATGTTATACTATAAATAAATTTTGCTGATTGTTGTTTTAAAAGCTAGTATCACTTAGTTTAATACATATAGTCCTATATCCTTAACCGTTCCCTATTGTTAAACTTTCAAGTATGAGAAAAATAATTTTTCCTAAAAAACCCACTGATTAGAAAGTAAGCAACAGAGTAAGGAAAAAGTTCACAACAAACATGAAGGATTACTCACCCACATTGGCATTAGTCATCTGCTCAGCATTGTAAGCCCTTATGAGACCCCCCAAATATCATTATTCTGAGAATTGGATATAGGAAGGAAAAAGAAAAAAGACTGATGATAGTAGACAGCAGGAAAGAATAGAAAAAAGAAAATATTGTTTGTAAACTACAAATATAATAATGTGAATAATTCAAAGTTTCATAATTTAAAGGCAAACAATCTCAAACAAATAAATAAAAATCTAATAATATAGCATTTACTAAATATTACCCAGTGCATTGAGAGGACTAAGCCAAATCACATTGTCTTAGTCTGGATTCCTCCAAAAGCAGACACTAAGACAATACGTAGAGAGTTCATTTGGGAAGTGGTTCATGGAAGCAAGAGTGAGGAGCAGGAAAAATAAAATACACCGAGAGAAAAACCAACCTGTAAGTCCTTGCTTAGCATCTGGATGGCCATTTTAAGTGACAGCCGCCATTTTAAGAAAAATTTCACTTTCCACCCAAGGGTGTTTCTGAGAAAGGCTCACTACTCCCCTACTCTTAACACCCCCATTAGGACCTGCCAGGCTCTAACCCCTGAGCCTGCCCCATAAAAGTCCCAAACCCCAACCCTGTTTTGCCTCTCTCCATCTATAGAGAGATGTGCCTTTATTTGTCAGCTCTGACAAATAAACTCTTGAATGTATCTCTGCCTGGTCTTTGTCTTTCATTTCTCGCTCACCCATCTCCTGGTTCCTCGCTTTCCTTTCATAACCAACAGTGAGGAAACACAATGGAGGTCCTTCTAGAATGTATTTAAGAACTACTTTGGATGGAGGTCCTTCTAGAATGTATTTAAGAACTACTCTCCCATGGGTTGAATGGAGGAAGAAATCTTTCCTTGGCTCTCAATCCTACTCTCAAGCATAAACCCATGGGAAACACCACATTCAAACATTGACCTTTCTTTGCTATTTTGGTTAAAATAACACTGCACCCTATAGATTGAATGGTTGGTCACAAAAGCAGCTGAAGTAAGAAGAATGCTAAGATGGTCTGACAGCTCAAAAGAGGTCACTAATATAGTCCACCCTTAGTGCCACTCAGATTTTCTTATGACTTCCACTAAGTTCATGTCCTTCAAGGAAGTGGCTAGCTACTACTCTATAAGTGAAACAAGCTGGATTCTCATGGCCACGACTGTCCCAAGCCGTAATTAGTATTCATCACCTCTCTCCTCCAGAACCTTCTATGGATTTCTCCCACTCCTAGCCAAATGCTAACAGCTGGTCCAGGTTGCTTCCTGGTGACTTTCCAGAACTTCATCCCTTTGGGATCAGAGGTTTTGGTGGCTCTTGTTGTGCTTGGTTGCTTCAATTGCCTGTTTGTTGTTATGACGATGCATGGAAGCAGCAAGAGTCATTTTAGTTAATCTGCTAAATTCCTTTCTCTATTCTACATCAACTATGTTGGTGCCTCCTCCTAGCCGGGGTCCGTTATCTCCACCAGTACAACAACTCCTAGGGAATTGTTCTTTGACTGTTGGTTCAATAAGAGAAGCCTCAAATAACCAGGTGGAAATACAGTGTGAAGTTAGTGGAAACAAATTACCTCATGTTCTGGTAGAAGTGTGCCCCAGGTTGGGAGCTAGGGCCTTTAAGCAATAGAGTCTACATATCAAGACCCCAAACTTTCATCTTGAAGGTCTGTCTATATTCTAAGATCTTTCCTATAATTTACTGTCTTAACCGAGTTTCCCTAAATCAGGACCTGAGGCATAGTCTTCTGAGCAGGTAGTTTATTTGGGAAGCGATTCTAGGAAGGAGGGGTGAGGGACAGGAGGGAAATGAAAAGGTTGAAAAAGCCAACATGAGGATGCATGGCGATTTGGCCTCTGCTGTGATAATTGGGTACTTAACCCACCAACTTTTCAGTTTTGTGAACTTGTCAACAAAATTTACAAAAGTGCATTAAAAGAGGTTGGAAATCATATCCTTTATTTTTTCCATATTCTACATATGGAAATATGTATATTTTCAAAGACTTTAATTCCTCTCACTTTCAAGCATGGACAATAGAGTTCTGCTCCATTACTATTACTTTTCTCAAAAGAATGTATCTCTAATCACCTGAAATTGTTTCAGTTACCACAAATGTCATATTTGTTGCTCAATTTAAGTTATCACAGGTCTTCCACATCTGGGAGGATGGTGCAAAATGCATTTTGAAACGGTCACCTGCCACGGTCAAAGCAAAAAGTATTTGTACCAATACATGGTTAAGTTTTTCCACTGCATAAAGCTAAGTCAGTACCATTGCCAAAATTCTCTTCTTTTAAAACCCTGCATTCTCAACATGCAGTTCAGGCTAATTTTATTTTATTGTCCAGGTCAAAGACATTTTCCTGTATCAGATGTCATTTTCTATTTTTCTTTCCCTGACTTCTAAGTCATTCTGCCTTGAAGCTACAGTATTGGATTTCTTTTCAGTTCCAGGACTTTGACAGTCCTCTTCTCTGTTTAATGTAACTTCCAATGGTTCACGTGGTGTCTCTATGTCCAAAGGGTTTCTCTAACTCTCTCCTCTCTCTCTCCCCTACCCACCCCCATGCATTATGGATGGGTATTGAGCTCCACCATCCCCTTCAACCAATTAGTACACCAGAATGTATTGTGATGATAAAAATTGTTGCCAAAAATTCCTGGCTATGATCACATGGAGCACTGAAGAAACACATTTTATTTTTCAGATAAATTTAAGCAAATGGTAACTCTAAGTGAGTTCTAACTTCTTAACCAGAGAAGGAGCATTTCTGGCTGAAGACAGTACTGGACGGAGTCAGGAGACTAGGTTCGACCTTGCCACATCCTTATGCGCAGCCCTCAGGAACCCGAATCTCTAAAGAGGTACCATCATTTACTTGTCCGTTTATAAAATGGGTATGAAAGTCACATGGTATTTTAACTCAGAGAGGGAAAGAAAGAGAAATCTGTTGTCTGTTTTTACCAGCAAACAAGTACAGTCAGATTAAGGGCCCCACCATTATGACTTCATGGACCTTAATTGCCTCCTTAAGGCACATGGTTATATTTGAGATTAGGTCTTCCACACATGTCTTTTGAGGGAATGCAAGTTAGTTCATAATACCTATTGAGATTATATTACCAATAATCAACTTAGAAAGAAGAGATCAGTCATTTTTTCCAGAACCATCCATTGGAAATAACCTCTCCAATCTGTTCTTTAAAAGAGGACGCCCTTTGCCAGTTCTAACTCCACCTTCCCTCAAAACCCCTCACCCAGGGGCTTGAGGGAAGCCTTTGATTTCCTAGGATGTGCCTTCCCAGGCCTTTGGCCTCATTCACATTTTTTAATATATTTAGTTGTAGATGGACACAATACCTTTATTTATTTATTTGTATGTGGTGCTGTGGATCAAACCCAGGGCCTCACACGTTCCAGGCAAGCGCTCTACCACTAAGCTACAACCCCAGCCCAGCCTCCTACACTTCTGAGGAAGAGTTGCAAAACTCCACTCTCTAAGCCTCATTCCAGGCACAAAAGCAGGCTCTCTCTGTAGTTCTTTCTTCTGCGGTTTCTGAATCTGCCTCTTTAGATCTTGTTGCTAGGACTGGATTTTCCTGTCCTCTTCTCTCACCTCCCTTCTACTCTCCTTTCTTCTCTCTGCCTCTCCTTCCAAAGTGCAAATATACTACAAAAAAAAATCTCAAAAATAGAAGTAAACAGTGTGTTTATTTGGCATTTTTATATAAACCATTGGACCTCATCTTTTAAATACAGAGGCGAGTCATCTGAAAGTTCACCTGAGTGATGAAGAAATGTATATTGAGCATATTATTTTAAAAAAGTAACTAATACACTGTTTAAAAGTAAGCTTGTTCTCAGTCCTCTGGTATCTCTGCCTCAGCTTTACTATGCTTTTCCTTGCTTTCTTCCTTTTCTCCTCTCCTCTCCTCCTCTCCTCTCCTCTCCTCCCATCCCCTCTCCTCCCTCTCTCTCTCTCTCTCTCTCTCTCTCTCTCTCTCTCTCTCTCTCTCTCTCTGCCTTCCTGTGTCTAATTTTGCACTGGCTGTTTCTTCATTTCCTTTCCCATTTTTCCATCATTATCGGTCGCCCCTCCCTGTCCCCCCTTCTTCCTCTTTCTTGTCTTCTCCCACAACAGACACCTTCCATCAGCAGCTCTGTGTGGCTTTATAATTTCAGCACAACAATTTTGGCATGAGAATTTTTCCAATTTCCTGCTATAATAACAATGAGGCTTGCAGAAGAGAACGGTGAAAATTCTTCTGGGAATGGAGGAGGTGCAAAAAGAGTGCTTAAGGATCAGGTTCAAGAAATGGGTCTCTTCGTCATTATCCTTCAAGAGTGGTGTGTATCTCGGCTGGTCATGTGGACCTAATCCCCAGCCAGGTGAGGAGATGCATTCATGGAAGACACTACGGGTCCTGCAAAAGGCTTTCAACTAGAAGTCTAGAGCTTTGCATGAGAAGCCCTCACAGACTATCTGATTTCCAAAATGTCACATGAGCTCTCTGGGCTTTGGTTTCCTCAACTCTAAAACAGAGCAGTTGGACTGTTAGTCATTAGGAACCTTCTGTCTTTGACTTTATCACTGCGGTTTTCCTTCATATAGTACTATACTTCAAATACACACATATATATATGTGGGTGTGGTAAATACAGATGTCGATTTATATGTATATAAAACACACCTGCAAATATATGTGAGTGTGTCTGTATATAAAACACACATGCACACATAAACATTATCTTAATCCATTCAGGCTTCTATAACAAAACACCTTAGACTGCGTAGTTTATAAACAATATAAATTTATTGATCACAGTTATGGAGGGCAGGGAATCCTAGATCAGGATACCAGCACATTCAGTATCTGGGCAGGGCTTGCTCTCTGCTTCAAGTAGCACCTTCTTGAGGCATCTTTTTATGGAAGAAGGGAGCAAGAGGGATATATAAAGGCACTTTAGTACCATCCCTGGAGTTCTCATGACTACTTAAGGAACCCACTTCTTAATATTGTCACCCTGGGTTTCAGGTCACAACATATGAATCTGCCAGGATGCCAAAATTCAGCCCATAGCACACAAGTCTTTTGCAGAAAACACTCTGGAAAGCCATTCTAGAACTTCTCTCCTATAAGTCACAGTGGTTCTTGAGTAGAGGAAATCTCCTTTCCCTGTAACCTCACAATACTAGGAATAAAGACAGAACTTGAATAACAGATTTCAGTGAAAGGAAGGTTGAGATACACAGTTCTCATAGGGGAATCTTTAAAATTTTGTTTCTTAAGAATATAGGTGTTATACTAGAAGATTAAGTAGGCCATATGCTTGAAATCTGATATATACATATTTTAAAGTTGATATTTATGAAAATGCTAATAATTAACAAATTACTTTAATGGATAATGATTGTAGAAAGAAATATATTTTATGTTATTTTCCTTTTGATCTTCCATATATGGATTAGATATGTTGAGTATATAAAAGCTGAATTTCTAGGGACCCAGAGAAGTAGTGATATCATTAATTTTCTAAGTACTAATGCCTGACATATACCTGTATTTGAAAGAAATCAAACATGGCTCTTGTCCTTCTTGAGATGTACAATAGTTACATAAAATTTCATAAACAACACTGTAATGTATTGTAAGGGGAAGAAATGAGGTGATGTGGTTGCACATATGAATAAAGGGAGGGGGGAAGATTTGGGGCAGAAAATGTTGACAGTCTGGTTGTACTGGGGTGTGCTCTGTACGCTTTTTCTACTTGCCATCTTCCAGGGCAGCAGTGGGCCTTGCTTTATATAGATACTGCTCACTAGTGTACACAGGTGATTGAAATTAAGTTAATATAAATGCACCCTTCTCAGCTGCTCTTTATAAAGTGGACAAGATTTCATTTTTATTCTCCCAACCACTGTGCAAGATAAGTATCATTGTTTTCATTTGGCATGTAGAGAGGTTGCAAAATAACACTTTGATTGATGTGAAATACAGTTCATTCTCTCTTCAACTCTTATGAGTTTAGTTATTAAGGAGTCTGTGCCCAGTAGGTAGCTGGGGGTGGTGGGAGACGATTGCCATCTAGTTGGCTACACTTCTAGCCAATGCAAAATAATTTAACAATTTCTTGGGGTTTTGTTTTGCTCAATCTCACATATTTTGGCCATCTTCTCTTGCTCTTCCCTAGGTGTGTGATTGGGTGTTTGGCCTGGAGCATTGGTGTCCTTTTCTGTGATGGGGCCATTGGAGTTATTCCGTGGGATATTGGCAACTGCTCCTGAGTGTTGCCCTGATCCCTTGCTACTGAAGGCTGCAACTGGCAATCCATTCTCTCTCCTCCTTCCTTCCTTCCTTCCTTCCTTCCTTCCTTCCTTCCTTCCTTCCTTCCTTCCTTCCTTCCTTCCCCTCTCTCTCTTTCTTTCTTTCTTTCCCTCCCTTCCTCCTTTCCTTCCCCTCTCTCTCTCTTTCTCTCCCTCCCTCCCTCTTCCTTCCTTCCTTCCTTCCTTCCTTCCTTCCTTCCTTCCTTCCTTTCTTTCTTTCTTTCTTTCTTTCTTTCTCCATCGTTCTTCTACCCCCACCCTCTCAACTTGACTGAGCCTCCTGCTTCCTCATGAACTCAGTCTTCTCTCTGACATCTCAAGGCTGCGGATGCCTCACCTCGAGTGCTGCCTTGGTTCATCCTGTCCCTGGCTCTCACCCTTGTTACAGAAGGTACTATGGAAAGCCTATTATTCCCCATTTCAATGATTTTCCAGGCCTTCCAGGGTCATGTGGAAAATCTACAGTAACTGATCATACCACGGAAAATCTGAGTGGCCTGGAAAAGCCAAATTCTGATCTTCCCTTGGCCTCCCTGTTGTGAACTGAATAGTTTGCTTCACGTTGCCGTTCAGGATACTAAGTATAAAGCCAAGAGGAGTGTCTCCTCCCCCGACATCACTCACCTAACACCACTGTCTCTCCCCATGCTGTGCTGAGAAACAGAGAGAGGTTGGGGTGCACTCTGCCTGCCTCTCCTATCTCTATTGCATGTTTATTCTCACAATCTATCAAGCAGGAAGGAATAGACTTTGGATTAACATTTTCAACTCATAAAACTCTTGTATCTTAAAGTGACAAAACACAGGGACTATTATCCCATTTAGGAGAAAAGTTTCTAGAATTATAAAAGAAACTCTAAAACCTACGATATTCAGGTTTGATTTTTCATACCATAAAGGACTTTAAAAAATCTTTTCTGTTATAAAACAATATCCATTTCCCTATTCTTCCTTATTATAGCTACCCCTATTTTACTTGTGATAGCAATGTGCCCAACTAAAAGCATTATCCTTCCCTGGCTCAAAGATTGCTAGAGGTGGTCTTGTAACCAAGTCCTGGCCAGTGAAATATGAGTGCAAGTTGTTGGGTAGGGTTTTTCTTTTGGAAAAGAAACAAAGTTGGGGGGGTGTCAGTTTTTTGGTTTATACCCTTTGATTTCTTCTTGTTCCTGCCAGGTATATAGACACATCCCTAGCATTTCATCACAGGCACTAAGGATGATGATGGAGAAAGTAAGCAGGAGTCTAGACTGTATCAGCTGTGGTCCCATCAAGAAAGCAGAGCAAGTGGGAGATGGATAATGGATGGATGGTTGGATGGATAGATAGATAGATAGATAGATAGATAGATAGATAGATATGGATTTACTGCAAGACAGTGGCCCATCTGATTATGAGATCTGGCTAGGTACATTTGAAATCCATACAGCAGGCATCAGGAGAGGCAAGCTGGAACTCTGGGGGTACAGGTGAAGCTGTAGTCCACAGGTGGAGAGAGGTTTCTTCAGGGAAACCTCAGCTCTGCTCTTACAGTCCTTTGATAGGCTGAATTAGGCCCACTCAGATAAACTAGAATAAGCTTCCTTGCTTAAACTTATAACCAAGTTTAATCAATCTATAAGATACCTTCACTGCAGCCTAGATCAGCATTGGGTTGAATAACTGTGGGGTATAGCCTAGTCAAGTAGACACATAACCTTCTCTATCAAAGAGTCCACACAGTGTTGTATTGCCACCACAGAAGCTCTGGACCACCTGTCTCTGAACTGGTTGTGTGAGAAAAACAAACCCTACTGTTTCTCTTAGTAGCCAAATTTCTGTAGCAGTCAAATATACATCATCATTTATAAATTCTTCCACAGCCAATTTCAGCTTTAATTAAGCCTTTTGACTTATTAAGGATTCAAGCAAATATCTAATTTTAAAGTCAAAACTGAGCAATGACTGAAGTTTAGGGAAGGTGCTGTGCTTCTTCCCAAAGCTCTAAAGTTTACTGCTTCCAAGAGTGAGAGTGAGAAAACTCACAGGCCACATGATTTACATGACGTGAAACTTACACCTGAAAATGTTGGAAAGAAAATATCCTGCCTACACTACACAAGTAGAACGTAAGTGTGTTGCCAGGATTGGAAACCAGGACTGCCTGAAAGTATACATAGATGTGAGAGAAACTCTTTGCTTGGGTATTTATTGGAAAGAAAACCATCAATGAACCTATTAGGCAAATTCAATTAGCATCCATATTCATAAAAACTTCCAGTAATATTTTGCTAAATCAGATTTATTCAACGTTAATTTGTTCTCATTATTGCTGTTGAAACTAAAATTCCAGTCTTCATAACTTAGGCTAACCTATGATTGAATGAAGAAGAAGAAGAAGAAGAAGAAGAAGAAGAAGAAGAAGAAGAAGAAGAAGAAGAAGAAGAAGGGATTGCTTTTTCACATGGATCACTTCTCTGTGCAAGCTGTCCAAAGGCACAAAGATGCATTTTGAGAAAGCGGGCAGGGACGGGGCAAGTGGGTCAGCCCGGGCTTCCGTGTCTGTGCTTGTTCTTGTCCAGTGAGCGTGTTAAGATAGAACTATTAATTTGTACATGTCAATTTGATTTTGTAAACTTTGGTGCTGATGCGCCAAGACAGCCTGGACCCTCCTCTTCCTTCCAAGACCCCTGACAATAATGACTCCTTGTATGTTTACAGAGTGTTATGGGATCTCCTTTGTTTTACTCCTTCAGCACCACAAACAGCTGTAGGAGGCAGGAAGTGTAGTTTGGTTCTCATTTTGTACATGAGGAAACAGCTTTAAAGACACAAAGTGACTCATTCGAATTCACATGACAAGCAAACCATCCCACCCTTCATGAGCCCTGGAAAAGAAGGAATAAGAAGAAGAAGAAAAAGGTTATCTTAAAGTATTTAGAAAACTTTCTTGAAAATGGAATAAAACTTGAGCCCCAATGTCTTATTCATGATAAGAGACCCGGGATTATTGTGAGTAAGGATGGGTCTCTGCTTTCCTTTTAATCAAAGGACTAAAATCCACAAAGTTTGTCCAAGAACAATGAACTTACCGCTATTTCGGATTTTGTTTTCTTGTGGGATCATTGAGAGACAGTTAGGAGGAGGCTGAGTTTGTCTGTCTGGTGGGTATTCTTTAAATGCCATCAAATTCACATCTAAATTGTCCTAAGTCAATGAGTATTTTCAAGCCCCGTCACTTCCTGGGCCAAGCTGGGGATGTTGGCCAGTACTGACAGTGTCATTAGTGGGGGTAGACGTCAAGGGTGGGAAGAACAAAAATGCCTTTTCTGTAAGGTTACATGAGAGTAGAACTAACACAAAAAGTTAAAGCTTATCTTACCATTTTACCTTCTTCTGATCATGTTCTGGAATAGCTAATAATCATTAGAATTTGTATAGTAGTCTACAAATTGGCGGTGCTTTTAGAGTCCAATTTCAATCAATACAATAGAGAACCTGACCTTGTGTGGTGGGGTCAAGGAAGATTCTATGAAGCAGTAAGTTTGGGGCTTGGTCATCCCCTTTCTGATTACACCAAGATACTACCAAACATCTCTGCTGGGCTGCTAATGGGAGAAGAATCAATAGCACTCAAAGTGCTATGTGTTTAGAACCCATATTCATAAGAATAACCATCAAGCTTCCAGTAGCAGTTGTTCTATTATATATCTTCACTCCTTATTTGCTCACCCATCTCTATTGAAATTGAAATCACAGCCTATAGGTCTTCCTCGAAAAGACAAGTGTGGGCTAACTTATAAATAGCAAAAAAAAAAAAAAAAAAAAAAAAAAAACAAGACAGAGAAAGCAAAAATATGACTGAAATAAATTTTAAAAAAAATGTGTGTCTTGCGGAAGCAAGATTAGGTATTCAGGATGAAGAGAGAACACTCCAGAGGGAATCTAGCCTGATTTTGAGGGCATAGTGGGTATAGTAGTTACTTTATAAATATGAATTCAAGGTGATGGAATATTCACTTTGGATTCATTTGCATATATACCACAGTGCTTGGTGCATTGTACATCGTAAATGTTTGTTAAAATGAATTTAAAATCCTCTCCCTTATTTTCAGCATCATATAATCCACTCTATTGCCAACTCTATACTGAAACACAGATGTCCACACATAGTAGTTCTATAAGAACCTCAATCAACTGAACTGAATCGATCCCTTCAAATTTTGTTTCCTGAGTTCAAAGCGCTTCACTGTCAACACCACTTAGACAACCCAGGAGCTCACCTACACACTGCCAAAAAGGAGAAGGTAACATGATGCAGAGAGGCCCCCACTCGGAGGAGTCTATGGGAGGGTCTGGTTTCATGGTTGGAGACCTAGCAATCAATTAGGGAAAGGGAAACGGTTGCCATTGGAAACCCTGAGGCCCTGTAGCTGTCAGAGGGAGTGAAAGGCTGGAAGCTAATCAGGCATAATGAGCTTACAGTGCCATAGATCATGTCAGCCAGCTTTCTTATTAATTTCCTGCCCAATGGCCAGGCACAGAGGCCCAATTCATCCATCCGTCCTTCCCCAGCCTGGGATGCTAAATCACTTGTCAAATCAGGAATGCCGGGATGAAAATTTAGGAGTGACATAGTGGTAAGACTGTGATCTATCATCCTTCCCATACCTCACCTTTTAGAGAGCATCTAACTCACACTTCTTTCTGAAGGGGAGGAACCAGGCTCTGAGAATGTCATGGGAAAAAAAATATCAAGACTACAGGTAGCAATAAAGTTCCTTGGTCATAGGGGCATCCTATGAAAAGGGTATTGCAATTGGGCCCAGAATAGAATAGGTAATTGACTGGCAATGTCTGTCAAGGACAGAAAAAAAAAAGTGGTAGCACATGTTGCACACTTGTGCCATTCATGATCTAGTCCTAACTTTCTTTTCTTTTTTTTTCAGATTGGAGAATTAAGACCTAGATGGGATAAGGAATTTTATTATTTCATGAATTTATTAATACTTAATTGGAATTCGCTGCATGACAGTCCTTGAGTGAGACCCAAAGAAGACAAGATAAGACACAGTCCAGCTCTTAAGGAAAAAAATAGTAGAGTGGGTTGACAAAAAGGAAGTGATTACTGAATTAGTACCAGTGATTTTCATAGGTCATGGCAAGAAGACAGAAGAAAGATATTTAATATAGGCTTGGGGTTCGGGAAACACCTTTTAAAGGGGACAATACCCTATTTGATCCCTTTAAAACCTAATCAAGGCATACAGATAATAAGCGGCAAAACCGAGGTGATCACCTTTGTGTGCTCATAACTATCCCAGTGAGAAAGAAAATTAAACAAAAACTTTAGTATTTACATTGTATTTATTAAATACTTTCTAGATGTAACTGTGATAATATCCATGTTGGAGAGGAGGAAATGGATCTAATTTTCTCTGCTTGATAGATGTGTGATCACAGACCAGCTGTTCACTCCCCGATCCCCAGTGTCTTTAGTTTGGAATTAAGGATAAGATTTATTGCAAAAATAGTTGGTGTGAAAATAAAAAGAGAGAGCATGGTCAAAGCTGGAATATGTAAGTACTTGATAACTATAATTCCACTTTCAATCTTTCAGAAATATTACAGCATGCCCACTCTGTACCAGGCAATATTCCAGGCTCTAAATCAGAAAGTGGCACAGGCCCTTGACCTGTGCTATTGCTGAGAAATATTCAAAGAAATGAGCATCCTCTTGCCCTGAGGGTGAACTGGGGATGACTTTACAGGAAATACAACTTTTTATCAAGGCAAGAATTTTCCAGGTAGAGTTGAGGTTCTTAGGACAGGACTCCTGACAAAAGGGGCATCTTAAGGCCAAGCATAGAAGTGAGGAAGGAGGTGTTGCAGAACCTTAAGATTAGCTATAAGCCAGGTGTGATCACAGACCAGTTGTTCACTCCCTGATCCCCAGTTTGGATCAGGGAGTTTGCATTTGGAAAAAAGACAAGAGATGAGACCACAAAAATAGAGTTGGTTGTAAATGCTTACGAATCACGTGAAAGAGTGAACATTTCTTGGACAGAAATGAATAACCAAAGAAAAGTTTGAATGTGACTCATATAGTTTTTTGTTTTTTTCAATCTTGGTTAAAATATTGTTAGTCTTTTATTTTAATACACTTTTTTTACAGTCCATTTTGCCATCTACAGAAGTTTTTTTCCTCCCCAAATCTAGGAGAAATCTCTTGGGTTAGGATGGGTCCCATAGGGAGGCTATGCCCAAGTATTTGGGGGATAGCTTGTCCTGAGAGGAGGGAGTCAATGGAACTAAAGGATGCTTTCACAGTCAGAAAGGTGCAAGTTAAATTGTAGAGTCATGATTATACAATAGAATAAATGCTCAATGCTACTGAGGTGTGAGGAAGACACCAGGTATAGCTTGTGGTGGCCTTGTACCCTTAGCTTGTGAACAGGAGGTGTATATCCCGATGCACCTTTTCTGTTGTGTCCACATAGAACAGAGATTGGGAGGTGGTACACTGGGTCACACAAGAAGGCTACACATAGGAGGTGGTACATAGCAGAGTTCTGAGAGATCAGGAGAGAGTTGTCAATAAAGATAAATGCCATATCACACGTGAAGGTGCAGAAGCTCCGGAGAGCAGACTGTCCAACTTCAAAGTGATTTTACATAGGTCACTTAATTTTCTTTGTATCAAAGATGCTAAGGGCCTATTTCTAAATGAATAAAACAAAGCTCCAGTAAGGTTGAATGACTCACCCGAAGTCACACTTCTCACCATACAGATGGGAAACAAAACCTAGGTCCCCTGATGAAGGCCCCAGAACTTTTCCACAAGATTCTCTGCCTGATGGAAAGGTTGATTATATACCCCCTTTATTTCATCTTTGGGCAGAGAGGTCCTTAATGAATGAAAAACTGATAGAGGAAACACCACATTGAGAAAATGGTAAAGAAACCATAAGGATATGAGATCAGAGTTGGCAGGCAGCCTCTGAAATGGGAGAAACATTTATGTTAAGTTCAAACACGTCAACGATTTAATCCACGTGGACTGTGCCTTGCTATTGCAAGACTCACAGTGGCCTGCTAAGAATGTTAATAGATAATTTCCTTCTGCTAGTTGAAGCTGGTGCCCCAAAAAGGAATTGAGGGCAGACTGGCAGAAATTTAAGCATGGTTTTTGGGTTTTCTTTCTTTCATTCATTCATAGTTTTACCAAGAATGAACTGAGGGCCCTTGTGCATCAACCACAGTGCTAAGCATTGAAGGTATAGAGCTGAACTGGGATGTTTGAAGGAGGGAGCTACTGTCAGCCTGAGTGAGCCAAGCTTCTGAAAGGCAGAGTTTTTGAAACAGACTTGTAAAATGTCTAGTGGTGGCTAGAAGTACAATTTGAGAATCAAAATAAATACATAAAGATGAAAGTCCATTGAAGAAAAATAGAATACATACATGAGTCCATATGGATCCAAGTAAGCAAAGGGATCTTCCTTATATATAAAACCAACTAATGAAGATAGGGAAAACTTTGGATTTAGAAAATTGCCATATGGCAACTGCTATGATCTAAATATGTTGAAATCCATATGTTGAAACTTCCTGCCAAAGCTATAGAGTTAAGCAGTGGCTTCTTTAGGAGATGCTTGGGCTATAAGGCCACCCCTCACGCTTCATGAGTGGGATTAGGGGCTTATAAAAAACTAGAGGAGATTAACAAGGCTCACTTGCCCTTCTGCTTTCTGCCATGTGAGGACACAGAGCTCATGTTCTATGGAGGACACAGTAGCAAGATGCCATCTTGGAAGCAGAAGGCAGCCCTGCCAGAATGTGCTGGCACCATGATCCTGGCCTTCCAGCCAGGAATGCAGAGTAAATGTGAATGAGGAATAAATGATTCAGTCTGTGGTGCTTTGTTATAGAAGCACAAACAGACTCAACAGCCATAACAAAACTAATTGGTTCAGGAAAGCATTATTGTGTATTAAAACAAGTGGGCAAAGAAGGGAGATCAGTGGAGTAGAGCAGGCAGATCAGGGGAGCAAGGTGGAAAAGGAAAGGGAGGCTACTGGGGAAGGAGATTGATCCAGTTACATTAGGTACATGTACAAATGTGGTACAGTGAATTCCACTATTATATGTAATTAGAATGCACCCATAAAAAATAAATTAGAAAACTGGTGTGTAAGAATTTTTGAGGACTAAAAAAGCATCTGTCTAGTTTTAAGTTATCTCTACCAAAGTCACTTACCAATCACAATGAAGAAATAAGGACTTTATGGTAAGTTGGCAGATTCCACCTGAGAGATAAAAGTCAAAATCACCAGTAATGGGACAACTAGACACCAAGCATGTCCTCGTGTGAGGCACTGAAGAGGACACAACATCGTTCTGTGATATTTTTGCCAAAAGAATGCATAATCTAAACCTAATCACAGGGAACAGATAAAACCAAATTAAGGGACATTCCACAAAAATACTGACCATACTCTTGAAAAATGTCAATGCCATAAAAGACACAGAAAGACTGAGCAAAACAGTGCCAAATTAAACTAAATATGTTATATAAATTATTCCTGTAGTAATTATTTCACTGTGAATATGTATATTAAAACACCATGCTGTACATTATAAATTTATACAATAAAAATTTAAAAAATTAAACCACAGAGTAAAAAAGGCATTATTGGGGAAAGTTGGCAAATTTTGAATAAGTTGTACAGATTAGATAGTAGTATTATATCAATGATAATTTCCTAGTTTTCATATTTGTACTGTGGTTATGTAAGAGAATATCCTTATTTTTAGAAAACACACACTGAAATTCTTTAGGGAAAAGGACTACCATGTTGGAAACTTACTCTCAACCGTTTCAGAATACATCAGGGAAAGAGGAAAAAATACAGAAAATATAGTAAGGTGATAATATATGGGAAATCTGAGAAAAGGTTACACAGGAAGTCTTTGTACTATTCTTAAAACTTTTCTGTAAGTCTTGAAATTATGTTAAAATAGCTAAAAATAAAAAAAAATAAGCTAATGCAGTGTGATTAGTTTGTGAATGTGAATTGTCAGAAATTACCAGAAAACTTGGGAATTAAAGAACAGACACCTTAAGGGGGATACTGCTATTGGAGTTGAATCCCTATTATTTGTATGGCTATATAATAATAATAATAATAATAATTGTATAATAAATAAAAATAGACCATGGTAATGAAACAATGACCAGGGTTTCACTGAATAGAGAAGGTATAAAGATACCAAAGACAAAGTAATCAGCACATGTAAAACTAATCTTAAATTCACAGCATTTACTGAACACTACACACTGTTCTAGGTCCTTTATTTATATTAGTTCATTGACTAACAACAGTTCCATGAGTTAATATTCATGTAACCTCTCCCATTTTGTAGATGAGAAATGAGAGCACAAAAACAGTGAAGGGACTTATTCAAGCCACATAGCTAATAAATGGCAGAACTAGGATTTGAACCTGGGCAGTCTGAGTGTGGATGTCCATGCCCACGATCAATACATTGTAATTAACTTTCAGATTTGGAGATTGCATTATGAGAGGGAATGGCCAGATTCTCCTTAGACATTTTCTCCTCCCATTTGAAATAAATGAACCAGGTATAAGAATTCATAAGGATGCAGAGGACAAGAAACGATACTCCTTGAGGCCAAAGATTATTCAAGCACTTGAGTATCTCAGTATCTAACAAAATAACAATGCCCGTGGTGGGAACCATGCAGTGAGTGGGTCAAGACAAAAGGGAGGCAACATTATCTGAGTGCTCACTGTGTTCCCCAGGTGCTCTGAGAATGTATTCTCTCAACTACTCCAGAAGGTACGTACTATAGCCCAGCGGAGACTTGAACCCTCTAACCTGGCCCCAGGGCTGAGACACTTGAGTACCAACTAGAGTATAGAAAAGCAACAGGAAACATGAGAGCTGCTAATTGTGGTACAGCCTGCGACAAACTATATTTCCTCTCTGGCCTGTTTCCTGTGGAAAAATAAAGCATTGGATTATAGGCTTTCTGGGTCCTCTCCAACCCTGAGCTCTAGGTGTCTGACAGAGGTGGAGGCCTCAGGCTCACACCCAAGTTTTTACTACAGTATAAAGCAGGTCCTATCTTGAACACTTTGCAAGTAAAAACAGTTCCTGACTGATCAAGAGGAACTCCACGAGTTCAGCAGCTATATACTGTAGCATAGCAAAAGCATAGCAGCGCAGACATGCAGAGCGACTGCAATTCCATAGTTTATCTACAAATAGGAATATCTGAAGGTACAAGGGAATACTATTATTAATTATGCAAAAACTAGGCAAATGCCCATCTGCAAATGTATGGATAAACATGTATGTGAAATATATATATATATATATATATATATATATATATATATATCACATCCACATGTATGTATATATGTATTTATACATATGTATAATGAAATACTATTCAGCCTTTAAAAAGAGGGAAATTCAGTCATTTGCCACAATATAGATGAATCTGGAGTACACCATGTTAAGTGAAAAAAGCCAGGCACATAAATATAAATATTTCATGATCTCATCTATACATGGAATCTAAAGATGTGAATTCAAAGAAAAAGTAGAGAGTGCAAGGGTGATTACAAGAGACTAAGTTTGGGTAGATTTGGGAAATGGGGAGATGTTCAAAAGTACAAAGTTTAGTTATACAGGAAGATTAAGTTTTAGAAATCTATTGCATAACAGCGTGACTATAGTTGGTAATAACATATTGCCTATTTCAAAATTGCTAGAAGAGTCTGTTTTAAATGCATTGCACATATATGCCAAAACATCACATTATATCCCATAAATACATACTATTATGACAGTTAAAAATATAAATTAGAAAAATTAAAATCAGCTCATCATGTTTTAGAAAATAATATAATAAGAAGTAGCAGAGACCATTCAGTACCCACGAAGTAGAAAGCCAATTGTATATGCCATGTGCTGCTTGAAGTCCAGTAGATATAGTATAATATATATAATATTTAAGAACCTCAACTATGTATCAGACCCTAGTGAGATTGGTCAAGCAGACAGGTAGGACATAGTGGACTAAAGCTCAGAAATAATATCAAAAATTAATAAATAGGATGGCATCAAATTAAAAGTTTCTAAACATCAAAGGACACAATTAAGAACATGAAGAGAAAACCTACAGAATGGGGAAAAATCTTTGCTAGCTTATTTTTGACAGATTATTAATATTATTAATGTTGATATATAAAGAACTCAAAATACACCAAACCTCCCCATATACCAATTAGTAAAGGGGGAAGTGGATTACACAGATATTTCTCAAAAGAAGAAATACAAATGGTCAACAAATATATGAAAAAAGGTTAAACATTTTTAGCAATTAGGAAAATGCATATCAAAACTATACTGAGATTTTATCTGACTTCAGTTTAAATGGTAATCATCAAGAATGTAAAAAATAATAAATACTGGAAAAGATGTTATGGATAAAGAACACCTTTACACTGTTGGTGGCACTGTAAATTAGCATAGTACTATGGAAAGCAGTATGAAGGTTTTTCAAGAGACTAAGAATGGAACCACCATATGACCCGGCTCTACTACTCCTCAGGATTTATCCTGAAGAATTAAAATTAGCCGACTATAGCAATACATGCATACCATGTTTACACCAGCACAATCCACAAGAGACAAATGGTGGAACCAGCCTAGGTATCTGTCAATGGGTAAAGAAAATGTGGTACATACATATGATGGAGTTTTATTCAGCCATAAAAAGCATGAAATTATATAATTTGCATAAAAATGGGTGGAACTTGAGAATATTATTTTAAGTGAAATAAGCTAAACTCAGAAAGTCCAGGGTCATAGGTTTCTCTCCTATGTGGAAGTTAAAGAGGAAACAGGGAAAGAAAAGTGGGAGTGTCATGAAAATAGCAGGGAGACCAGAAGAGTAGAGGGAAGGGCAGGCGGAGAGAGGAGGCGAGGGAAAGAGTAATGACTGGGGGATGATATTAGCCAGACGCTATTGTCTTATTGTGTGCTTGTACAAATATGTAACAACGAATCCCACTATTATGCACAATCATAATGCACCAATAAGAATATGGAAAAAATTAATTTTAAAAAGCCTAATATAAATTATGTTTATCTTAAGTGGATTAAAAGTGTCCTGCTGAGATGAGTGCTACTGAAATGATCTCTTTGCTTTGGTTTTGGCAGAGATCTATCAGTTTAATGAGTCATTCTACTCTGTTCACTCTTGGTAGAGGCTTTGAATGACAGTTATATATTTCTGTGGTTATTAAAAATGAGAAAACCCATTAATTATGATTCAATTTAGTGATTTAATCAGAACAGGATAGATTACACTATGCCAACAAACAAAAATCTCAGTGCCTTAAGCCAGGAAAGAGTTGCTTTGGTTTCTACTGCATGTGCACTGGGTCAGCTGGGGACTCACGCTGCAGTGTTCCCACTCCAGGACACAGGCTGTCAGAGCAGCCCTGTCTAGAATGCCACCTCCTGTGGAGGGAAAAGAGAACTCTTGAGGACCTTGCACTTAGGATTAAATATTCCTCTCATTCCTCATTGACCAGGACAAGTCCAGAGGCCCAGTATGGACATAAGGGAGCTTGGCAATGCAATCCCACCATGTTCTTGGATGGAGAGAGCATTTGAAATATTTGGCAAACACCCACAAACCTAAGACTTCAGTTTTGTGGACTCCAATATCTTCAGCAAATACTTAGCAATACTCAGCTTTGTCCAGATATGGTACTAGGCACTGATGCTAAGATGTGGTCCTCTAGTTTTACAAAATTCAGACACCCTTGAGATCAAAGGTGTACAGAGTGGGTCCTTGATGGTAGAAAGTTTAAAAGACACAGCTTCAGATCAGCTTGATCTTTTGTAGAAGGTGAAAATGAAGCCCAGAGATGTGCCAGAGATGACCCAGATGAAATAAGACCGTCTTCCCTACCCCAGCACTCCACTAAAGCAAGGGGGAAAGGGAGGTTGAAAGGCATTTCTGCATTTATAAAGCTTTCTTGAAAGTTGCATAAATGGCATAGGGTGTCCTGTTTACACAAAAAGACCAAGAATGTAGACAAGGCAGTCACTGTGAAGGGTATGACAGAGGCCAGGAAGGCCATGAACCCTATAAAGGGCCAGGAAAGCCAAAGCCAGCTGCTCTGACCTGGCAACAAGCTACACATGAAGCTCTTAACAGTCTAGAAGTGTGGAGACTCCTCACAAATCAGTTCAAGTGTATGTGGTTAAAAACAAAACAGAAACTGCTCACTCAAGCAAACTGACATATCAACTTATAGGATGCTTGCTTAACCCACATTGACCATCTGTGGAAAAGAGCAATTGACTAGATGTCTTCCTATGAGCAGCAAGGGTAGTCAAAGAGTTTTGGCCTTCATTTATGTTGTCTTTGAATCTCGGTTCTCTCACTGCTCTGCAAGTTACATCACCTTTTTCTCTTTCAGATCCTTCATCCATTAAGCAGGGATTATAATACTGAGCATTGTGGGCTTCTAAGATTAATTATATGGGAGGAATTCTGCAATACACCTTCCATTTGCCAAATATTGTTCTGATACTTAGTGACCCAAAGCGGTTTTAGTTTCCCTTACACTTCAGTGGCTCAGCTGAACTTCCTCCACTTCAGTGGCTTAGCTGAATTAGTGTTCCTATTTTTTTCTGAACAAAACATTCTGTTTCTGTGGACTATATTGTTGTAAGTAGGTTGTGAGAACAAACAAAATTTAAAGGCTTAACATAACTAAAAAGCATTTCTTGCCCATGGAACAGTTCTGGGTGGGAGTTGGCAAATTCACTCCCCTCCATATTGATGGTGGTTTGATACATTTACTCTGTTGTTCCCTGGGTGTGGACATCTTAGTGACTAGAAGAGAATGTGAGGATGAAAGAGCATATGCAGGAGAGTGCCAGGGACAGGCCTGAAATTGGAGCCAACACTTCTGGCTCATTCACTTGGAGAAAACCGAATTTCATGGTCACACCTAATGGAAAGGAGACTGGGAAATCTCATGGAGCTGTATGTTGCAAATGAAAATAAACCACTTCACTTTCCACAAATAGGGAGGGTAAATAAATAATCAAGGAAGAATGGATTTTTATAGGCAGTAGTCTTGATTACTAATTAAGAGTAAACTGTGCATCCCTTTAACTTTTATAGCCATCCAAAAACCATAAATAACAACAAAAACAAAATAAGCACATAGAATAAGATGAGAGAGAGTTGGCTGGGAAAATCCAGGAAACCCACCGGTAAGACAAAGGTAGATTTGGCCTGAGCCTTGAATTTTAAAGTACTAAACTGCAATTCAAATTATCTTGTAGCCAACACTGATTAGACTTTTATTACGTATCACATGGCAGGGATTCAAAGATGGAAAGAGACAAGTGATGTGAATAGAAGAACCAGAAAACAACCAGAAGTTAGTTAAGAGATCATGATGATCTACTATTATTTTATTAAATCATGGTAAACAATGAATGAAACCAGTGTGTAACAAATTTTTCATCAACACATATTGTCACATACAATAGTCTTGCCTCTGTTGTTTTTCACACCTCTCTGTTTACTGGAATGGCTGAGGGGACTGGAAATATGAGTTGAAATCTTAGTTTGTTTATTTACTTATTACTCTTGAAAGGAGTACCTTTTAGTGAATGCAAGTCTTACGACCTTATTTTCAGCTAACTAAAAATGGCTTTACCATATTTTGTGGTGCTAATTGCACTGTTTTCTGATTTCCATTTATTACACTTTGAGAATAACCTTTTGGAAAGAAACCCTATAGTTAAAAGATAAAAAGAAAAGAAGGTATAAGCTGAGCTTAACTAAGAGCATGAATAAAGAAAAGGAACTACTTAACCTCAAAATGACTCTGTGAAGTAGAATTTTCATAATCCATTTGACATGTAAAGAATTTCATGATGATACTTATGTTAATGGTAGAGTCTTATTTAGTAAATGGAGCATTGTTTTAGGTGATTTATTCATCATCTGTCATCTATCAATCAATCCTTATGTAATCCTTATAATAATCAATGAGAATAAAAGCTGAGGCAAAACAAGGTCAGTAACCTGTTAAAGATCACAACAGAGTTAGTAAGCAGTGCCATTGGAACTTGAAGCCGGCACCCATGCTCTTAACTAACATAGTACCCTGCAGTATGGAGGTTCAGATTATTTAAATTCACACTCAAGGTCACACTGCAAGGAGCAGCAAAAACAAGATGGGATTCAGATGTTTCTGAATATGAAGTGACTGTTTCTCTCCTACTCCATGCTGTCTCCCAGGAGGACAGAGGGGAGAGTAAAGAGGGAGAGGACATCTTAGGTAAGGAGTTCAGCCTGAGCAAACACCAAAAGAAGACAAAGAAAAAAAAAAAACTTCCAAAACATACATCTGTGCACTCTTACATTATCCTACCTCCAGTGTCCAAATGCTAGTGGCTAATTTCAAAACTCAGTGGAAATTCTCCCTTGGTTACACAGGCCACAGTTCCTGGTCTAAGATATATACATACCATCAACATGTTTATTCACATGGAGAGAGGCTTTCCTCCAGTGGGCGCCTGAGTTCTTACAGTAACAAGAAAAGGCAAGGAAAGCATTGAGAAGCAGCCAGAGGCCAATAAAAGGGTAGCTTACTGTGAAAGCTGGGGTTCCAGAGAACTCTTGGTACCATTGTGGATTTCAAGGACTTCCAAGCCAGAACAGGTCCCACAACCCACTTGGAGATGAAAGAACTGAGCATTTAGAAAAAGAAGGCAATGTGCAAAATGTGTCAGTGAGGTTATATCATTAATTTCTAACAACAGCCCAATAAGAAATGACCCCCACTTATAAATGAGAAAACTTAGGCTTCAGAGATGGGGATGGGACCATCCTGAGGAGGAGCTGTGATTCAGGCCACAAGCTGTCTATTTCAGCATTCATGTTCTCAGTTTCAAAGTTACAGATTGTGACTTGCCCCCAAACCCTACAGCTATCTACCCAAGTGGCAGAGCCAGAACTAGGATCATGTGCCCTCAGCCCTTCAAGGACCTCAGATGTCCCTGGCTAACAGAAAGCAAGACCATCACCCCGTAGAGATCTGTCATGTATTTTCTCAGTATCTCTCCACCTTCTGTCCTTCATTGTCCTGGAATGGATCTTGTTCAAAGTTCCCTTCCACAACTCAACAAATAAGCAAACACAAATAAAAGGCTAAGCTTTCCATGAAAAGGCAGTGGAAACATCTGGCGGGCTTCCTGGGTCTAGGCTTCCTCTGGCTGGATCTAAGTGCACAACGTGAGTATATTTGGATTTCAACAGAGGAGGCCTCACTAGACATTACTCACCCCCTGCAAAAGCAAACCAGCCCCAAAATGTAGCGATGGAAACACAAGTACTCTTGTTTATCGACCAAAAACTAAACAAATCATTTGAGGTTTGGGGTTCAAAATTCTTTCAAAAATACAGTTCCCACACATTCAGTTAGAGTGTGTGTGTGTGTGTGTGTGTGTGTGTGTATGCCCACACACGTGAGCTTGCTTAAATTTTGTCTGAAATAAGATAGGATATAAATCTAAATGTGTGCAACTAATTTAAAATAACAAATTTGAGGAAAATTTTTCATTTGTTTGGATTTATGAAATGAAATGGGCCACACTGGATATCAAACCTGAACCAAATCAACAAAAATCATTGCTTTTCATACCACTAGGTAACTTTGGGTGTCAGTTAAGTTCCTCGGTCTCTGATGTCTCATTTGTGAAACAGAGATTATATTAGGATAATGTGGAATTGAATGTGGTGAGGGTGGATTTGGAAAATGACATAAAAGCCTTTTAAAATGTGGAGTCCTCTATGTAGGTTTATTGATATCTTCTGTGGCAGACTCAGGTCCCATTGTGACCCATTCTGCTCCACAGCTCATCACCTCACTGGACTCATGCTGCTCTTTCACTGCTCATGGACTTCAGTAAGACCTCACCATGGGTAGTCCTCTTCCTCTACAAGGCCCAGGGCTTTGCAGAAATTACATGTCAGATACATGGGTTATGGATAGGGGAGAAAAGAACTGAGGTAGCCTGATTCAAGAAAGTCCAAGTTAAATAGGCACTCACTGTACCAACATGGTTAATACTACCTTCAGGAGAGGAAGTCCTTTCTGAGTAGCAGAGCAGAACATTTATCTTTCTGGAAGAACATGGTAAGAGGAAGTCTGCAGTAGGCAGGTACAGAAGAGGTGGCTTGGAAAACAAGGAGGAGTGGTTTAATCAAAACAAAGAGGAGTGGTGTAGCCCCACAGGTTTAATCAGAGCTGTACTCCAATAGCCACCAACCAAACCCGTGCTTAGGATGTTGGCAAAAGAGGAATTATCTATAGATAATTAAATATATGAACAAATGATTTAATAGCTTTAAACAGAAGTATGTGAGAAAAGTTTAGGGATAGTAAATGTAATCTGGATGTTCTAATCAGTAAATGGAGGGACTAATTTTATTTCTAGCTTGCCTATCAGTTCTATGTTTT
Organism: Spermophilus citellus; assembly: GCF_964194105.1. Classification (NCBI taxonomy): domain Eukaryota; kingdom Metazoa; phylum Chordata; class Mammalia; order Rodentia; family Sciuridae; genus Spermophilus; species Spermophilus citellus. The sequence goes on along the minus strand of NC_138191.1, from coordinate 95,145,387 downwards.
GTGGCTTAATTTGATTTTATTTTGAACTACACATGTGAGAGAGATACCATTTCCTTTCAGTGCTGTGGATGTTTAAAGATTCAATTTCATATCTTGGAGACCCTCAGGTACTGAATATAAGCAAGAGGCCCTGAGAGAAAGTAAGATCATACCCCTGTCACCTAGATAACTGATGTGCCAGCAGCAGGGAGGCACTGAGTATAGGACATGGTGGGCCCCAGCGGGAACCTGGGACAGACAAGAGTGGAGGGGCCGCTTTTGTACAGGAATTAGATGTTCAAGTCACAAAACCCAGGCTGGGCTGGCAGACACTGCCAGTGCTTCTGAGAAGCACCAAGAATCAAGAGGAACAGGACAGAGGTCCATCTCAGGAGTGGAGGTCTGAGAAGGTAGAAGCTCCAGAAATTACATAATCAGCCAGAAAAAAAAATGGAAGAGAAAATATTCCAGACATAGTAATGTTGGGAGACAGAAACAGCAGTGTCCAGCTCAGCTGGTGCTAGAGGGGACAGCAACCCTATGCATGAGTCCCTGAAGTGGTGGAGAAACCTGGGTATCCATATCCAAGAACCCTCTAAGCAGGGAAACTGGGCCACTGTTCTGGAGTATGAGGGTATTTTTTTTGTCACTAAATATAAGGGGAAGAGAGAGCAGTAGTTACACAGAAAAGATGTGTAGCAGGAAGGGTCAGAAGATGAGTACATATCAGGGCCAAAATCAGTGATAGAATGAAAGTACAAGAAAAAGCCAAAGGATCTGAGCTACACAGACACTTGGACAGAAAGGAAAAAAAATAATAAAATAAAGACCAAATGTAGGGGCAAAGGGGCAAGCTAAGAGGTTTTATAATACTTTTTAATGCTATGTGCTATCCAACTAGTTTAAACATCTAGGTCAATAGGAATACTTACTAAAAATATGGCCTAAGCAAGAACAGACCAGCCAGACTTGGCTGCCACTGGAAAAAAAAATGTTCAAATACTCTCAGGAGCAGCCACAGCTTGGATTTGAGATGAGGGGCAGAAGTGAAAGCAGATGACAGATAAGAGGAAAATGTTATTGTTCTAACAGGTCTCACAAGCATTCCTCTTAGGGAGAATTTTTTTTGTTTGTTTATTAAAATTGTTTAAAGCTGTTTGAAATGAAAGTACCACTCTGTGGTATGCACAGGCAGAAGCCAAGGCATGAAAAGAGAAATAACATATGCTGTGTCCAAAATTAATAGGTGTTTGGAGGTGCCTGAAAGAGAAGGTTGGTGAGAAAGAGGGGAAATGGGAGCAGATAGCGAAGATGTGAGACTAAGCCACTGTAGGTGAGGAAGATTAAAGTGGATGCTCCCCAGTGCCAAGGTTGTCAAGAGATTTTTAAGAACAATGAGTCCTTGTATCAGTCAGATATTGCTGCAAAACAAATAACCCCCAAACTCAAAATGATAATAAGCTATTATTCCTTGTCACACATTTGTGGGCCAGTCTAAAGCTGGCTAATTTAAGCTGGGAATGGTTCTAGGCCATGTGCTTGTTCCTGGATTATGACACAAGGCTCTCATCCTTTTGTAACAAATGGGATATTTGTTACAAAATATTATTTTTCTCTTTGCAATAGCAGAATTGTGAGAGCTGGAGCCTATCTCAACCCACTTTTCCTACCTCTGCTGTGTTCTCTCTGATAACATTCATCTGGCCAAGCAATTCACATGATGGAGTCCTTTATCAATGGAATGGTAAGGGAAACTCCTCTGATAGAGAGTGATAGGAAGTGGATATTTGCTAAGCAATGACTTGACCAACCAAAACCTCATGATAAATTTGAGGGGGTTTGTACTGCTGCAATGTGAATTCCTTTTTCTGTATCCTCTCTCAATCTTCAGTTAATGTGCCACAAATATGAGTTTTCTCAACTGCTTTGGTATAGGAATCAAAGCAAAGGGTCAACATGATGCAGAACAGACACAAAAGCGAGAAGTACTTAGGTAATGCATGAGAGAAGAGAGCTGGACATGTCAAGGAATATCTGAGCTACAGGTATACTGGGAGATGCAGGAAGCCAGGATTTGATCCAGTCTCATTTGAGCTCAAGGAGAGCACAACTGTCAACTGTGGTAGCCAGGACCATTAGTAATGGCCACTGAGGAGGCAGTCAGACTACACCATACCATTGTCTGGCAGGGTCGTTAGGCTACAGGCAAGGTGGAGCCCATTCCCAAACAGCAGAGGGCAAGACATCAACCAGATCAAGCCAGTAAATTGAGGGGGACCCACAGGTTCTTATTTGAGAACAAAGTGAAGTTTTCTTCTTAAGAATAAGATTTTTTTAAGACCAAATCTAAAAATGAATCCTACTCTCACTGCAGAATTATCAAGTAAGCTGATTTGAAGAAATTTAGTCAATATGTACACTTAACTAGAACACTTTATATTACCCCCAAAGTCAACAGTTTTGAGTATTGAACTTTAGGGTAAGGGAGACAGACCAAGAATGACCCTGTTGAAAATCTGTTCAGTATCAAGAAGTACATGCACCATTATCTGATTTAATCCTCACAGTCTCTTCTCCCCAAAAGTAGGAATTGCTATTTCCAATTTATGGACAAAGAAAAAGAAATGGAGTGGCTGTGATTTTTCTCCCATGTAGAAGGCAGGACTGAACACATGAGGCAGGGGAGAAGCCACATAGAGGTAGCAAGAAGAGGAACAGGGTGGCAACAGGGTCAGAAGGTTGCCACACATGACTCCTGCCAGATATATTTATAAGGATTCTTGTCATGCTCTTAGCGCTTGGAAGGAAAGAAAAATCTGAGATGAGCTTTTATGACTCTGTCGTGTGGTGTTCTATGACCTCAAAGCCTTTAGAATTGCAAAGCTGATATTCTAATCCCTTTGGCCTGAATGAAGAGAAAATACCAAACATTACACATTAATCACCCTCTATCCATTTTTATGGACTCTTCATCCATTCTAGCTCCACAGCCAGAAAAGGAAGAAAGCTGGGGCAGGGAAGGAAGCTAACATTTAATAAGTTCTATTTTGTGCCGCCTGTGTATAAGTCGGTAAATACTTAAAAAAGTAAGTGCCTAGTGATAGAGCGTATAAGCACTTCTGTAACAACTCTACTACAGGCCAAGTACCTTAGGAAGAAAGGTATAGTTAGAGGAAAACTACAATTATTCAAAGATTTACTTTTTTGGACAAATAACTTTGACCCTTTACAAATACTCAATATTTCATTGAATAAATATGGTGTCCACCTTCAAATGTATATTTTCAGTCCCCCTTTTTAGAGCTCCCTTGGAGTTTGCTAAATCAGGAATGCAAGGCTTTTCTCACTCTCCTCAAAGAACCATCTGAGTGAGTCTGTCCCCATTCTGCATGCCAGAGACCCCTCCTCTCAGATGAAGGGGGAGGAGCAGGTCTTGGGTTGTATTTGTATATAACCGAACAGGTAATTCTACTGCATTAAGGAACGTGGGTGAGCCTCCACCTCCCTTACTGTGTTGATGTTTTGGGAATGATGAAGTTGTGTTAAATTGTGAGTCTATAATAGAATTTCTCCTATACTAGCATTCAGATAAATAGAAGCTGGGTGCATACTCTGCATGCATTCATTATTGGTTTGACAAACTGAACAGAAAATCATCAAATGACATAAAATATGTGAAGGCAAAGGACACCTAAGAAAGTCTCATCCTAACTGTAATTTAATCAAATTACTCCCAAATCCCCTTCAGGATAGACTTATGAAAAGTTTGATTTGTTTATGTTTGTTTGTGTCTTTTTTTTTTTTTTTTTTTTTTGGTATCGGGGTCATATGATTGATGAGGTTTTCCTAGGAAGGACTCTCTGAATGCCGTGGTGCCCTTTTATTTAACTTGCCCTTTACATCTATCTCCATTTCATCTTGAAGAGGAAACACTCCTGCCGACCCCCAGGGTTTAGACCCTGCCATGGGTTTGAGGGCAGAGGACCTATGGGCTGCGACTGTTTTCAAAACAGAACAGAGGATGGTGATGGGATTGGGTAATGGAAGCTATTTATTTACCACCAGCTGCCTCCAGCTGTGACGTCCTGCTAGGTTAGGGAATAAAGCACAGTAAATAAACACCCGAGGAGACATGCCGAAGCACAGCACACATGGAAATTCATCTCCTCACAAATCCTAGAAAAATATGTACTTAGCGATGAGCACATCCAAAATAAACCCACCCAAGTCAACGGTTTGGAATGATTTCCATGTTTCTGTCCCAAGATCGTTTCAACGGAATACGGCAGGGTTTCTAGGGCCTGTGCTCTGAACAGGTACACTGCCCTTCACCTCTCCTTAAAGGGCTGACTCTTAGACCTTCGAGCCTCAGAATATGTGCCATCTTAGGGAGGGCTTGCCTGACATCTGCCACCAGGGTGGCTCCCTCAGAGGTCCCTGGGCTTCCTGCATCACAGAACTCACTGCATTGCATAGTCTCTGTCTCTCCCACTAGACAGTAGGTTACCACTGACCATGTTCTAGTCATCCCCACGTCCCTAGCATTAGGTGTAACTGCTCGAAGCTGTTCCAGCAATGTTTGCTGTGTTGGGTTCATTCTTTTCAAAAGCTTCCTTATTTGTTGACTCTTAATTTAAAAAGGGGGAAAAAAGCAGAAAGAAGAAGGAGATGGAGGAGAAAGGAAAGAAAAGTGTCGGAAGGAAACTTAACTATGAATGCAAGTCTATGGACCCAAGACACAAAATATCGCTGTTTGCTCTGCTCCTTTCTGCTCCTAGCAGTGATGGTATTTCATCTTCTCCCTGCTGTATTTTTTTTTCTCTTAACTCCTTTAACCTTTGATCTCATGAAGAGAACATAAACAACTTGGCAGTCCACAGTTTGGAAATATCTCATCTCACCTTTTCATTTTACGGATGGGAAGTTGAAACTCAGGATGTCCAATTTGACCTCCATTCTCTCTACCATCTGATCCTTGTTTCTATGAAAACCCAATCTCATTCCTCAATCCATGGAGAATGCATCGGTCCTCTCATCCTCCCTCTGCTTCTCCTCATCCACAGTGAGGGAGGTGCTCTAGATCTTGACATTAAAACATTATGGAGGAGCACATTCTCATGGAAAAAGCTTTCAGCAGGCCAAAATATGAGTTTCTGAAAATGTTTGTATTATATATATTATATTTGTTTGCATTATATATTATATTATATATATTATATTTGTTCCCTGTTGTGCCTTCTAAATCTGATCTAAATGGAGCTGCCCCTCCCACCACATGCCACAATGATCAAAGCCAATTTCTAACAAATATATACTTTCTAACAATGATGAAAGATTAGCAATCGAGTCACCTTTGTTGAACACCTGCTAAGCTATCTGCATTTTGTTAGATTTTTGCATCAAGGATCTCTCATTCCATTACCATAAAAAACCCTGCAAGACAGATATAATCCCCATTTTATAGATGAGAAAGCTGAACTTCAAAAAGGTTTGCATTCCCCAAATCATAAAAATAATCATTGAATGAGCCAACATTCAAATCCAGCCCTCTGGTTCCAAAGAGCATGCTTTTCAACAAGGATGACATTTAATTGAAAGGAAAAGTCCTTTCAGTGACAGCGTCCATTTCTGCACCATTTTCTGGAAGGTTTCTCCCTCCCCTCCTTTACCTTCAAAGATATCTCTAGAAAAAGCTGGTTGCCCCAAAACACAGAGCAGAAGTCAAGCATAGAAAGCAGGAGCTTGGTCCAGGAATGGAACGCAGGAATATGGGAAGCAGTTGCAAGCACAGTCAGCCCAGCTCCTTCTGCAAACTTAGAGAATATCTCTCCCCCAGAGTCAGGAAAGCTTTCCATGGGCTTCCACCCAGCACTTCAGCTCTTGCCCAGCAGCATTTTAAAAGCACCACTAAACACCTGCCACAGTGCTCTCATCAGGACTTGAAGGATTGCCCTATGGGCTCTGCAATTGTTATTGAAGCTGTGGGAACTCAGTTACTTCCTGGAAATTGCAGGTTCAGCCATAACTAAGTAACCATTTTAGCCAAACCAAATAACTTCCCCAAAAGTACTCCCACTAACCCCAAACAGCACTTTTGCTAACCCAAAACTCTCCGAACTTAAAAGAGCAGAGACTCAGCAAAGCCACTGTATTCTTTCTGAGAGACATTTTTTTTTTTGTCTGAAGTCAAGATTGATGCTAGATTCTTATTCTTCGATGTTACTTTTTCAAAGCAATAATTTAGAATTAAGTTGGTGGCTCGTTCTGAGAACAGAAGGCAGAGTTCAACAATGACTCATCAAAGGGGTTGATTCCAACAACTTATGCTGGGAACTTTGGGCCAGGTAGTTTCTTATTCATTTCTTCACATATACCCACAACAGCCCTGGGGGATATAGTTTTTTTTTTCCTCCACCTTTTAGACATGAGTTTAAGTGTGCTGCCCAAGACGAGAAGATGCTGAAAGGAATTCAAACCCATTTATATTCATTTCATGATTCACAGCCACCTCCCAACATTATGAAGTAGAACTACACAACAGTGGCTAGATGAGGAAGTAGCAAGATGCTCATCATGGGTATTGAAACCTGAAACAGCAGAAGGACATTCAGTGAACTTCAAGTAAGAAATTTGGGGTAAGTAACGAGAGAGGAGTCTGGACGGCAAGTCAGGGCCAGATCGTTGACAGCTATTCTAAAGTGTCCAGGCACTAGGCAATGGGGAATATTTCAATAGCTTTAGGTGATTCATTCAGGGGTCTTTCAACAAACATTTTATGTAATACCAACTATGTGTTAAGCCCTGGGGACAAAACTGTAAACAGAATAGAAGTTTCCTGCTCTTATTGGACCAACAGTCCAACATGAGATGACCAGGCGTTTCCATATAGTGTGAAAAGGGCTCTGGTAGATGAACAGAGTGCTACGAAAGATGGGGAGGGCCAAAGATGGCAAATCTTCCAGGGCAAAGAGATGCCGAAAGCAAGACTCGATGGAGAGTGAGTGGGGGAAGGAGGTGGTGGTAAAGCAGGGATTGTCACCAGCAGTGCAAAAGCACAGGCCAGGTCCAAAGTGAGAGGAAGCATGGCACATCCCAAAGACAGGAAGATGGAAGAAAAGCTGGTGAGTATGGCTGCAGATGAGGCTGGAAGGCTGGTAGGGGCCAGATCAAGAAGCAGGGAGTGTTGTGAGTCGCTTTTGTTTTAGAAAATCCCTCTGAGTATGGTGGCAGTTGCACATATTCAGCTACTCAACACAAATTTAAAACCCTTGTCCTGTAGGGTGTGGTTCAAGTAACTGATGGAACCCTCAGGAAGTACATTTTGTTACCACTTCCAACAGATAGAATGCTTTCAGCTGTAAGCAATAGAAACTTTTTAAAGTGACTTGATATTCAGGAAATGTGTTATCTACACAACAGGGGACAGGGGAACATGGCACAGAGTCCTAGTGATGGGAGCAAGCACCTCCTCACCTCTTCCCATCTTTCTATTCAGCCATCCTCAGCATCAGCCTCACCCTAAGTCCAGGCTCCCTTGACACTGTAAAATGGATGTCAATCACAGCTGGGGCTATCTACTTCTTCATTATCCACTGGAAAAAGAAGAAAACCTTTTCCTCCAGCATGGAACGTAAGACCTATCTTTTGTCTCATGATCCTCACAAGTCACTCTGGCTTGCTGGTCATGGTGGGGTGTGTCATGCATCTATTGGCTTAGATTGATCAAGATCTGCCTTTGGAACGGAAATGGTATCAAATTTCCCTGTGTCTTGTGATTTTGCAGGATATGGATACCTAAAGGAAATCATGGCTGTGTTAGGAAGGAAGAAGTTGAGGGGATGGATTGAAGGATGGATGCAGAGTCTTCCGAACTCCATGATTACCAACTGGGCACCTTTGTTTTTGAATAAGAGGGTACATCCCTGATACCTTGTGAACTTACTATTAAAGAGCAGATGAGCTTCAGACCAAACCCCACCAATTACTCTCTCAACAGCAACAAGGAACAGTAACTCCCATGCCCCAAGCCTGGTAAATTCAGTTACATGGAAATAATCATGTGCCTAAACAACCCACACTTGGACATAAGCATTCCTGGATAAAATAGAAGTTTATTAAACCAGACTTCATATTCACATAAATTTTTTTTAAAAGGACACCATCTAGGCCAAGACCTTTTTTTCCTCTTTTCCTTCATAGAATAATGTCGAGGATCAATTTCTCCAGCTTAACATCACCAGGCTTGGCAGCAGCTCATATTTGGAATATAAATGATGTCATCTGGTTGGCCTTTTCCCATCACAAACAGTAAATCTCCAAATCTGGAGAGATCTTTTATTTGGTTACACATATTGTACAGCATCAAGGGGTTAGAACACATGTGCTGGAGATTATTAAAATCATCTGGAGGAGAATGGCTTATTATTGGAAAGCCCAGAACTTATGACCCTTTCATGTCTGGTGTCTCCATCAACTCTTCTTTTGCTCCTGCCTTTTCAAAGCCACAACTGTGGCCTATTGGCCATGATCCTTTGCAGACTAAAGTTTCTCTGGTGCACCATTTCTCTCTCTCTTTTTTTTTTTTTCAGAAAAAACCATCCCTCCCAGAGTATAGAGAAAGGGGGACAGGACTAGGAGTCAGAAATCCAGTTACCGCTTAGCAGTCTGCCAAATACATGACTCTGGATAAGACATTTAAACTCTTTTAGCTTCAATTTCTCATCTGTGAAATAGTGATGATGATAACCAGCCTCATAGGATTGTTTAAGCTGAATACTTTTAAAAAAAGTCGTGGAATATTTGCTTATCACCTTATAATTTGATAAAATCTCTCAATCACATTAAGATAAGATTTATCTTATCCAGGAAAAATTTTACACAGTAGATTCTGGTTGATTGGCATGTAAATAGGTGGTATTACAATTTGATGGATTCTGAATCATTAAATCATCTCACACTGCTGAATCTTGTTTTCTCAATCATAATGTGCATTATTTTCCTTTTAGGGTTGTTGTAAAGAAGAAGCCAAATAACATAAGTGAAGCATTAGCGTCTGGCACATCATTGCATGCGAAAAATAGAAGTCCACTTTTTCCAATCACTGCCTCTTTCAAAGCTTTCTTTTTCTCCTCCCATAGAATTAGTAATAAAATTCAACACTCTACCTGCCAAAGTAGATAGCTGGAGAGCAGAGAACAACGTACCCAGGTTTGGGTCCTAGCTTTATAAATTCCTAGTAGTATGAACTTCGCCAATTTTCTTGACGTGTCTATTTCTCCATCTGAAAATGAAAGAGTTGGTACAAATCTTATGTTCTTAAATTTTTTTAATTTAATAAATCAAACCAACCAATCAACCAACAAAACAGCCATAAAACAGGAATTTAGTGAAACATGGTCAACTGTTATATTTAATAAATAGATTTTTTAAAAATGATTGCCATTCACCATTACAATCATTCCAAATAAAAGGAAAAGCGCATCAGAAAAGAAGGAAAGGCAATATTTCATAACACAAGACATTCTTTAAGTTGAATAAGTTAACTTGATGGAAAATTGTTCACATATCCTATGATCTTCATTTCTTTTTTCTTGTTTTCCCACAGATTTGTGAAAATTTGGCCAACATGCATCTTCAGAGTAGCATTTGGGATTCACTGGGTTGCATGAATTTTAAGGTTGCCCCTGGCACTAATTTCTTATGACTCTATCATGATTCTGTCTTGGAAGTTGTAATACTTGAACAATAGTTTGTTTAGGAAAAATTAGCACAAGCAGCATGAGCTAATTCAGAGAAGAAATCTATCTGATAGCTAATATCATTACACTGAAAAACTCTTGGTCTAAATAGTGAATATGGTTTAGTGGTAAGGTAATACATGTGGATTGACACACATATTCTCAAGATACTTCCTTGCTTCTAATATTGATCCTTATGACTCTGGCTTTGTTCTCTGCCGACTCTTAGTTATGATGATCACACTTCCTACATCAAAATGTGAGAGAGATGTGAGGGGACTAAATATATCCCAAATGTTCCTCACTCAGGCACCACCTGCTCACCCTAAGGTCAGTTTTCTAACACCTTTCACTCTCTGATCTCAAGTCAAAAAAGTATCTGACTCTATCACAGTACTCGCAAAGAACTCACAAAGTTTCCATGTGAAGGCCTTGTATTTCATTACCAAGATTCTAAATTGAGACTATCTGATAAGTTTTCAGCCATTCTCTAATGATGTTGACCAAATTAAAAATAGACTAGACAAGCAGAGTAGAGGGAGAAGGAGCTATTAAGACAGGTCAGTGCTTGAGGCTATGCTTCAAGTCACAGAAGGAGAGAATAAAAAGCAACAGGACTGACTCTAAGCTATTTAGAACAATGGAAGGTGCCCATAACTTTGATTGCAAGTCATTAAAGAAAATTTAAAGTATATCGAAAAAAAAAAAAAACGCCAAGAATGCGAATGGCTACAGATTGTGTCCAAATTGGTTGAAATAGATGTTCAGAGGAGCAAACCTCAGCTACCACCAAATTCACTACCAGAATTAGGTAGATTCTAATTCTCATACAATCCTAGATGAATGAAATCATAACCACAATAGAAACAACCACCAAGATAATGAATGGCCACGGTGTTGTTACTTGCTCTTTACATCCATTTTCTCACCTAATACTCCAGATCTACCCTGTGAGGAAGAAATGATAATTGTTATAATCCCTTCATTTCTCCCAGTGAGGAAACTGAAGTTCAGCTTGGATAAGAAGCTTATCCCAGACAGCAGAGTTGGTGAGTGATGGAGTGACAATACAAACCCAAGTCATTTGACTTCAAGCCCCGTGTTTTTCCCACCCTAGGCTCCTCTCATCCTGATAAATAGCTGTAAGACTAAAGAGGTTCAAAGGAACTTCCTTTGGGTTCTCAGGCCCATTGTAAATGCCACTCACCCTTGAGGAAAATAAAGTCCATCCTCTCTGCTGGCCCATGTGCTAAGTCATTGGCGCCCAGAAATAACCTCTTGGAGACGACAGGCCTCGTGTTTACCGCAAAGCAGTGGGTAAATAACTAGTTGGTGTTTTAGTGTTTTGTGGTCACTTAATCTGTTGTGTTCCTTCCCAAGACTCTGAAGGTTTCCTTTTTCAGTTAATTTTTATTTACGTTTCTGAGGTCTGTGTTGTTTGGGGTTTGGTTCATTGGATGTTTTTCTTGGAATATGTTGCCACTGGCTTCAGGGTGTTCCTGCTCTGCTATTTCATGGAATTTTCCCTGAGTGTAGATTGCTATGTATTTCTTGGGGGCAGTGAGCCAAGGCAGTGCTGGTATGTAATCTATTCCTCTGGCCATCTTGTCACCCGTCCACATGGTGCTCGGTGGTATTTCTCCACTGATAATTTCCCTCCCATCTGTTAATGCACAGCAACCTTGGACTTCAGCCATCCTGTGCGCTGTGCGTTATTGGCTCTGGATCAGAGGAGCCCAGTGGCTTCTGATAGAGATTGTGTCAACTGATTCTACCAGTTTGTTCTGTCACACCCCAGGGTTAGGGAAGGAGATATCTGCCAAGTGTCATGGAAGAGTGGAAAAGGCTCGTAGGGTTAATGCTACAGACCAAGCAAGAGTGTGCAATTGAAAATGTCCAGCCCTCCTCACAACTGTGTGCCCTGGTAGGAGGCAGAGTCAGAAATGCCAGGTGTGCTGTACGTGCCACGTGCTCCCACGGCCCTCAGCAAGCCTCTCTTCCTTTGTCTTTGATAAGCCCACAAAAATGATGTGCCAGATAAGAATACAAATTTGCTCCATTTGGTTCTTTGGATATTTTCCTTGTGGGTAGAAAAATACAAGGAAGGTCAAGTTGTGTTTGGTCATTAAAATGGTATGTTTCTCTCCAGGCTTTTGGCCTATTAAGATGCGAAGCACACCACGAGGCAGAAAGTTGCCCTGGATAAACCCTTTCTTTGGCTATTTATGGTATTTCATTTCATTGCTTTGCTTATGTGTTCTCTACCTTTGTTCTTCTGCAAAGAATTTGGAATGGCTTACAAAAATGTGTCAATAAAAACTACAATATCCTTATATCATTGGAAAAAGCTGGGTGAATGGATGATATTGAAAGTATGAATAAGCTTATTGCTGAACATTTCATGACAAATATCCTTCTAAAATTGCTGAAATGGATTTATATAACTGACTCAGAATCTTGCTGTTTACCATTAAAGTGTGCTGTAGTTCCCTACTTGTAGATAGTCTGAATTGGGTGCGTCTAAAAATCTGTGTGGTTTAATTTTAACTTGGAGGCAGAAGAGGCCAATCCAGACCCCATATCAACTTCAAGTGGACTAGCACATATCTGAAAACCACCAGTTTTTATGTTTGCAAGGAGATCAAAGGAGACCTAATACTTACTAGTTCCCTAACACACGTTTGGCATCATATCAATAAGTTGACATTTAAGAATACATTAAATTCTCTCAAGTGTTCTATGAGATAATAATTACCTCCATTGAACAGATAACATAATCAAAATGGAGTAACTTGCCCAGTTCACCCAACCAGTAGGAACAATACCACGTATATTTCATCCCAAACCCACTGTTCTTCTCATTAAACTGTCTGCCTATGAGATAGAGAAGAGAATGAGCTATATACTCCTTCCAGTTGTTGTGAAAAGGAATACCTGTTGTTATGACACAAGGCATCATCATAAAAATGTCCTCCTCTCATCTCAGAAAGCATGTACCCAAGATCCAAGTGCTTCTAAATTAAAGGAGAAAGATAGATGGTGAGGAAGAGAGTAATTACTAGTATTCATTCCTAAACCAATCAATAGCATTAGGAATCCTCATGGTATCTAGTAAATCACACATCTCCAAGCCTTCTCAAGGGCCATTCTCTCTGTCTTTCCCTAATTTTCCTTCCCAGAAATCTCCTACTAATCCTACACTTTCTTAAATGTCATTTCTACAGATATTTTACACTGTCTCCCACATGTGTTAGCGAGCTCTGTCTTCTATGAAAGTACCAAAGCTAGGTACAGTCACACCATAAACCTTCATACTTTGGTGTATGCTTCAACTTCCCAGTGGATAATGAGCAATGAGAACTATTTTTTTTTCATTCTCTAATTTCTAATCGATTTATTTACTATTCAGAGCAACATTAGAAGTAGATGCCTTTATTATTCTTATTTTGTGGATGAAGGATATGAGGCACAAAGGTATAAAGTAATTTGCTGAGTATAAGAACTGGGACTCATACCCAAGAAGGCTGGTTCCAGAAACCTTGCTATAAGAATGTCCTCAGCAGCACTGCCTGCACCCCAAGCCTCCTTTTATTCTTCTTTCCCTCCAGAAGATTTCTCTTGTCCTTTCCCAGTCTCCCTATCTCTTCTCTTTTCACAACTCAACTTCTTCCTCCTATAAACTATATGACTGTCCTATGACCATGGAGCTCAGTATGGTGTTAGCTGGAATTCTATCCTGCCTTTAAGCTCCAAACTTTACTCTCACAATCTTCAGACTACTCAGCATAAAAGGGCTTTCCAGATACTAGGGGCAACCTATCATAGGAGGCAGTAGAGGATTATAAATAATAATTATAATATTAAGATAAGGTCTGATTCAGGTTGAGCTCACCAGAACAAGACTCTGATTGAAGATCAGCATACATATAAGACTCTAATTTAAGAGTATTAGAGTACTTCACTGGAATGGAACTTGTAGAAAAGAAGAAAGAGGTAGTGTTGAGCACAGTGAGAAGCTGAGCTCTTAGAATCCCTAAAAGATCTCAGCTGACCCTGTGTGAAGCTAGAGAGTTGAAATGAGGTAGATGAGCCATTGACCAGTCAATGGAAGCAGGATGCCCCTTGAGAGCAGGTATGAACTTGGGCAAAGAGGACTGGCACTCAGAGCCATCTTCAGCATCACCATGGCAGTTAGCAAAATAAGTCCTTTATTCCTGAAAGGGGGGAAGGGGCAGGTTATGTAGCTCATCATAACATCCATTCAATGTCCCAGCCTTTCAATACCCAACATGGTAATATCCTCAGCACTGTAATTTCATTTTCCAGAAAGGATAATAAGACTTAGCAAGGTAAAGGAATATGACAGAGATCATGTAGACAGCAGCCACTGAGTGGGTATTGGAACCCAAGCCTGGCTGACTGCAAAGCCCATGTCTCTTCACTACATTAAGTGGCCTCCCTCAGGCACATTATAAATTGCATGACAGCATGTATGTGGTCATATTTTGAAGACCAGAAATACACACTCACAGAACTGAACTTTTTCCAGAACTGAACTCTCATCATCCCCTAAACAAGTACTCCCTCTGAGCCCTCACACCCACTCACTCTCATTTTCCACATGTTTACTTGGACGTAGTCACCAATTACAGACTGGGAAGATGTCATCTGGAAAAGATGCCATGGTCATTGTCAAAGGAAAGCAAGTGCTGCTCTCAGATTGGGTTTGATATGTAACCAACTGTTGAGGCTATTTCACCTTTTAAAACAAAATATATTGACAGTGTTTTCCCATTGACCCAAGAGACTATCAGAGGTCTATAAGGCAAACAACATTTGCATTATAATTTAAAGAAGTTATTTGCTTTTGTCACTGTATCAACATAGTGCAGACAGTTTGACTAACAGTAAATCCATAGCAGATAAAAATGTTGGTGCCTTAGCAGGAGTCACAGCAATGGCACCAAACTGCATACATAGTAATTGTATTCTTCAATACCATGCACTCACTGCTTAAAAGCAAAATTAAAAGCCATTTTCACTCAAAGAGGCCCCTGATGGAGCAGTAAACATATTAATTTTTATTACTCGAAAGAACAACTGACAGACTATGGTTTTTCAGACTTGGGCATGTGTCATATATTTTTTCCAAAATTAATGAAAAGAGTCTGTCACTTCAAGGAAAAGAGCTCATGGCATTTTTGCCAATGATTAAACTCAAGCTTTCAAGCAAAAACTAAAATTTTGGAAAATTTGCATCTGCCATCAAAAGCTTGACATCATACAAATACTTACAGACTTTACTGATGAGATTGGTGTGAGGGGGCTGTAGTATGGCTCAGAGGTAAAGGATTTACTTAGCATATGTGAGAGCCTGGGTTCAGCCCCCAATACCAAAGGTTGGGGGTGTGGGTAGGTATGGTGATAGCAAGGAATGTAATTTCTTGATACTGGATAATGAAATGAGTCAACATTTTGAAAATGTGCATAGCTCAGTGAACTGATATTTTCCATATGGCCAGAGCATGATGTTACAAAATTACACATGAGAGAGAAAAAAAAAAAACCTATTTAAAGGGGAAAGAAGATACTAACAATTTCAATGTAGCAAGACTCAAAAGCTTACTGATGTGGTTTCAGATTTCACAGTGCAATTTTTAAAAATTGCCACTTGTTGAGTTTTGGTATAGTATCAAAGAATATCCATAAGTGTCTGAAAAAGTGAGAAAAATATTAATTGATTACATAACTATATACTATATGAGGCTATACTTCTTCATAAATTTCAAATAACATATTGTAAAAATTTTAACTGCAAAACCAGGTATTTCTAGATTGAATCTAGATGTCTTCTATTCAATCAGATATCAGGAATTTGCAAAATATAAAATGCCACATTTCTCATTAAGTGTTTTAATTTTAGAAGATATACTTATTTCTCATTGAAAACATTATTTCTGTAAACATTCAATGAATTTATTGTTAGTTTTTTTAAAATAATAAACATTTATATAATTTCTCAATTTCAATTTTTAATATTAATTGATATAAGCAAACAAACATACTTTGGGTTCCTGGATAACATTCAAGAATTTAATGGATTTTTGAGAACAGAAAATTTTGAGCACCACTAGTCTGGGATCACTTAGTCAAAACTGAGAAAGCAGACATAAGATTTTTCTGAATGAATTATTTAGTTTAAAATACTGAAAGTATGATAGAATAAAATTATTTTAAATAAAGAAATGAAGAAAAGGAAAAAAGAGATGAACTATTTGAAAAAGGATGTGGAGAGAAACAAAGAGAGTCTTAACTAAGATCGTTAAGACATTGATTCTAGAACATGGAAATATATGAACTAGTAGGTCCCCCGAGGAAAAAGGAAGAATATAATTTTTTCAACTACCACAATTTGACAGGTACTTCGTACCTGCCTCCTGATCCTCACAATGGTGTGAACAAAGAGCCAGCCTTCATCATTCTCCCCACACAGTGTGAGTGATCAAAGCTTAGACAGGCAAAGCACAGGTGGGGTCGGAATCTAGAAAATTAATACAGCCTGACCCCAGCAGCATGGAACTTGAGCCAGGTTTGAAAGAGCTCATTAGACTTAACTAGAGGGGGTAACAAGGCAGAAGGAAAGGCGAGTGCCGTCCACTCAGAGTGTCACTTCTTGGAAAACAAAAATCAGATTGTATGATCAGAAAAGGAATGGTCCCTTGAGAGTTTGGGAATATCCCTTCCCACCTTCAGACTCCAGGATTTACCAAAATACATTCATTTCAGATTTTACATATTTCAGACAATCCACAGATCTGTTTAACTACCTTATTGGTAGACCCCGAGAGTCCAGGTGTGGGGTTAGGGAGCTAGACACTATGATTTTTCTGAGTTTCTCACCCTTCACATTGCTGCAGGTCTTAGCCAATGCCTGGCCCACCTTAAGTCTTTAATGGAGTTAAGTATATTTTTCTTCTACTTCCTCCCTACTTTCTTCCTCTTTCCTTCCTTCCTTTCTTTTTCTATTCTTCCTTTTATAGAAGTATCAGCCACCTCAACTTGTGCATGCTCAAATCTCCTCATCAAAATCTATATCTCTCTCACTTTGTTTTGAGAGTGTCTGTTCTTTAGGTGTGGGGCACATGTAGCCACTTGAAAATCTGCTTCTACTGCGGAGGGGTCTTAGTCCTTAGTACCTCCATTTTTTTTTACATATCTCCCAAACTATACCAACAATTCCTTGAGGACAAGGGACACGACTTTGTTATTTCACCTTAAACTAAAGAAATAGTTTATTTAACGAGGAAAGAAAAAACGAAGGGAAAGAAGTTAAGCCTTTACGTATAAAGAAGCCCTCTCACTTTTTCTCTGATCTAACTGCTACCCAGATGCTCCACCAAAACTACAGTGGCAACTTTTCTTTCCCACATGGACAAGTTTGTCATGATTCTTGTGTTTATATTTTCCAACCCACTCTGAATCAGAGGAAAAAATCAAGAAGGCTCCGTAGGAAAGTGAAAAACCCAGCCCATGAAGGCTGGGTGTGGGGAAGATGCAGGGTGTGAGTCAGCTCCCAGATGTAAGCAGATGTTGGACCCTTCCCACCCAAATCTTCCTTGATTTCCTTTCTTCCCCACTCCAGCCAAGATGCATCCTGAGCTGTGGCAGCTGATAGAAACTGGGCACCAAAACCCATGGAAAAGTCTGCAGAGACAGGATGAGTCTGGAGCCAGATTTTCCAAAATCCAAAATGAAGGTGACTGTGAGGGGACTCCCAGCTGCTTTTCAAATGATAAAGTTACAGCCATTTCCTCCAGTGTCTGGTTAAACCTTCTCTGAACCTTGCCCCATTGATCATCTCCTCTCTCGGAGATAATGTTTCCCTTTCTTGAGCAGCCTGTAAGCCTCAGATCTCTTTCATCCAAAAGGAATAATTATTTTAAAATAATAAGACCAACAAAAACACAAGGAAAAATTAAAACCTGTCCCTTATTCTTCCTTTATCTTTGATCTAACTCTTTATTTCTCATCCAGTTTTCATTGTAATCTAACCTCTCTGGTTTCCCATTTACTTTTAAATCCATTGCCGGCTGGCTTCTCTTCTTCCTCTCTCCTAATTGCTAATTCCATTGTGCACGTGTTGTCTGTCTTTATCATATTTGACATCATGCAACATTTGACCCTCTTGGCCATTACCTCCTTCCCATTCTCCTACTTTGACTTTTACAGCACTATTCTTTGTGGATTTTTTTTTTCTTTTTCTCTGACCATTATCTCGGAACTTCTCCCTACTTCTCTCCCTCTCCTCCTTGATGCTGGTGCATCCTGTATTTCATTTACTACATTCTTAGTCTAGTTTATTTTTTTCTTACTCTTTATTTAATAAACTTTGTTTAGTACATTCAATATACCAAGCTTTGTTCTATATAGCCAGGGACTAGCAGACGAATGCATTGACCTATGGTGGTGAAAGTTCAGGACATAGGGACAAGGACATCTTGTTCTGCCCACTGTTACCAGAGGATTCATCCTCTTCCACCATTTCCCCTGCTACTAGAATGTGTCTATCTTTATCATCTATGGCTTCAATTCTGAACTTCATACTGTGTTCCAGACCCATACCACTACCTAAAAAACACCAACCTAAACTCTGCAAGACATTATTTCCATCACACACAGGAATTGAACAAATTTTATTTGAATCAACTGTTTCTCCAAGCCTAGTCTTCTCTTTTATTCCCTTTCTCCATCAATAGTGTCATCACTCTATTAACCAATTAAGCACTAACAGACATTGAAGAGTCTGCCTTTTTCTCCTTCATCCTTCCTCTAATCATTTTCGGGGGACAAGGATATCTCCTCTTGCATATGTCTTCCTTCTGTACCACTCCTTTTCAGCACCCTTGTGAAGATCTGAATCAGGTCACTGGCATCGTTCCCTTCCCTCTGCATTAAGTTCCTATGGGCTTAATGAATCCTATACATTTATCCCCGTACTGGATGAAATTTCTAACACACTACATTGAGAAATTTCTCACCTTTCTCAAGACTCTGCACTGGTTTCCTACTGTTAGGTAAAGACAAAACTATTGGCAGCTAGAAAGATCTTTCATAGCCTACATCTCCATGATGGAGGTCTTCCTAATATTTCACCTGTACTTTCCCTTTTTTCCCATAGAATATTTTTAGAGTTATCAGAATGGAAGAAGCCTCACAATGATTATCCCAGTTATGCATCACTGATATAGAACTCTTATCTCTTACTAAAATGCTATACTTTTCTTTATCTTCTTTTATGCTGCCTTGTCAATTATTGTTATTTGTTCCTTGGCTTAAGACTTCCCTTAGTTCACCAAGAAAACTAATTTCTTTCTTTTAACAATTTGTACATATCTAATATGTAGCAACGATCACAGTTTTGTTAGAGCTTTGTGGCTAATACATGGTATTTGGGTTCATTTCAACAAACTCATTCATTCATGGAAATCGATTTTGGTTCATGATCCCCCTTTCTTCCCTCTTTCTTTTCTCTCCCATCCTCCCTCCCCCTTCCCCTTCTCCTTCTCTACTCTACTAGAGTTCTTTTTGCTTGTTTACTAATTTGAATTTGATTGCTTCTTTATGTAATCTTATCCTTCCCTCCCCCTTTTCATTATTTTACTCTATCATCCACATATGAAAGAAGACACTCGACCTTTGAGTTTATGAGTTTGGCTAATTTCACTTAGCATCATGATAGTCTCCATTTCCATCCATTTACCAGCAAATGCCACAATTTCATTCTTTTTTATGGCTGAGTAGAATTCCAGTGTGTGAGTGTGTGTGTGTGTGTGTGTGTGTGTGTGTGTGTGTATCACAATTTTAATGCATTCATCTATTGACAGGCACCTGGGTTGATTCCATAATTTAGCTATAGTGAATTGTGCTCCTATAAACATTGATGTGGCTATGTTGCTGTAGTATGCTGATTTTATATCTTTTGAGGAAATATGCAGAAGTGGGATAATGGGGTCATATGGTGGTTCCATCTCTAGTTTTTTGAGGAGTCTCCATAGTGCTTTCCAGAGTGCTTGTACAGTCTGAAGTCTCACCAACAATTGTACAAATGTTCCCTTCTCCCTGCAACCTCGCCAGCATTTATTGTTGCTCAAATTCTTGATAATCACCATTCTGACTGAAGAGAGATGAAATCTTGGTGTTGTTTTGATTTGCGTTTCCTTGATTGCTAGAGATGCTGAACATATTTTTTATATACTTATTGGTTTTGTGTTTCTTCTTTTGAGAAGTTTCTGTTTAGCTCTTCTGCCAACTTATTGGTTGAGTTACTTATTTATTTATTATTTATTTTGGTGTTCAATTTTGGAGTTCTTTGTATATTCTGAATATTAAATATTTAATATTCAGAATATACAAAGAACTAACTAAAGAATTAACTATAGACAGGTAGCTGGCCAAGAATTTCTCCCATTCTGTAGCCTCTATGTTCATGCTCTTCATCATTTGCTTACCTGTGCAAAAGCTTTTTAGTTTAATGGCATTCCACTTATTAATTCTTGGTTTTATTTCTTGTGCTTTGGGGATCTTGTTAAGGAAGGTATTGTCAGCACATATATGAAGGAGTGAAGCTATCACATTTTATAAGACACTGTTTGCTTTTTTATTCCTAAAAGTTAGAAATTGTAGAGTTTTCATGTACTATCCCTACCTTATATACACAGTATGAAATACCATATAGTTGATACTAAGAAAATGTGTATATATGTTTTAGAAAACAAGTTGACTCTCACTTAACTTCATTTTAATTTGGTGTCATTTTAATGTCACAGGTCACTTTATTTTGCCTCCTGGAATGTATATCATTTCTGGTTAAATGATTTCACTAAAATCAGTTACTGCTGAGTCCCCAACCTGATAATGGCTGACATCCTAATATGGCACTTTTAATATGACAGCTAACAGTCATTGCTGAGCTTCTCATATAGCATTATTTCTGGTAGATCTCCTAATCATTCAGTAGCAGATTAATTATTTTGAACTCGTCTCATTGCAGCATGGGCATTTTTTAATCTTTCGTAGACTAATGTTTATTGTATGCAAAGATTTTCCATCTTTGTCTGCACACTTAAGAGAGTTCTATCTTTTGTGGCCTTCCTGGATGCCTTGTCTACTGCTATAATGTCCTATATAACTTTGCTTCCAGCTGGTGAAAATGTTTCATAGCAAAGGAAACATGAGAGTGGATTCCCACATGTAGAATGTGCTGGTCTTAACATGACCCCATAACTATAGCTGGCTTAATAGAATGACTATAATGATTTTTAGCTTCAGGTAGGAGACAGAATCCTATGGAGAAATTCTTGCTTTCCAAACTATTACATTGGGCTCCAAGGTTTTGGGTTCTATATGTCCCAAAGGAAAATTATCTCCATCAGAGAAAACACACTATTTCTATTGAGACTGCCCCTCCTTCATATATTGGGTTTCTAGTGCTACTGAACCAACATGCAAAGAAAGGTCTCGCTGTCCCAGAAAGAGTGTTTGACTCTAATTACCAGATAGAAATCAGTGTGCTGCTACATTATGGTGGTGGATAGGATTCTCTGGAGCTCAGGGGATTCACTGGGGGTATCACTTGCTCTCTCTACAGTAGTCCTGCCCAACGAAAAACTAGGGCAACCTAAAATAGGGTATTCAAGGACTGAGATATCACAGGAATCAAAATTCAGTTACTTCAATAGGTAAAGGATAACAGAGAGTTGACAGGGATAAGGGAAATATGAATGTATAGAGGAAGAAGGTATATAATAACTTACCTCATGATTAATTAGGAGGAAAATGAAGTTACTTGGAATGTTTTATTTCTTATCCACCCCTCATTTCCACCTAACACTTTGCATTAAGTAATAGGTAGCATTCTAGGTTTGGGGTGAGATACAACCAATTTGAGACCCCCTCATGTGACATTATGATATCTGTTATGATTTGGATGTGAGATGTCCCCAAAGAGCTCATAGGTGAGACAATGAAAGAAGATTCAGAAGAGAAACAATTGGGTTGTGAGAATCTTAACCCAATCAGTGAATTAATCCCCTGACAGGGATTGAGTGGTAACTGAAGTGGTAGGGTGTAGCTGACAATTGGGATAAGGCTTTGGGGTATATATTTGTATCTGGCAAGTGGAGACCTCTCTCTCTGCTTCCTAAAGATCATGTGAGCTGTTTCCGTCCACTACACTCTTCCACTATGATGTCCTGCTTCACCTTGAGTCCTGAGGAATGGAGCCCATAAATAAATTTTTCTTCCTATACAATGGTACTGGTTGGGTCTTTCAGCCACAACAGTGAAAAATCCGATTAAAACAGTATCTAGGCTGGGGATATAGCTCAGTTGGTAGAGAGCTTGCCTCGCATGAACAAGGCCCTCAGTTCAATCCCAGCACCACATATAAATAAATAAATAGATAAAAATAAATTAAACAGTATCTGAAAAGATTTTTGTGTGCTCTATGTTGAGGACATCCATCTTTTACTTAGCATAGACAAGAGAGAATGCTGAAGGGAAAAAGTGGTGGACAGTATCAAATTTCTTCCTATTGGACCATTATATCCACTCCCCACCATCCATCTTGCTCCATGCCTCTGGACACTGACTTTTGCAACCACATCAATGGGCTCCATATTTAGTGGTTTCCTTAGGTTCGGCCAAACATGGAAGGAGATTAGAGGGTGGAAAAAATGTAAGGTTGGGCATTTCTTCTCTTGGCTCTCTCCATGGCAGATCACCTCAGGTTGACTGTGTCCTTAATTTGAAGACCACATGTCCTATCAGGTGCCTTCTCCTAAGACTATCCTCCAAGTCTGGTAACCACCTCTTCTCTTTAAGCTTTCTAACCTAAAGCTATAATCACTCCCTATTGTTAGTAGCCACAGAAAACTTCATCATTCCTGTTCCCGTATTCCATTACTACATTATTGTGAATAGATCTCTTAGAAAACTATCTTCTAGTAGTCGAATGTCATCTATTTATAGCTGGGATGTTGACTGATGCAGCTGATGTCCACAGCACACTGGCAAAGTGTTTTGATTGCCTGAGTATCTTAAAATGACTTCTGTTACAAATTTATACTCCTGTAAGAGCCAGATTTACGAAACAGTTTCTAGGGAGACTTAAGAAACAATCTTTTCTTTTTCTTTTCTTTTTTCCTTTTGGGTGTTATTTTGTTTTGTTTTGATGGAACTATTAACAGGGCTTCCTACCACCCCTGCCCTAAAGCAAAAAAAAAAATATGTGGTTATAATAAATGGAGATGTGAATTTATTTAAATTTGCTATGACAGTGAATTCCATAGCTGTGGGCTTTGGACTAAGATCGCTGTCATACCCCTGATGACTGACAGCTAGTGGCTGTTTTTGGCTGGCTCAAAAGGACACAGATGAACAGCTGTCCACAAGATCAAGCTACCATAGAGTGAAAGGAGGAGACTGTGCTCTTCCCTCAAGCTGCTAAGGCATTTCCAAGATAGTGGTTTTTCTCCATATATTAATAAGGAGAATTTACTCATCTGTAAACTAGACCAAGAGAGAGGAATGGGTATTAACTTGAAAGGAAAACATGTCAAAATCAGAACCATTAGCTCCAGCCCCTCCATAAACCTAGAGACTTATCCATTCTATTCATAGTGTCCCAGGGCACTCCACTGTTTCAGATAGAAATCCAAGCACATTCTTTGCCTCTTCTTCCGTTCATCTCAAGTTCTGAGTGAGCCTGGTGCATTGGAATAATCCAGACAAAACTGTGTCTGAATTGCAGCTCCAATACTGTAGAGAGCTGTGACCTTGGGACACATAAGTTCTATAGCTTAGTCTCAATTTCTTCACCTATAAAGTGGGAATTATGACACCCAATTGTTAGAGACAATGTGATTAGAGACTAATTATATTAATTAGAAAGCAATTAATATGTAGCTCAAGCATGATTTGTAGACTAATCAAAGGACCACTTTGGGCTGGGCATATGGCTCAAGCGGTAACGCGCTCCCCTGGCATGCACGGGGTGCAGGGTTCGATCCTCAGCACAGCATAAAATAAAATAAAGATGTTGTGTCTGCCGAAAACTGAAAAATAAATATTAAAAAATTCTCTCTCTCTCTCCTTCCCCCCCTCCTCCCTCCCTCCCTCTCTCTCTCTCTCTCTCTCTCTCTCTCACTCTTTAAAAAAAAAAAGCACCACTTTTTTTTCACATTCAAATATTTTAAGTGAAAGTGATCTTCTCATTCTCCTGAATGAAAGAAAACATGTGCAGTTCCACAATTTTTCTTATTCTTTCTTTTATTCTTAGGTCATAGAGAGTTAAACAGCTTTCTAAAATCCAGAACATAGTTTCTTAGAGATAACACTCAAGGGGAAGAAACAAAAATAATTGGAACTACAGAAAAATGAATAACTATCATATTTGAAAAATATATAGATGTCTATAGAAAGTCTAAAAATCTATGGATCACCAGTTAGAAATAGATAATTTTAAAATGTGGCTGCTTATAAGATCAATACATAAAGATGAACTCCTATAAACCTACAGAATAGTATAAAGAATTACAAAAAAACAACAAAAAGGTCAAATACCTAGAAAACACAATTTTAAAATATGGACTTCAATTAATAGAGAGACATACTATAGTTATAGACTATTGTAAATATGTTAATTCTCTCTAAATTGATCTATAGAGTTAACACAATTATATTTAAATCCTATGATGGTATTCTGAAGAACCTGACTTCCTGAGTCTCAATTACATATGGAAGGGCAAAGGCCAAATAATACTCAAGATATTCCAAAATGGGAGATTTTCTCTACCAGACATCAAGACTTATCCTAAAGCTTATTAAATAAGATAACATGGTGTTGATGTAGACACAAAAAAATCAACCATAGAATAGAGATCTCTGCAATAGACCTCCATATATATGAAACGTTGTTATCTGACAGAAGAGCATCACAGATTATCTTTAAAAAGAGGATTTATTCATTAAATGATGCTAGGGCAATTGGATATACAAATAAAAACGAAACTGGACCCTTCATACATATAATACATATAAATTATTCCCAAATGTAGTAAAGATTAATTGAAAGGAAAAATTTAACATTTATAGATTACATAGAAGAGTATCTTTATGATAATGGGGGTGAAAATATTTCTTAAGTAAGGCACAAATGATAACATAAAAAAGTGGTCCAGAAAAATGAATAACCTTAAATCATAATGAGGAAAAAATAAGCAACCCAATTACAAATTGCACAGATTATCTGAATAGACAGTTCTTGAAAGAAGAAATGCAAATAGCCAACAAACATATGAAAATTCTCTATATCATTAGCCACTAGAGAAATACAAATCAAAACTGCAATGAGATATCATCTCACCCCAGTTAAAATGGCTATTATATTTAAAAAATGACAGATATTTGTAAGGATGTGAAGAAAAAAGGACTCAAACACTGTTGGTAGAAATGTAAGTCAGTACAGCCATTGTGGAGAACAATATACTAAATACTAAAAATACTAAAATACAGATAAAAGACCCAGCTATCTCACTTCTGGGTGTATATCCAAAGAAAATGAAATCAGCATATGAAAAATATACCTGCACACCAGGTTTATTTTAACAATATTCACAATAGCTGAGATATGGAATCAGCCTAGGTGTCCACCAATAGATAAATGGATAAAGAAAATGTGTTATACATACACAGTGAAATATTATTCATCCATAAAAAATGAAATCATATCATTCACAACAAAATGAATGGAACCAGAGGACATTTTATAAGTAAAATAAGCCAAGCACAGAAACACAAGTACTATATATACTCTTTCATATATTGAAACTAAAAAATAATTGATCTGTTTGTAGAAGAGTGATTACCAGAGGCTGGGGAGGGGGTTTAGGGGGAGGTGTAGGTGGATAGAGGGAGGTTGGATTTGATCAATGCATTCTGTATGCATATGTGGAAACATCACACAAAACCATATACATGTGTTCAATTAATGCATATTAATTAAAATGAAATAAAATGATTACCAAAAAATTCAACTCCTAACCCCCCCAGAAAAGTGATACATCCAACTACATAGAAATTGAAGATTTCTATTCATAAAGAAACAATAAAGAAAAATGAAAAAATAAGTCACATACTAGGGGAAAATACTTTTAGCACTTTAAGTGATGAAAGATTCATGTACAGAATATCAGAAGAACTGCTACAAATTAATGATAAAAGTCAAATAACTCAAAGGAAAATGGGGGAAAATATCAATTGGCATTTTACAAAAAAAAATCTAACACATATGGTGGATAAATATTTAAAATTATATTCAACTTAGTCACAAATGAAAATCATAATATGATTTTTTACATAAGACACAAGAAAAAATTATTATCTGATATTTGTAGGTGAAGATGAGAGGGAAATTGAAAGTAAATAAGTATAATGCTTAGTTGTCATTATTTTATAAAATTAAAGATTCACATACCCTCTGAATTAGAAGCTCCATTCCTAAAAATTTCTCCCTAGAAATATAATACCAATGGATATTGAGAAATATGCTTTTAAGATGTGTCATAAATTGGTATTTATAGCAAAATAAGTATGGTACAGAATAGAGGATACAGAGACAAACCCACATAAATATAGTTACCTCATGCCAGACACAAGGGCCAAAATGGAGACAAGATAGCCTCTTCTACAAATGGTGCTGGGAAAACTGGAAATCCATATGCAGCAAAATGAAATTAAATCTCTGTCTCTCACCATGCACAAAACTCTACTCAAAGTGGATCAAGAACCTAGGAATAAAACCAGAGACCCTGAGTCCAATAGAAGAAAAAGTAGGCCCAAATCTTCATCATGTCAGATTAGGCCCTAACTTCCTTAACAAGACTCTTATAGTGCAAGAAGTAAAACCAAGAATCAATAAACAGAATGGTTTCAAACTGGAAAGCTTCTTCTCAGAAAAAAAAATCAGTGAATCAGTGAGGTAAAGAGAGAGCCTACAAAATGGTATCAAATTTTTACCACACACACATCAGATAGAGCACTAATCTCCAGGATATATAAAGAACTCAAAAAACTTAACACTAAAAAGCAAATAACCTAATCAATAAATGGGCCAAGGACCGGAACAGACACTTCTCAGGAGATGATATATCATCAATCAACAAATATATGAAAAAATGTTCAACATTTCTAGCAATTAGAGAAATGCAAATCAAAACCACTCTAAGATATCTTCTCACTCTAGTCAGAATGGCAGTTATTAAGAATACAAACAACAATAAGCGTTGGCGAGGATGTGGGGGAAAAGGCACACTCATACATTGCTGGTGGGCCTGCAAATTGGTGCAACCACTCTGGAAAGCAATATGTAGATTCCTTGGAAAACTGGGAATGGAACCACCATTTGATCCAACTATCCCACTCCTCATTCTATACCCAAAGGACTTAAAATCAGCATTCTACAGTGACACAGCCACATCAATGTGCACAATTCACAATAACAAAATTGTGGAACCAATCTAGATGCCCTCCAGTAGATGAATGAATAAAGAAACTGTGGTATTTATACACAATGGACTATTACTCAGCATTAAAAGAAAATAAAATCATGGCATTTGCAGGTAAATGGATGAAGTTGGCAAATATCATGCTAAGTGAAGTAAGCCATTCGCAAAGGCCAAAGGTTTTTCTCTGATATGTGAATACTGATCCATAATGGGGTGGGAGGGAGCATGGGAGGAATGGAAAAACTTTAGATAGGGCAAAGGGGAGCGAGAGGGATGGAGGGGCGGTAGGAAAGATGGTGAAATGACATCATTACCCTAAGTACATGTATGAAGACACAAATGGTGTGATTCTACTTTGTGTACAACCAGAAACATGAAGAATTGTGCTCTATATGTGTATTATGAATTGAAATGCATTCTGCTACCATGTATAACAAATTTAAATAAATAAATTTTAAACAATAAGTAAACAAATAAAACTAGAAAAAACATAATATTGATCTACAGGAAAATGACATTTAAATTTTGGCCTCGTTACACAGATATTTTTGAATAATGAAAAGTAATCTACTCTAGCTATGTCTACTCCATAGATGAATCTTAGACATTATGTTGTAAAAGAACTTTCAAAATATTATATCTCATGTTTTGAAATATATTGTTTTGAGAATAAATAATCAGAGGGAAAATATGGAAAAAGAGACTTCTAAATGCAAAACTCAGGGAGAAGTTCCTCTGAGAAGCAGGTGACTCTTGGAAAGGGGAGGGGTATGGAGGCAGCTGGGGTCCAGGCCTCCGTCTGCCTCTTCAGTTGGTGATGGGCTTTAAGATGTTTATCTCAATATTTCACTTCATAGCTGTAGTATTCATATTCTTTGTGTCCCACAAGTTCCTGAGGATCTTTTCATTTAAGGAAAAAAAATGCTTCCCTTCTTTTTGTAGCTCTAGCTGGATAATTTCTATTAATCCATCTGCAAATTCACTGACTTTCCTCTGATCACTCCATTCCACACCAGTGATTTTTTTTTCTTTCAGTGATTGAATAGTCCAGTTCTAACATCTCAATTTGACTTTCTAAAAATCATTTTTATTTCTCTCTGGGAGCACCAAGTCTGTTGATTTCAAGGATGTTCACTTTCACCACATAGAAAGCAGATCTAACAGCTGCTTTAAAGTCTAGGTCTGATAATTCCACTTTCTGGGTCATCTCAGAACTGATGTCTATTTATGTTTTCTTCCTTAAGAACAGGGCAGATTTTCCTGATTCTTTGTATGTGAAGTACTTTTGGATCCCAGCCTGGTCATTTTGTATAGTTTGTTGTGAGGCTCTCAATCTTGTTATCTATTCTACATTGTTATCTACTCAGGTTGACTAGCTGTTGTCATTCTGGTCATTGCTGATTCAGCAGGCAATTAACTCAAGCTCACTCCAGAAGTGCCTCCCTGTCTGTGGGTGGTGGTTCTAATGTCAGTTCAGGGATTGTAGCCTGTGTTGTGCTGTTTGTTGAGGCCTGCTCAATACACAAGCATTTTACTCTTGAGTTCCCATGAAAACTGGAGAACTCCTTTTCTAATTCCTCTGGCTAAAAAGTTGGGGTTCATCTTGTAATTTTATCCTCCCTCCCTGTACTGATGAATAATTCCATAGAAACGAGCCTACCATCCAGCAAAGTATTTTGAGAAAAGAAATGGGGAAGAAAAAGAAAAACAGGATAAAACAAGAATATCCCTACATTCTTCAGTCCAATAGGATCCTTTCCCAATTCATTTGGCCAGAAAAACATGGTGTCTCCTGGGAGTGCCTACATCACAGCACCACCACCGCCACACAGTTTCCCAAATGGAGTTGATCCCAGAGAAAGGCTGTGGTGGTGTGGGGGGGGGCAGTGTATTAGTCAGGGTTCTCTAAAGGAATAGAATCAACAGGAAATATGATTATAAAAAGGAAACTATTAGATTGGCTTACATGACTAGAAGCTGGATAGACCACAATGGCTGTCTGGGTCTGGAGAGCTGTAGAAACCAGTAGCTGTGCAGTCCAAGAGGCTGGAACCTCAGGACAAGTGGGATCAACAGTGCTACCCTAGTCTGATACTAAAGTCTTCTGGAGGCTCCCTTGAGAAACACTGGCAGAGTTCTCTTTGGAAGAGTGAAGGAGTGAGAGTCTGAGGTGCTCAGGTGATGGCAGCAGCAATCAAAAAACCTGTTCAAGAATTGAGCCTGCATCTGCTGATGATTCCTTATTCTTCCAACTTGTATCCATCCAAGCCACCATCCTATTGGACAGTGCTGTCCACGCTTAAGGAGGTTCCCCACTTCAATTCACTATCCCACATGCCAGTAATTCCTAGATACATCCTCATTGACACACCCAGGAGCCTCTTAATCATTTGTATCTCTTAATCCAATCAAGTTGATAATTCAAAGTAACCATTACAAGGAGAAAGAAAGAATGAGAGGCAAAGAAACACAAACAAAACCCACAATGATTTCCCTCTGTGCCTACCATACCTGCCGGTTATCAGGGCCTCTATTTCCAGAGCTAGAAAGTAGGAGATTTCTTACAGAGTTTTTGTTATTTACACCCCTGCTTTCAGTTTTGGGATGCGATCTATCCCTCAGTCAAAGCTAGAAGGGAAAAGATGGGAAAAGACTGAAACTCTCCTGTTGTGGAGCCTCATTCAGGAATGGACTTCCCTCCTCTTTGGGCCTGCCGTTCACTCACTTTTTAGAGTCCTTATGTAGTTATTTATTTATTTATTTATTTGTATTTTTTCCCCAAGTTTTTAATTGCAATCTGTGGAAGAGTGAGCCTACTCCATCCTTGCTAATACAGACAGAGTCCACATAGTCTTTGTTATATGTCAAATATTATATAATACAATTAAAGGTAGACAAAAGAAGTCTGATCCTCATATAATAGGGGAGACAGACTAAATATTCTTTCAGGAGTTTGACTCTGACAAAGAGAAAGTAAAGGGGAACAAAGAGTAAGACTGAATAAGGGCTGTTTGTTTTTTGTTAATGAAGGTTAGTTGAGTTGGATTCATGGCTTCTCCTAGCCAACACTTAGCACATTCTAATTATTTTGTATTTATTTTTTTAAAAAAAACTTAATTGTGCCCTACTCTCTGGGTGATAAGCCATGTGAAAGCAGGTCCAAGTCTATGTCATGTCAACCCACACAGTAGGTCAACATGCTTGTTGACAGATTACCTAGTATTGGACTCTTAGTTACCACATTGACACTTTCAGGGATCTATCCAAAGCCCCCTGCTCTTTACTTCATCACAAAGCCATCCCAACTTCAATTGCAAACTTCTGAATCTCTGCCTCAGGCAGTTGAAGCATTTTCTGTCTACCTGGGTGGGAGGTTGTTAGTACCAGGAAGAAGACTTCAGCCACAAAAGAATGACAGCTTGCAAATCCTCCAACCCCTTCTCTGCCAGATTGTCTCCCCAGCAGATGTTAGCTGCAGTTGCCTCCAGTGGATTTAATGATGCACAATTTATTGGTTACCTTCCCTTCTCTGGCTCACTTGGGCATTTGTCTTTTGGAGTTTCCTTATCCTCTTAAATAAGCTCCATTCACCTAAATACTTATTTCAGGGTCTACTTCAAGGGTGACCCAAATTGAGATAGATGTACACTCTACATATACAAGAAAGGGACTTGGTTGGATTAAGAACCTTCCTTGTACCTAGTCCAATGGACAGAGTACTGGACTTCACATCAGGAGGTTCTAGTTTATCTACATATGGTGTGAATAAGCCACTTGATTTAGTCAAGGCTCAGATTTCCTCATTTGGAAAGTGGAGATATAAAGAAATCCACTTCCTAGATCATATACAGTTAAGTAATATATGTGAAAATACCCAAGATGGAGGCCTGCACCCAGGGAGTAGTACCCAGTGCCTGAGTCTTTCAGGGAAGCATTCAGTGTTGTGCTGTGGACCACAAGGCCTGTTTTATTTTATTTTTTCCTGATGGAAACTCGGGTTTTATTAACATGTCCAGTCAACCTCAGGAATTGTTAATGGTGGTGAAACACTGGAGAGACTGTATTGTTTCATCCTGAGCATGCTTCTAATTAGTAAAAGCCTGTTTTATTTCACCATAAATAGGCAATGGCCCAGCAGATGGTCCCACGATTCCTGAGTCCCAACGTGGTCCAGAGGAAATGTACAACAAACACTTCAGAGCGAGGGCATTGTCTTTTAATTTACACGGAGTTCTCTTTTTATTCGAGAATTGTTCCATGAAGTTTTCATGGCTTCATCAGCTTTTAGATCAGAAGGGAACCCTAGTGATCAGTGGTAATCAGACCCTGCTGTTTTTAAGTTGGGGAATCAGAGGCTCCCATACCCTCCCCTCCCCAATTATATTCAGGAACAAAGACAACTATCATCAACCATTCAAAAGATTCACAAACAAGAGAACAAGGCATTTTATTAAAGCGACTTCAGAAATGAAAACAGGTGGGGGCATTTCAAGTAAAGAGGAAAGACTCTATTAACTAGAATTGCCCAACAACCAGGGAAATATCTAACATGGTCAGTTCGCCATCCTCGATGTATATAAGAGGGTGATGAACTTGTGACGGTGTTCTAGAAGGGATTCCTGCTGGACACGCAAATTCCTTCCAGTTTTATGATTCTATAGTTCTAGGATTCCTGCAGCAAAGTTCCCAGAATATAATACATGCTCAGTGCAAATACCATGATTAATTACTACCAACCCCTCCTCCTGGTCCCCTACGGTTGTCATTGAGATCATTAATTCTCATCTCACTTCTCAGTCCCTTCTTTCTTCAAATTGACACTCTAATCCGCTTCTTTATTGTTACCTGAGATAATCCAGGACCTGCCAGATCTCAGTAGGTAAGTAAATGTGGAAGCCTGGATATTTGACACCAGGTGGGGTTTCCAGGAGGCCAGGCAGGCAGGGGATGAAGATGGCTACAGCAGCAATGGCAGTATCATGCTCGGCTTTCCTTTCAAAAAGAGCTCCTTGTCCAGCTGCAAGGAGTGTAGTTGAGTCTTCAGCCTCCAGCTGTCAGCATCTTTAGGATCCAACTCAGCTTTTTGGCTGAGCCCCCACTATTCCCAGGGAGCCGCTGGCTGATGACTGACCATGTCAGAAGCACAGAACTGGCCATTTCTATTTCATTTGGGACTCCTCTTTTCAGCTGCTTTGCTCTGCAGCTCCTGGGTAGACCTGCATCATGATCGGATGCTGATCCAACCCACTTTTGCTTCTTCCCTCTTTTTCTTTCACAGGCATTGGACCTACATCAGAACTCTAGAGGCTTCTTTGTCCATTCCCATGTCTTTTCCTGTTACCTTCACAGACCCCACCCTCCATAAATTCTTTATAGTCCATCTCAGCCTCTGCTGCCACAAGGACCAATTTTCTCAGCAGCTAACTTGCAGCTAAGGAAGCAAGTCTATGTCCCAAAAGGAGGAGAATTTGAATCATCTACATGTTTGAAGATATTCAGAAAACAAGAAAGACATCTGAAGGATAGGGTATTCTTAAGATAAGGTCAGAATCATGGGCTCGGGGACAGACCCTGGAGAGAGCCCTTGGGAAAAAATGTTGTAGGGAGAGAGGACTATTTCTATTCTGCTCCCAGCCACAATCTGAGGTCAGTGTCCCCCAGAAAGAAGCCAGCTAATGCTCTGTCTTCGTGAAGACCAGGAAAGGGGAGAGAAACTGCCTGTGTTCCATCCACTGACACCGTTCCATAGCACAATAGAGCAACATCACCAGGGAGATTTACAGATGTGGAAGTGCCAGCTTTGGGGGGACAAGTAGTAATCACAGCTCATCTTTTACTGCATGCCTCGCATGCATCAGACATTGTTTACTGTTTTAAGGTCATTTATCATTGAACAGTCCCCGAGGGTCAGGAATCTGGGAATCCTTGCTGGATCCATGATTCCACAAGCTCATAGACAAGCTGACAGCTAGGGTGGCAATAATTTTAAAATTTACCTGGTGCTGGAGATTCTACATCCAAGATCACTCATGTGGTGACCTACAGGCCGCAGTTTCTCCCAATGTACCTATCTTTGTAGGACTTCTTGACTCACTGGCTTCCACCAAAGCAAAAAGTTCGAAGACATCACCTTCATAGCCTAATCTCCAAAGTGGACTGCCTTCACGCCCCCAAGATAACCGCTAAAATCCATATAGGACACCATATGTTATAGTCACACACACACAAACCCTGGTATAGTGCAGGAGAATCATGTGAACGAGGTGACTATCAGGAGGTGGCGACCATCAGGGTCATCTGGGAGGTGGCCACCAGCTCTAGAAGCACAGTGTGAGGTAAATATTTCACTAAGTAGGAAACTGAGGCACAGACACTCCAGTGCAAGGGGAACAAGCAAGATTGTCACCGAGAGGCTATATTCCCTACCACTATGCCACACCGTCTCCCCAAACAGGAACAGTACCGAGGAAGGAAGACGGGTAGGTTTAAATATGATCACTGTGGGTAGATAAGCAAAGAATGCACAGATGATGATTATGAAGTATGGGGCCTACCAGAGCAATTCCTCATTCTCAAGGGTAATCTTTATACCAAACCTCTAAAGAAGAAATTATTTCCCCATTTTGCAGGTGACACAAGAAAATTCAGAAAGATGAAGTACTTCCCCACAGCCACACGATTAGCCCATGGTGAAGTCAACGTCAGGCCCTCATTTGTAAGTCCAGCACTACCGTCAACACCTCAGGGGTTCTTGCCACTGAAGCACCAGGGACAGACTGGTGCTTGACAGACTCTGGAAATCCTAAGTAAAAGTGGGGAAGAACACCTGGACATCCACTAGTCAGGGGTGGTGGAGAAGGCCTGCCCTACAGGAGGAGGATGAGTTGGGGGCTGTCAGTGTTTCTTGGAGGATAACATGCACCCAGGAAAGGGCACTTCAAAATTCTGGTTGAATCTTCATAAACTGAACAAATGAAGAAAAAGACATCATCCCAGATTTCCCCTTGTTCTTCTTGTTGTGGACTCCTCTCC
Source organism: Spermophilus citellus (assembly GCF_964194105.1). Taxonomy (NCBI): domain Eukaryota; kingdom Metazoa; phylum Chordata; class Mammalia; order Rodentia; family Sciuridae; genus Spermophilus; species Spermophilus citellus. Next base: position 95,111,075 of record NC_138191.1, on the reverse strand, counting down.
CCGCCACACACACACAGGTAACCACTCTACTTAGAGTTCAAAAAACATGAATTTGACCTGTTTTGTAAATTGCACACATGGAATCTCACACTTTTTGTCCTGGGTTTCTTTTGTACTGATATTATGTTCACAAGATTTTTCATTTTAATTTCATTGTACACTTGTTTTTCATTTTCATTCTTGTATAGCACTCCAATGTGTAGATGTACAGTTCATAGATCTACTACACCAGGGCTTGGCAGATACGATCTGTGGTCCAAATCTGGCCCATTTCCTGTTTCTCTAGTAACACACTATAGAAATCATCCCTGAAAGTACCAAGTTCTGTTTCCTATGCCTGTGAAGCCTACAAGTTAAAAAAGTTTTGCACATTTTTAAGTGCCATTAAAAAAATCAAAAGAATAATATTTCATGGCATATGAAAATTATATGAAATTTAAATTTCAGTGTCCATAAATAACATTTTATTGGGACATACCACACATTCATTTTCATATTATCTATGGTTGATTCACATTACAATGGCAGAGTGAAGTAGTTCCAACAGAGACCATATGTAGCACTTCTTTCCGTTACAGTCTGCTCGGGGAACCAGAAATAGCATTGATGCAATTATGATTTGATTTTTGCCTCTTGGCCTGCAAAGTCTAAAATATTTACTATCTGGCTTTTAAAAGAAAATGTTTTCTGACACCTTCACTATACCATCCATGCATGTTTGGGTCGTTTCCAGTTGCATGCTATTATAAAAATGCTGCTCTGAAAATTCTAGTTGATGTTTTTGGTGAACACACGTAAGCTGTTTTTTGGGGTGCTTACACTCCTAGGTAAGCTGGTTTTGGGGGTGCTTACCTAGAAGTGGAATTGCTACATCCAAGGATGTGTTCAGCTTAGTAAGTAGTGCCAAAGATGGCTGTACCAGCTTTACACTCAAACCAGCAGTGTGTAAGAACTCCAGTTGCCTCGCAATCTTACCAATAATAGGTATTTTCTTGAAAACATCTGGTGAATCTGATTGGTAATGTGAAAATGGTTTTGTTACAATAATTTCAGAAACCTCTTTGTTTTCAGGCTATGCTCATAGTTTCGTGTGCATTTCCAGTTATAAAGAAGTCCAGTTTACAGATGTAGAAAGAGTGTTCATCAAGGTGAAGAACTGTTTAGATCACACAGCCATAATGTGGCAGAACGAAGAACCAGCCTCAGCTCTGACAGGCTTCAGGGCCTCTAGATAACCCGTCTACTGTACCAAGTTGCCTCTCTCCCCTGAGAGCTGGTAAAACTGCACCTTTGGAGAGAATCAGCACTAGGAGGATCTTTGTCAAGCATTCAAACATTTGTAAGGAAAAGGAGAGCGGTGGGTTTATGAAACGCAGGCATAGGGGAAGTATGGGCAGACACACCCTCCTTTCTACTGCCTCCTGCTACAGTGGTTAACTGTGCTCTCTCCAGCCCTCTGGCTGGTTATGTTTATTACATGTTCTGACAGTTGAGTCCTGTGGTGAAAAATGATAACAGATTTGTATTCTCAAGATCATCTCCAGATGCTGGCTCACCAGAGGTACCTCTGGATTCATGAAATATTTGTCTTTAGTATTTCTCGAAGATGGATGATGAAAAAAAAAGTTCTAGGAACATTTCGGCATAAATCACGGGGAATTCCTTTCTTTGGCAATCTGGAATGCATTTCTCTATTTCTTTAAGAAGAATAATGTGTGTATTAATAACTTGGTTGGAATGGGGTCTGGGCCAAGAAGAGATGATCACGGAAATAGTTATTGATGGTTTCTTGTAACCAAACAATCTGTTCCCCCAAACCTGGTGTCTGTCATCTGCAGGTGAGTGACTGCTGAAAGGCCACATTTGAGTCACTTACATGAGTCCCACCTCTCCATTCATCCCAATTGCTACTTCCTTATCCATTTTTTTTTGGCCTAAATTTCAAAACCCTTGCATGGACTCTAACTTGCTCTCCTGCTTCCTCACAAACATCCAAAATGACACTAGAATTATTCTGCTATTCTTTATGCCATCACCCTTCCAGTGATCCCATCAAGTTGACTCTCAAACATCACACACATGTAGATTCACAGCATTTCAGGAAATCAGGTAGTATAGTGCCTCTAACTTTGTTTTTGTATTCAAAACATTGTTTTGGCTATTCTAGGTCATTTACCCTTACTATGCGTTTGAGAATCAGTTTGTTACTTTCTACCAAAAATATCATAGAAATTTTTAATCGTTTTATCAAGATTTAATTTGCGTACCATAGAGTTCAGCCACTTAAAATAGAAAATTCAACAACTTTTAGGATATTGTACTCACCTTTCTGCAACCATCTTTACAACCATTCTAGGATATTATCACCTCCCCCCAAAGAAACTCTTATCACTACTTCTCATTTCCCCTAACTCAACCACCACCAATCTACTTTGCATAGCTGTGCATTTTCTAGACACCTAATATAAATAGAGTCACACAAATGTAGTTTTAGGCCGATTCCTGCTTTGGTACCTGTCAGTACCTCATTCTCTTCTCTTGTTGAATAATATTCTGTTGTATGGATACAGCACATTTTACGTATCCCCCATCAATCCATGGGCATTTAGTTTGTTTATGCTTTTGATTATTGGGACTATTGTTGCTGTGGATATTTGCCTAAAGTGTTTGTATGGAAATGTTTCATTTTCTATGTATAGATTAGGAGTAGAATTGGTAGGTCACAGGCAACTCTATGTTTAACATTTTGAGAAACTACCAGACTGATTGCCAAATGGCTGCATGATTTTGTTTTCCTATCAAGGTTGTACAAGGGTTCAATTTCTCCATCCTTGCAACCCTAGTTATAGGCACCCTAGAGTGGTATATGCAGTGGTGACTCATTAGGGCTTGATTTACCTTTCTGTGAAGGCCGAGAAGATTGAGCATCTTCTCATGTGCTCATTGTTATATATAATATGAAGTATGTTAAAGATTGTATAGAATGCTCTACAAGGGTCTTCATTCTTTTGCATGGGGTTATCCAGTTGTCTGTCACAGCACCATTTGTTGAAGAGACTCCTCTTTTCCTTTGAATGGTCTTGACACACTCACTAAAAATCAGTTGAGCATAAACACTAGAATTTATTTATGGACCCTCAGTTCTGTGCTATTTATCCCTATGTCTATCATACTCTTTATTTTCTTGCAAAATTGTTCTGGCCGGAACCTCCAATACAATCTTGAATAGAAGTAAGAAGAGTTGATATTCTTGTCTTATTATTTATCTTAAGGGCAAAACATTCCATCTTTCCACCACTTATAATGATGTTAGTTGTGGGTTATTCACAAATGCCCTTTATTGATCTATTGAGATGATTACGTGCTCTCTGTCATTTATTCTATTGATATGATGTATTACATTAATTAATTTCTCAATGTTAAGCCAAACTGCATTCCTGGGATATTTCCCAACTGATCATGGCATTTAATGTTTTTTAATATTTAACTGGATTCAGTTTACTCGTATATTAAGATTCCTTTTAAAACTTTTTGAGGCTGCATTGAATCTACAGATAAATTTGGGGGAGAATTTATATCTTAATAAGTTTTCCATTGTATGAACATTATATTTCTTTCTATTTATTTAGGTCTCAGCAATAGTCTGCAACTTTTGGCATAGAAGTTTTACACAATTTTTATAAAATTTACTTCCAACTATTTTATTATATTGTTGCTATTGGATGTTTACTTTCAACCAAACTGCATATGTGTTTTTTTGTAAGTATTTGTAGATAACATATACTGTTTGCCTTGCTTTTCTTTTTTATTCTGAAAAAAAATCTACCTTTTAATTTAAGTGTTTTAGCTTATGAACATTTAGTTTAACTTTTATTCTGTATGGATTTGTTACTTTTCTGCTTTCTTTCTCTGTTTTTCTTCCATATCCTCTTTCTTCCCTCCCTTCAAATTATTTATAAATCATTAGAATTCCATTTTAATTTATTTATTGGGTATTTAGCCATAGTTTTTTGCTTTGTTTTTAAAAGTGAGTTTTTAATGGATTCCATCATTCACTTTTCACTCCACCAGTTAATTTTGTAGTATTTCGTGCCTAATATAGAAAGCTTGCAGCCATTTAATTTCCTTGCTGCTCTGTCATGCTTTATGTTTTAGTTGCAATATTCGATATATCTACAGACATTATGAAGCTCTCAAGACAATGCTATCCTTTTGCTTTATATAGACATGTGCATTTTAAAGATATTAACAGAAAGAGTCAACTTTCCTATCAACCTGTATTTACCAATGCTATTCTTCCTAAGAATTAAAGGAATTTCTTCCTTTACTATTTTTGATAGTGCCGTTCTGGTGGCAACCCATTCTCTTATTTTTTTCTTTATCTGAAAAAAAAAATGTGTTTATTTCACCTTCAGTCATGAAAAGTGTTTTCACTGGCTGTATAATTCTGATTTGACATTTTCTTTTCACCACTTTAAAGATATTTTTTCATTGTTTTCAGGTCTTTGGGTTATAAAGAAAAGTTCATAATCTTTCTCATTGTTGTTCCTCTTTATGTGTTATTTTTTTCCTCTGGCTATTTTTCTTATCTGTGATTTCCAGCAGTTGGACTATAATGGGCTAAGTACAGTTATTATCAAATTCAGACTCTTAGAGAATCACTGAGCTTCTTGAATCAGTTTCCTTCAACTCTTTGAGAAATTTTCAGTAATTATTTCTTTAAGTACTTCTGTCTCACTCTCTCTCCTTTCTTTTGACATTCCAATCCTTTGAAACTTTGCACACAATTTAGAGGTTTTATTAATTTTTAGAATCCTTCTCTTCTTCAGATTGGATGATATCTAATGATATGTCTTTTCCTTTTTTTCTGATTAGCTTACCCAATGGTTTTTAATTTTAGATATTGTGGTTTTTCACTTCTAAAATTTTTATTTGGTTATATTTTACAAATTTTATTTCTCTGCTTAGAATTCTTATATTTATTATATGCATATTTAATTTTTATCTTACTTAGCTATAAGTACTTTTTGAAAGTACTTATAATTTGAGCATCTGGATTAAGATTTGGCATCTGTTGATTGTCCTCAGTCTGTTTGTTGAAAATAGGTCCACATTTTTCTGATTCTTACTATGTTAGGTGATTCTAGGTTATATTTTGGATATTATAAATGTTCTGCTATAGGGATTTTTAATTTGTTATATTACTCCAAAGAGTATTTGTAATTATTTATTTTTTATTTTCTTTTAGCAGGATTTTAACTTGGTTAGACTGAAATTACAGGCCATTGTACCTGTGATGATGAAGACTTCTCTCTCCCGTCAGAGATATAAGCCTTTGTTGCAAGCACTTTCAACTGCCTCCCAAATGCATCCTTCAGGAGTCATCCAGAAATGTGAGCTGTTAATACTGAATTAGGGGGTTCCCAATTTTTAACTCTCTCATCTTCAGGGTTTTATTCTAATAACTTCAATGAGTTTGCTTTTCCTGGGGCTCTTTTACTTAGTTCATTTTACCAAAAACTACAGCATGGTTTTCTATTAGAATTTTAGTCACCTGATGCCACCTGATGTTTGGGGGCACCTTCAAAGTAAAGTCCCCCAAACTAGAGAATTTCATCTGATTCCCTCATCTCAAATATTATCTCTCCTCCAAAATCTACTGCTTTTTATTTTCTATCTCCAGAGCCTTCATATAATTCTTTTAGTGTATGTATATAAGCCTTCATATTATACTTTTTTCAGAGTTTTGTTACTTGCATGAGTACTTTGTTCCTGATACTAGAGATGAAATATCAATTTCATTTTCTAAATTTAACATTTTTCATATATTGTATGTTCAAATTTATAACTTTAAAGTTTTATGAAGTCATTAATTGAGATGGATAAAGATGTTTTGATAAATGCATGGGGTCTGAAATTAAAGGTTATGACTTCCAAGTTGCCATCTTATTTTAACCTCAACATTCAATTTAATTTCCTATTTTCCTTGGTTGTACAGTGTTGAAAAATCTTGATTTATATGGGTATATAGTTGGAAAAGGTGGCTTAAAAAACATTTTTATCTTAGGATATCAGTCAATAAAATAGAAGCTTTACTTTGAGGTTTGCATAAGGCAGAGTCAAATTGGCAACTTGATCTTCTTATCCATGTTTTTATATAAGCATTCCACGGAAAGCAGACATCTGTTGTTAAACATATTATAGAGAGTCTCCCTGGTATATTCCACTAGAAAATCATAACATATTCAAGATTCTAAGAAGAAATCTTAGAAACCAATCTAATTTAACCCCAGTGATTACCAAGATTATTGGTATATAATTCTTATTTCATAAAAACATACTCATTATCAGTTTGTATACTAAGTATTCCTAATTTTGGAGAACAGAGAATTGATAATCCCAAAGCGAAGAAGAGTAACTAGCACCTAATAGGTACCTGCTCAATGGTAGGGACTGTATTGGATGCCTGCCCACAATATTTTATTTAATTCTTTCAACAACCAATTTTGGAAGATTTTATTTTCACATACAGTTAAGAAATTGAGATGCAAGAAAGTATTTTAAAAAACAAAAACCTCTAAAACACAGTATCATACTCCAAAGAGTTTGCATTGTGTCCTTGCTGAGTCAAAGTTCATTGCTCTAGTCCCACCCAGGTATCAAAGTGGGCTCAGAGGAAATGTAGCTAAATATGGGTTGAAAGTACAAGAATTCTCAGGATAGTAGCCAGAGACAGCAACCAGTACTGTTTTGGAGAATAGCCTCAGTAGCTGCCAGGAAATTTGTTCCAAGCTATAGAAATAAAAGAGTTGAGAAAATAAAGAGGTAAATTTAGTAAAAATATAAATACTTGAAGAGACCAGGAATAAGTTGGACCTAAGAAGGATATGAGAGGAACAGTAAGCCAAAACTAAGGTCTTTTTGCCATGGGATTAGTAGTTTCTATAATAATAGGTATAACTACTTTAAAAGATTGTTTAAGGAAATATGTAGGTTAATAAAAGATAATGAATTGTCAAATGAGTTCTAAGGAGAAAGTGCAAACAGATGTCAAAGGAGGTATAAAAGCTACAGATGAGAGCAGTTGGCCACTTTCTTTTTTTTTTTTTATTGATTGTTCAAAACATTACAGAGCTCATGAGGCCACTTTCTTGAAGAGAAGATCATTCAGTAAATGCTTGATTTCAAGATTCACATGTCCAAGGAGAGAAATTACTTTCCTAATTCAGGTCATTTTAGCAAACATTTCATTGTTAAGTTCCTTAACATATATACATACATATATATATGTTAAGTTCCTTAACAAACATAAACACACACACAAAAACTAGAGAAAATGTCACATAGTCCTAATACCCATACACACACACACATATACATTCACATGTATATATGTATATATATTCACATATGTACATATTCATGTATATGTATATATGTATGTGTATATACATGTATATGTATGTTGTATGCATGCATATGTATCTATATACATGTATATGCATATATGTGTGTGTGTGTTTGTGTTAAAGTTTTTGTGTTATGGAAATAAATCAGGTACCTGTTATAAACCAGTGTGCCACTTCTTGGCCTCAGAGTCACTTTCCACTCTAAAATTATCCATGCAAGATAAGTGGCAATTTATTTCACTGTAATTTTTTTTAAGTGGAAACTTGATTTTTCCAAAGAACTATGACTTCTAGTGAAATGCTTCCCAGCCTGGACCTCTAAAACCATGATCGACTTTCAATCATCAACTCTTTACTAAGAATCTTTGCAGGTTCCTTGGGAATGTATAAGCTTGCCTTCAAAATAAGACCATTTTTCATTACAAAAGTGATTAAACTAAAACATACACACACATACACATACACACACACGAAAAAAAACTAGAGAAAATGTCACATAGTCCTAATATCCAGGGATAACTTCTGCTGAGATCATCTATTTCTTTTTGTAGTTTGATTTTGCTTTGTATAAATATAATATGATGATTTATTATATAAAATTATAATATGCAGAGTTTAAAAATATTATGTTGACATTTTCTGATTATAATACTATAATAGGATAATTTTAAGGAATTTAGAATTTTAGAAGGGCATAAAAATAAAACACAAATGATGTGAAATCCATCCACCCAAAGATAAAGAAATTATTCTGGTATATTTCTTTAGAATCTTGTTTCCTTTCTGTTAACCTGATCAAATTGATTCTATGTTGTGAAGATTTTTAAGCATGATTAACACAGATATTTCATAGAGAGAACTTTTATGTGTGATTATTTAGAAGGGGATGGAAAACTAATTATTTCCTTAACACTTTTGTTTCTCAAAATTTTTCAATGAAAAAAGGACAAGTTATTTAATGTGTTACTTTTTTGTTCCTATTTTTGTTTTGTTTTGGTACTGGAGATGGAACCCAGTGGTGCTCTACCACTGAGCTACATCCTCAGTTCTTCTTTTGAGATAAAGTTCTCACGAAGTTGCTTAGGGTCTTGCTAAGTTGTTGAGGGTAGCTTTCAAATTACAATCCTTCTGCCTCAGCCTCCTAAATTGCTAGGGTTATAGGCATATGTCACTGCACCTGGCTAATATGTTCTTTTTTTAATATTTTTTTAAGTTGTAGATAGACACAGTACCTTTATTTATTTTTATGTGGTACTGATGATCGAACCCAGGGCTTTACACATGCTAGGCAAGCGCTCTACCAGTGAGCCATAACCCCAGCCCTGTGTTCTTTTTTAATTATAGAAAAAGTTATAAATGTTCTTAACAATGGATTAAGACCCATATGCTTATATGAAATAGTGTTAAGCCATTCAGTTGTTATTGTCCTTGTCTATATGTAGGAGGGAAACAATTTTCTTCTCCAGTAATTTGCTTATCTGATGGTACATAGAATATAATCATTTGTCTGTGATTAGCAAATGCAGAACTGTGGATCACCAGTTGCTTTTGTGCTCAGTTGTCCCAAGAAATTTCACTGAATTGTAGAGTGTGGGGGAAGGATGCAATATTTTTAAAAAATGTTTCTAATACTAGGAAATTATCACAAAAACAAATAGTTGCACTGTTGTCATAATACCTATCACTTTGCAGTACTCACTGTTTACCAGGGACTATATTAACCACTTCATATGCATTTATCACTTGTATTCATTTATACATTGAGCAATTGTGGGGCTTGCCTGCTAAGTGCTAGAAATGCAATAATGAGAGAAGAAACCAGTCTGGAAAGAATGTTTATTTGGTCTCCTGGAGTTTATAGATGAGTGGGAAGACAGACTTGATCAAATGAGCTTGCTAACAGCTGAAAAATTACAGTCCCCACCGTCTCTAACAGATGAATCTTCCCAAGACAAGGGAAACATGGAAGGTTCCCTGAGGAACAGACCTTGACTAGGGTCTACATCTTGAGAGGCAGTTTATGCAACAAAGGAGGAAGACAGAGTGTGATTGGAAGATACAACTAATGTTTGAAATCAGTCTGTACACAGGAGATTCTAGACCAATTATGGTCTCAGAAGTTTGGTATGGATTTTTGCCTTCATCACAGAAGCAATGGAAATTCACCCAGGAGTTTGCAAACAGGGAAGTGGTACATGCAGATCTACACCTGCAGGGATAACCCTGCTACAGTGTGGTGATGAGACTGGAAGAGGACGGAGTGGGGGTTGAACTAAGGCAACAGCAGCAGAGCTGAGGAGCAGTGCAGGGATCAGGGGAATTCAGGCAGTAAATTTGACAACTGTTTGTTTCTGTTATGAATTGGACCCTGAGAGTGTGTCAAATGGGTGAAGAAGAAGTAGGATGAGCCTACCATCCAGAACAGAAGTGGAGGGCTAGGCCTTTGATAGGAGATAGTCACGCCCTCCAATTTCCTTTTGAGGAATGCTTCCTGTTAACATAATCACCTCCTGGTTTGAGCCCCAAGTAGAGTCAACCTGCATAGTCCATTTCCAGACTGCAAAGATTGGTCAGGAATGAAGGTATAAGCCATCAGAGTCATGAGATGCAAAGAGACATTCACAGGTGTCCTGGAGAAAATGAAGCTCCCCAGGACACTCTCCTATGCCCTGCATGATGTGGTGGGGCAGTGGGAGACTGGAAATGTCCAGGTGGTCAGCAGCCATCTTAGTGGGGAGCAAGCTGAAGAATGGAGTCGTCACCCAGAAAATCAGAGACAAGGGAGTGAAAGAAAACTGAAAAAAGCAAAATAGGACCTTGGCCATATCAGATTTCCCAAAAACAGCCTACTTCTGGGCTTTTCAGTTAGAGTTGTCAATTGTTCCTTTTTTGTTGAACCAAAAACAAAAGTTCCTTTGGGATGGGTTTCCTATTAGCATCTACAAAGGCCTGATAGAGATGCCAGGCTTTCCCATCAATTCACTTATCTCAGCATCATTCAGCTGCTCTGATGTGAAGGAAGAAAAAGCAGACAATACAGGTTAATTCAGGGTTCAATATTGGCCAAATGGCTGTGATCCAAAAGCAAAGGAGAGGGGTATTGGCAGGACAGTCATAGAGATGAGGGAGCATCCAAACTAAACTAGATAAGGAGTAAAGTGAAGGGGAAAACACAAAACTCAACTCAAAGTGGATCAAGGACCTAGGAATTAAACCAGAGACTCTCCATCTAATAGAAGAAAAAGTAGGCCCTAATCTCCATCATGTGGGATTAGGCCCCAACTTCCTTAATAAGATTCCAATAGCGCAAGAATTAAAACCACGAATCAATAAATGGTATGCAATCAAACTAAAAAGTTTTTTTCTCAGCAAAATAAACAATCTGTGAGGTGAACAGAGAGCCTACATCCTGGGAGCAAATCTTTACCCCTCACACATCAGATAGAACCCTAATCTCTAGGTTATATAAAGACCTCAAAAAGCTAAGTACCAAAAAACAAATAACCCAATCAATAAATGGGCCAAGGACCTGAACAGACACTTCTCAGAAGAGGATATACAATCAATCAACAAACTTATGAAAAAATGTTCATTATCACTAGCAATTAGAGAAAAGCAAATCAAAATATTCTAAGATTTTCATCTCACTCCAGTCAGAATGGCAGCTATTAAGAATACAAACAACAATAAGTGTTGGCAAGGATGTGGGGAAAAAGGTACACCCATACTCTGCTGGTGGGACTGCAAATTGGTGCAGCCAATATGGAAAGCAGTATAGATATTCCTGGAAAACTGGGAATGGAACCACCATTTGATCCAGCTATCCCTGTCCTCTGTCTATACCCAAAGGACTTAAAAACAGCATAATACAAGGACACAGCCACATCAATGTTTATAGCAGCACAATTCACGATAGCTAGATTGTGGAGCCAACCTAGATGCCCTTCAGTGGGTAAATGGATAAAAAAATGTGATATATATATATATATATATATATATATATATATATATATATATATATATATATACACACACACACACACACACACACACACACACACACAATGGAATATTACTCAGCAATAAAAGAGAATTAAATCATGGTATTTGCAGGTAAATGGATGGTGTTGGAGAAGATAATGCTAAGTAAAGTTAGCCAACCCCCAAAATGCAAATGCCGAATGTTTTCTCTGATATAAGGAGGCTGGCTCATAGTTGGGTAGAGAAGGGGAGCATGGGAGGAATAGATGAACTCTAGATAGGGAAGAGGGGTGTAAGGGAAAGGAAGGAGGCAGGTGATTAGCAAAGATGGTGAAATGTGATAGACATCATTATCCAAAGTACATGTATGAAGACCTGAATTGGTGTCAACATACTTTATATATAACCAGAGATATGAAAAATTGTGCTGTATATGTGCAATAAGAATTGTAATGCATCTGCTGTCATTTATTTTTTTAAAAATCAATAAGAAAAAAAGAAATATCAATTCACTGGAGGCCCCAGAGAAGTTAAGGAATGTCTGTACTATGAGTAAATTAACAGCAACAAAAGGTCCAAATGGGTAGAAGGTGATGGAGAGAAATAGGAATAGGATGCTTGAAGTCATATTTTGGAGTTCAGGATGCATTCAGTGGTGACAATATACATAACAGGACAAAGAAGGGGGTAGGCTGAAATGGAGTGAAGGAGAAAGGGGTGGAGCAAGGGAAGGGGGGGTACTGGCACTGCCACACATGGAGACAGGCAATGGGTGAGGGATGGAGAGGAGGTCTCTGGTTCAGTGGAGATGTTCAGAGAGGCCATGGGAGGGCCTGAGAGCAGCAGAGTCTTACTAGTGGCAAGGGGAGGATGGTACTGCAAGCAGGCCCCGGCTCAGTGGAAACACAAGTTTTACAAGACAGCGGGAGAGACAGGAATCAATCGGGAAGTAGCAGTGAACACAGCAAACCCACCCCAGCCTGCATTCAGGGGACAGAATACAGAATCTCTGCTGCAGAGGCTGACTGGGAAGTAAAACCTAGCAGGGGAAGGCAGCTCTCTGCGAAGGGAGGGGCCAAGGGGACTGCTGAATCTGGAGTGACAATTCCCCAGGACAAAAGGGAAAGATTCAGAAGGGTTCAGAGAAGTAGAGAACTAAGCTGGGGATGAGAGCTTTACCCAGCCTTATGATGACTTAGATATAATTAAAGTCATGGGTCTGGGGTCGGGTGGGGCTTAAACTATGATTGTTCACAGTTAACAGATAAAAGATCTAGTGGAAGAAAATATTGGATAGACTGGGCAGTGGGATTCTTGCAAGAGGGCGCAATTTACTTGAAGCAAAAAGTTTCAGTGACTGAAGTCCTTGGCCTGGCTTCATTGCCATAAGTGGACACAATCCCTGAGGCTGGGGAGAAGGGAGCCCAGGGCCACGTGCACAGTGGAAGCTGTTGTGATCCTGGCTAAGTGCTAGGATTCCTGGTACTAAAAGAGGACTCAGGAAATGGCAGCTATTCTGCTGTCGCTGCTGTTTCTGTTGTTGATTTTGTAATCTTTGATCCACAATCCCTGTCTGCGATTGTGAAACTCAGACAGCTTTGAAAAACTTTGGAATGGGTTGTTTTGTTTAATTTTGTTGTTTTGCTTGCAAGTCTGTGGCAAGTTCATTTGGCACCAAAACCCATGCTGTTGTCTTTATGTATCCCACTGAGAGTGACAACTCAAACATTTTACTTCTGAAGAAAAATAAAAGAACTTATTTCATTATGGAGTGTTCCCTGGAACCTCTTGGGGTACTTGTTAATATTGCATTGCAAGTTCTAAAAAATATCTGAATTCTGAGTCATGTTTGGCCCTCGGGGTTTTAGGTAGAAAACTATAGATATATCTTGTAATTTTAAGCTTCACATTTAATATTCCTAACCCCAATGAAGCCAGTACTATTATTATTCTTCCCATTATTAACAATAGGGATTATTACAAATGTTATCCTGCTCATAAAAACTAAGATTTAGAAAGGTAAGTAGCAGAATCAGAATATGAACCCATGTTGGTGGGCTTTCAAATCCTAAAAAGAATTCCTATTGGCATTGGTCAGTGGCGAAGTCTGTTGGCCCTGTGACTTTCTCTGTCTTCTCTGGTGCTGATGGGATTACCTTGTTACTATTGTTATCTAAAGAGAAAAATTGATCAATTCTGGCTCCAGGCCAGGTGTAGTGCAAACAAAGTGGAAATGGGACTTCTCCCTACTCCCATGCTCTCATTCTGGTGCAGAAGCCACAGAGAGAACAGGGGAATTTTGGCTTCCAGAAAGCATTGCTACTAGGGGTCCTTCAACATCCTAGAGTATAAACTCAGCCTTTGTCTCCATCCCCAGCCACAGTTCTAAGACCTGTGGTTTCAAAAGCAAATAGAAGAGACATATTTCTAAGGTTGTACATTGATTTGTTTCTAAATTTCAGGCTAAAAGTTGGGTGGCATTCTGACATTTCAATACTATCAGATTTCACCTTTGTTCTTTATGGTGAGATATCAAGGAAAGCTATGCCAGTGGCTAACCAGATGGTGTTTTAAAACAATAATCTTCTCCTATGTTTTTGGATACCCTCCTTCTCCCAAAAGTCTAAGCACTGTGCCTGGGATAGCCTGTCTTAAATTGATGCTAGTTGATCAATTATTTAACTAATTAAGGAGTTACAAATTTCTGAGAAAGTTTTTACCTCCCCTAGTCCCTGCTTGCAATTCTGAACCTCACCATTCACAGGTGCTAGGTGAAAGTAAAACAAAACAGAGTACCAACAACAAATCAGAAAGTTTACCTAGCCAACTTCTGTTGTCACAACGATGCATCCAGTCATGGCAGGGGAATGGGGTCATGGAAGAAGCCCAGTGTTTGTTGACAGATATGAGTTGAAATGGTAGGAACAAGGCCAAGTGATTGAGGGCTGACCCTGGAGCCCATCCAATAGTTCAGTTCCATCAGTCTTGGCTTTCTCATCAACAATATGTTATTATCCATCTTGTCCTTATAGAGTTAAATTGAGCTTTTATACAGAAAGCCATAGTTAGCATGGGGTGTTAGCATACTGTAAGCCCTCAGCATGAATCTATTTCATAATTAATATTATGCTATAATTCTTATTTATCACTTATAGTAATTTTTTATGAGATTAGACAAGTGACTTCAACTTCCCTCACCCTGGGTTACTCATCTGTGAGTAGTAACAATACACTTACCAAGAGGATGTATGGAGAAATCAGCATAAGAGTGGAAATGAAGCACTTTTAAACTGTGGAGACAAAGGTTGGGGCGAAGGAGTGGTCTGCCCCTGGGTATATGGATTAAGGGGGACCCTTGTATGTAGACAGCTGAAAGACAAAAATAAAAACCACCAAACCAAAGTCTGTTTTTTGTTACCCACATGTGCCAACAACTCTAATCAATGTCAATGATAGAAAAAAAGGTCCTCTCTTACTCTAAATAATCATGCTAAGTGAACTAAGCCAATCCCCAAAAAACCAAAGGCTGAATGTTTTCTCTGATATGAAAATGCTAATTCACAATAAGGGGGTGACTAGGGAAGAATAAAGTTACTTTGGTTTGGGCAGAGGGGAATGAAGGGAGCAGAGGGAGTATGGGGGCAGGAAGGATAGTAGAATGAATCATACATTATTACCCTATGTATGAATGCACAACCAATGTGACCCTACATCATGTACAACGAGAAGAATGAGAAGTTATACTCCATTTATGCATGGTGTGTCAAAGTACATTCTACTGTCATGTATAACTCATTAGAACAAATTTAAAAATTACTGTAAAAAATAAATTATAAAAATAGTAATTATTGCCATTATTGTTAATGATATTGAAATTAGCAGTTTTTCTTAGTTATCCTTTAATAAAAATTGTGTTCTAGAAGGAGGTAAATTCAGAGAACTTCCAATCATGCGGCTGGTCCCAGCTCATGCAAACTTAGCTATTAACTGTGTTCATTTACAATGTAGTTTCCTAATGGGATCATTGAATCTCTCCTGGGGTGACATTCATGCCTCCAACCTCTGCATTGAACTGTGGATCAATGATTAGCAATAATAATACTGTGATTATAAAGATAAAAACATAAAATGTGAATTAATTCCATTCCATAATTCTATGTGACCACTTGGAGCATTTATTTGCATTTCAATTTTAAAGTAGTGGCAAGGGGTGCAAATTGAGGTCTAATATTTTTATTTACAGTATAATATTCATTTTCATTTTTTACTAGCAATGTAATATTTGGCAAATTTAATTAATTTTTTTTCATTATCTGCCTGTCTGTTTTTGTCATCATTATTATGTGTTTTATATCTATTAGTGAAAATAATTTTTTCTATTTTAGGGGACTGTTATGTGATACATTTCAGGTGTCAAAGACATTGGGTTGATCCAGCAATGAATGTGTAAGAGGGGACTGGACAAGCTGATCTGTAGGTCCTTCCCAGCTGGGAATGTCTATGGTCCTGTGGCCATGATACACAACACCCAATGATGGGTCTCATTCTTAAGTACCCACCTCCTCCACCTTGGAAAACCCCACAGTCCTGAAGGTTTAGATGCAGCTTGGCAGTTCCTTCATTTTGCTCCTGGTTCCACAGTGCCAATGTGTATTAAAAGTTTCAGTAACATATCTGCTCAACCAAATATGCAGCCATTACATATTAATTATGTGGCTCACATAAAGCAGGATAGAGTTTCTTGATAATTAAAAATATAGCATTTTCAGAATACGAGGAAGAATTTTATTTTTAGGCTCTGTGAAATGAGGCATCTGTTATATTGCCAAGTTGATCATTCTATATTCCCTACTCTTCGTATTAGGTTCCCTATTTTAAGAGCCTCCAGAGACCTCCACAAAACTCCAGATGGCCCACATGAGTCCTTCAACTTAAAGAGCTTTGTCTTTCAAAATTAGAACAAAAAATTTTTTTTTAATATTCATCTGTGAAAAACTGTCTGGAGTTCCCCTTACTTTCTTTGAGTTTTGATTAAAGAGTATTGTTTCCTTTCTTCTAATTCTAAGATGACTGGACTTCCATGAAAGGAAGGCTAGACGTATTTATTATAATTCTCTAACTATAACTCTTGCATGGTTCCCCCTTATTGGTGATGAAATCCCTTGACCCACTCTTCATTTGCTTTTCATACACACACACACACACACACACACACACACACACACACACTATGTCAAGATGCTGGAATTATTTCCATTACCTATGAAGCCACAGACTGGACAGAGGGCACACAGGCTGTCTAGTCTGAGCCCAACATCTCACAGGCCCATGTGCTTCTTTTTCATGATCAGTTTGCCAGTCAGGTGCTTCCACAAGGTGATAAACACGGTGAATTTAATACTACAGCAGTGGTTCTGAACCAATGGCATCAGCCTCACTGGGGGACTTGGTAATGCACATTCTCAAGCCCCATGCACCAGAGTACCTCATCAGAAACTCTGGGTTTCAACAAGCTCTCTAGGTAACTAAGGTGCACAGTACAGGTCAAGAAACACGGTTCTACACTCAAGGGGAAGAACTAGATCTCCTGAGCCTCAACCTTCCTCCAAATTCTCTCAATACAGAGACCCAAGAAGACACTACTCATGGTCTTGAACTAGTGCTTATAAAGAAAGCTATTTTCCAGTTATGGTTAGTTAAACCATCTAATTCCACAGATGAGAAAAAAAAAATGAGACAAGAAAAAGAAAGTGGCATAGACGAGTTCACAAAATAGCATCAAAAATAAAGTAGAATCCAGTTCAGTACTTCTAAACACCACAGTGATTTAACTCAAGTGTCATTTCCTGATGAACAGAACTAGAAAAGGGGAAGAAAGGAAGGAGTTAACAACTTTTATAAGGCCAAGTTGTAGGATCTGGTTTAGGCACCATCCCACAACCAGGGGTTGAGATGGAATCCGACACCCAGGTTGGGACTAGAATAGGCCAGAGTGAAGCAAAAGAGGCAAAGAAGAAATCTGAGCTGAGATTGGAAAGGCAGCTCCCCCTTACCCTGTTTGGGAGGCCTCCATCTCCCCAGATCCCACCTCCTTTATGCCATTTGGATGAATTACCTCGCTCCACGCCTGCTTCCTGGACCCTCCTCTACCCACAGCTGCTGGATCTGATCCCCATCCATCTTCACCCAGGCCATGAGCCCCAGGGAGCTCTGTGGAGGCTCCAGCCCACAGTCATAATGAAAAGCAGGACTTCCGGGAGCTTGCTGCCAATGAGAGAGTCAGGGAATATGATCACCTTATCACTGTGAAATTACCAGGTGTGACTGAGCAGGCAAAGAATGTTTTGCTTGGGATCCTGACCCTGAGTCTACGATCTTTTCTAGGGAGCAGTGGTTGGCATGTTGTTTTTTGCCAACCCAATCTCATCTAGATCATAGCACTGAAGTGTCTGAATCAGTGGGGGGAAAAATGGATTTGTTTCATTTTTGGTCCAGAAACTAGTGAGTTCATCTCAGGTAGAATTTCCATCACTACATCAGCCTGTTAAGATGCTGAACCTCTTCAAGACTCCATTGTTCCATGTGTAAACTAAGATAGTAATTGAGATCATTTCTGCCCTATTCACATCATAGGATGAGGTCAAGTGAGATAATTATTGTGAAAATGCTTTGCAATCTACAAACTATCACACAGATACAACTAAATATTATTATTATTATCACTTCAAATTTCCTTGACTGTCTCCTACAGCCCCAATGTAATAGTACGTTTTATAGCTACACCTTGGAGTTTATCATTAAAGGGAAATGTTCTATCTCAGACACCTTAAATTCTAATATACAAATCTCTGACTGGAGCTTCCTATCAACCTCGTTTTCCTTTCTTATGTCTATCACACATAAATTTTTATCTTATCAGGACCCTCCAATCTTTGATCCTTTATTTATTATTTTCATTATCAGTTGCTTACTTTCTTCTCTTTCCTCTAGCATTTCAACATCCATCACATTACTTAACTTTACTTCCAATGTCTCATCCTCCCAATCTCTTGTCCTTCCTAGTATTCTCACTCAACTCCTCAGCCTTTTAGAGGAACTCTCTGTCCCCTCCTCTTCTCCTTCGCTAAGCAGTGTTGAAAGAAGTGATACAATGGAATGGATAGGTTCCACTATGAATTGATGATTTCCAAATTCAGTTGGGCCTTTTGCCAGAGCAAATATTCCAAATCCGTGTTCAAGACACTTGCCTAATTACTGCTCCTTCTTCCCTTGGCACATAAATTAACTCTTTAGGAAAGAAAAAAAGTGAGACCATTAGGTAGGCCCTCAAAAACTATCCTCACTAAACCACAAACTTTAACATCTACATCTGAATCCTGTCTTCCTTCCCTGGGGTCCTGTACCAGACCAGTGGACACCCTTCTATATAAGTTAAACCCTTCTTCTCCCAGCCAGGCCTCACCTCTGGAGAATCCGTCTTCCCTGGAGAGTTAATCTCTTTGCAGGTGAAGGGAATGCCACCCCTGTGTCTTTTTCTAGCATCTGGGCTCGTTTTCCTTTTTCCTTCAATCAGGTTCATTGAAAGAGTACCCTATAATCACCACCTTCACTTCCCCATCCCCACTCTCTCACCCATGAACTCTAGTGCCCTCCACCACTCTACTGAATCTAACTGGTTAAAGTTACCAATTACTAACTTGACTGGCCACTTTGCTGTATTCCACTAATGGTCTGACTTCCTCTTCTTGTAATTCTCTCCTTTCTTGGCTTCTGAGGCCTAGGGGTCCTCTGACATACTTTGGGTCCTCTGAATGTATGTTAAATATATATTAATCATCAGCCTCTTCATCTCAGCCTTTCTCTGAAGAGGAATTGGGAATCACCATCAGTGAAAGAATCAGCAACAGGAAACTTCTAGGGCACATAAAATCACCAAGGAAGAATTTATAATTCAAAAAAAAAATCCAATTCTGACCTAAACTGTTCAATCACCCAGCTACTGGATATTTCCACCTAACCAATGTGTCCAAATGGGATTCAGTACCTTCACCTCAAATATGGCTTTTCTCCTGAGCTCCTTAACCTGATGAGTGGCTGCACCAGATTCCTAAGGCACTTGTGGTAATTTTCACCTCTTTCCATCCCTCACTCTGACATTGAACTAGCTGTTGAGTCCTGTCTAAATCACTCTTCTCCATCTTTCCTGCCTCTGCCTAAGTCCAGGTTTCCCCTGTTCTTCTCATGGATGTCTGCCAGCATTTTCTAATTGGTTTCCCTGCCTTTAGGATTAGATGCTTCTCATACATTTATCATGTCAGAGTCATCTTTCTAAAACCCAGCCAGGATTTCTGCCATTTGTTAAGTATTCGTTGTCCATTAGGTATCATGCTAAATTCTTTATATTTATTGCCTGATTTGTGCTTCACAATAGAAAATCTTGATAATTTGGGAGAAAAATATTTTGGAAGATTCATGTTACTTGTCACACAACTACTAAATGGGCAAATCAGCAATTAAACCAAAGCCTATGTGTATTATGTCCATCCACTAACATGGTTCTCCATAGCTTAAAGGATAGGTCCAAATTTCTTGGCTTTCCAATTCCCCAGAAATCTGCCTCATGCTTAATTTCTCACTGCCTCTTCAGGAAACTTTTACCTCTCTTCCTTGTCATACCTCAGGAATTTCCTATTATTTCTTCTGTATCCCAACTGAATTCTGCAGAGACTTGTATCAGAGCACCAGAACAATTTCATCTCATTTGTTCATTTCTTTCCCACAGGGCTGTTTGTGAGTGTCGTGAGATCATCTTGTCTCAGGGACCTGACATTATTTTTGGCATACAGTACATGAGTCCATGAGCCACAGTCCATGAAATAACACTCTTGTAAACAAAGTTTTATTGAAAAAAATGCCACTCCTGGTCTTTATATATTATTTGGGGCTGCTTTTGTACTACAATGACAGTGTTGAGTAGATGCAACCCAAACTATATGGCCTGAAGGCCTAAGATATTTATTATCTGGCCCTACAGAATATGTTTGTTGGCCCCTACAAGTAAATGCTTAATTAATACTGAAATGAAAATGAGAAATTGCATGCAAGGTTGTCTGAATGCAAATATGGATGATTGAATCAATGCCTTTCACAATGGGATGTAAGAATTAAAAAATAGATATAAGCAAGTATAACAAATAAAAGGTACCTGGTTTCTGAAACTAAGTTTTTCACCAGTAAAATGGGCATAACTGCACAATAGTCCAAGAAAGGATTCTTGTACAGTGCAAATGGGAAAATGAAACTGAGAGTCCCCTTTTAGAACCAACAAATGAGTATGAAAAACTATTTATAAGAATGGACTTTCATTGGAAGTCTTTTGATGGCTTCTTCTATTTGCTCTCTTGATATTGGTCTGTTTAAGTTGTGTATATCCTCCTGACTCAATCTGGGCAGATCATATGACTTAAGAAACTTATCGATGCCCTCACTATCTTCTATTTTATTGGATTATAAGGTTTCAAAATAATTTCTAATTATCTTCTGTATTTCTGTAGTGTTTTTCATCCCATATGCTAGTAATTTGAGTTCTCTCTCTTCTTCTCTCATTAGCATGACTAAGGGTCTGTCGATCTTATTTATTTTTTCAAAGAACCAACTTTTAGTTTTGTCAATTTTTTCAATTATTTCTTTTATTTCAATTTCATTGATTTCAGCTCTGGTTTTAATTATTTCTTGCCTTCTGCTGCATTTGCTGTTGGTTTGCTCTTCTTTTTCTAGGGCTTTGAGATGAAGTGGAGGGATAGGGAATTAAAGGAACCCACATTTTTAGGAGACCTGAGGAGTGTCTGAGTATGGAGAGTTTAGAGATCAGGAACATTGCAGCTCTCTCCCAAGATGGAAGAATAGAGGAGGTCAATTCCCTGGCTTCTCTGTGGAGTGAAACCAAGAAAGCAGACAGGCAGCTTCTCAGCAAGTGAGGTACAGGAAACCTTGAGGGACACTATAAGTCCACAAGATAGATAGTCTATTGCCTCAGATCCACACTGTTAGATGGGTAGACACACAAAACAACATGAAAAAGCAAGGGAACAAATCACCACAAACAAACCAAGGTATTCCAACCACAGAATCCATTGACACTGCTGTGGAAGAAATGTCAGAGAAGGAGTTTAGAATGTACATAGTTAAATTGATTTGCAAATTAAAGGATGGTATAAGAAGTGAAATCATCCAGGCGCAGTGGCACACACCTGTAATCCCTGCAGCTTGGGATGCTGAGGCAGGAGAATCCAGAACAAAGCCAGCCTCAGCAAAAGTGAGGTGCTAAGCAACTCAGTGAGACCCTGTCTCTAAATACAATATAAAGTAGGGCTGTGAATGTGGCTCAGTAGTTGAATGCCCCTGAGTTCAATTCCCTGGTACCAAAATAATAATAACAACAACTTTGAACATCAGTGACGTGAACTCATCGATCAAAAGACATAAACTGGCAGATTGTATTGAAAAACAAGACCCCACAATATGCTGTCTCCAAGATATCCACAGACTGAAAGTAAAAGGATGAGAAAAAAAATATCACTCACATGGATTACATAAACAAGCAGGGGTTTCTATCCTCATATCAGATAAAGTGGACTTCAAGTCAAAGTTAATCAGAAGGGACAAAGAAGGACATTTCAAACTGCTTAAGGGAACGATGCATCAACAAAACATAACAATCATAAATATTTATGCCCCAAACCATGGAGCATCTATGTACATCAAACAAACCCTTCTTAGTTTCAAGAATCAAATAGACCACAACATAATGATACCGCTCAACTTTAACATGCCTCTGTCACCACTGGATATAGCCTCCAAACAAAAACTAAATAAAAAAGCTATATAACTAAAAAAAAAAAACACAATTGACAATTTAGACTTGTCGGACACATATAGAATATTTCATCTGTCAATGACTGAATACACTTTCTTCTCAGCAGCACATGGATCCTTCTCTAATATAGACCATGTTATGTAAGCTATCACATACATTGGCATACAATTGTAATATTACCTTAATATATTTTTAACACCTGTAGGGTTATTTTGATAGCTCCCTTTCCATTGATATTAATTATTTGTGTTCTTGCTTTTTCTTGATTAGAATTGTTTCATTTTATCAACTTTTAGCTGTATCATTTCTTCTCTGTTTCATATATTTCTGCTCCTACTCTTATTTTTCCTTCCTACTACCTAGTTTGAAAATAATTTGATTGTTAATCTAGTTTCTTTCTGATAGAAGTATTTTGAGTTATAAATGTTCATCTGAGTACAGTTTCATCTCAGAGATTCTGATATTTTAAGCTTATATTATCACTTAGTTCAAAGCACTTTATGTTTGCTTTTCTTATACTTTCTTTCTTGAGCTTTGAGATATTTATAAGTATGCCATTTCATTCTGAAGTAGTTGACATGTGGGAATAAGGTTCTTTATATCTTAAGGTGGTTGATTTCTAATGTAACAAATCATGTAGGAAACACACAGTCTATATGAATAAAAAGGAGGTGAAATGCTTTTTATATTGATTGTATTGGTTGCATGCCTGTCAAAACTGATGAAATTGCATACCTCAAATATGTGAATTTTATTGTACTTCAATTTTGCCTCAACAAAGCTATATTGAAAAAAGAATGGACTTTGAAATCAGCAACCTAAGTTCAAAAACTCCATTTTCCATCTGTTAACTAAATAACATTGTGTAAAACACTTAACCTCTTGACACATTAGCTCTGTACATTATTCATGATATACTTGTCATAAAAGTTGTTGCAGTGATTAGAGGGGATATTTTGGGAATTAGGTCATGTGTTTTGAAATCCTAGCTCTAAAATTTACTAGCTATGTGATCTTAAGCAAATTATTATCTTTAATATGCTTCTTCATTTCTGAATTTGGATAATCCCAAACTTATATACTTAGTATACTAAGAACTAAATGAAATAATGCATATAAAGTGCTTAACTCAAACCCTGAAATAGGTAATACTTGTTATCAACTGAATATTTGTGCCCCCTCCAAGCTCATGTTTTGAAGCCTTAATTTCAGAGTAGCTGTACTTGGAGGTAGGACCTCTAAGGAAGAAACTAAAGCTAAATGAGGTCATAAGGATGGGAACTTAAAGTAAGAGGATTAGGGTCCCTAGAAGATGAGATGTCATAGTTTACTCCATTTTTCCACTCTGAGAGTGCACACTAAGGACAGTGTATGTAAAGAGTCACATGAAGGAGGTCACCTTCAACCTAAAGAAAGAGTGCTTACCAGAACCTAACCCTGCTGACATTTTGATCTTAGACTTTCAATTTCCATAATTTTGGGGAAATAAGTTTCTATTATTTAAGCCATTCAGTCTATGGTAGTTTGTTATGAGAGCACAAATTGACTAATAAAATATTCAACAAATGTTATATGCTATCATCATCATCATCATCATGGTTATCATTATTTATTATTATTTATTATTTATTATTAATATGTCCCTGATATATTAGATATTCAGTAGCTTTAATCTATTATTATTAGAATTGGTTATTAAACATTATCTGGACTGCTAAAACCAATAAACATTCTCCAAGTTTCAGACAGGAACCTGTATATTTGAGACAAATATGATCTTGTAGATGAACAAAACAGGTGATATCCTTATTCACACTTTCTTTTAGGAAAAAAGAAAAATAAAGTAGAGGATAATGAATGTAAAGCCATTTGACTACAGTCAACTGACTAGCTCATTCCAGAAACAGGATTTGAACCCTGTCATTTAAATCTTAGACCATCTGAGGCCTCAACTGTATCATCATCACTAAGTCTTAAAACCATCTAAAAAAACATGGAAATAGGTATCAGAAGACCTGGATTCAAAATTAAATTGTGCCAGTTGTGATCATTTGATTTTTGACCTAGATATCTAACCTACCCACCAATTGGGGGTTATGATAGGCAAAGTCCTACCAGAAAACTGATGATGCACACAGATAAAATGGGAGAACACAAGTTAATGAGTTGACTGATATCTGTATGGACACCATCAAGGAAAACCAAGATGACACAGTGAAGCATCTGTGGCAGAGAGCAACCAGCAATAACAAGGAGCCATTACCTTCCCCGGGGAACTGTACCAGGAACCTCAGGATTAGGGCCTTCGGGAGGGAGCTATGACTTGTGAAGAAGTTTCAGCCAGCCCATACTCCAGCAATATGGACTGGACCAAAGAAATAAATGCCTACAACTCATTCTCCTTTTGCCCTCTGACTTTCTGCTGGTGTTGTGCTGTAACATTAGCCAAACAAGTGGGAGCCATCGTGTGCTTGGAGATCAGTCTCCCATGGTCCACATCAGGACTGGTGGGACTAGATCTAAGGGGGCAAAGGAAAACATCCGACATGAACAATAACTCCCTCCCCCGCCAGAGTTGATGTGAACGGGCATCACCATTTATAAAGCACATATAAAGCATCAGGAGTCCTTCAGAGGTGATAAAAGACGTCTCTTCTCTGGTTCATTTTACCATTGCCTCAGCATGTGAGATAGAAATTCTCATTCCCTGTTTTGCCTGTGTCAAGATACACAATGAAGCTCAGAAAGGTTAAGTTTTACCAGCTGATCTCCCCAGTTCTGAAATCCTTCTTTCTTCAGGCCACCTCTCTGTATATGTGAATGTGTTGGCTGTAACTCAAAGGTGGCCCTTATTCCCAGGGTTTTTGGACTTTCCATACGTCTCTTTCCTCTTGCTATCCTGGCAGTGCCAGGCTATGCAGGCCAAGTATGACCAGGCCCTTTTGACGAGCTTGAATTATTTTATTTACCTCCAAGACTTCTCGGGGACAAGTGCTGAATTTGTTTTGTAAGCACTCCCTACAGCTAGAGCTGGCCAGTCTATTTGGATAAGGGGCGTGAAGGCTTCCCTAGCTGCATCACACCCACCGGCAGAGATAAGGGAGGCAGGATGCCACATAACCTTCTGACATTTGCCAAAGCACGACCTCACAGGGGAATGGCGAGCATGTGGGTGTGCCCGGTCCATAGGGCAGAGCAGACTAAACAAGCCCACACATTCTGACCGTTTCCTTCCTTTGACTTTTTAATGAATGTTCTCTCTACCTGAAAGTGAAAACAGTTCATTCAGTTCATAGTCACTGAGCACCTGCCCCGACAGGCCTTTTGCCTTTTGCTGGCGCGAGTGGTAGAGAGATCAAAAGGTAAAGCTCGGTTCTCGCCTTCAAGGAGTTGGAGTCTAGCAGGCAAGACTAACACATAAATAGGCACGAAAAACATAGGGGTAATGGACAGGGTCCTACGTCAACTTTGAACAAAGCTCTAAGAAAGAGCCCGCTGTTCTGTGTGGGACACAAACAGCCTTGCAGAAGAGCCCACACTGGAGCTGAGAGCTACAATAAGAAGGATAATAAGCTGCAAAAGGAGCTGCTAAAAGAGGATAATAATTATAATAGTAATTCCACTGATGTATTATTCATCTTTCATGAAACAAAAGTTAACCTAAGGATTTCAAAGCCTTCATCACTAGCCAGTACTTGACTCCCACACTTCACACATCCAGAGCTCAGAGAAGCAGCACAGCATGTTCAAGTCCACAGAAGGAGGGAGTGGCCAGAGAGGCAGAGGATACATCAAGGAAGGCAAGGTCCTTGAAGCAGCAGAAGTGTCTGGCCATGAAAAGGGCATGGTGGAGAGTCAGGACCGTGACAGTGAGCCCACACAGCAAATGACTTTGCCTGCATCACCCGCTTAGATTTTTTTTTCCCCTTAAAATCACAGGGAAGCCATGATCAGATTTCTAATTCCAGCATGTCATTCAGGCAGAAGTGAGGAGGAAGACAAGAAGCTAATCAAATGGCCGTTGCTTTCATCCAGGCAAAAAACAGTTTGAGACCTGAATGAAGACTATATTTAATGAAGATAAAGACTGCAAAATCAAAGTGACCTGGAGCAACCATCTGGGGTAGGTCCCCTAATAAATCATGACTGTGCTGTCATAGGAAAGTCCATTGAGATTATCTGCATTTTGCAGATGGGATGGTGAGGTCCAGAGAGGAGATGAGGAAAGGCTCAGAGGGTGTGAGCTCTAGAGCGTGTATCCACCTCCTAACCCAGAGAGAGTTCAAAGCCCTCTCCTCTGGTCCTGACAACCTGTCACGTGCTGTAAACACAGGCCCTCTCCACTGCGTCCCTGCACCTTCCCCGCGGTGGGTTGCATCCGTTTCTCCCTCCCAGCAAGTCATTCTGGACTATCTCCCAGTGCATGGACAAGATCCAGCCCTCTAGGAAGGCTGCTGGGAAGAATCCCCTGACAATGAGCAAATGTTCAGGGAAAGCCCCCAGTGATTCCCCAGAGCAGCTCAGGCAAAGCGAACCTTCCTAGGGTTCATGCTTCAATGAGCAGAGAGATTGTCTGAGCGGGACCAGGTAACGAGGAAGAGCAGGATGGTGCTGCCTGCAATTGACGGGACCAGCTTTGAAGCAGAAGCCCAAGCACAGTCATTATCAGTAACATGCCTCCAGTTAGAGGGGACACTGTGCCAAAGTGCCCTCTAACTGGAGACCTGGGGCTTGGTAAAGATCTCCCTGTGTGTTAACAGTGACCACTGTCCTGCACGGGTTCACACTGACCTCCTTTAGCCCCCGTCCAGCCTCCCAGGAGGCTGTGTCACCTGGCTTGCATTTCCTCCTAGCCAGCCCATTGACTCTCTGATCCCCAGCAGACAGAGGACGGATCTCATCCTTAGCTCCTGTCCAGTCCTCTCCTCAAAGGGGGAAGCCAGCCCAATAGGCCAAGGTTGGGGTGCCCTTCCCAGCTAGCCAGAGCCTTGTGTCTGGGGGGCTCCCTCAGCCTGCCCACAGGCACAGTCTGAAGCAATGCCACAACCCATCCCCTAACTTGTGTGGATAGGCCAACTGCCAGTATCCCAGTGGCCTTGTCCTCCCTTGGGAAGGAGACAGTCTACACTAGGTGGCCAGTGAGTGGCAAACATTTAAAAAAAAAAAAAACAACCTTCCGTGAAAGCCAGCCTATCATTGCAGCACCCTTGAAAATGTTGTAGTCAGTTCCACCTCCCTGCCTTTAGTCATTTCTTTTTCCTGCCTGGCATCTTCTCTGTCCTTTTCCTTAACTCTTACCCATAGTTAAAGTTCCAGCTCATCTCACGCCCCCTTTCCCATAAGCTTTGTGCCTTAGTTTGGGTTACCCAGTAAATAAAAGCCTGAGTCACAGACCTGGATGCTGGTGGTTTATTTCAGAAGTAGAAGTGAGGGAATGTGGGGAGAGAGATGGGGAAAGGAAAGTCAGTATCTGGTCCATTGTCAAGGATCCCAATGTGGAAATCTCTGAGAAGGGTCTGGCATGCCTTCCAGAACTACCCATCAGTTGGATGAAGACAGGGACATTTGTCCATAGGCTTCTCTCTCCCCATGTCCCTTCCCCTCACTCCCTGGTCCCTGGATGACAGAGGCCCCCAGAGGACAGTCTTACGTTTATTTAAGATCGTCTAAAAGCAGGGGTTCAAATGAAAGTCTTTAAAAGGTGACAGAAGGAGGTACCCCAAGGAGATCAGGGACTTGACCCTGGGAGGGGAGGAAGCCATCAAGGGTGTGTTGGTCAGGAAATCACCACTGGAGGAACTGGCACTTACGCCTTCTGGGGAGCTGAGTCAGCTGTGGCAGAAACACACAGCAAAGGCGGGGGTGGGGGGAGAGCTGGCACCCCCTGCTTCCCTCAGTTGTCACTTGAGGTTTGAAGCTTGCCTTTGGGTTGGAGTTTAAACTTTGCCCTGACATTCCAGAACTTCCAACATACAAAGAGAGCAGGGTTTAGCTGTCCGAGAAACCCAGTAAGCAAAGAATTACAGCTACTGGCTTTTGGAAATCAGGTTCACACAGGCTAAAGGACATGGGTGTGGCAACACCCCAAGCTGTGTTTGACAGAAGGCTGAAGAAACTCCCAGGGCTTAGAAGGTCCTGTGGCAAGGACTAGGGGAGTCCGAACTGTCCCTGACAACTGTGGCTGAAGTTAGAAGTGGGTCAGAGACAAATAGAGGATCAAGGGTGTGCCTGACATCTGCACTCATTACACCAAACCTTGCTGACTTTTCCCTTCCATCTTCTGAACACTTATTTTCTTAGTAATCTTTAGACATATATTAGGTTGCCCAATATGTATGTAAGTTGAGTACTTAAAAGTAGATTATAAACTTTTAGGGGGTGGTCAGAGTTTGCAATTTAGTTTTCGCATTTAACACAAAACTTTGGACCTAATTATGTCTTTGTGTACTTTTGCAAGAAAACTGAAGGATACATGGGGGATCTTCTTCCTTTTCCTATTTACAAAATTTCTCTCTCTCTCTCTCTCTCTCTCTCTCTCTCTCTCTCTCTCCCTCCCTCCCTCCCTCCCTCTCTCTCTCTCCCCCTCCCTCCCTCCCTCCCTCCCTCTTCCTCTCCCTCTCCCTCTCCTTCTCTCTTCTAGCCAGCTGTACCAAGTCTTATATCTGTTATCTACATATTAGAAATAAGAAGAATGATATTTCTCCTTTTCCTGATTAAGCTAATCTCCGCTACCAGCTTTTGCGGTTGTTGATCACTTCTTTTCCAGGAATTTTCACTCTTTCCATCATCTTTCTCCCAACTTATCTGTACAGCAAGGTGAGCATCCTGAATCTGGAGCATCCTTCTTTACTCCTGCCCTGCTAGAAACCTCAGAGTAGATCTAAGGAGACTGTGGGACAGCGTGGGATCTGGGGTCAGCTATGGGTTCTGGCTTAAGCAGATCAGCCCAAAGTCCTGCCTCCCATCTAGTTGGCAAGGACCCCATGCTGCATGATCGAGTGTGTAACGGTAGCCTGGGACATGGAGCACCTGCTTGCTCCTGGCTTTGGGTCCTGACAGGGTGAGGACAAACAGGAGGGGGTTGTGGGACTAGAATGAGGCGTGGAAATGCCCTAGTCATGCCCAACACATGTTCTACCTTTAGCTTTTCCCTCTTAATTCCAAGACCTGCCATTTCCTAAGACCCAGCTTAGAGTTCAGAAAATGAATTGCTCCTTGTCAAAATCATTTGGATTCCTTTACAATTACAGAACATGCCTGGTAACTCCATGGACTCAGCAAACTAAATGCCCTGAAGATGTGGAATCTGGATTTGACAAGTGTGATGGTCTTTCTGCCACATTTTCTGCCACTTCAAATCCTTTTGGGAACAAAGTAGGAAATTAATGAATAACCCTACGTTATTTTAAAGTAATTAATTCATGCAAGGTATTTTTCCTGCCCTGCTCTGTCTTTTCCACCAATCTAATTCCAATTTCTCCTCTTGCCACAGGCCCTTATGCTAATAAGTTTGAACAATGTCCTTAAATATTCATAAATACTTGTAAAATATGCAGTGATGGTTTGGGGGTTCACATGATTTTAATTTATATAAATCACATGGAACTATAAATTTCATTCTGAGCCTTGCTTTTGCTAATTAACACTGGGATTTGGGGGGAGTAGGAGAGCATGGTATTTGTTCGTTAATCTCTCTTTTGACACATACAAATGCCACATTTGGCCCTTTCTGGTGCCATCTCTCTCTCCTCACTAGAGAAATCCTCTAAATTAAATTCCATGTAAATGACTTTGCTTTTTGTTGCTTTGTCTCCACACATTTGTTTTCTCTGGTTTGGGCCTTTATATAAATGAATCATACAGAATGTTTTCCTCTGTGGCTGGCTCTTTTAGCTCTACATTATTATGTTTTGAGATTTGTCCATGTTGGTGTCTTAACTGTGGTTTATTCATTCTCTTTGTTGCAGAATGCCTTACAATAGGACTAGTCTATGATGGACGATGCTGTTCAGGACTTTGACCCTGCTTCTACGTGTAACTGGCCGGTTACACATCTATGGAACAATTTAGAATCACAATTGCTGGGTCACAACACATTTCTGATCTGAGAAATGTCAAACTGCTTTCCAAGGTTAGTACACTCACTCCCACTCTCTCCCACAGCCCACGAGAATTTCCTACTCCATACCCCTGACAATACTGATGCTATCAAACTTTTTATTGCTGTCCCTCTGTTGCCATGAGAAAATATTCACTGGAGTTTTAATTGCCAATGAGCTTTAGCATCTTTTCATAACTTTATCACAATTTTATAAGACATTCATGTTTTCTCCTATGTAAAAATGTCCATTTGTCTTTTAAATTCTCTTTTATAGGAGATATACATATGTGGTCTTTTCTGGCCACCAGCTTTTATCATGTATTATCTATTCCAAATGTCTTCTTCCAATTTGGGGCTTTCATTTCAGCTCCTATTGTGCTATATTCATTAAACAGAATTATAATGAGATAGAAGTGAGAACTGTATCTTGCTTAAAGTTTTCTTCTGATGTTTAAGGTGTTTTTCTATATAAGATCAAAGTTAAAAATAGTATGTCATCATGGCCTTACTCATTTAACTTCTCTGAAGTGTGGTTTGGGACATATTTGTGTCATGGGGCTTTATGAGGGACAGAGTGGTGAATGTATGTAAAAACATCCAGCAAAGCCCTTCCCATGTAATTGGGACTCTATGCACATTGGTTCATCCATTGGTATATGGTTCTAGTTCTGCTCTCAAGGCTGCGAGATTTTTGCTAGTAACTTAATTTTACATTCATTTTGTGTTAGTTATAAGCTGGGCATTTTGCTAAATGTTCTATTGCTCACAAAAACCCTGTAAGGCAAACAATATTAGCATTGTACTTATGAAGTATTTGAAGCTCCGAAAGAATAGGTGATTCACCTTGGGTCATATGGCCGCTAAATGGCACAGCCATTGTATCTAGCTCTCTATGAAATATTTTATGGGATAATCTATGTTCAAAGAATGGCACAAGTCTTATGGTACTGGAAAATAAATTATATCTAAAAGCATGCGGTGTATGTTTGAAGATGTAGCAGAAGGAAGGTAAAGGTGAGCTACGGAACTTACTGCTTTTTACTTTGCAGAACTCATGATATAACTTGCTCTGGTCTGCATCCTCCATTCCCCCAAACTATACTCAGAATCTCTTAAACCCCACTCCCCTGAGTGATGGCCTTGAGCCAACAGTTCTTCTGATTTGCATTCTAAAGAAGATCCCCAGAATTTAACCAACCACATTGCTCCTCTCTATTGAGTTCTACATCAAGTGGAATGGTTCTCCAGCCATATGTAACTGGACCCCAGTGATTATCTTCCTGTCAGAACCTTGAGTTACTCAGGACACACATGTCATCAGGGTTTAAAGCTCTGTTTGTATGCCTCCTCAGACAGAGGCAGACATGGGCTCTCCCACCACCAGTCAAACAGCCCAGACAACCAAGCTACTCAGTAACCACTTGCTAAAGCTAACACTTTTTTGGCATTCAGTTTCCCACTGAATGAATTATAGCATAGTATACACTGAGCTCATTGAAATCGCTGAATGTTGGATCTGGAGAGGCCTTAGCAATCATCTAGACACTTCCCACTTTATGGAGAGAGGAGAGCAAAATTCAGAGACTGAATACGTGGGAGCAAATCCCTTTACCTTAGACATTAAATGACTGGGCTTCCCTCATGTATAAAATGAAGATTAAAACACAATACCTACCCTTCCTGCATCAAGGTATTTTGTGATCAATTAAATAATATACACACTTCCGTGAGGATCTGCTTTAATTTAAGTACTAGGTTTGCATATGTAAAAGAAGAAAACCAAGTACAAAGCACAAATATTTCTTGGGTAGGCCAAGAGTCTAAAATATTCAATTTTAAGTAAATCTTTGCTTTAAAATGAATAATACATAACTAAATATTAGTGATTTGGATGTTTTTTCTTTGTGCCAAATAGACATTATTAGGCAAGTACACAAGGCAAGCAGCCATACATACACACAAAAGTAACTCTCATTTTAAGTTTTGTCTACACCAAAACTAAATGCCATTATTCTGCCTATCCATGCCTATGGAAAACACGCTTAATCAATAATAACTTTCTTCCTAAAGGAAAATCTACAAGGTATGAAAAGCTTTCTCAACACAGAGCTCCAAGAAGCCACCAACAATTCTTTCTTGTAAGTTTTAAATACTGTTGATTAAAAAAATGGGCTCAATGTTATACTCTGATAAATTCTTGTAATGAAATTTGTTTCAGTTACTTTTTGTTGCTCAATTTACAATCTGAAAACAATAGCAACTGATTTCTCAGGTTGGCTTCCAGCCCAATTGGATCTCCAACATTCAGTGAGGGACACAGCTGGGGGAGGGAGAGGTCCATCATGGCCACATTCACAAATCCAGTAGCTCAAGTTGGCTATCAGTTGGGATGTCTCAGTTCCCCACGTGACCTCTCATTTTCTAGGCAACTAGACATTCCTTAGATGGTGTCTCAGAGAAGCATTCCAAGTGGGCAAAGGCAGAAGCAGAAAGTCTTGTCAGACACAGCTTTAGGAGTCACAAAACCTTACTTCTGCCAATTCTATCAGTAAAAGCAACTAAGATGCCCAGATGCGTACAAAAAAAAAAAAGTTCCATTTCTGGATGGGAGAAGCAACAAAGCCACATTGAAAAATAGACATGCACATGGTGATGGAAGGTATTTGTGGTCGTTAAGTATTCTATTAGAGTCTATCCTCTTACCACAGATTATTCATATTCCTCCCACAGGTAAGATGTGCTCACCTTTAAACTAAGACCTGTAAAAATCTCATCCCAATTGTTTTAGTTATCCATTTCTGCATAGCAAATTATTCTAAAATTTAGACACCTGAGATAACAGAAAATATTTGTTTTCTTACATAGTTCTGGGAGGAAATTCAGGAGGTTAGTTAGATCAGTCAAAATGTCACCTGGAGTGGTTGGAATCATCAAATAGGGAAAACTATCTACCAAACAATACCATTCACACAAGGATAAAAGAAGACATTAGTTAATAACAATGCTGAAGTCCAGATGCACACTTGTTGGACTCTCTTCCCCCAGGGAAGAACATAAACCTTGTCTAAGGACAGGTTCCTCTCCGGGAGAAGGGACTCCTTCTCAGCTCTTCACTCTACCACCTGAGCTCTTTGTCTGGGACTTTCTAAAGGCCTCTTCTTTTCCCAAAGGAAATGGCTCAAGCTTGTAGCTCAGGTTTCTCCAAAATCCTGTGCTCCCTACTCCCCACAACCTCTTCTTTATTTGTACCATCTCCATCTCCTCTAGTCCAGTTACCAAAATTCTAGATCATCAATGCTATTGTTGATATAATTCAGCATATAGAATCCATTTATGAGATTAATGGGTGTTTCATTCATTTTATCAGCATTCATTCCCTGTTCCCAAAAACTGAATCCAACACTTTTTTTTTAGAAAATTCAGACTTTAAGAATATCCCACTCAGATCATTAGAACCCTCTTTGTCTAGCCAAGAGGAGTAGGCAACGTAAATCTTATGAGACCTTAACAAAAAGCCTTACAAACACATTCCTGATTTGATATGACCTCTTTTATTTTGATCATCTTTTGCCAGATGGAGAGACAAAATATGAAGCAGTTTTACTTTCCAATCCAGCAAGTCCTTGTTCTATTATATTTTCTCCAAATTCTGCTTGCAAACGTTGCAGTTTTCTAGCTAGCTCATGTCTCTTCCATACTTTATCATACACAAGATGCCATTTGGTGTTTTTATTCGTATGTGTCATTAGCTCTTTGGCTAAATTAAGCCATGTTCATTTTGTATCATCCAAATCACTATGTTTCTCTCCCTGTATGCCAAGGTTGCCCTTTTCTTTCTATGCCCCAACAGAAATTTTCTTTCTTCTCCTCTAGTTTCTTCTTTGTTCTCTTCCAGCCTCTCCCTACCACCAAGTTCCAAAGTCAAGGCCACATTGTTGAGGTATTTGTCATGTTAGTATCACACTTCCAGTTATCAAATTATCTCAGTTTTTGATTGCTATATGATAAATCATCTTGAGTTAGTGGCTTAAAATGGTCACTCAAATTATTTAGAGCTTCTTATGATTTCTCAAAATTGTATGCTTTGGGCACAAAGTTCTCTTGATGGTTTTGGGTGGACTCATTTACACAAGTACATTCTGCTGGTGATCTGGCTGGACTGGTAGGTGTAAAATGGCATGCCTGGCATTTGGTGCTGGCTGTTAGCTAAGAATAAGTCATTTTTTTCTCAATTGGTGAAATTATGACCTCATGGGACATTTGGCAATGTAGAGACGCACTTGATTGTCACAACTGGAGGGAGTTTTTGCATCTAATAAGTAGAGGCCAGAGGTACTGGTAAACATGCCATAAAATACAGAATCAGCCTCCCACAACAAACTACCTTGTTCAACATGAATTATCTCCTTTAATCTTCACAATAGCCCTATTAGATGAGTGAGTCCATCACTATTTGCAAATAAGAAGGGCAAAGCTAAGACAAGTCAAGTAATTTAAGAACACTCCGTGGTAAAGGGCAGAGTTGGGGCCTCCACATATACATGTCTGAGCTCTTAATTATGATACTGAAAGTGTACATTCCACTTGGATTGTTAATCTTCATAGGAGATTACATTTTCTAAATATTAAAACCACACCCAGGCAGCAATCTAAACTTTCCACCATTTATTTCTTCTTTGGCTCTTTTCTTTTTTACCTTAACTCCCTTTCCTAGAAATGGAGCCAAAGCAAGGATTAAATGCTAATGCTCTATTTAGGAGGTATAATCATATGGCTGCAGAACTGAGCAGGAAGAGAGATGGGGCCAGGAAGGAGAGAAGTGATGCAAGGGGACACATTTCAACAGGGGTATCTGTGCAGCTCTGTGAGCTTTTCAATTGTGTGTGTGGCGGGGGAGGGCTCCCTGATATAGGCTATTGGAAGGAGGAAGGGAAAAAACTTCATTTGCTGGATCCCTTACATCTTCTGAATCCCATTGTTCAGCATCTACCCTCCAGAGATTCAAGTCCACCACACTCCTAGGTTGCATGCCCCTGCCCCTGGAGCAGTTGCCTAGGAAACCAGATCTCACACCTGCAGCCTGCTCTTCAGCTGAGTCCAGAAATGCTAATGGTTCCAGGTGTGTTGTGACCTGGCCTCAGTTTAACTGGGGGTTAGCAGAGAGTCAGACAGCTGCAAGCAGCTACAGTGAAGCAGGCAATGCGATTCAGGAGACAGGTGAAGCCAAGAAATTCTGAGGTGGGATGGAAGATGTTCTGGACATGTGCTTCCACCACTCTCTCCAACACCACCTGGAAACCTTTCTAATGTAGATGAGCTAGTATTATCAGTGGGACTCATTAAGCTCCATGAAGCAGAAAACCCAAATCAAAAAAAAGGAAAGTTATTGGCTTACATACCTAGAAGTCCAGGTCATCAAATATTGGACTTGACTGGGTTCTATGGTTCCATCTCCACTGCTCCTCTTGACACACCCATCTTTAATGTGCCAACTCTGTGTTCAGGCTCTTACTGACATGGCTACAGGATTTTTAGTCTCCTTATCTATATATGCCTGTACCCAAATATCCAGAGAAACAAACTGTCTCTCCATTTGGTTTTTCCCTCTAAAGGAAGAAACTGTTCCTAAAGGGACTTTTAGCTCAGTTAGCATTCCTTTGCAATTTCCATTGTCCATTGGGCAGCCTGTTTACTCCTTGGCTATCCCCATTACAGGGTCTTTAAATACATTGATTAGCTGAAGCCTGGGTTCCTAAAGAAGAAGGGATCACCATGACTACTTAAACCAACCAGGGCCCAACCTCAGCATTGGGATAATCCTCAAAATGCATGACAACCCCAAAATGCAGGTAGGAAAGGTGAACTTGATGTTAAACAGAAAACCACAATGTCAGCAAAATCCAGTCTTAACATCCCTGAAGAAACAATACCCAAGCTGCCACCTGCATTTCTTAGTAGACAGTTATCATGAGGGGACCCCTGACTCACTTCAGGCGAAGTGTGTCCCAGCAAAACTGCATGGATCTTCATGACCATCTGTTCCTTCCATCCTGCATCCCTGCCTTTGCAAGCCTATTTTACCTTCAAGCTTGTTTCAAAAACCCTCATTCATCATTCAAAGCCAGAGAACCCATGCTACAGGAAATGGAAGCTTTAGAATTAGTGGGAATGAGTGGAAATACAGATCAAGGTTTTATCAAAATGCATGACATGGGGTCCTAGAGGCTCTGTCGAACACTCTCAGATATGGCCTTAGAAGGCTGAAAAGAAGAGTTAAACAGTGAGCCTCTAAACACCCCCATATCCACCCACCCCACCAAAGGAGCTCTGAATTCATTTATTTTACATAGTTACATAGTTTGCTTCAAGATGAATCTTCCTTTATAGAAAGGATTTCTTGGGGAAGTGGGAAACAATAAAAACCAAACCCCATATGAACAGGAAAAAAAACAAAAACAAAAACAAGAAAACTGAAGTTCAGAGAGAACTAAGGCATGTGTCAAAAAGCACAGTGTTGATCTCCTCCTCCTCCTCAGGACACATGTTGCCAATATTTGGAAAGATCCCTCCTATGCCTCCTGAGTCCTCTATTCTCCAGAATCAATGGCCCCAGCTTCTTCAAATATCACTCATGTAAGGAGATTCCAAGTAATCTCACCCATCCATTGCTCACTCTTTGTTAAAGTCACACTTCACATACAGTGCCAAGAAATGAATATAATGACTCAGATGCACGTGAGCAGCACAGAGAACAGAACTAGCCCATTCGCCATCAGAACATTGTTCTCCTAATAATGGAGCTGGGACCACATTCACTAGTTGGCAGGAACAAAACACCATTGCCTCATACTATCCATTAAATCTATTCAGACTTTTTTTTCCCTACAAGCTGCTATAAAAACTTTTCTTCCCAACCTGTTCTCATTCTCTTGATTTGCTTGGACCCAATGGCAAGAGTTAACATTGATTTTACATATTCCATAATTCTGAATGCCTACCTTGAACATTTCTGGGTGTTCACGAATGCACTGAGAAGAAAGATGGTAAACTCAGCTACCTACAGGCACCAACCAGGTAGGGAGATAGGTAATGTAAATGAATTGAAGTGGTCAGACATAATTCAAACCTGCATGGTAAGAGCTCTGGTGAATTAGAGAACTCAGGGGACAGTTTCTCTTTGCTTTACATTGCCATGCGAGAATTAAGCCCAGAACTACTAAATCTTTTGATTTTTCAAGAAAAGCTGGAAATGTGTGTGTTTACTGGAAATATCCAGTTTTTAAAATGTTGGCCCCTAGTTCACAAAGTTCTAGTATACTCTACAGGCTAAATCAGACATCTGCAGGCTGGATTCAACCCATTGACTTCATATGTGCAAATTTTGCCCTGTGGGGATAAGGGAGTTGGGCAGTGCTGATTATTATTAGGACAAAAAAATGTAAAATGATTTGTGTTATCTTGGATTTAGTACCGTAACATTTATTTTTAATACTCCCCTGTTAATCATAGGCTTCAGTATTTAAAAGCTGGAAAGAATCTCTGGGATTAGACTGTTTAATCCTTTTGTTTTACAAAGGAGGAATGTATGATTCAGAGAGGAGAAGTGACTTGGATTTTAATTAAATATATTCTTGTGAAATGAATTTAGGAATTCAGATTCTTGGAAGTGGAAGGAGTCATATTGGTTTGCTAGTCCAGGGTTTCTCAATCTAAGCACTACTGACATTTTGGAGGGGATGATTCTTTGCTGGGGGTGGGGGGTGGGTGGATGTCTGATGCATTGTGGGATGTTTAACAGCATGCCTGAAGCACACTCCAAGTCGTAAGCAGCAAATGGAGGGGTAAATGTCTCCAGATATTACCAAATATCCTCAAAAATCACCTTTGAACACCACTGTCCTCCAATCACTTTATCTTACAGATGAGAAAACTAAGACTCAGAAAAATTAAGAGTTTTTCCCAAGATCATATGGGGAGGGAATTATTGGCCAAGACTCAAGTCTCTTAATTCCTACTACAACATTCTCTTTACCATGCCTGCAAAGTATAGCCACAATTATATAAGTAAAAGAGTGTCTAAAGTTACATGTTTTATATAAAAAGGAAGCAAGGTACAATTATGAGAAGAAAGCTGCTAATGCTGACAGATATGTAATTGATTCTCAGCTTTTCTACTTACTAGCTTTGTAACATTGATCAAACTAACCTCTTTGAGTATTTGTTGATGGCATTATAAATAAGTACAAAAACAATGAAAATCAGTATGGAGGTTCCTCAAAAGACTAGGCTTGTGTTATAGTTTAAATATTAGGTATCACCCAAAAGCTCATGTTTAAAACAATGCAAGAAAACTTAGAAATTAAATGATTGGGTTATATATCAAAAAA
This sequence comes from Spermophilus citellus, assembly GCF_964194105.1. NCBI lineage: Eukaryota > Metazoa > Chordata > Mammalia > Rodentia > Sciuridae > Spermophilus > Spermophilus citellus. Next base: position 95,072,321 of record NC_138191.1, on the reverse strand, counting down.
ATTGTGCACCATGATCAAGTAGGATTCATCCCTGGGATGCAAGGATGGTTCAATATACGGAAATCAATAAATGTTATTCACCACATCAATAGACTTAAAAATAAGAACCATATGATCATCTCGATAGATGCGGAAAAAGCATTCGACAAAGTACAGCATCCCTTTATGTTCAAAACTCTAGAAAAACTAGGGATAACAGGAACATACCTCAACATTGTAAAAGCAATCTATGCTAAGCCCCAGGCTAGCATCATTCTGAATGGAGGAAAATTGAAGGCATTCCCTCTAAAATCTGGAACAAGACAGGGATGCCCTCTCTCACCACTTCTGTTCAACATAGTTCTCAAAACACTGGCCAGAGCAATTAGACAGACGAAAGAAATTAAAGGCATAAAAATAGGAAAAGAAGAACTTAAATTATCACTATTTGCAGACGATATGATTCTATACCTAACAGACCCAAAAGGGTCTACAAAGAAACTATTAGAGTTAATAAATGAATTCAGCAAACTGGCAGGATATAAAATCAACACGCATAAATCAAATGCATTCCTGTATATCAGCGACAAATCCTCTGAAACGGAAATGAGGACAACTACTCCATTCACAATATCCCCCCAAAAAATAAAATACTTGGGAATCAACCTAACAAAAGAGGTGAAAGACCTATACAATGAAAACTACAGAACCCTAAAGAGAGATATAGAAGAAGACCTCAGAAGATGGAAAAATATACCCTGTTCATGGATAGGCAGAACTAACATCATCAAAATGGCGATATTACCAAAAGTTCTCTATAAGTTCAATGCTATCCCAATCAAAATCCCAACCGCATTTCTTGTAGAAATAGATAAAACAATCAGGAAATTCATATGGAATAATAAAAGACCCAGAATAGCAAAAACAATGTTAAGCAGGAAGTGTGAATCAGGTGGTATAGCGATACCAGACTTCAAACTATACTACAGAGCAATAGTAACAAAAACAGCATGGTACTGGTACCAAAACAGGCGGGTGGACCAATGGTACAGAATAGAGGACACAGAAACCAACCCACAAAACTACAACTTTCTTATATTCGATAAAGGGGCTAAAAGCATGCAATGGAGGAAGGATAGCATCTTCAACAAATGGTGCTGGGAAAACTGGAAATCCATATGCAACAAAATGAAACTGAATCCCTTTCTCTCGCCATGCACAAAAGTTAACTCAAAATGGATCAAGGAGCTTGATATCAAATCAGAGACACGGCATCTGATAGAAGAAAAAGTTGGCTACAACCTACAGACTGTGGGGTCGGGCTCCAAATTCCTCAATAGGACACCCATAGCACAAGAGTTAATATCTAGAATCAACAAATGGGACTTACTCAAACTAAAAAGTTTTTTCTCAGCAAAAGAAAGAATAAGAGAGGTAAATAGGGAGCCTACATCCTGGGAACAAATCTTTACTCCTCACACTTCAGATAGAGCCCTAATATCCAGAGTATACAAAGAACTCAAAAAATTAGACAATAAGACAACAAATAACCCAATCAACAAATGGGCCAAGGACCTGAACAGACACTTCTCAGAGGAGGACATACAATCAATCAACAAGTACATGAAAAAATGCTCACCATCTCTAGCAGTCAGAGAAATGCAAATCAAAACCACCCTAAGATACCATCTCACTCCAGTAAGATTGGCAGCCATTAGGAAGTCAAACAACAACAAGTGCTGGTGAGGATGTGGGGAAAAGGGTACACTTTCTCATTGTTGGTGGGACTGCAAATTGGTGCAGCCAATTTGGAGAGCAGTATGGAGATTTCTTGGAAAGCTGGGAATGGAACCACCATTTGACCCAGCTATTCCCCTTCTCGGTCTATTCCCTAAAGACCTAAAAAGAGCATGCTACAGGGACACTGATACATCGATGTTCATAGCAGCACAATTCACAATAGCAAGACTGTGGAACCAACCTAGATGCCCTTCAATAGATGAATGGATAAAAAAAATGTGGCATCTATACACAATGGAGTATTATGCAGCACTAAGAAATGATAAAATCATAGAATTTGGAGGTAAATGGATGGCATTAGAGCAGATTATGCTACGTGAAGCTAGCCAATCCCTAAAAAACAAAAGCCAAATGTCTTCTTTGATATAAGGAGAGTAACTAAGAACAGAGTAGGGAAGAAGAGCATGAGAAGAAGACTAACATTAAACAGGGATGAGAGGTGGGAGGGAAAGGGAGAGAGAAGGGAAATCGCATGGAAATGGAAGGATACCCTCAGGGTTATACAAAATTACATACAAGAGGAAGTGAGGGGAAAGGGAAAAATAATACAAGGGGGAGAAATGAATTACAGTAGAGGGGGTAGAGAGAGAAGAGGGGAGGGGAGGGGAGGGGAGGGGGGATAGTAGAGGATAGGAAAGGCAGCAGAATACAACAGACATGAGTATGTCAATATGTAAATCAATGGAAGTGTAACTGATGTGATTCTGCAATCTGTATACAGGGTAAAAATGGGAGTTCATAACCCACTTGAATCAATGTGTGAAATATGATATATCAAGAACTATGTAATGTTTTGAACAACCAATAAAAAAAGAAAAAAATAAAAATAAATGATTGGGTTATGAGAATATTAACCTAATATTGGGTATTAACTGGATAGTAACTCTAGGCAAGTAGGATTTGGCTGGAGGAGGTGGGACATTGGGGGCATGCCTTTAGGGTGTATATTTTGTCCTGGTTGAGTATAACTCTCTCTCTCTCTCTGCTTCCTGGTGCCATATCCTGAGCTGCTTTCTTCCATTACTCTCTCCTGCCATGATGTTCTGCCTCCCCTCCAGCCCAGAGGAATAGAGTTGGCCATCTATGGACTGAGAACTCTGAAATCCTGAGTCTCCCAATCAACTTTTCCTTTTCTGTGTTGTTCTTGTCAGGTCTTTCCATGGTGAAATAGCATGAAAGCACCATGTAACCCAGCTGTACCATTTTGGGGAATTTATCCTAAAGAATTAAAGTCATCATACTAGAGCGATACATGCATACCCATGTTTATAACAGCATGATACACAATAGCCAAATCAGGGAACCACCCAGGTGCCTATAAATCAATGAATGGATTAAAAAAATGTGATATATATATATACACAATGGAATTTTATTCAGCCATAAAGAAAAAAATGAAATTATATCATTTTTCAGGAAAATGGATGGAACTAGAGACCATTATGTTAAGTGGATTAAGTCAAACTCAGAAGGTCAAGAGATGTACGTTTTCTCTCATTTGTGGAAGCTAGAGAGGAAAAGGGAAAAGAAAGGTTGGGGAAATCAAAGGGAGATCAGTAGAGGAAAGGGAGGAGTGGGTGGGAGGTGAGGGGGTGGGGGAAGTGCTGGGGAGTGATATTGGCTAATCAATGTTGCTAGGTTGTGGGCATGTATGAATATGTATCACATCATTGTGCACAACTATAATGTGCCAATGAAGAATATGGAGGAAAAAGAAAAAGGACTATATAAAATGTATATAGTCCTTGCCACATAGTAGTAAATGGAAGTTGTTTTATTATTGTTATTCCCATGACTATTATTACTAACTGGACCTCGGGGTAGCAAACTGTGGCTCACAAACAAAATCTGGCCTGTTGTGTTCTTAGCTTGTGAGCCAAGAATAGTTTTTACATTTTTAAATGGTTAAAGAAAAATCAAAAGAACAATGCTGCTTTTTGATACATGAAAGTGATGTAACATTCAAAGGTCATGTCCATAAATAAAGCTTTATTGGAACACAGCCACACATATTCACATATTTTCTGTGGCTACTTTGGTGCTATATACAGGAGATCAGATGGTAGGCAAAGACAAGAATATGTACCATCTGTTTCCACACAAAAGAATTATTGCTAATCCCTAAACTAGACAGCCATAATTTGCACAGAGCCCTCTGGTGTACAGGAGGTAACATAGCAAAATGATTCTTTATTCCTTTTTAATGCCTCTATCACTAAAACCATTGTGTTCAGGACATTTCTCAGCATTTTTGTATTTCCAGAAAACACAAGTCTCCAGGTCATCTGGGGGACATGAAAAACTTTTTATAGATGTCCTCTCTTAATAAATCTCACTGTAGAATTAGTACTTAGAGAAGTTCTTTGAGAATCTGGAATATTTATCAAAAAGAAAGGAAACGGTTTGCTCAGTGTTAAGCCAACCACATATTTTAACTCTAGCATGATTTGGACAGGACAATAAAGAGGGATATCCGGGAAAAAGGAAATATAGATAATATCTGCCAAGACTAAAATTTAATGGATGTTGTCAATGTTACCTTTTTACTTTAAAACCCTGAGCATCTTAGTTATGATTTAATTTTACTATGGGCCAAGAGCTTAAATGTTGTGATACCTGTTTACAGCCTTAACCTTGCCACCAACTAGATTTATGGTCCCCCAGATTTCTTTACAGCTCATTACAATACATACATTGATTGTCTGAACTAGGTGCCCTACTGGGCTTCAGAAGTACAAAGGTAAATTAAACACGGACTTTTTCCTAGAAGATTTCACTGCAGACCTGGTTAAGTAACTGAACTTCTATGAAAGTCATCTTCTCATCTTCAAGAATAGAGCTTTGAAATAAATATTCCATCCATGCAAGAAACTTTTGTTGAGCCCCTTTGTCTTGCAGATAATAAAAAAATGTAATAAGTCTAGTATCCTTCAATTGTGAAGTGTATCATTAAGTTATAAAGTATCCCTAGTCTCTGCCCTGTGAACAGTTCACAGGTGATTATAATACAATATAATAAATGCAAAATAGATACACAAAGCAAATGAAAGGAATCCCCTATTTTTACCTGAATGAGTGGATTCTCCATGAGAGAAGTAAGAGTCGGGTAAATTTTATTTATTTATTTATTTTTTTAAATTGCTTTTATTTTTTAAATAAACGACAGAGTCGGATAAATTCTAAATGATGAGTTCTCTGGTGTTGTAGTCAGCTTTTTCGCTTTTTCACTGACCAAAGACTTGACAAAAACAATTTTACAGGAGGAAAAGTTTATTTGGGGGCTCACAGTTTCAGAGGTCTCAGTTTGTAGATGGCCTATTCCTTTCTTCAGGGCCTGAGATGAGGCAGAACATCATGGCTGAAGGGTGGGGCAGGGGAAAGCAGCTGGGGACATGGCACCAGGAAGCAGAGAGAGACAGAGTGCTCTGCTCAACCAGGACAAAATAAGTCCCCAAGGATCCACTCCCTTCAGCCACACCCTATCTGCCTACAATCACCAACCAGTTAACCCTATTAGAGATTAATGTATTGATTAGTTAAAGTTCTCATAACTCAATCATTTCCTCTTATCTCTCTTGCATTGTCTCACATAGGAGCTTTGGGGGACACCTCCTATCTAAACCATAACATCTGGTGACGTGGCATGTGGGGAACTCCCATCACCGGACAGGGATAAATCCAATCTAAAACAAATTAAGGAGCTGGGGAAGATGATTCTGGCCAATAGAATCATGGATCTGGCTAATAAGAATCTGTCAATTCCACTGTTCCCCAGTGGAATTGACAATTCAAAACTAAACCCAAGGTAAATGGACAAGATTTAGTCTAATCTAGTCTAAGACCAGAAAATTTGTCCCAAAGAAATGAGCTAAGGCCTGTCATTCAGGTTTCCAGGCATTTAGAGTTCTTGATGCCACAATTAAATTAAAAAGATTTAGTCTAAAAGAGATGATGGGAACCAGGCACCAGGTTTCCCAGAGGAAAGGGCTGATGAGTACCAGGATAGAGTCAGGCCAACAGCCAATTTTTTTTTTAAGATTTCTGTCCTAATGAGTAGGACAGAAATATACAACCAGGACAGGAATCAAGAGAGAACACCACCACCCTCACAGATGCCTAGAAAAGGGATGCACCTGTAAAGCCATAGAATATTCCTCTGTGTGCCTTGTCAGTCTTGGGGGGCATCATGTGCTTACAAGCTGGGGCATCATGGCAGGATGCTCAAGCAGTAATGAGGGAGAGTCAGTTACCAAAATAGAAAAGAGGGGGAGGACTTGTCAGTAGAAGCACAAGATGCATAAAAGCACAAAAATGCACATGTCCTCCCAAACAATACCAACCTCCTCTTTCTTGTCCTCTGAGTTGCCACCTGCAGATGTGTCTGGCACGCCAATGAGAGGGTCCTTTATGACTCTACTTTTAATGTGTCCTAAGTAATTTGGCAAGAGAAATAAGATTCATACCCATTGTTTACTGCTATTCTGATTAAACTTAATTAAATTCCAAATTTTCAATCCCACTGAAAAAAGTACAGGATAAAGTCAGGCTTTCCTTCCCCAGGAAGAATCCCTCGATAGTCAGATCCTTGAAGACTCTCCAGAAGTTCTGGATGCCTCTGCCTGACTCATTGATCACATTTTCCCCATTTCCCATTACAACATCACTCCCTCCAGTTCCAAGGGTCCTCCGTGCCTGTCCCAATGTGCTGGTTTAGAGCACACCTGGCCACAGTCAGTTATTGACCCACCCCATACTCCTAATGAAAACCAAGTTTCCCTAAGCTCCCTGGCCTGCTGTGCCAGAGCCTTCCTTTCTAACCCCCACACATCCAGCCCCAGTCCTCTCCTAGGCCACGGTGCACTTGGGGGAAATTCAGTCCATATGTTTCCTTTTCTTTCTACTGAACTCATCCAGCCATTGTTTAAAGAGGGAGGCAACGGCCAAGAAGAGCCATGTGAGGCCTTTCTTGGCCTTCTAGTCCTTCATTAAAGAGCAGGGAAAGGAGACTTTGCCAAGAGCAAACCTGAAACATTCCTCTGGGTTCAGTTCAATGCCTGCAAATCACAGGTCCACACAAACATGTCCTCAGGACTGGAGATGCAAGGAGTCTCTTGGATAAAGAGATGGTAAAATTTACTACCACCACTGACCCAGCTCTGTGATGTGTTAGGGGAATCTGTTTATGAGAGATTGTTTTATGTTATTACCTTCCAAAGCTACATATCCCCTCCTTGGGAGGATAAACTGTCCCTAAATATAAGCATTCACTGGCAGAGCATCAACTACTTTTTACAGTTCAATAGGACTTGAGAGGTGTCTCAATTTTTGCATTTTAAAGTAAGAGAAAACTTAGGCTCAGAGCGGGCAAGGGACTTGTCCAAGAGCAAAGAGATGACCAGCATTTCTTGTGGAAAACAGGATTTCTGATTCCAAGTTCACAGCTTTGATATCTGTGTCTTGAACCCTTATCTTGTCATGGGAGAAGACAGGTCTTCAAAAATGAGTGCCAATTAGACTACCACAGGAGGTCAGGCCCAGACCAGATCTGCCTATACTGGCCTGTGCAGGACCTAGGCTCACAGTAGGCCCAGGTCCATACCTCTACCAGCAGACACCCACTGGAGCCCAGCCTCCAGCATAGGACCACACTTTCCGAACAGCAGACTAAGACGGGAGGTCAGGCCCAGACCAGATCTGCCCTCATCAACTTTCGACTTGTGTGGGGCCCAGATCCAGTAAGTCTGAGTTTATAGGTCTGAGTTCGTCCCCCCAACCTGGGAGCCCAAGCCTAACCCACTTCCATCTTGGAACATTACAGTGATTGTCATAGCTTTCCCCATGCAGTAGCCCTTACCTTTTTGACAACAGACAGGGCCTAGAAGCAGCTGCATCTCAGAGCAGGCATCCCAAAGGGAGTGTGAGGCCCACCTTTCAGCGTCATCTCTGTAAGACATTGCATCCATCTTGGGGCACCTCCACTATTAACTCGGGTTATCTTGGCTATCGCCACCACCACCTTTAGTTGCAGTAGCATACACTGAGAGACACCAGCAATGTCTGAAAGCCCAACATCAAGGTGACATACAGACAACCTACACAGGTACTACAAGAATATAGGGTAGAAAAGTTACCACAGATCCACATTGCAAGAAAGGAAGACATATAGACGTCATGAAAAAATAAGGGAGGAAAGTAACCCAAACAAACCAGGATATTACAATAACAGAACCCATGGACAGCAAAGTTGATGAAATGTCAGAGAAGAAGTAGAGAAGGTTCATAATTAAAATGACCTGTGAATTAAAGAATGACCTAAATGAGCAAATACAGGGAAAAATTTATTACTCCAACAAAGAGATAAGAGAGCAAATACAGGTAGCAAAAGACTTCTTCAAGAAAGAGAGACTCTGAAAAAAAACAGAAATCATTGAAATGAAGTATACAATAAACCAAATAAAAAAATCAATACAAAGCATAAACAGCAGACTAGATCACTTGGAAGTAAAAACATCAGATAATGAAGACAAAGTATACAATCTGGAAAATAAAATGGTCACATAGTGAAAATAGTAAGAAATCATGAACAGAACATCCAAGAATTATGGGACAGAATCAAAAGACCAAATCTAAGAGTTATTGGGATAGAGGAAGGCACAGAATTTTAAACCAAAGGAATACACAATTTCCTCAATGAGATAATAGCAGAAAACTTCCCAAGCATGAAGAATGAATTGGAAAATCAAATAGAAGAGGCTTTCAGGACACCAAATGTACAAAATTACAACAGATCTACACAGAGGCACATTATAATGAAAATGTCTAGCATACAGAATAATAATAGAATCTTAAAATCCACAAGAGGGAAGAATCAGATCACATATAGGGGGAGACCAATTTGTATCTCAGCAGATTTTTCAACCTAGACCCTCAAAGCCAGGAGATTGTAGAAAAACATGTACCAAGCTCTGAAAGAAAATGGATGCCAACCAAGATTCTTACATCCAGCAAAATTAAGCTTTAGATATTATGATGAAATAAAAACCTTCCATGATAAACAAAAGTTAAAAGAACTTACAACTAGAAACTCTGCACTATAGAACATCCTCAGCAAAATATTCCAAGAAGAGGAAATGAAAAACAATGATAAAAATCAGCATAGGGAGGCATACATTAAAGGAAAATCTAATCAGAGGAGAAACAAAGTCATGTTAAATACCAAAAATAAACAAAAATTGCTGGAAATACAAATCATGTCTCAATGAATGTTAATGGCCTAACCTCACCAATCAAAAGACATAGACTAGCAAACTGGATTTAAAAAAAAAAAAAAAAAGACCCAACAGTATGCTGCCTCCAAGAAACTAATTTCATAGGAAAAGACATTCATAGACTGAAGGTGAAGGGTTGGGAAAAATCATACCACTCACATGGACTGTAGAAGCAAGCAGGGGTTTTCATCCTCATATCAAATAAAGTAGACTTCAAGCTAAAGTTAATCAAAAGGGATAAAGAAGGACAATACATACTGCTCAAGGGAAACATACAACAACAAGACTTAACGATTTAAAATATATATGCCCCAAACAGTGGCATATCTACATTCATCAAACAAACCCTTCTCAAGTTCAAGAGTCAAATAGACCACAACACAATAATTTTGGGTGGCTTGAGCACACCTCTTTCACCACTGGATAGATCTTCCAAGCAAAAGTTGAACAAAGAAACTAAAGAGCTCAATAATACAATCAATAACTTAGACTTAGCTGACATATGTAGACTATTTTATCCTTCAACAAGCATATACACTTTCTCTCAGCAGCACATGGATCCTTCTCTAAAATAGACCATATACTATGCCACAAAGCAACTCTTAGCAAATATAAAAAAGTAGAGATATTACTCTGCATAGATCATAATAGAATGAAATTAGAAATCAATGATAAAACAAGAAATAAAAGCTACTCCAACACCTGGAAATCTTAATTATATGCTACTGAATGAACAAGGAATTACAGAAGACATCAAGAAGTAGACAATGAGAACACAGATACAATTTATCAAAATCTCTGGGATACTATGAAGGCAGTTCTAAAAGGAAAGTTCCTTGCTTAAAAGTTCATTCCTTAAAAGAAGAAAAAGTCAACAAAAAAATGACTTAACGTTACATCTCAAAGCCCTAGAAAAATTTACACCAAAAGCAGTAAAAGATAGGAAAGAATTAAAATCAGAGCTGAAATCAATGAAATAGAAACAAAAGAAACAACTGAAAAAATTTACAGAATAAAATGTTGGTTCTTTGAAAAAATAAATAAAATTGACAAACCCTTAGCCACGCTTATAAAGAGAAGGAGGGCAAAAACTCAAATTACTAACATGCAGGATAAAAAAAAAGGAAATATCACAACAGACACTGCAGAAATACAGAAGATAATTAGAAATTATTTTGAAAACTTGTACTCCAATAAAATAGAAAATATCGAAGGCATCAACAAATTTCTAGAGTCATGATTTGCCCAAATTGAATCAGGAGGATATACACAATTTAAACAGCAATGAAATAGAAGATGGCATCAGAAGTCTACCAACCAAAAAAAGCTCAGGACTGGATGAATACACAGCCAAGTTCTACAAGAACTGTAAAGAAGAACTAATACCAATATTCTTCAATTTATTTCAGGAAATTGAAAAAGAGGCAGCACTCCAAACTCATTCTATGAGGCCAATCTCAATCTGATTCCAAAACCAGGCAAAGAAGCTCAAAAAAAGAAAACTTCAGACTAATATTTCTAATAAAGATAGATGCAAAAGTTCTCAATAAAATTCTGGCAAATCAAATACAAAAATATATCGAAAACATAGTACACCATGATCAAGTAGGATTCATCCCATGGATGAAAGGTTGTTCAACATATGAAAATCAATAAATGTAATTCATCACATCAATAGACTTAAAGATAAAAATCATATTATTATCTTAATAGACACAGAAAAAGCATTTGACAAAATACAGCACCTCTTCATGTTCAAAACACTAGAAAAAATTAGGGGTAACAGGAACATATCTTAACATCATAAAGGCTATCTATGCTAAGCCCCAGGCCAACATCATTCTAAAGAAAGAAAAATTGAAGGCATTCCCTCTAAAAACTGGAACAAGACAGGAATGCCCTCTTTCACCACTTCCATTTAACATACTTCTTGAAACACTGGCCAGAGCAATTAGAAAGACAAAAGAAATTAAAGGGATACACATAGGAAAAGAAGAACTCAAATTGGCACTATTTGCTGATGATAGGATTCTATTCCTAGAAAACCCTAAAAGTTCCACTAGAAAACTTCTAGAATTAGTAAAGGAGGATATAAAATCAACACCCATAAATCAAATGCATTTCTGTACATCAGTGACAAATCCTCAGAAAGGGAAACAAGAAAAACTACCCATTTACAATAACCTCAAAAAAAAAAAAAACTTGGGAATCAATGAAAAAGGTGAAAGATCTATATAATGAAAATGACAGAACTCTAAAGAAAGAAATCAAAGAAGACATAAGAAGATGGAAAGATCTACCATGCTCTTGGATACGCAGAATTAATGTTATAAAAATGACCATATTACCAAAATCATTATACAGATTTAGTGCAATTCCAATCAAAATTCCAGTGACATTCCTCATAGAAATAGAAAAGGCAATCATGAAATTCATCTGGAAAAATAAGAGACCCAGAATAGCTAAAGCAATTCTTAACAGGAAGAGTGGAGCAGGTGGCATCACTATACCAGACCTTAAACTATACAACAGTGCAATAGTAACAAAAACAGCATGGTATTGGCATCAAAACAGACTGGTAGACCAATGGTACAGAATAGAGGACACAGAGACTAACCCACAAAATCACAATTACCTTATATTATATAAGGTGCCAAAAACATTCATTGGAGAAAAGATAGCCTCTTCAACAAATGGTGCTGGGAAAACTGGAAATCCATATGCAACAAAATGAAATCAAACCCCTATCTCTCACCATGCATAAAACTCAACTCAAAATGGATCAAGAACCTAAGAATAAAACCAGAGACCCTGCATCTAATAGAAGAAAAAGTAGGCCCTAATCTCCATCACATGGGATTAGGCCCCAACTTCCTTAATAAGACTTCTGTGGCATAGGAATTAAAATTAAGAATAAATAATTGGGATGGATTCAAACTAAAAAGTTTCTTTTCAGCAAAAGAAACAATCTATGAGGTGAATAGAGAGCCTACATCTTGGGAGAAAATTTTTACCCCTCACACATCAGATAGAGCACTAATCTCTAGGTCATATAAAGAACTCAAAAAGTCAAACATCAAAAAAAAAAAATAACCCAATCAATAAATGGGACAAAGACATGAACAGACATTTCTCAGAAGAGGCTATACAACCAATCAACAAATATGCGAAAAAATGTTCATCATCTCTAGCAATTAGAGAAATACAAATCAAAACTACTCTAAGATTTAATCTAACTCCAGTCAAATGGCAGCTATTATGAATACAAACAATAATAAATGTTGGTGAGAATGTGGGGGAAAAGGTACACTCATACACTGCTGGTGGGACTGCAAATTGGTGCAGTATGGAGATTCCTTGGGAAATTGGGAATGGAACCCCCATTTGACCCAGCTATCCCTGTCCTCAATCTATACCCAAAGGACTTAAAAACTGCATACTACAGGGACATAGTCACATCAACATTTATAGCAGCACAATTCACAATAGCTAAATTGTGGAACCAACCTAGATGCCTTTCAGTAGATGAATGGGAAAAAATGTGGCATATATATGCAATGGAATATTACTCAGCAATAAAAGAGAATAAAATCAAGGCATTTGTAGGTAAATGGATGGTGTTAGAGAAGATAATGCTAGGTGAAGTTAGCCAATCCCAAAAAACCAAATGCCAAATATTTTCTCTAATATAAGGAGGTTGATTCATAGTGGGGTAGGGAGGGTGAGCATGGGAGGATTTGGGAGGGAAATGGGGTAAGAAATGATGGTGGAATGTGATGGACATCTTTATCCAAAGTACAGGAATGAAGACACGAATTGGTATGAAGATACTTTGTGTACAACCAGAGATGGGAAAAATTTGTGCTCTGTATGTGTAATATGAAATGTAATGCATTCTGCTGTCATATATAAATAAAAATAATAATAAAAAAATAGGTGCAAGGAATTCCCATAGAGAAGGGGGAGCTTGACTCAGGACCAGCAGAGTTTTGGGTCTAGATAACAGAAAGGAATTTTAGCATGTGTCAAAAGAAGGCAGAGGTTTATGCAGGAAAATAGATGCCCATTCAAGGAAGAAAGGAGGCAATCTCAAGAGAGACACCTTTCCGGTAAAGCAAAGAACATATTCTCAAGGGAGAACGTATTTATAGTTTTTTTGATTCCTATTATCTACTTTTCTTGTGTTTTTAAAACAGTGTGGCAGTTGAAGACCCCCAGATTCCATTACTGAAATATAACTGGGAAACCTCAAGTATGCTATCCTACTGGGAGATCTGAGAAGTCACTTGCAAGAATTAAGACAAAAATTTAATTTACAATATCAATCTAATAATTCATTAAATACAACTTTTTTTTAAAAAAAGCAAGGTTCTTGTGTGTATTTTGAAAGTTTATGCATTTAACATGTATTTGGTGTCTTTCTATACACGGAGGGTTCTTTTGAAGTGCTAAGGATTTCACAAAACCCAGCAATGTTCGTTAACTGCTGCCTTTGTGAAGGTCTTCTCCAGGGGTCCCTTTCAGCCCTAGGCCTCTATGATGTTAAGGAAGACTCAAGGAAGCCTACTGCCAAAAGAGGATGTTAGAACAGGAAAGTTAAGAGCAGGCTAGTGGGAGGTGAAGCTGGAAGTGTCGGAAGTAGAGAGAAGATGGAAGTGAAAAAACAGGTAGGAGCCAAAGCCAGAATCCAAAAGGCCCTGCAGGTTATCCAGGCCATGGGGCACCATGGCTGCCACCAAAGACCACTGACTTCTGAGTCAAGCAGAAGTCCAAAACCCAAGTTTCCCACCATTACTTAGACAAGTTGTTTAACTTTGTCAACCATTCACAGCCCCATCTCTTCATCGATGAAACAATGGTAAATGCATCATCTTCCAAAAGTAAAATGAGAGCACAATAAATTTAAAGGGCCTAACACACATGACCAACAGAGAAATTCCCTTCCTGTGCACATGAGATGAAGGCAGCAGAGGCATGAGGTCTGTTTGAGGTTGGCTAGTCTACGTTGACACCAGATGACCTTTTTTTCCCTTGATGGGGGAGTTCTGGAGACTGGAAGAACAAAAGAATCACATTCCATGGGTTCAAGCTCCTTTGGAATATTATAAAAAGCTAGATCCCTTCCCCTTTCAACTGGTGAACCTGGTTTCACTCTTCTTATATACACCTTGCCTTGGGCCAAAGTAAAACAAACCCAGATATTAAGATGTCCATGTTGGGAGGTTGGGGGTGGGGGACCCCAGTCTTTTAGTGTGCTGGTCTGTTTGCACAGCTGCAGTCAATTAGGTGAAATTATAATAGTTTTATACTTTTGTTCAATGCTTAATCCTGGGGAAAGTGGATGGTTACTTTTCCTTTTTCATCTTTTAATATTTTTGGTTTCTTTTTTATTTTTCCTCATAGTGTTTAGATAGGCTATGTGTAGGGGAAGACAGTGTAATGAAATGGGTAATCAAACAGATGGCTTTAAGTCACATTTACAAAAACCTTCGCTTCAGAAGTGCTTCGTTTACCCAGAGAGAAGATAGCACAGGGCATGGGAAAGTCTGTTTCTGTGTAGAGCAAAGTGAGCTAGAGTGTCTCTTCCAAAATGCTGTATATGTAAGATGCAGAAAAATAAATCATTCCAACAAGCATCACAGTGTGCTGTGCACTTTACAGGTGCTGGACCACACTGAAGACTAGAGGTGCCCAGATGAAAAAGACACCTGTCTGATGGCCAAGAGGAGGGCAGGATGAGGTAGGAATTATCTCTCAAGCAAAATTTAATGAGATATTAAAACCCCCAGGTAAACAAGATAAATACGATAATAAAGTGACACTTTAAAATATAAAAATTAGCCAATCCCCAAAAAACAAATGTCAAATGTTTTATCTGACATAAGGAGGCTGACTCATAGTGGGGTAGGGAGGGGGAGCATGGGAGGAATAGACAAACTCTAGATAGAGCAGAGGGGTGGGAGGGGAAGGGAGGGGGGATGGGGTTAGAAATGATGGTGGAATGTGATGGACGTCATTATCCAAAGTACATGCATGAAGACACAAATTGGTGTGAATATACTTTATATACAACCAGAGATATGAAAAATTGTGGTCTATATGTGTAATAAGAATTGTAATGCATTCTACTCTCATATATAACAAATTAGAATAATTTTTTTTAAATTAATGCAAAAGCCCCAAGCTAGATGAAAGACTTTAATTTGTTTTTATTTTTATTAGCTTAATATGCATTTAGATTCTGAAAATTTTTCAGAAAGCCACCATCAGAAAAAAAAAATAATGTTTATCTTAATCAGAAAAGCAAGTTTAGCACTGGATTTGGAAAACAAAAAATGGAAGAAAAAAAAATAGAAAACCCCACATGGAACAAAACAATTATGAGCATAACTGTAAATGGTTTAAAACTCTTCTTTAAATAATGAGACTGTTATTACTTTCTAAGATAAAATCTCTTGATTTGAACTTTGGGAATATAATTGAGAGTGAACAAATATTTATTTCCTTTGACCCAAAAATAATATGTTAGGTAATTTGTCACAAATACAGCTGAAATATGAAAATGTATCATTTGTAATTTTAAAAAATTAAAGAAGTCTCAATAGAATATTATCCAGTTATTAAAGATAATGACTATGGGGCTGGGGATGTGGCTCAAGCGGTAACTCACTCAGCCTGGCATGCATGGGGCGCTGGGTTCGATCTTCAGCACCACATAAAAATAAAATAAAGATGTTGTGTCCACGAAAACTGAAAAATAAATATTAAAAAATTCTCTCTCTCTCTCTCTCTCTCTCTCTCTAAAAAAAAAAAAAAAGATAATGACTATGGAGCCCAATCAGTTAAAACAATAATTAGACTATTTAAATTGAAAAATAATGAGATGCATAGATACATCTATTCCACAGTACAACTACAAACAAATTGCAGATTTAAAAAAAAGTAAATACACTAAAATCATGTTTTAATTTGTTAGAAGAAATCTGACTCTTTCCTACTTCCTTCCTCTAGATAAAAGTTGTTTGACAGGAATAATAAGTACACAAAACTGTAGAATGGGATGGGAATAAATACTCCAACCCTTCTCTACCCCATCCTTCTTGTCTCCTGTTAATTCTTTCCATTGACTGACACTGCAGGATAAAGGGATGTAGATGGTGTAGTCCGTTGAAGTTGGTCTCCCAGGGAACAAAGCAGGTAAGGAGAAGAGTGAAAAATGGATCTGGAGGGGCAAGCAGAATATGTTCTGAAAAATTATCAATGTTATTTTATTTCTCAAATGGAAAAAAACATAAATTAAAAAATAGACTGCAATTATAACTCATTTCCTTATCACTCAAATGTAGATAAAAAATAATTTATGCCTCATAAAATTATTGGTAAACTTGAAAATCAGCAGTATCTATTGATGCTTTATGTCCTTATGATTGTAATTATATGCATGTTGAGGACAATGGTGGTGAAGGTGGTGGTGCTGGCAGTGGTGGTGCAATTGATGGTAATGATAGTGATGGTGGTATATATGGTGGAGACACGTTTGGTGATGATAATCATAATGGTTTATAAAATGTTGGTAGGGCTGGGGATGTGGCTCAAGCGGTAGCACGCTTGCCTGGCATGCGTGTGGCCCGGGTTCGATCCTCAGCACCACATACAAACAAAGATGTTGTGTCCGCCGAGAACTAAAAAATAAATATTAAAAAAATTCTCTCTCTCTCTCTCTCTCTCTCTCTCTCTCTCTCTCTCTCTCTCTCTTTAAAAAAATAAATAAAATGTTGGTAGTTGTGGTGATGCTATAATGATGGTGGTAGCAATAGTTTATACAAAGCCAATATTCACATTGATGTTTGTGAGCATAGTGGTAACACATCATAAGTACAGCCAAAATGTGGAAGAACTGTCTAGGGTTTTAAAGGTGATGGTCATGGTAGTTGTGACAATGATAGCAATGGCAGTGGTGGTGGTGGTGGTGGTGGTGGTGGTGGTTTTCTGCCACAAACTGGGAATTTCATCTGATAAAAAGTAGTGGGTTTTTTTTTGTTGTTGTTGTTGTTGTTGTTCATTTGTTTTGTACCAGGGATTGAACCCAGGGTTGCTTAGTCACTGAGCCATATCCCCAGCCCTGTTTTTATGTTTTATTTGGAGACAGGGTCTCAGTAAGTCTTTAGGGCCTTGCTGAGACTGGTCTTGAACCTGCAATCTTCCTGCCTTATCCTCCCAAGTGGTGGGATTACAGGCATGCACCACTGTGCAAGAGCTTTCTTTAAAGAATATATAACTTTATTCGCTAGTAAGTATTGGCATTAAAAATATATCTCCTATGGAATTATGGATTATCAGATCTTCCAGGGCCACCTTTGTGGTAGTTTTTGAATCCACAGAGAAATTTATCACAAC
This sequence comes from Spermophilus citellus, assembly GCF_964194105.1. NCBI lineage: Eukaryota > Metazoa > Chordata > Mammalia > Rodentia > Sciuridae > Spermophilus > Spermophilus citellus. The sequence goes on along the minus strand of NC_138191.1, from coordinate 95,054,877 downwards.
CTAAAGTACATTCCCTGAGAAACACTGTGTCTTTGGAAATTAATAAAGTTTCTGCCTTTATAGATATCACATAGCCTGAGAGCAGGGATAGGGTTCAGATATACTGGAATGTGAACTCACCATACTCTACTGTGATCATCTTCTTCCCCATGCCAAGCACAGTGCCCAGTAGAGGAACCTTGAAGAATACTCATTTAAGGCTCCAAGGATGATTAGGGAAATCTAAATCAGCTTGATTGTACAGAGAGGACAACATTTGAAATTCAGCTATTCTAACTAACTTCACATGAGTTGACTCAACTGTTCTATGAAGTGCCACGTTTTGCTGAATAACATTGCCATCCCATAATCATCGAACCCTGGTTTTTTTCAATCCAAAAACTGGCTTATAACTTTTCATTGCACAATTGTCTCATGGTATAATTCTGTTCATCACACCACTTAAAGGGTAGAAAGAGAAACAATGCATTCACCAGAGGCTCATGGATGCACATTTTTTCTTCTTGCACACTGTGAATAGCAAGTCCAGAATTCTCGGTACGTGTGCAATGATGGTTTATTTCCTCAAGCCAACTGCATGTACTGTTTGTTTAGAACACTCTGTAACTACAATACTAATGGTAACCACATTGTTTTTTCTTTTTTTCTGGGGAATGAATGCAGGGGTGCTTTACTACTGAGCTAAATCCCCAGTCTTCTAGTTTTTATTTTGAGACAAGATCACACTAAGTTACTGAAGCTGGCCTTGAACTTTCCAATCCTGCTGCCTGAGCCTCTAGTGTTGCTGGGATTACAAAGATGTGCCACCATGCCCGGGGGGCGGTGGGCACAGGTAGAGCATTTCTTATATGAGTGGTATTCTAGATAAGTCAGATTAAAAAAACCAATGATAGCAGGACAGAGTCTTCAGATAGAAGATTAAATTTTGTAAGTTCATACTTTGCGACTGCAGTAACTTATCTCAAGTGTGATATTTCAACTATAATGCACATATCAATAAAACTACTACGGTTATTCTTTTTCATACCTGAAAAAAACTGTAAGGAATAAATGATGTGTGTATCCATTTGGACTATTCCATTTCAACATATATTCTTGAGTATTCTGTACATCCTAATCCTAAACTTGCACCAAAGTCAGTTTAATAATAAATGGTTTTGGGGTAATATAGACACAAATTTTTTAAAGAAATGCTTCACATAATGATCACATTCTACCTTTTTGCAAAAAAAAAATCTGTGATGATTATGTAATAAAATAGTGTTAACATTATTCCTACATTATAGATATGCCAACTGAGACAAAGATTAAGCAATTAGATCTCATCTGCTGAACTATCAAGTGAATAATTTGGAATTCAAACCCAGATAATAGCAGTTCCAGAACCTAGAGGACAGAATACCCATTTTGTCCTCAGGGAAGATGTCAAGGTGGAGCAGATGAAATTAGAATTGAGCCTAGAGAAATAGGCAGTGACATCAAAAGACTTGGGGAAGTCTGTCCAAGGCCTAGGAAAAAGTATAAAGCAAAGGACGTGAGGGAAACCACAGAGATGGTTTGAAGGACCTTCAGGAAGGTGTTCTGAAACTCAAGTCACAGGTGGGTTGGATGGAATTAGGCCTGGAACGATGCAAGAAACAGAGAACAACTTGGAATATTATTTCACATTCGGTAGGACCTTTGATGGTGTTTTGTTTGATTCAAGAGGGACCACTTTCTTCTTTCAGGTCTGGATGGACTGAAAAAAAGTGGACAAATGATGGTGGGGTACAAGGCCACATCTCTTCTAATTTGATACTGTTTTTGCCACAAGCATGAACAGGGGTCTCAGTAGAAATAGCATGATGGCACCCTGCACAAGGAGCAAGAATGAGACATGGAAAAGGTTCTGTCCTATGCATGGGAGGCAGGGTGGGAGTGGACAACAGAAGCACAAAGATCAGGTGGAGCACCATCACAAGCCCAGGAAGGATTTCAGCCCAGAGGCTGATGAGGTTTCAAGGGAGAGCATAGTAGGGCTCCAGGAAGGGCATCTCTGGGTAACTTCTCTCCCTGTTCTTTTTTCTCAGCTCCATTTTATTGGCCGAGCCCACCTGTCCTAACTCTGCCCTGTCCCCAGCACCTACAGTCACAGCAGCACCTCTGAGTGTCTCTGTTAGATTAAAACTGGCAGGGGAATGTAAAAGTCCCCTCTACCTCAGGACGGGAAGATGAATGAGTACAGGGAAATTATTTCAAAATCTCCTCAAAATAAAACTATGTTTGAGTGGTCAGAAACATGAAAGGAAACAAAAATCCCAAGCAGGGAAATGCATGAGAGGGACACATTGTATGTGTTTTCATTTGGCTTGGTTTCTTTCAAATAAAAATGTTGCTTGGGAAATATTCTGAGTGAGAATTTCTTTTTTTGGCACTGAGTCAGGCTGTGTTCAAGCTCCCTTTCTCAGAACACCAGGGCACTTCAAACCAAGTCCGGGATGTTAAGTGTGGTTCCCTGCCATATGCCTTGTTGCAGGTCTGGGCATGTAGTTTGAATTCCTCCTCATTTTCCTTGGCCACCTTATCCATCTTTTTGGGGGGAGAGGGGGGCAGCAGGCACAGGTACCCGGGATTGAACTCGGGGGCACTCAACCACAAAGCCACATCCCCAGCCTATTTTGCATTTTATTTAGAGACAGGGTCTCACTGAGTTGCTTAGTGCCTCAAATTGCTGAGACTGGCTTTGAATTCATGATCCTCCTGCCTCAGCCTCCAGAGCCATTGGGATTACATGTGTGCACCACTTCACCTGGCTCATCCTTCTGTTTTGACAGGCAGCCTGCAGAACCTGTTCTAGCACAGCCAGGTCACTTCACTTCATGCTTGTCTCAGTTTCCTCCTATAGCAAATGAGGCTAAAGTGTTTTTTGGGACAGCCTCCATCAAAGTGAAAGGGCTAGTCCTCACATGGGGTGGGAGATCAGAGAATGTAGGATGGACCTTTGACAGGTACATGACAAGAGGTGGCCACTTAAAGTTCTCACAAATTGGGCAATTAGCACCTTCCAGATTCTGCTGGGTCAGAGAAAGATAGGAATCAAAAGAAATTTACAACAAGTGTAAATACAAATGATTCAGTCAAAGGAAAGAACAAACACACATATGCATACTTTGGTTTCCCTCTCCTATGGAAAAGACTCAAAAAAGAAAAATAAGTACTGATATGATAAGTTCACATTTGAACAACTCAGTTTCTATCAGTATCTATTCATTTAAATTTGTATAAATATTTAGTGAATGTTTTCTGTGCTCCCTGGCACCAACTCAGCACTGTATGTGAAATAGTGGAAAATACCAAACTGACATATTTCTTCCCACGATAGGTCATGAACTACACATTGAATGCAGTGACCACAGTGGAGATGAGAAAAATTGGAGGATCAAAGTTATAGTTAGGGATAATGCCAAGAACTTGGTGACTCACTGGCTATGCAGTGGGAAGGCAAGAGAAGGTGGTAAGATGAGCTCCTAGAGTCCAGTTTGAGCAAGTGGGTGGCACAAGAGCTATCTATTGGATGGGTGAAAGGGCTATCTATTTTGACCAGGAAACTGCTTTGAGAATCTCAGAATCCAACACACAGGAAGGACTTTATGTGCAAATCAAGTGCTTAAGTTCCATGCCTAAGGAATACACAATGTATTACAGAAGCAGAAAGAAAGGCTCCTAGAACCTTTTTCCGCATTGGGGTGGAAAAAGAGGTGTCACAGAAAGGGCATCATTGGAGCTGGTGGTACCTGAAAGACAAAGGGCAGTTAACAGTTTAGAAAAATGGAAGTTCTTCTAGGAAGCAGAACAACATTAAAAAAAAATATATATATATATATATATATATATATATATATATATATATATATATATATATATATATAAAATGATGTTCATCCAGCTGAAATTTTTGAGAGGATGAGATGGGATTGTTTTTGTGAATGTACCTGAAACTATGACCCAGGATTCACTGATGATGCCTGCACCCTTGCCACCAGCCTGTCCTACACCAGGACTTGGAGTGTGCCTCCTTCCTTACCAGCCAAAGGAGAACAAAATGTTAATCAGCTTCCCTGATTCTTCCTCATACAACTGAGATATGCATCTGAATGATCAATACTTGTTCACCTGCAGAGCTAGTGACTAAAGCTTAAAAAAGGGAATTGACTTTTAAGGCTATCTGTTTTACACTGTTCATTATTCATTGTATTCCTTTAAGTTTTAAAGTAAAGTGCATTTGGAAAATCCCTACTCTCTCCCCATTCCTCTGTACCTCCCTCAACAGTTCACACAGGACTCAGCACAAAAGGTCACTACGCATATAGGAATCAGTAAAGCATCCTTTGTGGGCTTCTGTTTCTCAGAGACTATATTAAATTTGGGGTCACAGAGACAATTACAGTAAAGTTTCTGTCCTCAAGAAAGTCACAGACATAAATCTGAAAGCATAAAAATATATGTATACACACTTACATACAGTGTGATAAATGTGTCCGAATAAATATATATGGTCTCTCCCCACATTCAGAAGTTAACAGACTAGAGCCAAACCAAAATATTTTTCAATCTATAAGCATTTGCCAGGCTTGGACTCTCCAAAGCAGAAACTTGAAGGTACAAAAGCAGACTCGAGTACAGTCAGTGGAATTCCTTGAAGTTACCCATAAATATTCACCAAGATTTCCCCAGTCATATACCTAGTCATAAATCCCCGTTTCTTTTCAAGAACTTTTACATTTGATCAACGATGCAGGGTGATGTTTAAACCAGGCCATTTGGAATATTCAATTTTCATACATAGTTTTAAGATTTTAATTTCCACTCTGCAAGCTGGCTCGGATTTTCCCTGTCCTGAAATAAATCAGGATTTCCAAGACATGAAAGCGGGCTCTGAGCACAGAAGGGCTTTCTGAACGTTCAGCCTGGTTGCTTTGCTCAGTCAAGTCAGACTTACCAACAACTTGCCTCTCACCTCATCTCAGCCCCAGAGGAATGGCCTGGAAAACTGGCAGCTAATGTGGTGAGAGAAAAATGCCCAGTACTCAAGATCAATCTGTCAAAAAGAGGCAAGAGCCATTCATCAAAGGAGAGGGGGACAAACCCAATGATGTTGTGAAGCATTTACCCAACCAATCTGAAATTAATTGGCCCTTCTACTTAATCTCCTTCTCCCCTCCATGTCTTGCCAGTGGCCACAGAGCTAAAAAGGCCGAGGCAGCTTGAGCAGTAGAATGGATGATGCAGACAGGATATTGATAATATATCACAGACTCAGAGCATGTTAGAGCAGACAGGGTCTTTGGAGTTCCTCTAGTGAACTGCCTGGTTTTCGACAGGTAGCACTGACGAAGCCGCCCCGGACTTGAGGTCAGACTGGAACATGTTTCTAGTCTCCATTGTTATTTCCAAGTTGTGTGATCTTAAGGAGGTCACTTCAACCCACCTGACAGTGATATTTCTCATCTGCCAAAGGAAAAATGTCTATTTATTGGGATTCCATAAATAAATTCACCTTGGGAACTCCTCTGAATATATGCATGGGTGAGAAATCAGTATTATTGTAAAGAACCCAATCAGTGCTCCCTGAATCCAATTAATAATAGTAAAAGGTTCTGTCTTAACGGAACCTTTGCTAACTCTAGATGGATGCACCAATAGCTTCCAGTTATTTTGTAGAAGACACAGAGAGAGTTGTGCCTCTGAAACAGAGAATTCCCTCCTGTGGCCACATCTCTAGCATTCCAAGATTTGCCTCCCACTACTTCAGTACTGATCCACAGTCCATTATATTTGTTCCCATACTCTTTACTCGAGGTGGCATCTTGAAAATAATTACACATTTTAATTGAATATCATATAAGCTAAAAAATGTTTATATAAAGATACTAGTTGTTTAAATGAAAATGCAATTGATACAATTGTATCCACATAGCCATTTACAGTCAACTTGGTAAAAGACAGTTTTTTTTTTAATTTTTAAAGATTTTATTCATTCTAAAACCTCTAGTTATAAATATTGAAGTTATATTGTAATAAACAATGGGATAACTTATTCATATTCAAAAGACAGTTTTTATCAAATAAGTACAAGCAAACTTTGTAAAAGATTGGAGGAAAATCTTAAAAATATCTAGGAGACTTACACCTTCAAACTTTTTTCTGGTTGTCTTTTCTATTACTTTAAATAAATTAAAAATTGTAGAGCTTATGAGGACAACCATTCAAAAGAATCAACTGGCATTCAGCCTTAAAAAAAAGACGGAAAAAACCCTGTGAAATACAACAGGGATAAAACTTGAGGACATTAAGCTCAGTGATAGGAGCCAGATACAGAAGGACAAATACTGCATGTTTCCACTCACATAAAACATCTGAAATCATCAGACTAAAAACATCAGAGAGTGGAATCATGATTGCCAGGGGTTGGGGGAAGGGGAAATGGTGAGTTGGTAAGCAATTGTGCAAGACGAGAAAGTTCTCTAGATCTGCTGTCCAATGTAGTCCCTATAATTAACAGTCGTGTACAAGACATTTTAAACCTGTGTTAAGATGTAATAGATCTTGTGTGAGGTGTTCTTACTATAAAGTGAACAATTAAAGAGGGAAAAGTTTAAAAGAGATAGAGAAAAATCAACTGGACACTCCAATCAGGGATCTGCGGAACAGGCCTTAGCCCTATACTGAAATATTGCTCCATCAATTTGGCATTGATAAGATTCCCATTTCACTAAATTTACTCATGAGCCAAGTTCCAGAAGTAAATGACTTGTACATAATTACTGATCGTTGCTTATATTACTTGTCTCCCAGCAAGGATCCTGGGGGACCAGTGGAGTGGGGGGTGCTCACTCACTTAGGCTTCTGTGTGCCCCTGAAGGCAGTCAAGATGTTGGCCCTCCATTCACTGTGAGCCTTGCTCTCTTTTGATCTGGATCCCTGCCGGAGGAGCTGCCCAATAACAGGAAATGATGGAGGTGGACCTCAACAAAGAGGCTGCAGTGGGAGACAGTAGAGAGTTAGGCAGCCCAGTTAACTTTCAATGACCAAGTTCTTGAGACTCAGGCAAATGCCATGTCAAGGGGAAGGAGAGGCAGGGTGTAAAGTAATGCAGGGATTACAGCTCAGGTCACCAAGACAATGGTGGCTGAGACCAGGTAATTACAGAGAAAGGCAGGAAGGGAAGGAGAGAGGGAAAAAGAAAAGATAGAGGGAAAAAGGGAGGGAGGGAAGAACATGTTAAGTGTCTGCTCTGCCAAGTATTTCTACCCCAGCTGTCTGCAGAGGGTATCATGAGATACATTCTTGGACCTACTGAGTTTTAGAGCTAGTGGAACTTCCAGGGATGGTGACTAATGGGGAGCAGATAAGGAAACGGGAGGTTTATTTCTTAACAATCTTTAATAATAAAAGTACAAATGAGGGGCTGGGGATGTGGCTCAAGCGGTAGCGCGCTCGCCTGGCATGCGTGCGGCCCGGGTTCGATCCTCAGCACCACATACAAACAAAGATGTTGTGTCCGCCGATAACTAAAAAGTAAATATTAAAAAATTCTCTCTCTCTCTCTCTCCTCTCTCACTCTATCTTTAAAAAAAACAGAGCTTTATAAAGATTTCCATTAAAAAAAAAAGTACAAATGATGAAAACATCTAACGTATGTTGAACATATACTTCATGTCTGCTTCTATGGTAAACATTTCCCACCCATAAACAATATGACGAAATCTTCCCAACTAATTTAAGAGATAGAAATGATAATAACAAGAAATAGTAGCAATCTGCACTGTGCCAGATACTGTTGTAAAAGTTTTACATATACTGCCAGGTGCCATGGTGCAGACCTGTAATCCCAGTGATTCAGGAGGCTGAGGCAGGAGGATCACAAGTTCAAGATCAGTCTCAGCAATGTAGTGAGATCCTTAGCAAATTAGGCAGACCCTGTCTCAAAAATTAACAAAAAAAGAAAAAAGCTAGTGATATGGCTTAGGAGTAAAGCACCACTAGGTTCAATCCCCAATACCACCAAAACAACAACAACAAAAAAAACACATATATTAATTGGCCTATTTTTATAAACATCCTTATGAACTAGGTATTTTGCTATTGTCTGTCTTTTACATATAAAGAAAGCTAAAATCAAAAAGAATCAGGGATTTCCCTAGATTATGCAAATAAGTAATGACATTGGATTTTCCACTTTCTGAATCTGTAGGTTAAATTTTGAGCAATTACAATCTATCCACACTCTTTGACCAGCATTACATTTGGCATTAAATGATTCCAAAAATAAAATAGGTAATCTCACAGTCCATTGGGATAAAGATGTGCACAGATACTACAGGCTAGTACTCAACCATCATCTCAGAAATGTGCGAGAACAGGGGCAATGGAAACACATAGGCAGGAGAGCAGTCAGGCCACTAAATCCTCGTAAGGAATACAGCCCAACGTAGCTCATTCGGGAAAGATGAAAACAAATTTTCCAGGTAGGCAAGGGCAGAGGGGGGGAAGATGTAGAAAATAGAATTTAAGGCTTTCTTGAGGAATATCAAGTGATCCTACCTGGCTGGGAATCTGGAAGAGGGAAGAGTAGAGGAAGCAGAAGATGTAGGAGCAGGTGAGCTGAACTGCAAAGGTCGAGCCAGGCTACTCAATGAATGGATATAGAAAGTTAATATTCCTTGCAAGCACTGCCAGGCAAAAGGTGTGCATTTGGGGCCTGTAAGCAATGGGGAGAAATTGAAAGAGAGTCCTGTGCTCAGATCTGTATCTGCATAATGTCCCTCTGGCAACAAGGCGGATGTTGGAGTGTAAAGGACTAGACAGCTTGAGAAGGTGTGCTCTGGAAACTGTGGCAATATCCCAGGTGAGCCAGGATGAGAACCCGACCCAGAAGTTGGAGGGGAAAGGATAGATTAAAGGGAAATTTCAAAATTCTAAGATTCATAAGGTCTAGCTCTACATTAATCATTCGAAGGATAATATAGTGGGATAATAACCTCCACCAATCCAATTCTTTGGGGCTCTACTGAATAAATGGCTGCACTCAATGGAAGGAAAGTTGCTATTTTTATCTTTTCATGTTTATATATATGATCTACCTCATTCCATGAAGGATTCGAGGTGTCTGGAAAATCACTAAATGAAAGGCATCAATGACAAGGGGTTTACTAAAAGGACTCTGGAAGCATAAATCAGTGGTTCCTGTCAAATGAGACAAGTTCAAGTTGAAGATATCAAGAAACATCCTCTGCGTCAACTCCAGGCTCCAAGTTGCTGTCCCTTCCTTTCTCTGGAGAAACAAATGGTGAGAAAGTGTCCAGTTTGCTCAACTGCTAAATAGAGCATTTCTCTGGGAAAAGGAGGAAATATGAAAACCGGAAATGATTTCAAACAGAGTCTGCACACCCTTTCCTGGAGACAGTTAAAATTATATAAGAAGACATGTAAATAAATCAAAACTTTAAGTGAGACATCTTAAAATAGATAAACCCTAAGGAAGGTGAAGCTCTCAAAAAGAAAATTGTGTTGGTGCATTTGAGCACAAATTATTTTTTTTCTCTGTCTCATTTAATTCTTATACAATAACTCACAAAAGAGGATAGGAAAGAATTATATCCATTTTACAGATGAAGGAACGAAAACTCAGAAGTTAAAGTGATTTTTGAAGAGTCATACAAATGTAGCTATTGGAGACAGAATTAGGTGCATATGTCAATTCCACTAATTTTCTTTTCAAGGAAAATCAGAGTATTATAAAAATAGTAAGAGCTAACACTCCGAGTATCTCTGTGTGTCAGACACTATGCTGTGTGTATTAGGTGCATGATCACATTGAATTGAGAAACCACCCTATGATAACGGCAGTATCACTTCCCATTTTACAGCTGAGGAAGCTGAGGATAGAGATGGTGATTACTGCAAAGTCATTGTTGGTGGAGCTGGGATGCAAACCACACATTTGGTATTTAAAAAAAAAACTATTTAAATCTTTCTCCAGCTAGTTATTAACTCGGGTCAAGTTATTGTATATTTGGAGTATATATACTGTGTGTGTGTGTGCGCGCGCGTGCCCTCAGAATCTAGCTTATTGGACCATAAATGAACATTAGTTTTCCTCTCAACCGCAAAAACTATCACTAGCAATTTTTATGATGGAAATAGCCATATACTTAATCTAACACCATAAAATAATAGTACTTTTATTGACAGTTGAAAAAAATCAGGAACTATAACTGAAGCTCATCTCAGAGCCACATTTCACTGCTTTTCTCAAAGCTTTCTCCCCAGGTTCATAGGATAGAGTTAAAATTTCCTTTTGAGGAAGAAACAAAAACTACACATGTTCTTAAAATTAATTATCTTGCCAACAAAAGCCCATTTGTTATGGAATTCCCAAATAACCTAAGCATATTAAATTTGAGTTACTTAGTAAAACTATAGTTTAAATAAGTAAAATCTTGTTAATAAAAAACCAGTCCCAGAAAATTACCCTCCAAACACTCCAGACTTTGAGAACTTTGAAATTGAGTCACTTCAATTGAAATTCTGCCATATTTGAAAGACAGAGCTCTAGAATAGTGATCTCTAGCCCTTTGGGGTAAAAATGCTCCTTTTTAAACATGAATTTACAAAGCTGTTCCTATGATACTGAGGGGAAAGGATGTTCCGAGTTTATGCTGATTTTAAACATTTAGCTGTGTATTTCTTTATTAATGTATACATTTGTATTTTGGTAGTCCAAAGAGTATCTACATATACTTGTAAAAAAAATAATACTTTGAGACACTAGATTTTTTTTTCATTATACAAATTCTTGTTTCTCTATGGGTATATGAATTCCTTCAAAAAAAATCAATAGCATCACTGGGCGGAAAGTGATGTTTTAAAATATTAGAGCTAGATGGGACATTTAAAGTCAAATAAAACACCTCAGTACCTAACGACCATGTCCACTTTAACATTCTGAAGGTAGGCCTGCAATACATCTTTGAACACACTCAAAGGCCTGGAGTAGGCGGAGCTGGACTAGGGGGGCCCAAGAGACGGGGAATGCTGAGTATCATACAGTGGAGAAACTAGAAACCTTTCAGAAGGAGCTTAAATCTACTTAGATCTCTCTTGTCCTCTGGATCAGTCAGGGTCTTATCAGGAAAACCTGAACTGTGCTAGTTATCTCAAATAAGGGTGGGAGAGGATTTAATAAGGTACCCAGTCCCAAAGCATTGGAAGGTAAAGGAAGTCAAAGGGGGTGGTAAATAATGCCAGAGATGAGCAACTTCAGGAAGCTGCTACTACTTGCTCACTGGCCTGGAGACACAAAGGACACAAAGTGATGTTAGTGGCGCCTGGGAGCCTTCAACCAGCAGCTGCTCAGTGGAGTGCAGCAGCCACTGTTTCTGGGGCTATGGCCACAACTTCACCCCGCATCAATAGTACTGAAGCCTAGTAGAGCTGGCTGTCACCACCAATCACCCACCAGGTCTACTGCTGCTGGATCTACTGGAGGTCGCTGGAGTAGATAGCCACCTGTTTCTGCTGAAGTGAAGAGCAAAAGCAGAAAGAGAAGAAGCAAGACTTTTTCTTCTAGCCGTCTCGCTTCCCCAGTTCTACCTCTGCTTTGTAAGCTGTCAGTTCCCACTGGTTAAGTGAAAAGAGAATCCAGCCGTGAAGGGAGGTTAAATTGCCCCCCTGTGATACCCACCAGATCATGCAGAACTTGGAAAGGAGCTAAAAGCCTAAGGCAGATGGGCAGCTTGGTCTGACTCTTTGGTCACACAGGTTCCTTCTCACCCCTTGAGCCATATTTAACTTCCATCAGTAACAGAATCATAACCCTTCATAACCTGCTATGCCTCTTCCCAGTACAGAGCTCCTCTTTTCAAAAACTGGGAGGCATAAAACCCCATCAGCCCCATACTTAGGAGTCACAGTTCGACCTCAATTTATTTTTTTGAAATTTAAAAAACTAAATTAAAAGGCTAAAGTACCCCTAACACTAGCGTGCATGTTAAATATTAGGAGTAAAGAAAAGATGAAAAGGAAAAAATGTGTCAATGTATATAAACACACATAGACATACAATACAAGGAAGGACATGGAAATAGCCACTTTACTCTGTTTCTGTCGTGAGTCATTTCTTCTGTAGGTAATATGCATCTACCCTCCCTTCCCCTGCACCGGGGCGCTGGTGGAGAGACTCAAAACTCACCTACTGCCCTTTCCCCTCCCTGTCAACCCTCCTGCATCTACCAAGCAGCATCGCAGAGAACTAGACCTGGAAAATGAAAAGAATTTTGTGGAGACCATCCTTGATTTAGATCAATTAAGACTCAGCCAAGAACCCTCTGTCTTTGATATTTAGGGAATATATGGTTTTATGACACTGTTAGTGATTTTAGTTATTTTCTTTTTGAGTATAGATATATTTTTACCATTGATATCGAATATATCAATATTATCAACATACTTCTCACTACAGTTATGTTTCTGTCTACCATCTTGTTAGTTTTTTGTGTCCCATTTGTTACTATTGTATGTTTGGGAGTTTGGGTTTTTTTGTTGTTGTTGTTGTTGTTGTTTATTTGTTTGTTGTTGGTCTCTCTTATCTATATTTCCTAAATTTTAAAGTTGATCCCATAATTTCTACTATTACATTTTACCTTTTCTATTGATCTAACAATAAAAGTTTTAATTGCTGCTTCAGGGTTTACAGTTTGTATGTTTCACTTAACACAATCTACCTTCAAGTAATATTTATTACTTCACGTATTATGTAAACTTAAACCAGTACATATTCATTTCTTCTTCTCTCTTCCTTTGGGATATTTATCAGACATTTCATCCATACTGATTAACTCCACAATTCACTGTCATTTTTTATTTAAAGAATTTTCTCTTAATGATCCTTTTTTTAAATTAGAAAAAAAAATTGTACTTACTCATGAATTTTCCAACAATGTTCTTTCCTTTTATTGACCCCAGTTCCCATCTGGTATCCTTTGTCTTCTATACTGAAGAACTTTCTCTGACATTCCTTGTAGTACAGGTCTGTGGGTGATATTTTCTATCACTATTTGCTTATTTTGCATTTCCTTTGGGTATGTTGCCTATTTTTTCCAAGGGAGCTGTTCATCATTTTAATCACAGTTATTTGACATTTCTGGTCTAATCATTTCAAAATCTCTGATAATTCCAAAATCTCTGATTGTGGTTCTGATGTTTGGTTCCTCTCAGGTGTTGTCTTTTACATGTCCTCCAATTTTTTGTTGATCATCTGGCAGGATGTATCAAGTAGAAGGAAACAGGGTACATAGGCCTTTAGTGTGAGTGTGAGTGTTTACCTGGCTAGGAGATAGGCAGTGTTTGCTTTTGCCAAGATGTGGGTATCAGAAACTAACAGTTCTTCTAGAAAGTGCTTGTTTTTCTCTCCCCTGTTGTTTCTGGATTTCTCTAGAGATTCTTAAATACAGTCAGAAGCTTGCAGTTTTCTCAGTTGCAATAGTAGCCCAGTGGATGCTTTGGATAACTGGTAGAGGTTTCAGCAACAATTTCTTTCTTTTCTTTTCTCTCTCTCTCTTTTTTTTTTTTTTTTTGGTGTGGGTGTGTATATATGTTAGTGGGGATTGAACTCACAGAGCTGCATCCTCAGCCCTTTTTATATTTTATTTTGAGACAGGATTTTGCTAAGTTTCTTAGGTTCTCACTATGTTGTTGAGGCTGGCTTTGAAACTTGATCCTCCTGCCTCAGCCTCACAAGCCACTGGGATTACAGAAGTATACTACCACAACCAGCTATCAATAATTTCTGTTCCTGGGCTTCTTCTCTTGGGAAAGGTTTTGTTGTTGTTGTTGTTGTTGTTGTTGTTTTTGTTTTGTTTGTATCCTCCCATCTCGCAAGGTGACGATGTTCCCTGTGACCTTAATTCTAAAAAAAGTTGAAGAATTCTGATTTGTCCAGCTTTTTCTTGTCACAGGATTGAGGTCTTTACTTATTGGACCAGAAATCAGAAGTCTCATTGTTCTCCATCTCTGAAGTATATATTTTCTGAATATTGAAATTTAGTTTGACTTTTTTGACAATGTTCCATTGTCTTCTGTTTTGTTCCATTGTTTTCTGTTTTTGAATTTTCTGATGAAAATTCATATCATTATTATTTTTTATATGTAATGTAAGATTTTTTCTAATTACTTTTAAGATTTTCTCTTGTTGATTTTAAACAATTTGGCTTCCATGGGCCTTAGTGTTGTTTTCTTTGTGTTTATTTGTTGAGAACTAATTTGACAATTATTTCTTAATAACTTTTCTACCACCCCCTTTTTCTGAGTATTTAATTATATAAATATTAGACTATATTTTTTCAAGATCACTGAGACTCTGTTGTGTTTTAGTGCTTTTCCATGTAGGTATTTTCACTTGTATCGTTCCTAGCTTGCTAATCTTTTGTTAAGTGTGTTCAGCGAATATTTCACTTTACATATTACATTTTTTCATCTCTAGAATTCCATTTGATTATCTTTGTACCCTTCGTTTCTTGGCTCATTATGTTTCAATTATTCTTTAAGTCCTTGCAAATATTTGTAATAGCATTTTCAGAGTCTTTCCTTGTCTGCTAAGTCCATCATCTCTTCAACTTCTGGGTGTATTTCCACTGACCAATGTTTATTTCATCTATGGGTGATATTTTGTTTCTGTGCATGTCTAGTAATTTTTATTGGATACTAGACATTGTAAGTTTTACATTATTGAATATCTGGATTTTGCTGTCATTCTTTCTGTTTTATTCTTCTTGTTAGCAAACTTAAAATTATTACTCACACTTTGCTCACTGAAATTTATTTTGCAATCAAGGCAAATTTGTACCACCATCATGATATATATGTTGGTTAAGGGGTAAGATAATGCTACACTATAATCCTTTACTTCCCCCAGGCCGACACCTCCACTTTCCCCCACAATGCCCCACAACAAATAGTAAAAGAAATCCAAAGAGAATTTTCCTACTAGCCATTTTGTTAAAGCTCAAGATATTCAGCTTATGTATAAAGCTCATTTCTACATTTTAATAGTATTTTTTTCATTTGTTCTCTTTAGTTGTGCATGATAGTAGAATATATGTTGACATATACATATATGGAGTATAACTTCCCATTCTTGTGGTTGTACATGATGTGGAGTTACACTAGTCATATATTCATATATGAACATATATGATCATATATGAACATATTATATCCGATCTATTCTACTATCTTTCCCATTCCCATTACCCCTCCCTTACCCCAGTGAACCAATCCAGTGAACCTCTTCTCTTCTCCCCCACCCACCTATTATGTGTTAGCATCAGCCTATCAGAGATAATATTCAACCTTTGGTTTTTGAGGATTGACTTACTTCACTTAGCAAAATAGCCTCCAGTTCCATCATTTATCAGCAAATGCCATAATTTCGTTCTTCTCTGTCATTATTCAGAGCATGGAAATGTGTTTGGTCAGGAATAAGCTCAGCATGAGAACATCATCAAGGTGTAGACAGTTTGGTCAGAACGCCCAGCCCTTTGTTGGCCCTAGGGATTGTTTGGCCTGCCCTCCTTGGGGGGTATTCTTAGCAGGCATTTGCTCTTTGCTCGCACTCATAGCCCCACTCTACACATGCTGAGGACGGTGTTCAGCTGAAGACAGTGTTCAGCTGAAGACAGTAGGGTCCCGTATGCATGTTTCTGGGTCTCTTTCTGGCCTTATTTCCTCCTCACTAATACTCTACGCTGGAGTTTGTGCCATTTAGAAACTCCTATCTCGATTTCTTCAACTTGTGAAACTGACAAACTTTGCTTGGGTTCCCACATTCCAGAAAGTACCTCCAGACTAAAAGTTGAGTTTACTCTAGGGCTGACCTCAGTTGCTAACCTTCTCTCATGGAATATGGTCTTGTGTTGTCTAAGGAACAAAAACAGCTGCATCATATATGTCATTCAATTTTCTTATTTCTTATGGCTAGTGAACAACTCCATTAGCAGCCAATTATAGGCACTTATTTTGCTTCATTATCGAAAAAAAAATATAGAGAATATTCTACATATTCATTTATACATTAATTCGACAAACAGCTATTAAATATCCAAAAAGTTCCTGGCACTATGCCTCAAAAAAAAAAAAAAAAGCAAAATGGTAGACTTGGAAATGTTTAAACTTCAGAGTCTGGAGATCTGGACTTCAGTCTTGCTTCTCCATTTACTCATTGTGACAAGTTACTTAACCTCTCTGAGTTTCATTTTCCTTACTGTTAGACCAGGATAATAATATACCTCCCTTACACAATTATTGTTAGGATTAAATATATTGTCTGTAAAATAACTAGCCAATTCCTGGCACATAGCCTAGCTCTGATTGATTACAATTATTATTTTTATCAAATGTGTCTCTGGAAAGAATTGAAGGGGCAATAAATCAGCAACCCGGGGTGAAAAATGCCTCTGTTGGAGGCTAGTAATAACCCTATGGCTGGCAGTAAAGGGATAACTGGGATACATCCAAGAGAAAGAGAACAATGAAAACTGAGAGCTTAAAGAAATAAACTTTCTCTCCTGGTTAAGTAAGGGAATCTCACAATATGCAATATGAGAATTTCAGAGTAAGTAATATAGGCACACTCAGGCTCTGAAAGGCAGAACAGCAGCTACTGCTACAGCTATTGGATACCTTGAAGACAGAGGCCATGGATCTCTGTGTGAGGGGATCACTGTAGCATAAACAGAGACATGACAAGAATGTCTGTGCTGGTCTCCATGAATCAGGTGGAGAACTAGGCTACATACGAGACTCCAAGACAGGCAGAAAGAAGAGTTTGCCGATGCTATTAGCCATACATGAAAATAAAAGTATTTCAAGTTAATTAAACTTAGTAGCAATATTTGCCAGGCACGGTGGCCCATGCCTGTAATTCAAACAGCTCAGGAGGCTGAGGCAGAAGGATCGCAAGTTCAAAGCCAGCTTCTGCAATTCAGCAAGGCAATCTTTCTTACACAATGAACAAGAAAAAACATTATGACAAGGTGACATTTTCATATGAAGCTGCTGACCAATCAGAACCGCAATGCTAATTGAAGCCAAGGCATGGATTTGTATAAGGCTTTTAAACCAACCATCCTCCTTTCCCTCCCCAGCCCAGTCAAGCCACAAAATACAAACAGTCATGGTTACTTTGAGAAGAATTCCCAGAGGCACTAACTGCAGGAAACAAACCAGCGCAATCTGTGGGATGAGAACTTAATGAAATTTGGGAAATTTTATATAATATTCTCATTTTGGTCAGTTTCCACTTTATTACATTACAATTCTTTAAAACAAAAGACAGTGCAAACAAATAAATTCAGGCAGAAAAAGGTCTTGTTAAATAACATTCTCTAAGGGAAACTATTTGTGTATTTTTTTTCCTTCCATGTTTTGTTGAAAACCAAACAGAGTTTACTTAGTGTCATTCCTTAATATTTCTTAAAATGGATTCTTTCAGAGTGACCAAATCACACTATGGAATAGAATTATATATTGTTCTCTATGTGGTTAATTTAAGAACAATTATGTATGACCTATGACAACTGGTACTGATAATTGACTTGGTTTTAAAAAGTACAGGACTTAGAGCCAAAAGGAATCTCTCATGTAGCCTTTTCTGGACTTATATGTACTGTGCATGTTCTTTAGCATTTCATCACACCAAGATTTCCCTTTTGATATGCAGGGTTTTATTACTCTTTGAGCAGACTTCTAATTTCCATGCCATCTGTAAGTGCTCAAGGCTTAAATTCTAAATTTGTATCAATTTTATTTTAGGAGATTAGGTACCCTGCAGATTCATCCTCTGCTCTCTACTTCTTGTACCTTCTCCTCTCGGGAATCAGTATTATTTTTATCTGGTGTCACTGTCCTCTCTCTGATGCCTTGTCCTCATGGCGTGAGAAAAGTTTTAAAATTCTTTTCATGTGCATATTTACCTCTTGGCTCAAATCCGAACTTCAGAATTTTGTATTTTCCAAATTAGACTACCATAAATGAGCTTTTTTAGAAGATTTAATTTATATTCCATTAAATGTACAATATTAAGTGTAAGATGGGATGAGTATTGATAAATATGAATCTGTATCAGTGACATTTCTATCAAAATACAGAGCATCCTCATTGCTCAGGAACTTTTCTCATTTCCTTTGTTAGGCAATCCTCCATCGCAGGGATAACCTCTCTAAAATTTCTTTTCTTTCTTTCTTTCTTTTTTTTTTTTTTTTGTGTGTGTGTGTGTGCTGAGGATTGAGCCCAGGGCCTTATACATGGTAGGCAAGCATTTCACCACTGATCTACAACCGTAGCACCTAAAATTTATTTTCAATTATAACTTTATCTTGCCTATTTTAGGTTCTATATAAATGAAATCACCTAGAATGTACCATTTTTTTGCCCAGGTGTTTTTTGTTTGTTTGTTTGTTTTTGATTTAACATAGTTTTGAAAGTCTCATTTGTGAAATTCATTCATTGTTGAATCTTTTTTTTTATTGGTTGTTCACAACATTTCAAAGCTCTTGACATATCATATTTCATACATTAGAATCAAGTGGGTTATGAACTCCCATTTTTACCCCAAATACAGATTGCAGAATCACATCGGTTACACATCACATTTTTACATACTGCCATATTAGTGACTGTTGTATTCTGCTACCTTTCCTATCCTCTACTATCCCCCCTCCCCTCCCCTCCCATCTTCTCTCTCTACCCCATCTACTGTAATTCATTTCCCTCCTTGTTTATTATCCCATTCTCTTGTTGCTGGAATAAAGTGTTGTTTACCATTTGGGACTTCTGTGGATGTTTTTGTACAAGAATTTTTATGAACAATTACTTTCACTTCTCTTGGGAATATATAAAAGTTTGAAGGTCAAACAGTAAGTAATTGAACTTTGTAAGAGATTGCTAAACTTTTCCATAATGGTTTAGAGGATACCCTCATGTGCCACTTAGAGCCCTCCTTTCAGGGCTCTTGTGACTATTAAAATTGTGACAATCAAAAACTCTCAGCCTAATCCCTCTGTGGGACTTGACCTCAGGAGAGGAGAGCCACAGCATCCTAGGTAACACTCAGGAACAGACCAAAGGGGTGGGCTAGTGAGGCCTCTTAGATACAAAATTTAAAGAGACACTTGCTCTGAAGTTTGAGCAAATACATTCTCTCTTGTCTGTTTCCAATATATATTCACACAAAATTTTAGAATCTCTCTTCTCTACCATCCTTGAGAAATGGATCTATTATTATCAGATGAAAGGCTGCAACTTTTAGTTTTTGTCATCAATAATAACTTTTTCAATCTGTAGACCATTATGTGATTTACAAAGCAATTTCATCTGTATATTCCTTTTTATCTTTTTATGAAGCTTGGCAAGTTAAAAGAGACTTTACAGATAATCAGATTGGTTCAAGACATTAAGTGACATTGTCAATAACATAGACAGAACTTAAGTCTAAGTCCTAACATACCACAAGTACCACCCTTAGCCATAGCTGCCCTCCCAGTACTGTACAAGGTCCTTTCTAACAATATGGTTTTGTGGGTTGTTTTTTTTTAAGGTGAGAGAATGGAAAAACGTGGATGTGTAACTGATGTGATTCTGCAATCTGTATACGGGTAAAAATGGGAGTTCATAACCCACTTGAATCAAATGTATGAAATATGATATGTCAAGAGCTTTGTAATGTTTTGAACAACCAATAATAAAAAAAAGAAAAAAAAGAGAGAATGGAAAATGCACGGGCCATGATGGTATAAATTTCCCTTCTGCCAAAACACAAGCCAATGATGGAGCATACTGGCTATGCATTAGCAAAATATCTATGGAAGCTGGGAATTCTGTAACACATGAAAATTACTTCTCTCATTATAAGTGATTCTGTTTCCTGAGTCAGCACTAAACTATTAACCAGTAGATCTAAGGTTGACTCCTGTGCTTTAAATAATAGGCTAAGTCATTTAGAGAAATCATATTACTTCTCTTAAGTTTCATTTTCCCATCTGCAAAACTGGTTTCCAGAATTTGTTGTTTCACAGTGTGTGTGTGTGGGTGGGGAGTGGCTATGCTATTTTTTACCGTCAATCTGTCGTTTCATTAAAAAAAAAAAAAAAAAAAAAAAAAACAGAAAAAAATCCTTTAAAATAAATGTGTTCAGCTAATGAAATCAATGAAATTCCATCAGGACCAAACCTGAGCGGAGGACTGGCTTTTGGGAACCATGGTCCAGGTGATCCCTAAGGTTTCTAAATTTTGAAGTTCTGAGCCTCTTTGAAGGCAACACGAGAGTGTTTGTAACAAGAATGCTCCCTTGGTGGTAGCAGTTTATGTTTCTTATTTTCTCGGGCAGTTTCATAAAGTGGTTTGCCACCAGGAGCTGGACTGCAAAGACAGACCTGACCCATGGAGAGGTGCAGATTAAAAACAATTTTTGATTGCAAGTTTATTTTGTTTGAGAAACAACAAGGTTTTAAGAGCCTCACAAACAACATGCTACCCCACAGCCTGGCAAACCCAGCAAGGCCACCCCGATCTAGGGTGGGTAACTGCCCTTGCACTTGATGGATAAAGGAGGAAGCAGGCCTTGCCTTCACCACGGTCAGCTTTAATAAGCCAAAGCCTGAAAAGGCCTCACTAAAAGTGAAAAAGTGACAACTAGCAGTTTTCAAACCCCATTTGCCAGCAGAACAATTCAATTTCATCCTTCACGTTTGTTCTTTTTCTAACCTACTATTTTAAAATGTAGGGTGTGGACCATCTGCACTAGTAAGA
This sequence comes from Spermophilus citellus, assembly GCF_964194105.1. Classification (NCBI taxonomy): domain Eukaryota; kingdom Metazoa; phylum Chordata; class Mammalia; order Rodentia; family Sciuridae; genus Spermophilus; species Spermophilus citellus. Next base: position 95,034,033 of record NC_138191.1, on the reverse strand, counting down.
CTTACTCTGTGCATCATGGTGTATAAACAAGGTGTTCATATGATATTCTCATTTAGTTTTCATAGCACTCCATTAAAATATGTACAGTCTTCCCATCCCTTATGTGGAGACACTGAGGTATGTGTCAGAGAAATAATCGGCACAAACCCACACAGCTCGGGACTTGTGGCTTTGGATTGTCTACCTAGGTTAACATTGTACTAAATCGAAATCTTCATAGCATCTATAGCATCATTTCAAGGCTCAGCATAAGACAGGTACTCAACAAATATTTATGGGAGTGAATAAATGGAAGAATAAATAAACTAAAGAAACCTAATGTCAAATTTATGCTTCTTTTGAAACATCTATGACTGGCCATCATGAACTCTTTGAGACCTTCTTGCAAACAATCCCAGAGACATCAAGGGACATGATCAACTTCCTATTTTTATTAATCCAACACACATTCACTGAACCACCAGCACCTAAAAGGTCAGGTGTTTAATACGAGGGAGGGTTTACAGAGATAAATGCAGAGCTTATCCATCTATGTCTAGAAAACCTAGTCTGAGTAGAAAAATTAGAATTTCCCTTCACTCTTCCTGCTTCTTCCTCCACCTCATCTACTGCCTGCTTCCCACATCAATAAGGCTGGGAAATGCAGGCATTAGCCTATGGAGACAAGGCTAAGGTTTCCTGTTACTCATCCCAGATTTCCATGACACTTAGATAAACAGGGAAATAATACAAAGGTGCACCAGCTTTTCCATCATGACCATGTTCCTGGTAAACTCAGCATGTCGTATAAAGCAAGCCCTTTATGACACTGACTTCCAGTAAAATTGGAGAATTCCATTCTCATCTTTAGTTGGTAATAGCTCTAACCCAAAATCTTAAATTAATAGTTCTCAATGCTGAACACACTCACTGAGGGAGTCTTAAAAACATATAATGCAATTTCCTGACTTCATTCAAGATCCACTAAAACTGAATATCTTGGTTTCGTTTTCAAATTGCTTTTCCAAGAAGAAAAAGTTAGGAGCATGCATATAATTTGGCTTTAAAGGGAATAAAGAAATGGAGGAGGGGATTTTCACTGGAGGAAGAAGAGGGGGGAAAAAGGTTATTTTTTTAAAATGATATATCTATCACCATGCTTCTATATTGATGGGAAAGGTCTAGATCAGAAAAATGGAGAAAGAGTTAATGATACAGGAGGCAATGGGATGAATTACTAGGTGTGAGTCCTTGAGCGGGTGAAAGGGGATGGATCCAGGGCACAGCAGAGGAGATGCCCATTGTTAAAATGGTGTGCGTCCACGTGTGTTGAAGGAAGAAAGGCAGAGCATGGTCGCTTGCAGATGCTGGGTAAGAATGTGTAGAATTTCTACTTTCAGTAAAATGAGAAGCAAGTTCATGAAGAAGACAATGGGGAAGAATTTGAGAAGAGAAGAGAATATATGAAATTGTTCATAGGAAAGTAGCATAGTGATGAAGGAGAAAACTATAGGTCATGAAAATAGTACACTAACAAAACAAAGATCTGCCCTTATGACATTCAGATTCCAAGGACAAAGAAAACCAACAAATAAATAACCAGCCTCATGCCAGGTAAATGGCATGAAGAAAATAAACACAAGAGAAGGGCATAATAAGAGCAGAATATTCTCTATGAGGTGGTCAAGGAAGACCCCAGGATTAGATGACACTTAGATAATATCTTAATAAGCTATAAAAGTAGGAATGTAGAGCTTGTGTATTCCAAACAAAGAGAATCCTAAGTGCCACGTGTGTATGGGAACATGTCTGATGTATTCAAGGAGCCACAAGCAAAGGAGTGTGTCTGGGATGAAGGAGTAGAAGGCAGGAGACCAAGAGACAGACTGAAATGGGCCCTGGGAAGCACAGTCAGGACTTTGAACTTATTCTTCATATTTAGGGAAGCCACTGGAGGAGTTTGAGCAGGAAATTAATCATTTGACTTCTCTTAATGGCACCTCTCTGCTAGTCAACTGAGAATTTCAAGTGGCAATTGTGAAAACAGGAAGAGCAGTTAAGAATGGTTCCAGTAGCTCATGAGAGAGGTTGGTGAGGAGGGAGTGAGGGCTCTGGCGTGGGGGGAAGTGTCAGATTCAGAATGTATTTTTAAGGCTCAACATCACAGGATCTGTGGATGGATGGATGCAAAGTATGAAAGGCAGAGAGCATCAAGTGCTTTGGCTGAGTGATGAAGCAATTAGCAAAACGCCATGCACTGAGCTGCACAGACTTAGGGAAAGAGCATCTGGAGTTCAGTTTCAGCGTTTTTCTTTTTATTTTACCATTGTGAATACATGGAATATCACACCATCAGACAATCATCCATCAAATTCCCTATTTTTAATATATGGTAAAGAGTTGTTAAAATTCATTGAGCAAGGCTTGAGATGATAAGTCTCTTGAATGATTAACTATTTGTCAAAAATTTGTTGACGTGCACTCTCCCTAAATCATGAAATCAAAATGTAACTCTGTATCCCATGTAATAAGTATCTTAAAAGCACAACCAAAAGCTTCTTTTTAAAGGACTTACAAAACATACAAACTTCTGCCAAGTTTTATTTTAAAAGTCAGAGAATAAATAAACAATTTAAGAATAAAAATAAAATTATAAAAGCAAGACTATTCCATTAAAGTTGGCAAAAGATATGAATTTTTGGTTTTTTGGGGATGGGGAAGCTGAATAAAAAAATTTATAAGAAGACACTATTATTTACCAGAATTCAGATTGGTAAAAATAAATTAATTAAAAATCATTAAAAAATTTTAAAAAGAGATACTAATTTACGATATTAAATTTAGCCAACATTAATAAATCTAGTAACATCTAATGTTGGGAAGGATGAGGGGAAAAGAAGTACCATATCTTGGATCATTAATTGATCCCATCACTTTGGAAAATAATTTGACAATACTTGGTACAAGTCAAAGATTTGAATACTCAATATAACACTTTCACTTCAAGACTTCTATCCTAAATCGAAAATGAAAACAACAAAAAACTGTGTTACATATGTCCAAAAGAGACTTATAAAAAGATGTTTATTGCAGAACTTTTGGGCATTGCCAAAGAAGGAAACCCAATTCTTTCCCAGTGGTGATGGCGCAGGAATAGAGACTCTAAAGAACATTCATATACATCAAACCATAATTAAAATAACACTTACTTTTGGGCTGCATCGCATCTCCCCAAAAGCCCTATCCTCCAGTGCCTCAGAATGTGACTCTACCTGGAGATATTTTTTTCCCTGCTTCCCCATTCTGGGAGAACCTGGGACCTTGTGCATGCATGTGGGGCCAGCACTCCATCATGAAGCCACATCCCCAGGCCAGGCAGTGTTCTTAAAGGGACAATGAAGATAAAATGAGGCCATTAGAACAGGCCTTAATCCACTATGACTGTTTCTATGAAGAAGACATTTGGACACACAATATGCACACACCTAAGAACAGAGCAAGAATATGGTCATCTTCAAGCCAATGAGAAAGGCTTCAAAAAACCAGCCCTGCTATTCTGATCTTGGGCTTCCAGCCTACATAACAGTGAGAAATTGTCTGTCATTTAAGCCACTCAGTTGGTGGTCTTTTTATTACATCTGCCCTAGCAAACAAATACAATCTATTTTATACAATCTACATACATTACCTCCTTTAATCTTCACAACTTGATGTTGGCATTATTATTGCCATTTTATGTATGAGGAAATTTAGATTCAAAGAGAATATGTAAATTGCTCAATGTCACCAAAACAAATCTGACAATAAACTTCACATCCTAACGTGATTATTAAGTCACTTAAAATTCATAAGTTAAATCAAAAACATATCAACAGAGGTAAATACCCAAAATGTAATATAAAATGCCAAAAACATGAATGGAAAGAAACTTCTAGTATGAAATAATTTGTGATAAGTTATAAAACACACAAAGTAGAAGTTATCCCTTTGAAAGAGAGGAGGATAGAGTTGGCTTTTAGCTGTGTTTTTCTCCTTTTTTTTTAAACACAACTCAAACAAATGCAGTAAAATGCTAATGTCTTTTTAATTTTTTTCATGTTTATAGGTGTCTTCAAGATTATTTCCCATGTACTTTCTATATGCAAAATTTTTCATAATTAAAAAATAAATATCTTCTTTTAGAAGGACGATTTTGTTGCCTTAACCATCTTTCTTTGTGATTCAGTTGGACCACCAACCCCATGTTCATGCATATCTCTGGGTAAAGGCACAACTTGGTTTGTTGGAGGATATCTTTGCAAAGATATTTATATCATAAACAACTTTATAAAGGAGTGTCAGAGCAGAGAGCAGGATTTTTGCTGTCTAGAATAAAAGATGAAGGTTTCCTAAGCTCAGGGCTCCTCAGCTGTGAAGCAGACCCAGTCTTTGTGTAGCATCCACCTGGGACACCCTACATTACCCACTGAATGCCAAAGGCCAGAAGAATAATCAGAACACAAAGCTCAAGCTGTTTGCTGTATGGTGAGTAATAAATTCTTATAAATGAAGTAATAAAGTCTCTGATCCAGAAGAGCAGAGACTTGTAACTTCTGTCGGCATCATGATGCTGTGGCAAAGCAGCCTGTATTAGCATGCAAGTAGGATAAAATCTTAGTCCCGTCACAGTTTGTATTGAGTGCTGTTTGGTGAATGATTGAAAATATTAAGTTCAGAGTCAACAAATAGGTATTGATAACTTACTATTTGCTAGGCGCTGTGCTAAGTAAGAATTTAATAGCTCTTATCTTGTTTAGTCCTGATGGTGGCTTTTCAAGATACTTAGGCATAGCTGGGTTGTCCAAACTACCAAAAGTTCCATAGTTCATGAGTAACATCTCTGGGATTCTAACTAGAGAATCTATTTTTAATGACCTTTTATTCCTATAGAAAACTTTCAAATTGCTATTGTTATCACCATTAAAAACTAGGAACTGAGATTTCAAATGAAGTTTGCTCAAAGTCACAAAATTCATTTATGTGAAGTTAGGATATCAATTCCAATTGGGAAATTAAAAGTACATATTGATTATTAAATAAAGATATAGCTTTCAGGAGCTATATCTTTATAGCTATATAGAGTTCAGTGTTAGAGTACTTTCCTAGCACTCCTAAAGACCCAGATTTGATCCCCAACACTGCCCAAAGAAAAAAGAAGAAGAAGAAGAAGTAACAGTGCTCGTAGTAGTAACTTTCAGATGTTTTGCATCAAAATCTTGATTCTTGCTACAATTTTTCAGTATTTTCTATTTATTTTGTAATTCATTTACTGAAAGTAAAAGAAGCACATTGTTGCACACAAGACCAACCAAAAAGTGTTAAAATTAGTAGAAAAGAAGTTTGAGGAGAAAAAGATTTGCATAATTCCAAATTGTCTTACCTCAAGAAATTTAATTTCTTGCTAATTTTTAGCAAGAAAAAAATAGTTAAGTTCAGCTGGATGTGGTGGTATTTGCCTGTAATCCAGCCAGGGAGGCTGAGGCAAGAACCTGTCTGGAAAAAAAAAAATTGCTCAATACCCAAAATAAATAAATAAATAGTAAGTTTAAAGATGAAAAATCTAGCAGGGCAACCTAATCCCAACCCAGTAACCCAGTGATCAAAGTATGTTAGCAGCAATAAGACAAATCACCAGCATTATCTTGATATGATGTGTATGAAGGACACAACATCATTGCTTTAATTCTTGCAAAAATAATGTACATCATTGCTTTAATTCTTGCAAAAATAATGTATAACTTCATTCTAATCATGGGATTATATCAGACATACCCACATTGAGAGACATTCTACAAATTAATTCATCAGTATTCATCAAAAGTATTGGGGTCATGAAAACCAAAGAAAGACTGTAAAACTTTTACAAAGTAGAGGAGACAAAGGAGAAACACCAGCTAGATGCAAGGGGAGGTCTTGGACAGGATCCTGGAACAAACAGGGAAAAATGTGTATGTTCAAATGTGTGAAGTTTGAAAAAGGACTGTAGTTGAGTTAATAATACTGTACCCATGTTAATTTCCTGTGCTTGGTCATTACACTATGTTTATTTAATACACTAACAGTGGAAACAGGGTAAGGGATATAAGGGAATTCTTTGTATTATTTTTTTTTTCAATTTCTCTACAAGTTTAAAATGAATTCAAAATAAAATATTTAAAAACTTAAATCATCATATTACTTAGATAAAACAGTGTCTTACGAAATGCAGTATATTGATTAAGAGCATATTCTCTATATTTAAACCTCAGCTCTGTTACTTTTTAACTATATGTTGTGTCCCAATTTCCTCATCTTCAGAAGGAGTGTCATAATAATTTCTACTTTATAGAGTTGTTTTGAAGATTAAATAGGGAAATCATTGAGAAATGCAAGAACAGATGTTGACACAGAATAAACACTCAGTAAATTATGTCTTTTATAGCTTATATGTAGTGGTTCATCTAAGCCAGGAAGACCTTCATTTCACCTGTTAAAAAACAGCCCAGCAGGGCATGATGGCACATAGCTATAATCCTAGTGGCTCCTGAGCTTAAGCCAGGAGGATCACAAGTTCAAAGCCAGCCTCAGCAAAAGTGAGGCAGTAAGCAACTCATTGAGGCTCTATATCTAAATAAAATACAAAATAGTGCTGGGGATGTGGCTCAGTGATCAACTACCCCAGTATCAAAAAAAAAAAAAAAGTCAAATTAGAGGCATCAGTCACCTGTCGTGAATGAAAATAAGAGGTTACAGGGGCAAAAGCATCACCTCACTGGGTGTTCTCTGAACTGGGGGATCACCAGCTCAAATATCTTACAAGGCCCAAGCCTGTGACCCCAGGAGTAGAGTCAGTCTGGATGGGATTCTGGTGAGCTACAGAATCAGTGCCCCATCCCAGGAGGACAGATGTGCTCCTATTGTCATCATGACTAACTGGCACAGTATTGCCAGATCTTCCACTTTTCCAAGGAAACTGCTACTTTTAAATGCGGAAGATTATTTTTTTAAAAAATTCAAAAGCTCTGGGACCCAAACTACCAAAGCCAAACCCTGACATGTGAGTGAGCTAGATGCTAATAATGGCCTCCACCTTGAATTGCCACCTTCTTAGCAGGTACAACTAGTAGAATGACAAGTGAATGGGGCTTTGGGGTCAAAACACCTTGGTGTAAATTCTCTCTGTCATTCATTAACCTTAGCTGCACTCATTTTGGCACATGCACGCGTGCGCACACACACACACACACACAGACACACACATATCTCCTTGTCACATAAATTTGTGAAATTCCAAAATAAAAGTAAACATGATTTTTAAATAGCAAGTACATGCTCAGATACATTGTGAATCCAGATTAAGAGCCATGCTATGTCCCACTCCCATTTTCATCTGCCACCAGGCCATTTCCTGAGGAGTTGCTTTTTAGTTAAAGGACTGTAAACTCAATGATTTCTGATACTCCTTCTATCCCTGACTTTCATCACACCAGAGCTGAGCATCAAAACCATCTTTCCCTCCTCTTCCCTACAGTGCTTGGTGCATTGTGGACCCTTGGTAAGTGATTAACAGGGTCCATGGCCTCTTGCCTCTTGGAATGTGAGACTCATAATACAGTCTGTACTTCAGCTGAGGAGGAAAAAAAGAGAAATAAAGCCAGATACCACATGGGACTGGAACAAGCTCCCAGACTCTGCCAGTTGGTTCTGATTGTTTACAAAAGAAAAGCCAAACAAAGAAGGAGGTGGAATTTATTTCAGTAAACAGCATCTTTCAAAGAGAAAGAACTTAGTCTCCACCAGGAGAGACAGTCTCAATGCTGTTACAATCAGAAAACATTTGCAAACAACCACTTGGTTAAAGAAAACAACATGTTCAAACAACAGAACTGTGGGTTTCCTGGAGCATTCATGTGTGCGTGTGCGTGTGCGTGTGTGTGTGTGTGTGCGTGTGCGTGTGTGTGTGTGTGTGTGTGTTGGAAGGGGGGTCAGGGAGAGATGAACTTGCATCCATATTCATTTTCATTTTTATGTCTTAGAGTATTTGATACCTCCAGAGAGGAAAGTAAAAGATTTATACATGCAGTTCATTTAGGCACTAAGAGACTTTACACCCTATCTTGCCAAACATTTCTCCATCAGCAGATGATAGAAATACATCCCAAAGCTGAGCAGAGTTCTGAAGGAATAGATTTCGCCCCTGTTCCCCATCTCCCCTACTTCTTTCTTGCTTGAGTTCTTTCCCCAAGATACTGCCTCTTAAAGGATAAAAGCATTTTAAGAAAAGGTTTGTGGAGTTACAAGGCTACTTAGCAAATTTCAGCAATGGTGACACAAGCATGAATGGCAGAAGTCAGAGAGAACCGCTGAGTGTTGTTCAAGGAAAGGGGTTAAACTCCAACCAAATCACATACACACCCAGCTCCAGAGATTCAGAGCACATTGGTGGGAGACACCATAAACCACAGTGACAATGACCGCGTGGCTAACAACTAAAATTCACCGAGAGCTCTCTTTGCACCAAGCACTGTCCTGAATGCCTCCTATCTCCCGTACTCTTCAACCTCACAGTCACTCTTACTGCAGGAAGATTCTAGCATGATGAGTCTATCATTCTACCATGATTCTAGAAGAGAGAATAGAGGATCGGGAAGCAGAAATAAGTAATTGCTTAAGGCCATGCCACTCAGAAATGGACATGTTGGGATTGGAACCCAAATCTCTCTGACTCCCAAGCCCCATTCACTACACCAATGGACCAACATGATGGGAAGATACTCAAGTATTAAAGCATATTAGACATTTTTAGCTTTTCTAAAGAAAATGTTCATTCCATGCCTACTGTATGCCCAGGATATATCTGTCTTTGTTGAGGCCATTGCTGAGGGTGAATGAAGAAGACCCTGCTTGGATACCTAAGGTGGTATCAGAGACAGGTGAGAAAAATAAGTATTATGATCTGAGCCATAGGGTGGATGTAGGGCCTGTTACACCTAGTGAGGGGGTTCTGGAAGGGTATGTGGAACTGATGACAGTTGAGGTAGTCCTTGAAATAGGAACATTGTTCTCAAAGGGCAAGAAAGAAGAAAGTGCTATTCTGGACACAAAGACCTGAAGGAGTGGTGAGCAATAAGGGACATTGAGGGAAAAGCATCCACTAAAATGTGGCAGGGGTACGTGGTGTGTCTCTAGTACCTTTAACTTTGGGCTGAGCAGTTTGAACTTTATGTTCTAGGTTGTGAGGCTAGAGTGGGGTAGGTTAGATTTCAAACCCAGGACCACAGAAACATTCCAAATGAAAAAGAAATTAGCCAGTGGGGAACGTGGGTTAAAAGTGCACAGTCTTGAAGAGTCAGACCTGTGCCAGAAGTCTGGCTGTGCCACCCACTAGCTGAATGACCTTAGGTAAGTACTCACCTCTCTGAGTCTCAGCTTCCTCATTTGTAAATGGGCATAATAATGATCATCTGGTTTGCAAGACAGTTGTAAGGGTTAAAGAAGAATGTACCGCAGGGTGCCTTTGAAAGTGCCTTACACATGTGAGCTATTATTCACGTGGTGGGTCCTAATTTACATAATGTTTGGTTTGTCAGTGGTTTGGGGTAATCAATACCAAGGTCTTTCCTCCTTCAAAGCTTGCCCCATGGCTACGATACACAGAGATTTGGTGGTACAGTGGAAAGGAACACTAGTTTCAGTGACAGGCGGGCTTGGTTTCTGATCCTGACTCCCCAGTTGTTGGCAGAACCTACTCTGGATGACTTCAGGTCAAATTTGACCCCTCTCTGAGATTCAGGGTCTCTCCACACAGCGGGTGGCAGAGTGGATAATTAGCAAATAATTTGTGCCTTTCTCTTCCTTCTCAGGTCTGGAGTCCTGTTTCTAGAATCTCATTTGATGTCTCTGAATCTCAGTTTTCTCATTAGAAAAATGGGAATAACAATCTTCATTGGATTCTTTTTTTTTAAAGAGAGAGAGAGAGAAAAAAAATTTTTAATATTTATTTCTCAGTTTTCGGTGGACACAACATTTTTATTTTATGTGGTGCTGAGGATCGAACCTAGCAACCAGGTGAGCGCGTTACCGCTTGAGCCGCATCCCCAGCCCTCTCCATTGGATTCTTTATGAGATTATTCTGAAGCTTACAAAGCTGTTGGGATAACCTTGACTAATTCTGTGTAAACTGATTCACTTTACAAATATACGAGATTTTTATTAAAGGCCCAGCCAAGTTCCAATGGTTCCACTGCCTGTCTTAGTCCCTGAGGCTAAAAGGAGTTAATATGTGGAGTGGCCACGTGAGCTCCAAGGAAAAATAACAATGAAACTTTCATCTCCTGGTCCAATAACAGTGAAAAATGGTTTACCTTTATGGGCCTATTCATTGCTACCCTGTGAAAACAGAGCTAAATGCTATAAAACAAGGCCAATTAAATCCCCTCGATTCTGCTTCCTGCCTCCCATCAATTTCACCCCTTTTACCTTCTTTCCTAAGTGATAGCCTCCCCCCTTCCATTTCTTCATAATGAAGTCTTCCATCTGTGAAAGTCATAAAACAATAGACATTGGAAAAAACCACTCTAGCACCCCACCACCACCACATACACACATATACATACTTGCATGTCACACCAGCACACACCTCCTCCCCCAAAAGTGTCTTAAAGAAATAACCACTTGGAGACAGTGGCATGGATGGAGTCACTGAACAACCCTGTGACATTGCCCAAGCATTCCCCACTTCCCTTTCATATGCTTTGCACACAAATAGGCTTAGCCAAGAATCAGCCCAGAATGGACATTCAGAGCCTATTAAAGCAAATACCAGAGCACTTGTTCCTAGGGACAGCAAGAGTTCCTGACCAGGGAACTTCCCCTGGGTTTCTTTTCCTGTCATAGGGAGTTGGAAAATATCACCCCACAGATCGCCCATGAACACTTAATGCCCCGATTTGGAAATAACTATTTCAGTTTTTATTTTTACTTCTGCTCCTTTGGGAACAGTATGAAAGAGAAAGACCTGAGTTGTAGGAAGAACACTGGACATGAACCAAAGCCACCCGAGTTCAGATATATGTTGTCATTCCCTAAGCCATGCCACCTTGTGCGTATCACCCCTTGCATGCAACATAATGCCCACCTCCCAGGAGTGATGGGAGGCTCAGAAGAAGCGCTCCAGAGGTCGAGGGCCTCTTCCTCTGTGTTTCCACTGTGGAACAGACGTGAGAGGTTATCACTGTGCTGGTCAATGAATTAGGAGACACTGACCTGAATCCTGGTTCTGCTACTGATTGCTGAGGGGCCTTCGCAAGCAGCTCCACCTCTTGCAGGCTCATTTTCCTCACATGGTCCAAGAATCCTTCCCAAGCGCTCTACCATGTGGCAGGTACTCCCCGTCATTCTGTAAAGGGTTAGTCAAATACCAGAGATTGCTATTCTATTACACTTACCCCCAGCTAATTGTATGAATTATTTGATTCCATTATTTTATTATGGTATCCTCCCTTATAATGTTCATTTTTAGGTTATATTCTTCTCTGAGATCTTAACCTTGTATTCTACTTTTTGTTTTCCTAGATTCCGAATATTACTTTTTCTATTTTACTATTTTATAGAGCTGTACTAAGGAACGTTTTGACACTTCTAGGAGGATAGAATGTCATAACAAATGAACAAGCAGGAGCAGGGGAAATTTTTTTCCCAGGAGTCAAATTTCCTGATTTGTGTCTAAATAAATCATATTGGCAACCTGTCCTTACCCAACTTACCTTGACATAGGATTAAAATAGGGATACTTGTTTCTACATTATTAAATCATGTTCTTTTTGTAAAAAAGGAACAAGGTTTCTTTACTTCATGGCTTTTATAAAGAATGATAACAGCAGTTTTCCTGATAAATGGTTTTAAAATTGTAGGAACAATTGAAATCAAAAAGTTTTCTTTGTAACAATATGGGGATACAGTGACCAGGACAAAGAAGGGCACCACTGACTGCAGTCAGGAGACTCAGTTTTGTGGACTCCCCCCCACACACACCAGACAGGGTACAAGTGTCCTGTAGCTGCTGCACCATTTAGGTCCTCCCAGGCCCATAAGGGAGATGGCATCATCCCCTCTGCACAACCTGCCCCAGCCACATGGCTAAGGAATTCATCCCAAATCATTCGGACTAAATTTCCACCCCCTTTCCCTTCTACCCTGCAGATTTCCTTTGTACTCCCCTTTCTAACTTTACTGAATGTTAATAATGCTTCTGGTACTGTCCCAGGATACCACCAAAAAGGTAGTTGAGTGCAGTGGGGAGCGGAAGGGCCAGCCTTGTCATCCTTCTGCTCCCTTTCCAGGTGACTCCTGGTCCACAGTTATTCCACAGGGCCCCATAAAGGACAAAGCAGACTCAATAAAGATTCTGGCTATTCTCTACCGTAGAATGGGGAGGAAGAAGTTTCTGACTGCACTCAGCTGTGCCCTCCTTTTTCCTTGTCCATGCATCCCCATTCTGTTAAAAGAACACTTATTCAATTTAGTTGTGCTTTGGAGGAACTGTTTTCCTTCTTAGAGGGTTAGATTATTAGCTCGGACTGTAAAATAGAAGGAGCAGAGGATTTTGTCTTAAAGACATTAGCTGAAACCCTGGCTCTCCAGAGTACAAAGACACTAATACACATATGAAAATGTCCTCCATCTGTGTTACCTACTACAGTAGCCATGCGTGGCAATACAGCATTTAAAATGCGACTCGTGAAACTGAGTGACTGAGTTTTAAATTTTATTTAGTTTTAACGAATTTAAATTTAAATGGTCACGTGTGACTAGGAGTTACTGTGTTGAATAGCATAGCTCTGAAGGCTACTTAGCTGTGTGACCTTGAACCAGTCACGCCATCTCTCTGACCATCATATCACTCACCTATAACACGCTCACGATCCTGACACTCTACTTTCCTGAGTTGACAAAGTATCTAACTCAAAACTTGGCACTTAATCAGGATTCAAGAGACCTTAGCTGAATATAAAATGTGACTTTTATAAAAGTTTAAAAGAAATATATGTTAAAATTTGATGCCTGGGTCTTTCTCCACAATTGATTTCTTATGGTTACTTTGTTCATCCAAACATCCTTTTCCTGCTATGACCTGAAAGAGGACAGGGGCTGGAGAATGTCACGCTAGTTGCAGGACTGTGGGTACCATCCCCTTATCCCTCACAGACCTGCTTTCCACATCATTTCCCCTCAAGGCTGGGAGCAGTTGAAAGCAAGGCAAAGTGCTTAGCGTTGAATGTAGCCACAGATCTTTGAGAGCTTTGACAAAAACTTCTCTCCTCCTCTTTTTTTAAACATGTTGTTTTCAGGAAAATCTACCCATCTGGTTCCGATTCATTTGCACTTAATTCATCAGAGGGCAATGTTGATGTTGTAATACCAGATTGAATTGCAAAAAAAAAAAAAAAAAGTTTGTATTTACATATCTCTCAGCCTTTTGGACAGCAGATGGACAAATCCCCCTTAAGATCAGAGAAAGGTTGCAAGATGGCAGCTCTAGCTCTCCTACAAACTCTTTATAAACCCCAAGTATGTCCTATTCTCTGGGGTATGGGCCTCCACCCTGGGAAATGAGGGTTTTGACTGAGTGGCAACTCATTTCCAAACTATATATAGTCCTGAATGTGCAGAAGCCTAGCGGTTTTCCAGAGTATTGTTATCACTAGGAACTCACGCAAAATTGGACAGTTTGGTGAAAGAAGTCTAGATGTTTTGTAATGATCAAAAGAGAAAAGGAAATGTGGTTTTTCGGAACTTCACATGAAATCAGGAAAATCAAATAATCCCAGAACAACCTTGCTCTTGAGTTGACAAAATCACTGGGTTACTAAATCAGACCTGTTATCTGAGTAGCTGTATATTGATCAAAGTCCTCTGGGATGGTCTGATGGATAAAAGACAGCGGTGAGGACTGGATAGGCGTATGCCTTACATGGCAAGTCCAGTGCTTAAATTTAGGATGGTCTAGAGCCAGAAACTCCTTCCTCTGGCACAGAACTATGTTGTCCAGCAATGATCACAAGATGAGCTATGACTGGTATTTAATCTGAGGTCGAGGCACTTTGGGTAGATTATAGAATGGAGTATGACTTGAGTTCAGTCGCCAAATGGTCTCTTAGGGGTCAAGAGCAGCTAAAATTGTAGTATTCTCTATATTGCCCTCTCTTCTAGAATTTTTGTGATTCCATTCTTCTCAAATCCTAAAGGGTTATCTAGAAAATTCTTTGACTAATACGACAGTTATTGAGATGTTTCCATCAGAGTTTTTGGTTTAACGACCTCCTCCAGGATAACAATTCTCAAATTTTTATCTTCATACAGCATTTTACTCTGACTTCCTGCCTCATATTCGTGCTTCCCCCTTACTGGCCTCACTTAGAAGTCTTATGTCTCATGCTAAATGTATTCAAAGTGAAGATTAACCTGCTCACAAACTGTTCACCACTGATATTCTCTTCCTCAGTCAAAAGCAATGCCATCTACCCAGATGGTCAGGAGACAGTGGTTCAGGAGACACCAACTTCAGTCCCTCGGCTTTTTGTTGAACTCTCCTTGTGAACCTTGAAGTCTTAGAACACTTAGAACACTCTCACCCATAGGGCCCACCCATGGGCATGAAGTTGTTCACTCAAGAACTTTCTAGAAGAGTCATTTTGCCCTAGATTGTGAGGCCTGCAGAAGACATTCTTTTTTTTGTAGCACAAAATAGGCAGGACACAGTGAAAGTCAGAGACCTTGTTCTGCCTCCTGGGATTTCTCTCTACCTTCAACCTAGCAGTACCTTACAGGCTGTCATTCTCTGCATCTGTTCTTTCTTCACTAGAGGAAAAAGCTCTAGAATCATTTTCACTCTCTTTGCAGCCAGTTCACAGCCTGGCACATGGGAAGTATTCAGAGAATGTGTGAATGAATGAAGACATGGCACAATGAACTAATGAATAAAGAATAAAGAAACAAAGTGTCCAAGGAGGCACCACTCCAGCAGGCAGCCCTGGCAAACTGAACACACTGCCCCCAGCAGCAATCTAATGACACACCCTGCCCTCCTTGCCCAGCCCAGCCCAGGGAGGGTGGAGGCAGCTCAGGAAGAGTAATCCAGGAAGAGCTTAGGGGTCAGTGGAAATTTCTCACCAACAATCAACAACCAGTCTGACATTTATAATTCATTCCCTCCCTCCCCTCCCTCCCTCCCTCCCTCTCTCTCTCTCTCTCTCTCTCTCTCTCTCTCTCTCTCTCTCGTCATTTTCCATGTTTTTTCCTCCTCTCTCCTTACCCATTTTTTTTTTCAATTATGACTTCAAACACCAAGATTTGATATGCAGGGCACTGTAAAAATGTGTTTTTCCCATCAGTCCCAATGAAATAGTTTCCACTGTCTGTTTCCCCTGCAGATAGCAATCAAAGTCCGGGCGCAACAATAAAAAAGAAAGTCCAAACTCTTGACTGGTATAGAATCTAAAACTTGTCCTTGGAAAGCGACACTCAAGGGAATTAATCATAAACACTCTTGAGTTGGCCCAGTCCGTCGCTGTTGAATACAGGGTGTTTGGAATGATCTGTTTCTGGGAGCTGATTTTCCTATTCTTCCTGCTTAGTCTTCCCAGAAAGCCAAAATAAGAGATCTTTGAAGAACACTGCTCCCTGAAGACCTCCAATGGTATCTCTGGGGTCTAGCATGGGCTTTAGATCTCACGGTTATTTTCTTTTACTGCATCCCCTGGCTATATCCCCTAAGCTCTGACAGCATTTTCACCTGAACTCTTCATTCTCTCAGACTGGTTGTCTTGGCATCACCAGGTCAATACCTGGTCCTAACACTTACTAGTTCCATGACCTTGGACACTCAGTTCCATTTATAAAACTAGAGTACTAACCTGAGTCTCTAGTCTAGAGACTAAAAAGGGGATCTGGTCCTAAGCTGGTTGGAGGGACATTGTTTTGAATCCTTGTCAGTCTCTGCCTTCTCTGAGCTCTTATACCACTATTACCATGCTAACAGAATCCACAGACAGAATGGCCTTTAGAGATCATCAAGTGAAAAGTCTCATTTCAAGTGCTTAGTACTTGCACACACACACACCCCAACACAGAACACTCACATACCATATTATACCCACATACCACACTACACACACACCTACCACACATACACATCACACACTTGCCACTCAGAAAACATACTTCTTATACACCATAGTCCTAACATACACACACGCATACAACATGCTACATGCATACTACCCCACATACCCACACACCACACACAAACTATACAGTACACACACACATGCACACACAAATGCCTGCACATACACAGTTGGACACTTGGGCATTTGTCATTTCAAATTTCAAGGATGGCATGTCCCCTTTGCCCTTTTCTTATGAGCTGGTCTTTGTAACTAGGAAAACAGCTCTGGTGCCCAGAACAAGAGTTCTGAGTAAATATTCTGGGAAATAAATATAAAGAAAAGGGATATGCTGTTCTTGTAAAGTCTTTGGATCTTTGATGTGCTGAGACCCTATTTTCCATGACCACTGATGATCATCATAATAAGTCACATGCACCCTAATTCAGGCACCATGTTAGGGCATTACTCATAGGATGAATTTAAACCTTGCAATGTCCCTCCCTGTGTGTGGCTCGTAAGCAATCAGGTTGCAGGGCAGCAGTCATACTCAGACATTCTCTGCTGCCTGAGGTCCATGCAAAGGCTGGGCTCCCCCTCCAGCTTTGCTCACTAGCAACTAGAAGAACAAGTTCACTTAAATCTGGGGTGCCCTAGGATTAACTGATAAAGGGACACTATTTCAGTCTTTCTGTACTTCATTCATGAATGTTCCAAAAAAAATAAAAAATAAACTGGTGGGCAATCAGGGGTTAGGGCCATGGATCTCTCTAACAATTCATGCAACAGTAAACATGGCTAACATCTATGGTGCTGGTAGGGGATCCCTCCGGGAAGTCTATTATCATTCCAGAGCATGTGATGCTGGGTGATCTCAGTTCTAGCCTAGTGTCAGTAACATAGTTTTTTACTCAAAACACACAACATTTTCTGTAGAGACCAAATCAGCTATTCTCTGCCAGCCTGTGGTTGGCCATTTGACCTACAAAACCCAATCTAACAATTCATTCATGATGTCATTACACCACTGGGGCAGGATGAGTCCCTGAGATTTATGAAGGTACTGGGCTCCATGAAACTATGCAAGTAAAATTCTAGTGATATCACTTAGAAAGAAGTCTGTCTGCTTTGGGGTGACTTAGCCATGTAGATAATAATTAAAACTAGCTTAAGAGCACTTTAAGTATGATAAATCAAGTATATGTATTTGTAACATGTATGGAACTCCTGCAGTTCCAAGACAGTATAATACTTTGAAAAAACTGGCTCTGGACAGAATCAGTGTTTCCTATGGCTTGTTCCGTCTAAATTAGATTGTATACCCTATGACCAACTTCCTCCCTTTAATTCACACGGTTGGTAGTTTCCAAAGCGTTTCTGTGTTCATCATTGTATTAGTCATTCACAATGACCTTGAAGGGTTATCATCTTTGTTTCCCTGATATGGAAATTATGGGTCACATAGGATAAGTAGCTTATCAAGTATCCCATTGTCTATACCAGCAGAGGCAGAGCAGTGGGATTGCTTGGTGTTTGTGCCACTGCATTGTGCTGCCTCCAGCCAGCCCAAATTTGTCTGCAACTTAATACCAATAACCTTCTGGGGATGGCCTGGTATTATGCTCTGAGTGACTGGAAGAAGAAAGGGCATAACTTCTGGGCATAGTCTTGACTCCAAAACTGCCCATAGGCAGATTCCTATTTCTATTTGACTCCAATGCATGTTTAAGTCTCACATAAATGCCATTTTTTCCAAGTGGCCTCCCTTGATATTCCATCTAAGTTAGGGGCTAACGTCTGTGGTGCTGGTATGGGACACCAACTTCCTCCCTCTCTCTTATATTCCCATAGCATCTGTGCTTCCTATGTAGTCATATCATACCTATAATAACCTTCTTAATACTTTGCTGAGCTATAAAGCTCCATGAAGGCAGGGACCGTATTCAGCTATAATAGTTCCCAGCACTCAAAATAAAAGAACTCACCTTTCCCTCTCCTAAGAAAGTTTGGACAGCTCCAGAGAGTGCCAGCACATCAATCAGAAGAAAACTTGCCCAAAGTACCCATAATGAAGTACACAAATACATTCAAGAAGGAGATCAACAGCTGGTCAAGTTATGTTAGCTGTCTGTCAGGTCTATATCCAGGCTAGGAGCCAGATATAGGAACAGAGGCCAGGGGAGAGGACCTGGAGCTTCTGTTTACAGCAGGTTTAGTCACTCAAAGCTCCCTCTAGGGGCCAGAGCAGTGCCATCTCAGCAACAGGTTTGAAGACAAAGTTCGCAGTCCTCTTGCTGTTTTAGTCACAACAGATGGCTCTGTACCTTGACAAATTGGTTTCCTTCTTGTTGCATGTCCAACTGTTGCTGAAATCTCAGTCCTTGTCCCTGATGCCAATCCAATAACAAGGACACGTTTTTTGAGAAAAAGGAAAAAGAAGGTTTATGGCTTTGCTAGCCAAAGAGAAACACGGGGATTCTGCCCATCTGCAGGAACAGGGGGCTTTTATAGAAGTGATTCAGAGAAAACGAGATTAGAGAGAGATCAGGGAGGAGAAGTTTAGGAAAAGAATATCAGAGAAGATCAGGGACAAGAAGACCAGGAGACTAGGAAGGAGACGTTTAGGGAAAAGAAGATCAGGGAGGAGAAGACTGGGAAAAAGAAGAAAAAATGTAAGTTTCAAAGTAGTAGGGATTGGGAGCTAGAGATAGATTTAGTGATGGAGTATCAGGGCAGGAGGTGTGTTTAAAGAAAGCATTCTGCTAGAACACAAACATATAGGAAAGCCAAACTAGAATCAGGAAGACTAACTAAAATGCTAACAGACAGGTGGGAACTAATGAGAATATGAATTAAAATGGAAAAAAAATAGAATAGAATGAACAAAATTGAAATGGACTCTGAAGGCACATTTTGTTCAACTTGATAATTGATGAGGCATATATGATAGTATCCCTCTTTGACTCACTTTCTGTCTCCTGAGTACTTTTATATCCTTTACCCTATTGGAGTCATAAGAGAGCTGCTTATTAAATGAGCTAATAAACAAGGTCCAGAGGTCATCTGCTTGCATCCCACAGCTTCCAGTGGCTTGGCTGAGATTGCTGAGATTGCGTTGCATGCCTCTTGGTCACCAGCTCCGGGCTCTGCAAAAAGCATCAGGCTATTGTGTAGCCTGGGGGTCAGGTTACAGGAATGAATCCACCTCACTTTCCCTAGGAACAAGCAGTCTTTGATCTTGTTTATTTATTCATTCAACAAACTTTATAGCAGTGCATTTCCCAGAAGAGAGATCCAGGGATTCCTTTCAGCTCTGAGAGACTGATAACAGCATTAGCATCTTCGGGACCCAGGGCTGCCCAGCACCACACAGGCTCCACTGGCTGTGAGGCAGACTCCTTTGTCATGTTTACTGCTTTTCCTGATTGCTGAAGAAATTCCAAGGTCATTGTAAAATATCTGAATAAGAAATATTAAAAAGATAAAAATAAAACATAGTTGGGTACTACTCATTTTTTTCTACAATAATAATAATTAATAAATAAATAAATAAACATGGAACCCCTGTTAACTGCTGGGCACTTAGGCAAGACACCTTGATATAGAACATTTGACCTTCACAAGAGTCCCAGGCAAGTACTGTTACTACCTCTATCCTACAGCGAAGGAAACTGAGTCTCCAAAAAGTAACTTACCCAAGTTCACAGCACTAGGAAATGGCAGAGGAAGAATAGAAGCCACGCCCTGTGATCCAGGGCCCACTCACTGCACCACAGCCGTACAGAAAGGATCTCGTCTCCAAGACAGACGTATTTAATCATTATTTCTGGAAGAAAACGTTGTTGTCTCTTTCTGTTCTCCAAAATGTTTCTTGGGTTTTATTAATGAGGGTGAAAAATCCAATCCAAAATTCATTTAAAAAAAAACAAAAAACAGTCAAGTTCATTGAACAAGTTTAAATAGATTCTTTCCTACCTACTTGCTGAGCCACTTGACCAAGGCAGGGAACTTGAACCTTGTATCAGCCTTTCTTTTTGGCTGCACTGTGAACTTACTGAGCGGTCTTGGGCAGTACCCTCCCTCTCTGCATCTTAGTTTCCTCATCTTCACCATCTGAGGTTTGGACGGTCTCTGAGGGCCCTTCCGGATCTGACCTACATGGTTTCTCTCATGACATTCTGGAATGAGAATGGGCTTATTTTGCAAGACTATTTGTTAAAAATAAAGCTTAAGTATTCATAGGAATATTCAAAGTCGTGGGCTTACTAGGGGAGAGGAGATAGAGGGTTTTAGTTTTCTATGGCTACTGTAACAAATTATCGCGAACTTGGTGGTTTAAAGCAGAAATTTGTCCTCTCCTTTCTGGAGGCCAGAAGTTTGAAATCAAGGTGTTGGCAGAGCTCTGTGCCCTCCAGATGCTCCTGGGGAGAATCATCCTTCCCTCTTCCAGCTCCTGGTGGCTGCTGGCATTCTTGGCCTGCCTTTGCATAGCTCCAATCTGTTTCTGGTCTCTGTGGTCACATTGCTTTCTCCTCCTGTTCTGTATTAAAAATCCCTCTGCTGCATTTTTGTAGAGACATTGTGATTGTATTTAGGGTCCATCCAGATAATCCATGATGTCCCCATCTCCAGAAACCTATTTGATCATGCTGGCAACAATCCTTTTCCAATTAAGGTAGGATATACAGGTTCCAAGGATTAAGATCTGCTATCTTCGAGGGCTGTTACTCAGCATATTAAGAGTGACCACCGAAAACTCCATTTCATGATGATGCTCCAGTTGTTTTCTTTTTTTATTATTATTTATATATGATAGTGGAATGCATTACAATTCTTATTAAGCATATAGAGCACAATTTTTCATATCGCTGGTTATATACAAAGTATCTTCACATCAATTCGTGTCTTCATACCTGTACTTTGGATAATAATGATCATCACATTCCACCATCATTAATAACCCCATGCCCCCTCTCTTTCCCTCCCACCCCTCTGCCCTATCTAGAGTTCCCCTATTCCTCCCATGCTCCCTCTCCCTACCCCACTATGAATCACCCTCCTTATATCAAAGAAAACATTTGGCATTTGGTTTCTTGGGATTGGTTAGCTTCACTTAGCATTATCTTCTCTAAGTTCATCCATTTACCTGAAAATGCCATGATTTTATTCTCTTTTATTGCTGAGTAATATTCCAGTGTGTATATATGCCACATTTTTAAAAAATCTATCCAGTTGTTTTTTGAAGGATATTATCATGCACAAAAGAAACCAAACAATTATGCTGTGGGTATTTGGTAGGGGTGAGGAAGGGAATTGGAGAACATTAAAGTCAGCTGATTATAGTGAGTTTGCTACATAATGACAAGAATGTGTTCTACCTGAAACAAAACAATTGAATTATACTGATAGGCTAGAGCCTGCAGTTCTGCAAACTAGAACAAGACCACCAAAGAACCACAGGTTGGCCAATGAGTAATTTTCTGACACTAACCATTTGCTGTAAAATCAACACCAGAACTCTTCCTTAACCCATTCAATTCCCAGACGTACATTTATAATTATTTTCTTTGAGGAAAAAATAAAGCACACTTTCATTCCCATCAGTACATGTTCTTCAAACTCACAAGAGATTTCCTACCTTATGTCTTGCTTTGGAAATTCACTAATATAAAAAAAATATTCTTAAAAGTCAAGGCCCAAGAGCTGGGGTTGTGGCTCAGTGGCAGAGTACTTGCCTAGCATATGTGAGGCACTGGGTTCGATCTTTAGCACCACATATAAATAAATAGATAAAATAAAACATATTTTTTTTTTTAAAAAAGTCAAGGCCCAAACAATATTAAACCAGAAGATCCCCAACCCCTTGGAAGCATCTCGGGAACTTGAACTCCTGACCGCATTCTGCCATGTGCCTTTGGTTGTCCTGCGTCGCTCAGGCACTGAGAGAGGTCAGCCTCGTCTAGCCACTTCATCTCTCCTCTGATTTAGAATAATCTTGAAAAAAAATGTCTTATCTCTGCTGCTAAACAGTGAGCTCTTAGATGGCAGGGAAAATGTCTTGAAGAACATAATGGCTGATTTATTGAGCCACGTGTTCCCTCCAGCACTCAGCCCAGTCCCTATAAATCATGGAAGTGATTCTGGCTTTACAGAGAAGAAACTGAATGCGCAGAGCTGTACAGACAGAATTCATACTCTGTCCCCAAATCACACTGCCTTTTTAAAATCTCTAGCACTTAGTATAGAGTCCAGAATGTGAGAGATTCTGGAGACATAGTCAACGGATGAGAAAAGGCTAGAAGAATAGAAAACTTTAAAAAATACTTGTTTACATGAAGTGCTAGCCACACCACCTCTGGAATGCTAGAAAGGGTGAGGTCAGTGTGTGAGAGAGAGCAAGCAGAGGCAGACTGGGAGAGCCGTGAAGGGCAAAAGGAGCCTACCATGTCCACGGCAATGTCATAGGCATGGTTGCATTTGATGCTCCCGAAACAGCTGGGAGGCATGAAGTTGTACAAGGAAGAGGATTCTCAGCTTTAGTAATGCAAATATAATTTATGATGTTAAATGACTACAATTCATTTAACATAGGGACAGGATTCAAATCCAAATCAGAAGACTTTTTGTCCAGTCCCTTTCCAATCGTGCAACACTTCCCTCCTCTGCACATGAGCTTTCCTGATAGGCTGCAAATCTCTTGCCTACCAGCAGCTTAAAAGCTCTGAGTCTAGCATTTTCCGCCAGCTCTAGACCAGTCACCACAAGCACACGTGCATATACACATGCAAACTTCCCTTTGTTATATTTACAATATAATAAAATCTCCCTTTGTTATATTTCTCCTCGGGACGAAGAAACAAGGTAGGAGCCCCGGGAATGGTTAGGGAACCTATAAAGGGCATAGAATCAGAGTAAGTGACATTGTCATCATATTTTTCCCAGATCTCCAAGAATTTTTTTTCCAATGACTTCTATAAATAAACGGAATATGCGTACATATTTCCCATAACATAAGTGAAATCGTAGCTCATTCAATAAAGGAATTTTATCTTAAGAAATCTCACACATTAGATGTGTGTAAACTTCTGGCCCCCTCATGGTCTTGCCATAGGACCATGGGACAATTACCCCACTTCCCATGGAAAGGGGAACCACAGGATGGTTTTAAGGATGAAGGTGGTCACGAAAAAATTGTCTACCATAGATACAAGCAAGTACCATTAATTGACTTATGCAATTAACCAGATTCGTATATAAAATGGATATGTGTGCATATTCATTCTTTGAAATGTAGCAACTCTGTTACTTCAGTTCAACATCTCCAGTAAGTCACCAGTTATAAGCTAATTAGATGGTTTTGCAAGCTCCTCTATTCTATAAACTCTGTGGGACATGCATATTTTTCTTACTTGACATTTTACTCCCAATGTTAAATACAATATCCAGTATGGGGTAAACAGTGTATGGATTGCAGAGTCTGCTGAGAGCAGACAATGCTTTAGGTTGAGTCAAAATGTGAATACAATCAATTTCAAATTTTACTCATAAGTATGTAAAGGAGGCCTCAAAAGAATCTTTTCAAGTGTATCTTCTAATTCAAACTCCATCATCTGCTCCAATTGTGAGACACTTAAAATGATGTGCTTTTATCTCACATCGTAAAATCAAACTGAAAATTCTGTGTATCAAATTTACAATTTCTAAGTTATCACATACTATTGCAGATATAGGATGAGCAATTGATTTTTGCCTGTTCACTCTCTTCTCCCTTATCTGGATATGTCAGCCAAATTTTCTGTGGGCAGCCTCCTTCACTTTAGGTCTATATCACTTAAGGGAGCTGATCTCTCTGGGTTCCAGGGCAAAAAATGTGACTCAAATTCAACCAATGAAAGTTCAAAAGCATCTTGGCTACCATGATAGGTCCAGAGATGAGCACATGATAGTCATTTCCAGGATTTGGGCTGGACTATTGTAGGAGCAGAATTGTGTTTCAGCAGAGATGGCCATACTGGTAAGATACAAGCTGAAGAATCTGGTGGCCATCTTAATGCTATAAGAACTTGCTTGAGAATGAAGCCAGTCAGAGAAAAGTAGTCAAGGCAGGTCCCTAAACACATCTTAATATCCATGGCAATGAAATGAGTTCATAAATCTCCCCCACCCTTTTTATTTTTTAGAAAACAAAGGAAGTTTTAAGAATTTGTTTTAAAGTTTGAGACTACTTCCTCAAACTACCAAGAATCTAATAAAAATATCACATGCACCAAAAATTGAAGAAAAGCTGATAGAAGAAAAAATAATCTATCATTAATTTTTTACTGCTGTGTGTGATAAGAGCACTACCATTCACTTTTGACAATTAACTGGGCAGAGTCAATCCTCTGAGCACTTACGATTTGTTGGGCACTGGGTAAGTTCTAATACAGATGTGCCCTGGACTAGTGATTTACTTTGAGGGTTGACAACCCAGTGCATGAGGAAAGAAGGATTTTCCTTCAAAGGATCATTACCCTGTCTTTCCTTGGGCCCAGCATAGAGCATTATAGTTCCTCTGAATGCATTTATTAAAAAGTGAATTAAAGGTCAGAAGTGGATTTCTCTTAGTCCTTAATTTCCTGTCTGTGTGCCAAGTGCAGGGGTGGGAGGGGCTTGTTAAATACCAGATGAGGATCCATGGAGGCCGGGAGAATTGCAGACTGCACCAAGTCAGCGGAATCTGGAGGCTTAAAAGCTGGGAGAAGCAGTTCCACATTGCTGTGGGGCGGGGGGAGGAGTGTCAGGAAAAGGACATTGGTTAAGGGGTTGATCTTTTTTTGAAGCAGGGATTATTATTTAAGGGAACAAAGGGTGAGAGTGAGAACAGAGAGGCAGAGTTCATTAAACATAAGAGATGGAGGATGTAGAAGAGAAAAATTGATCCCACATCCCATTTGGGGACTTTATTTTATGATTATCCATCTGAAACAAGACTGTACCACCACTAGATTCTCCCCTCAGGGCTGGATTAGCACAAGGATTCACACCAATTTGGGATTAACCAAGGACTCTAACACTGGCTATCCGTATTTGATACCCAGTAAATGATGAACTCTCTGAGACTCACTTTGCTCAACATGAAGTCAGAATGTCAACTTTGTACTCTAGGATGCTGTGAGGGCCCTATGCTAATGCAGGCAAAAGAACCTCAACAAACAAAGCTATGGACAGAGTAGAGATACAACAAAAGTCTGATTTTCTTCTCTCTCTTCTCTGTTTTGTATCATTCAACAAATATATTGAGCCTCTCTCATGGGCCAAGTTGATAGGACAAACACATGACTGGAGTCAGACCAGCTGGAATTTGTATCTTACATCTAGCCATTTACCATTCCTAAGAACTTGACAGAAGTTTGCTTCCTTAAAGTTCAGATTTTTCTTTTTTTGGTGTGTGTGTGTGTATGTGTGTGTGTGTGTGTGTGTTGTAAAGGATAGAATCCAGGGCTTTGCATATGCCAGGCAAGTGCTTTACTGATGAGCTACACCCCCAGCCCTAAAGTTCAGAGTTTGTTAGAGTTAAAATAGACAGCCTAGCACACATTAGGCACTGGGTTCTATTCTCATCACCATGTAAAAAAATATAACTTGTCCATCTACAACAACCACAACAAAAACATAATGACTACAACCTAGGCCCCTTGAACACATTGTTAAAAAGATCAAATGAAACAATAAGTTAAAAAATGCTTTGTAAATATATACACACATGTACGTGGATGTGTACTGACACACAATACACATATGTGTAAGCATATAATTACATATATATGAACATATACATGAAAAAAGTTTCAAATATATATATATATATACATACATATATATATATATATATATATATATAATAAAAATTTACAAGCACTTAAAAATTTACAAGCACTGAAAATCAGTTGATCTTCATGACCTTGAATCTGGCAATGGGTCACCAAAAAAGTGTATAACAGAAGAAAAAAATTGATTGGGCTTCTTCAAAATTAATAACCTTTCGTATGAAAAAACAGCAAAAAGAAAATGCAAAGACAATCTATAGAGTAGGAGAAAATATTTCCAAATAATATATCTGATAGAGGTCTTGTATTCAGAATATCTAAAGAATTCCCACAACTGAACAGCAAAAAGACAAAAAGCCCTATTTAAAAGAGAAAAATGAGTAGAATAGACACTTTCACCAAAGAGGTGAAAAAACTGGCCATCATGCACATGAGATAATGATCAACACCATTAGTCATCAGGGAAATGCAAGTCAAAACCACAATGAGCTACCACTCCACACCCACTAGTAAGACTATGATAATTTTATTTTTAAAAAGAAGCAATGAACAAGTATTGACCAGGATGTGGAGAAACTGGAATTCTCTTACATTGCTTTTAGGAATGTCAAATGATTCACTGCTATAGAAAATAGTTTAGCAGATCTTCAAAAAATGAAACATAAAATTTTCATATGACCCCACAAATCTACTCTTATGTCTATACTCAAATAAAATGAAAACAGGTACACAGACAAGTGCATGCACACATAAAAATAATTAGCAGCACTCTCTGTAATAATCAAAAGGTAGAAACATTCCAAAATATCCATCAATGGATAAAAAAACAAATTGTACACACAATCAGGTTATTATTCAGCCCCCAAAACGGAATGAAGTACTCATACATGCTACAAAATAAAGGAACCTTGAAAACTTAATGTTATGTGAAAGAAGTCAGACAGAGATATTACATGTTACATAATTCCAACAACATGAAATATCTGGAATGATTAACTTCACAGAGAAAGTTCGAAGATCAGAGGTTGCCGAGGGCCAGGACAGAAGGGACAGGGAGAAAGAGCTTAATGAGTGACAGGAATGTTTTTTGGAACTAAATAGAGGTGAGGGTCATACAACATTGTGAATGCGTTAAATACCACTAAACTCTTTCACTTTACATTGATTAATTTTGTTGTGCAAATTTCATCTGAATAAATTATTCTTAAGTAGATTGAGAATGTCAATAATGCTCACAGGAGAACCATCAAAGAATTGTTCTACATCTAAATATTTTGTTTTTAAAGAAAATATAGTAGCAATCCTATACATTTTCAATAAACCAAGGATTGCATAAGAAATCAACTAATAATATTATTTTGGAAAAAATAGACAATTATAAGCAACAGGACTCCAAAATTTTTAAACAACATAGCAGAATCATTGCCAATGATATCATTGTTTTATATAAAACCATTACCAAGTGAAACAAAAAAAAATTAAAACGATCCATAAGATTGCCAAGATGGCATGTAATACTATGACATAATAGCAAGTTTTTCCAAAGTATGTTACTTGTTTATTTTATTATTTGATGAGTCGTGTCCCTGTCTCTACTGAAGAATGTTTTCTCTTCAAATTAAAACTAGCTAAATACTATTTAAAGAACACCAAGTGACAACATTTGTTTCAACTCTAAAGCTCTGTCAGCTGAAAAAATAAAGTCAAAAATATAATTAACTTTGCTCTTGCTAAATCACAATAGATACCACTCTAAGTTTGTTTGCAACTCTGAATTTGTGTCATTTTTATTATGTTTTTAAGTTTATATAAAAACTACATTGTTGAAAAAAATGCTATTTGATAATTAATAAAATTCGGCTTATTTGTATGTATCTCAGCCAGAATCTCACTTTTTAAATTTTTTTGTTGTTGTTGTTGTTGTTTTGCTTTGTTTTGTTTTGTTTTCAGACTGGGTCTCACTTAGTTGCCCAAGTTGGCTTCCAACTTGGCAATCCTCCTTCCTCAGCCTTCCCAGGAGCTGGAGGCTGGAATCACGGATGTGTGCCACCACTCCCAGGTCAGATCTAACCTGTTGAACAAAACTGCTCTAAGTATCTAAAACAGGAAAAAAAGTTAATATAAGGATTTTCTTACAAAGGTGATAAAAGAATAAGAAGCCACACAGGACACCCCAAGGAACCTTAGAGGGTCAGGAATCAGAGGGCTGCCCAAGAACCCAGGTCACCTGGCTGAAACAGGAAGCATCATCAGTCAAAGGTTGTGGGGGAGATAAAGCCTGGCCGGAGACTCTACCCAACACACAAAGAGAAGAAACACTACAGCACCTTCCTTCTTCCCACCTTCCAATCTCACCCCCAGTTCTTCTCACTGGGGAAGCCCATCCTGAAGGTAGCTGGTTGGTGCAGGAGCCTAGGAGACAGACTTCAGGGACCAGCCTCCTATAGCATGAGGCCCAACAGGGAGAGGTCAAGGTCCAGCACAGATGGCAAAACTACTTACTGTAGGATGGGTACAGCAACAAATAAATTACACACAGGTGGCAATTTATATTTCGTCTCTGTCCTCAAGGATCTTATCATCTATTGTGTGAAACAGGCCATGTAACAATTAGCTCACTCTTGAATATTTCAACAGATAATAAAAATAGCATATTTACAAAACATTTTCACACTTTTTTTTTTTTTGACTGAGGAATTAAACCTTGAAGAGTTGCCATGGACTTGAAGTTGCCATGACCCTGGGTCCTTCCCTTTCCATCAAACCCTTTTGTTTATACCATCATGGAGTCCTATTTTTCTATTGCTCAAATCATCCACTTATTTACACCCCACAATTATTATTTACATCTTTACTTCCAAGTCTAGTTCATCTCTCACCTCTACTATTATTACCTTTGGCTACAAATAATTTTCTGTTTTCAACAGTGTCGGTCTCCAATTTGTTTTTCACACAGTCTCAATGATCTTTTTCTTTTTCTTTCTTTCTTTTTTTTTTTAGCAGAGATATCATTGTGTTACTTATTTATTCAAACCCCTTCAAATTTTCTCTATTGCTCTGAGTTAAAGACCAAAGTCTTTAATGTAACCTAATTAACTTTGCAAAGTCTGGCCTCTACCCCCACTTTCCATTCCCTTTGCAAGCCCTTGTTCTGTAAGCTCCCAACCACACACAAACAGGTCAGTTTTTCCAAAGAGCAAGTTCCCTCTAACCCCAGGGACTTTACAGGTACTGATCCAAGGTCTGGAACACAGTCCTCATCTCTCCTGCTCTCACCTCCTAACCCTATTCATGATTCCTATTCATCTTTCAGGATTTTATGTCCAATATCCCTTCCTCAGGGAAAGTTTCCCTCACTCTCTCTTCCATCCCCTTTATGAAGAAAGATCCCCTTGCTGTAGGGACTAAAATCCACTAATACTTAAATTCGCAGCATTTTCACATTTTATAATTTTATGTTTGTCCAGTGGTTGGATTGCCTCTGTCTCCAATATTTGTTTTATGAGGCAGATACTGTCTCTTTCCTCTGTCCTATATCCCCATTACCTTGCATGGTGTCTTAGCCTGTAGGAGAATTCCAAAGCATAACAAAGGAAGAGGGGAGGAAGCAAGGAGGAAGGAAGAAAAGATGGAAGAAAGGGATAGACTGCCCAGGGTCCTCACAGTTGAGATGAGAAACAGGATTCAAGGTCTAGACCACTGGTTCTACCAAAATGTTGTATCTCACGGAGCAGGGAGAAAGCATGCACCTCCTCTACACTCTAAATAATCTGAACTTTCTATCCCTAAACTTGCCACTGTAATCATTCTTGCATAAAACATCTTGATGACCCACTCAACACCCTACTTTGCCCATTCTGGACCACTTCTCTTCTAGTGATGTTCCTCTCTATTCCTATGTCATAGTGTGAGCCTTGGCATCACCAGCAAATGTACCACCTCCTAAATATCATGCTCAAGCATCCCACTTTCTAACCGTCACCCCCAACTTCTCCTACAGATCCATGCATCTGTTCTTTACCTATGATGATCTCAGCATATCAAGCTTTCTTTGTGTAACATTTTAATAATCCCTTAAAGATACTTCAATTCTTTGGTCACTTTTTCACCTGACAAAAAACCAAATTCTGACTGAATCCAACTACTTACCTTCTTTCTCCATGCCTATTCTTATGTGCGGCAGTCTGGCTGGGCACAATTCACCAGCCACTTTTCAAGCAGAAACAACTTTATTTTTAGAACACACGCTATACCACACAAGCTCTTCAGGAATTCCCTCAAAGCCCAACTGCCACCACCGGCTTCCCACAAGCCTCTCAACATCCCACCCAAACCCATGTCTGAATTCAAAGTTCATGCTGTCAATTAACACTCCAACCTCCTGTTGTTGAAGAGATGATATTTACTTCCTATCTACTCCAGCAGGTTTTGGTGGTAACAAAATGAGTTAATATATGTGAACACTCACTGTAAAATCTATGAATACCCTGCAAAGTAACCATTGCTATTTTGTGCTTCTCACTATTTAGCACTCTCCTCTGGAGTGCCTGAGTTAGAACACAGGTAAATTACTTAATCTCTCCATGTCAAACCTCAAAATCAAAACAATAATAGTAGAATAATAATATTATGAATGCTGCATGGGATTATTTTGGAGATTATATAAATTACTATATTTAAAGTGCTAAGAAGGGTTTCTGCCCATCTTTAACTTCATGTCAGTATTAGCCACTAATATCACTATTATTACTATTACTATTTCATGTTGAAGGAGCAGGAATGGAAACATCTTAGAACTGGAAAATATTCTGACTAGCAGTAAAGAGGCTAGTTTCCTACTTTTTTCTAAATCAAAGTATTTTAGTCAAGAGAAATGTAGAGGAAGGAAATTTTATTTTGGCTCAAGTTTTAGAGATTCAGCCCATAGTTGGCCAACTCCGGATCTCTGTGCTTGAGGTGAGACAGAACATCATGGTGGAAAACACAGAGGAGGAAAAGAGCTCAGGGAATGGCAATTAGGAAGCAGAGAGAGCTCCTCCAGTCACCAAGGACAAAATACAAACTCCAAAGATACACCCAGTGACCTACCTCCTCCAGTCATCCACTACCTACCTACAGTTGCAGTCCAGTTACTCTATATCAGTGGGTTAATCCACTAATTAGGTTACATCACTCATAATCTAATTATTTCACCTCTAAACATTCTTACATTGTCTCACAAAAGAATTTTTAAGGGGTATCACATATTCAAACAGTAACAGTAAGCAAACGTGTTCTTCATTATTTTTTTTTCCTATCATTCATTCGGAACTCAGAGAAGACAGTCTGTCTGGAACACATCAGCATTTTGGAGACAAAGCTCTGATCAGTCTCCACTCAGCCCAGGATTTCATATGCAGCCACCAGATATATGATTCCATGAGGTACCTGGTGTAGTTCACCCCTTCAGTTGGAGGACTTACAGTTGAGACCTAGGTTCTCACAGCCCAGAGGATAGAAAGTGAAGGCTGACCACTAGGTCAATGCCCACTGAGCAGGTAGAAGACATGTTTTATAAATTTCCAATCATCTGCAACAGTAACTATTTGAACAAAATTTTCCCCTCTGTGGTCTCCTAGAAGGTCCAAAGCCACTTTGTTAATAGTAAGTAAAAGAATGAGAATTAGAATCCATCCTTCACTTTAGTGGTGTTTATTATGTTCGTTGTCCTTAAAAGATGGACTACACTTGGACTTCAGAGAGCTTCTCAGACTTCACTGGGGCAAGGGGTGGGAGTATGGAGACAGAGGAAGCTGATTGAATTTATTATCAAACATGTATTCGATGGTAGAGAATAGTTTCCACAGATGCTGACTCCAGTTTCTGAAAAGTCAAGAGCCCCGAATTTTAGAACCCTCACACACTTGGAATAACACATTTCAAGAGCAATTTCTTGCTTTCTTTCTTTGAATAGCTATGGTGCAACACTGAGAACTGGCATAAGAACTTGCCAGCAACCCCTGCTCCAGGAAAGTCAGGGGAATATGTAATGGGAGTTCTTAGGATAGTAAGTCACTGAGCATCAGCCTCACAGGTGGGAGGGACTTAAAGTGAGGATGGGTCCAAGACAGATGGAAATCTCCTCCCCCGATACAATCCACTGACTGTGACTGATGGTGGGGCAGATGAGGAGAACAAGGGCAAGGAACTGTGAAAACTCCAAGATTTTCCTTGGCATTTAAGATGATGATTGTTGAGACAGCCCAGAAAGAAGAAAGTGGGGAAGAGGCAAGCCAGAAAGAAAGGGGAGAAGGGAGAGAAAGCAGCTTATATTGAGCACTTCTGTGTGTTCAGACCTAACGAGTGGATGTGTTAAATGGATCCTTTCATTTAAGCTTCACTGAAGTCCATCAGACAGTGGCGATTATTCTCATTTTATAAATAACAAAACTTGAGGTTTCAGAAAAGTATATAACCAGTGTAAGATATGGCAGTCATTAAGTATTAGGATGAAATTCAAACTCAGGTCTTTCTTGCCTTAAAGCTCCTGGCCCCTTGGCTACATCCATACTGAGCCTCAGGGATATGATCACAGAGAATCCTCATAAAGTACCACAAGGAAGATAATATCACTCCCATTTCCCAAACAAGGAAACTGAGATTCAGAGAGAGTCAAGGATTTGCTGGTAGAATTTTATGGAGAGATCTCAGCTCAGGAGGCAGAAAAATCCTAGATCCACACCCCAGTTTTACTCTGTATCAAATAAATGATGGGAGAACAATATGTGCTTTATGAGGATCCAGGGAGACAAAGATGTGTACAGTGCCTGGTGCAGTGTGGCTTCTCAATAAATGGTAGCTGTAAAGCTAAAGGAGCCAAAAGGCTTCACACACATCCCCAGGAGTGATATCTGAGGAATCTCAGCTGACTCTTAACAGTAGATAGGAGCACGGTCAGTTTTGACCACTTGGTCTTAAACACCTGGCCAGAGAATATATAGCCCAAGCACAGTCCTACATGGGCATTTAAAAATAAAAACAATGTTTTGTGATTTTTTAAATGTAATTTAAGATGTACACTTGTGTCAGACCTACCAAAAGTAAGGAAAGCTGGAGGTTATAAAGGAGAGGTTCTTGTGGGGAGGGCCCAATAAAAATGGTCACAAAGGACTGTAGAGTCACAAGTTTGTCCTGAGTTAATTTGATCTCATAGGCCTACAAATCTTCCTAACCTCCTACATTGATAAACTTGATCTGATTTTTACTGATATAATTATGAGTTACCGTCTTTATGGTTTTCAGAGCTGAGATTAATTAATTGCCTTTGTGCTAATTGTTTATAAAAATGCAAACCAACCTGTTTGTTTGGTGTTGTCTTAGCATGATCCCTGCCCTATGTATGCCTGTGTGGTCACCTGCCATATGCCTCTGTGGACCTCTGGACTGTCCTGATGCTGAATACGCTTAACTTTCCATGCCCCACCCAATAGAGAACACAGACTTTGGGTTTCTTCCTCCAATTTTGCCATCTTTCAGCAGGAAGCAGTGTAGAGATGTCATTGCCCATTTCTCCATAGAAATGGAATGTAGAAATTGATAGTGGGGAAATGTAACAGTGGTCCTTGCTGCTCTGCCACTGGGACTTACTTTTTAAATGAATATGTTTCTTTCCCTTCCTCTCTCTCTGTTCCTCCCGAATATCTCCCCATCCCTAATCTTGGGGGAAACAGGATTACCTTTCATCCCCATTTTATACAGATTTATCTGTCCTTGAGTACACACCCACCATAGGAATGAAGTAATCCAGACTTTGGGGATGGCACTAGAAGAATCTCAGAAATGACTATCTCCCAAATTAACAAGTGAATTACAACTTCAACAGAGAACACGTGTAATTCAGCCTTTGAGTTACCTCTCTAAAAGCCTCCTGTTCCTGCTGATGGGCAGAATCACAGCCTCTCCTTTGCTAGCAAAGCAATAAAACTGGTTTTCTTTTTCTCAAAAGGAAAAAAAAAAGGTACTTGCCATTTTTATCATTACCTAATTCACATTTATTTTATGAAATTAAATGAAAAAAAAATGTCACCATACACTGCCTGCTGCATAGTAAGTATCCAAAAACTATAGCTATTAGTGTTAAGTATCAGAAATGGCCTTTGTGCTCTCATCCTCTCCTGCTCTCATCTTCCCTCTCCAACAGTGGTGAGGGAAGCCCCCATCCTACCTGGAAGGCAGCATTTCCTCCATCATAAGGCCCTAGGATTCCCTGGGGTGCAATCTGATCGCTCCTCCCCTT
The DNA here is from genome assembly GCF_964194105.1 of Spermophilus citellus. NCBI lineage: Eukaryota > Metazoa > Chordata > Mammalia > Rodentia > Sciuridae > Spermophilus > Spermophilus citellus. The sequence goes on along the minus strand of NC_138191.1, from coordinate 94,999,786 downwards.
TCCTCTGCTAGCCACTGGTATTAGACCTGTCTCCACCGCAATCTTCCCGTGTCTCAGCGTAGAATAATATCCCCGTCCTTCCTCTGAGGGATGTAAGGTGGCTTAAATAATTAACTATTGTAAGGTGCTTTGAAAAGAGAGCACAAAACGCCATAAATCCTGAAAATTAATTCATAAAATCAGTGGTGGACTTGACAATTATATATGTCGTATTTGTTCAGCTGTGAGAAGGGTACAGAATGTCAACGTGTGGAGTGTGGTCCAAATCTCTCAAGACCAAGGATTTCCTGCAACTCTAGATCATCTGTGTTCTCTAAGGCGAAGGCCATAATCCAATCTCCAAAACATAGCATTTGGAATAGCTGTATTTTATTAATTGTTTTTTAGCCTTGCCATTCTCAGACCTAACCTGCATGGTGACCTCTCTTGCAAATGGCTGGGTGAGCAGCCCAGAGACTTGGAGATAACAGAGCTGTGTTGGAGTCCTGATTCTATCACTTTCCAACTGATTATTACACTCCCCTTCTCCCTCAAAAAAGAAAAAGGTAAATGGTAATTCTAGTAATTTAGATTGCTGTAATGAGCCCATGAGATAATGCCTATGCATTCATTCACTGGAATTTACTGAATAACTTATGCCAAACCAAATTTATATTATGCAATAGGAATAAAAGCAAAAATTCCTGGTCTTAATTGTCAAAACAGACTAGTGAACTGATGATTGCTATAGGGTGAGCTAAGACCTTAACACTCCAAGTGTGGTCCATAGATCAGCAGCAACAGCAGTAGCATCCAGGAGCATGCTAAAAACACAGACTCACAACTCAACCCCAGACCTACTAAATCCAAATCTGCATTTTTTTACGGTTCCTGGGGTATTCCTATGCACATGAAATATTGAAATGCTCTGGGCTTGGGGCAATCTAAGAAACATACAGTGTGCTTGTGGGAATAAACAAGTTATAATGCAGACATTTTCTAGATGGTTGTGGCTGGTGGCTGCTAAGTGGAGCTGGTGTAGACTGTTAGGCATTCATTGTAGTGGGAGGAACATATGCAAAAACCAGCATGATATCATCCAGAAATCTGAGGAATTCAATATTTCAGTATTGTGATGAAGATGTTCTTTTTAAATCAATAAATGCAATATAAATATTACTCAGAATTAAAAGAGAATAAAATTATGGCATTTGCAGATAAATGGAGTTGGAGAATATCGTGCTAATCAAGCCAGTCCCAAAAAACCAGGCTGAATGTTCTCTCTGATAAGTGGATACTGATCCATAATGGAGGGTAGGGAGGGGAGAATGGAGGAACTCTGATTGGGCCAAGGGGAAAGAGAGAAGGGGAGGGGAGATTGGGGGCAGGAAAGTTGGTGGAAACAGATGAACATCATTACCCTAGGTACATGTATGACTGCACATGTGGTACGACTCTACATCATGTACAACCAGAGAAATGACAAGTTGTGCATCATTTGGTGTGCAATCGAAATGCATTCTGCTGTCATGTATAACTAATTAGAACAAATTTTAAAAAATAAATGCAGTAGAGTTAGTTGTCCTTATTCTTCAAACATAGCTCCTCAACAATACCTAAGATCCCATGCTGGTCATTTTAGTGTGCACTACATTGATGTCAGCCTGCATCTGAGTTTTAGCTTTAACTCTAATTGCTTCTGTCACATAAACTGCATGTGAGATTACTGGCAGGGAATTTTCAACAGTAAGGAGGCGAGATTAAAATCTGTAATTTGTAGCCCCTTTCAAATGTGTTTGGTGTTTGAGAGACACAGAGAGAGAGAAAAAATGGGAGAGAAAGAGAGAAGGAGGAGGAGGAGAAGAAGAAGGAGAAGGAGAAGGAGAAGGAGAAAGAGGACAGAACAGGAGAAAAGAGATAAAAGAGAAAAAATTACGTAATGATTTTCAGACTAGCTTTGCCTGCATCTTGTATGGAAAGTAAGGCTGTCAAGCATAAATACTCTTCACACTTGAGTTTCTGCTATTCTTAGGCACTTATATTATTTGGGTTTATCTCTTTTTACTCTCTTGGTCTTTCATTGACCTCTGTTTTGTTTTTTTCTACACAGTTTGGAGCTGTGAACAGTCACACCATGTATTGACAAGTGTCCAGGCTCCTCGGGTGTGGCTCACAAGGCTTTGTGCTCTACCCCTGCCTGCTTTCCTAGGCTTACTCAAAGTTCATTCCCAGTCTGCAAATAGAAATAATTTCCCTCTCTTGAGAATACCCAGGATCTGGCACTGAGTCCTTTGGAAATATTCTTTCCTCTACCCAGAGCCTCTTTATCCTCAGAAAAATCCTCCCTTCTTAGTAGGAAGAGTTGCCGTGACTATCATCTATTTAGGACCTATTACGCATGCATATTTAGCAATTTTTATTCACCCTTTTCTGATTAGTAAGAATGCAATCATTTTATGGACCTAAATTTTTGTCCCACACTCTGTTTTCTGAGGAATCCTAATGGCATTTACAATTCGCAACATATCTTCATATGGGTACTCTAATTTTAACTTCTAATGACTTGAGGTTGTACATGTCAGTTACAGTCAATCTCACTCTTACATAGTAATACATTATTAAATATTTAATATTTTAATATTAATCCATTCAGCATATTTAGTGAGAGCAGAAACTATGGCCCAGACTACAACCCTTCATTCCACTCTCTTGCAAGCTTTTGTATTTAATTAACCCTTTCCTTTCATCTTCACAGGTGCTCATATTTTAATGACCTTTGTGGTCGTCTTCTCCAGCCTTTGCTCCAACGTGCCCACCAAGTTAAGCCTTCACTTGAGCACTTTCAGTGAAGGAAGACTCGCTTCCCAAAAGGATGTCCTTTAGAATGGACTTTATCATATTGAGCAGAATTCTACCTCCTGTATCTACCAGTACCCATCAGTCTGGTTCCACTCTCTGTTCCTTCACAGAAGTCAGTTCCATAAAATCTTTATAGAAGCATCATATGTCTGTAATGATCAAAACTCCAGGGTCATCTTCTACAACTTCTTCATTTCAGAAATATAAAGGGACTTGCTAATGACAAACTCACATCAATGAAATACCTGTGATGAAAACCTCCCCAATTTCAGGCCAGCTATTCCATAAGAACCTGTGTCTTCATAATTTATCCTGATTGAGTTAATCAACAAACCAGCATTGCATACTCCCTGGGTGCGCTCTAGTATTTCCAATTATTTTCACTAACTTCTTTTAGCTTTCACAAGACATTAGACAAACAAAGATTTAGGGCTTGAGTCTGCCTTGTTACATACTCAGTTGCTTCCAATCAAATTACTAAATCATTGGGAGATTCCAACATGGTGGCGGGCGCAGAGAGATCAAGTCTCTGACCTCTTCAGCTGTGCAGGCATAGGGAGTCGTAAACAACCTAAATCTGTTTGCTCAGGATCACTAAGCAATGCTGAGCTGACGTGGATCTGGGGCGAATAGTCTGGGCCTCTCAGAACACACTCTGAGCCCGGATCGGCTGAATTCAAGGTCCCGTTCGCATGCTTCCCGCAGACAAACAGCTGTGACTCAGCACTAATCCATCCGGCTGAAACAACTGGTCAGCCCTTCTCATGCTACGGAGGTAAATGCCTACCGAGCCTTCATTGGTAGTGGCCACAGGTTTGAAACGGGCCTTGGGAGAGACAGTAAGGACCCACCCGTTGCATTGATCGTCCAGCAAAGGGAAACGAACTGTCGCCATTTGCAAGAGATACCACCGTGGCAGAGAACTGACATCATCAGACTGTGGCGGAGGAGATAACTTCATTGAAACCTGTGGCTACAGTGATTTCTTCCCTTCCCTTCTAATACCTTTCCTCCCAAGCATCTAATAAATTTATAGGAGTAAACAGTAACTCATCAGTCAAACAGAACAAGAAGTAACATGAGCAGCTTCAAAAAGCAAGGAAGAAAAGGAGTACAAACAATGCAGGACAGCCTAAATATTCAGGAGGACCTAGAGTCATCAGAAAAATGGTCATATAAAGAACTCAAGGAACACCTTAGACAGATGGAATGGAACCTTAAAGAGGATACAAGACAGCAAATTCAAGCAGCGAAAGAACACATTGAGAATGAATTACATAAACAGATAAAAGAAGAAGTTAAGCATCTCTATCAGGAGATAGAGATTATAAAAAATAATCAAACAATAATTCTAGCAATGAAGGAAATGATAAACCAAATTAAAAACTCAATTGAGGGCTGGGGATGTGGCTCAAGCGGTAGCGCGCTCGCCTGGCATGCGTGCAGCCCGGGGTTCGATCCTCAGCACCACATACCAACAAAGATGTTGTGTCCGCTGAGAACTAAAAAAAAATAAATAAATATTGGATATTCTCTCTCTCTCTCTCTCTCTCTCTCTCTCTCTCTCTCTAAAAAAAAAAAAAAAAAAAACTCAATTGAGAGTATCACTAACAGAGTGGAGCAAGTAGAAGCCAGAACATCAGATAATGAAGACAAAGTATATCATCTTGAAAAGAGTCTAGCCAACTCAGAAAGGCTGGTAAAAAATCACGAGAAAAACATCCAAGAGTTATGGGATAACATAAAAAAACCAAACTTACGAGTCATCGGGATAGAAGAAGGTACAGAGATTCAAACCAAGGGAATGAGTAACCTGCTGAATGAAATAATTACAAAAAATTTCCAGAAATAAAAAAGGAAACAGATATACAAATTGAAGATGCATACAGGACACCGAGCACACAAAATCACAGTAGACCAACGCCAAGACACATTGTTATGAAGATATCCAATATACAGAACAAAGAGAAAATATTAAAAGCTACAAGAGAAAGGAGACAGATTACATTCAGGGATAAACCAATAAGGTTAACAACGGATTTTTTATTACAGACACTGAAAGCAAGAAGGTCATGGAACAATGTATTTCAAACACTGAAAGATAATGGATGCCAACCAAGAATTCTGTATCCAGCAAAATTAAGCTTCAGGTATGACAACGAAATAAAAATCTTTCATGATAAACAAAAGTTAAAAGAATTTGTAGCCAGAAAACCAGCATTGCAAAGCATTTTGAGCAAAACACTACACGAGGAAGAAATGAAAAACAATAACCAAAACCATCAGTAGGAAGTGCCTCAGTAAAGACAGAGGGCGAGGGGAAAGTTAATCATGGAGAAACAAACTAAATTTTTTTTAAAAAGGATAAATAATCAAACATGGATGGAAGTACAAACCATATATCAATAGTAACTCTGAATGTTAATGGCTTAAACTCTCCAATAAAGCGACATAGGCTGGTATCATGGATTAAAAAAACAAATCCAACAATATGCTGCCTCCAGGAGACACATCTGATTGGAAAAGACATACAAGGTGAAAGGATGGGAAAAAATATACCATGCACACGGTCCTCGTAAGCAAGCAGGGGTGGCCATCCTCATATCGAATAAAATCGACTTCAAGACTAAGTTAATCAAAAGGGATAAAGAAGGACATTATATACTGTTAAAAGGAACCATTCACCAACAAGACATAACAATTATCAATATTTATGCACCAAATAATGGTGCTGCGACATTCATAAAACAAATTCTCCTCAAGTTCAAGAATCAAATAGACCACAACACAATAATTATGGGTGACTTCAACACACCTCTCTCACCATTGGACAGATCCTCCAAACAAAAGTTGAATAAAGAAACTATAGAACTCAATATCACAATCAATAACCTAGACTTAACTGACATATATAGAATATATCAACCATCATCAAATGGATATACTTTTTTCTCAGCAGCACATGGATCCTTCTCAAAAATAGACCATATATTATGCCATAGGGCAACCCTCAGTAAATATAAAGGGGTGGAGATAATACCTTGCATTTTATCTGATCATAATGGAATGAAACTGGAAATCAATGATAAAAGAAGGAAGGAAAAATCCTACATCACATGGAAAATGAACAATATGCTACTAAATGATCAATGGGTTACAGAAGACATAAAGGAGGAAATCAAAAAATTCTTAGAGATAAATGAAAATACAGACACAACATATCGGAATCTATGGGACACAATGAAAGCAGTTTTAAGAGGAAAATTCATCGCCTGGTGGTCATTCCTCAAAAAAAGAAAAAAACAACAAATAAATGAGCTCACACTTCATCTCAAAGCCCTAGAAAAGGAAAAGCAAAACAACAGAAAATGTAGCAGAAGGCAAGAAATAATTAAAATCAGAGCGGAAATCAATGAAATGGAAACAAAAGAAACTATTGAAAAAATTAACAAAACTAAAAGTTGGTTCTTTGAAAAAATAAATAAGATCGACAGACTTTTAGCCATGCTAACAAAGAGAAGAAGAGAGAGAACTCAAATTACTAACATACGGGATGAAAAAGGCAATATCACAACAGATGCTACAGAAATACAGAAGACAATTAGAAATTATTTTGAAAACCTATATTCCAACAAAATAGAAGATAGTGAAGACATCAATAAATTTCTTAAGGCATACGATTTGCCCAGACTGAGTCAGGAGGATACACACAATTTGAACAGACCAATATCAACGGATGAAATTGAAGAAGCCATCAAAAGACTACCAAGCAAGAAAAGCCCAGGACCGGATGGGTATACAGCGGAGTTTTACAAAACCTTTAAAGAAGAATTAATACCAATACTTTTCAAGTTATTTCAGGAAATAGAAAAAGAGGGAGCTCTTCCAAATTCATTCTATGAGGCCAACATCACCCTGATTCCGAAACCAGACAAAGACACCTCAAAGAAAGAAAACTACAGACCAATATCTCTAATGAACCTAGATGCAAAAATCCTCAATAAAACTCTGGCGAATCGGATTCAAAAACATATCAAAAAAATTGTGCACCATGATCAAGTACGATTCATCCCTGGGATGCAAGGATGGTTCAATATACGGAAATCAATAAATGTTATTCACCACATCAATAGACTTAAAGATAAGAACCATATGATCATCTCGATAGATGCAGAGAAAGCATTCGACAAAGTACAGCATCCCTTTATGTTCAAAACATTAGAAAAACTAGGGATAGCAGGAACTTACCTTGACATTGTAAAAGCTATCTATGCTAAGCCTCAGGCTAGCATCATTCTGAATGGACAAAAGTTAAAGGCATTCCCTCTAAAATCTAGAACAAGACAGGGATGCTCTCTATCACCACTTCTATTCAATATAGTTCTCGAAACACTGGCCAGAGCAATTAGACAGACGAAAGAAATTAAAGGCATACAAATAGGAAAAGAAGAACTTAAATTATCACTATTTGCAGATGACATGATTCTATACCTAGAAGACCCAAAAGGGTCTACAAAGAAACTACTAGAACTAATAAATGAATTCAGCAAAGTGGCAGGATATAAAATCAACACGCATAAATCAAAGGCATTCCTGTATATCAGCGACAAAACTTCTGAAACGGAAATGAGGAAAAACACTCCATTCAAAATATCCTCAAAAAAAAAAATACTTGGGAATCAACCTAACAAAAGAGGTGAAAGATTCATACAATGAAAACTACAGAACCCTAAAGAGAGAAGTAGAAGAAGATCTTAGAAGATGGAAAAATATACCCTGTTCATGGATAGGCAGAACTAACATCATCAAAATGGCGATATTACCAAAAGTTCTCTATAGGTTTAATGCAATGCCAATCAAAATCCCAACGGCATTTCTTGTAGAAATAGAGAAAGCAATCATGAAATTCATATGGAAAAATAAAAGACCCAGAATAGCAAAAGCAATTCTAAACAGGAAGTGTGAATCAGGCGGTATAGCGATACCAGATTTCAAACTATATTACAGAGCAATAGTGACAAAAACAGCATGGTACTGGTACCAAAACAGGCGGGTGGACCAATGGTATAGAATAGAGGACACAGAGACTAATCCACAAAGTTACAAGTATCTTATATTTGATAAAGGGGCTAAAAGCATGCAATGGAGGAAGGATAGCATCTTCAACAAATGGTGTTGGGAAAACTGGAAATCCATATGCATCAAAATGAAACTGAATCCCTTTCTCTCGCCATGCACAAAAGTTAACTCAAAATGGATCAAGGAGCTTGATATCAAATCAGAGACTCTGTGTCTGATAGAAGAAAAAGTTGGCTCCGATCTACATATTGTGGGGTCGGGCTCCAAATTCCTTAATAGGACACCCATAGCACAAGAGTTAATAACAAGAATCAACAAATGGGACTTACTTAAACTAAAAAGTTTTTTCTCAGCAAGAGAAACAATAAGAGAGGTAAATAGGGAGCCTACATCCTGGGAACAAATCTTTACTCCTTACACTTCAGATAGAGCCCTAATATCCAGAGTATACAAAGAACTCAAAAAATTAGACAATAAGATAACAAATAACCCAATCAACAAATGGGCCAAGGACCTGAACAGACACTTCTCAGAGGAGGATATACAATCAATCAACAAGTACATGAAAAAATGCTCACCATCTCTAGCAATCAGAGAAATGCAAATCAAAACCACCCTAAGATACCATCTCACTCCAGTAAGATTGGCAGCCACTATGAAGTCAAACAACAACAAGTGCTGGCGAGGATGTGGAGAAAAGGGTACACTTGTACATTGCTGGTTGGACTGCAATTTGGTGCGGCCAATTTGGAAAGCAGTTTGGAGATTCCTGGGAAAGATGGGAATGGAACCACCATTTGACCCTGCTATTGCCCTTCTCAGACTATTCCCTGAAGACCTTAAAAGAGCATGCTACAGGGATACTGCCACATCGATGTTCATAGCAGCACAATTCACAATAGCTAGACTGTGGAACCAACCCAGATGCCCTTCAATAGATGAATGGATAAAAAAAAATGTGGCATCTATACACAATGGAGTACTATGCAGCAATAAAAAATGACAAAATCATAGAATTTGCAGGGAAATGGATGGCACTAGAGCAGATTATGCTTAGTGAAGCTAGCCAATCCCTAAAAAACAAATACCAAATGTCTTCTTTGATATAATGAGAGCAACTATGAACAGAGCAGGGAGGAAGAGCAGGAAGAAAAGATTAACATTAAACAGAGACATGAGATGGGAGGGAAAGGGAGAGAAAAGGGAAATTGCATGGAATTGAAGGGAGACCCTCATTGCTATACAAAATTACATATAAGAGGTTGTGAGGGGAATGGGAAAATAAACAAGGAGAGAATTGAATTACAGTAGATGGGGTAGAGAGAGAAGATGGGAGGGGAGGGGAGGGGGGATAGTAGGGGATAGGCAAGGTAGCAGAATACAACAATTACTAATAGGGCATTATGTAAAATTGTGGATGTGTAACCGACGTGATTCTGCAATCTGCATTTGGGGTAAAATTGGGGGTTCATAACCCACTTCAATCTAATGTATGAAATATGATATGTCAAGAGCTTTGTAATGTTGTGAACAATCAATAAAAAAATAATAATAAAATTAAAAAAAAACAAATTACTAAATCATTTTACTAGTTTCTATCAAAAACATGCCTTTTAAATGGAACATGAACTAATCATTGAACAAATACATTTGCAATTCATACTACAGGTCAGGTATTACAAGGTGCTGGAGAAGTCACAAAATTGACAAAGGTATGGTATCTGCCCTAGATAAAGTTGCAGCAATCCTCTTAGGGAGATCATGCTAATCGAGAGGTTAGGGATATGAACTCAGTGTCCGATGGGCCTGGGAGAGAATCACACCTCTCCCACTTTATTAGTTATACAATCCTGGACAAATTGATTTATTTCAGTAAATCTCTATATCATTATTGGTAAAATGAGGTTATATGATATAGCATTAGTTTCAGTGTATCCTAATGAGCATTGTAAATTATAGCCATTATTACAATCATTATAATTAATAAATATCCTCTTAATTTAGCAAATGATTAGTCTATGTTCCCTGAGAATCAACCTATTATTTGTGGTTGACACAGATATAAGCCATCCAGATTCCCTGTCAGGAAGATCTTGCTGACCAGCTGTGAAAGGTGGAATGAACACAATCTCCAGATGCCAGCAACACCAGGGTCTGCCCTAGCTGGGAGGAGCTTGTTGCTCATGTTGTGCCCTTTCTTAAGGCAGGTGGGATCTGGAGACTAGGCAAGGTGGAGACATGGAGCCCAGATTAAATCAACTCTAAGGTGCAAAATCCACTCCAGCTCTCCCTCTGCCTGATCCTGCTTCCCCACAGATATTGATCTCTAGTAAATTCCATGTCTATCTCTGCCTCCAGGGAACCCAACCCGTGACAGCTTTGGTATTACATTGCCTAAGTCTGAATTCTGACATCCATCCATTTTCTGGGCTGTCTTGGGGAGAGTCCTCTCAAGGTGTGTTTCCTTGATTTCTTCATCTATGAATGATTTTATATATATATATATATATATATATATATATATATATATATATATATATGCAGTACTGTGCATTAAACTCAAGAGCTTGAGCATGGTTCTTCACCTATAAAATCAAACAGTTATTAGTCTCTACCTCACAGAGGTAATGTGAAGATCAAACAAGTTAATTCACATTCAGAGCTTCAAAGATTCAGGAAGTATTAGTTGCTGTTTCCAACATGACCACAGGCCAGGCCCTGCACCACACCTAGGAACACATCGACCTGTTGTGGCCCTTGCTCATGGAAGAGTTCTACAAAGCAGTATGACAGATGCATGTGTCAATGACAAAGAGACACTGTATTTGTGGAAATAAAATGTTATTTAAGCATCCATGATTAGAATACAATATACTCCTGATGCTGGGATGGACTTGGAGAAAGGTAGTCAGGAACTGTTTCATAAAGGAAACATGGCTATGCAAAGATGGGGCAGAAGTTTGACATGAATTCAGGTCAGGCCATGATATCCAACCGGCCTCATCTTCTACCCCACATGATCTAGTAATAACCTAGTAATAATCCCTGTGGCTGCACTCGCAGTACATAAGGATGTCCACTTCCATCTTCTTTCAGTCCACCATCTTCTTAAGGCAATGCCCTAAAACCTCAGCAATCACCTGAACCCCAAGATCAGATGAAGCTCTACTACCAAGTTTTCCTCACAACAGGCAAAACAAGAAGGCATTATTAAGTCAATTGGATTTCTAAGTTTCACTCAGGATATACAAAAGTCATTTCACCTGAGTGAGTCACAAGGCCTCTATGCATCCTGAAGACTAGAAGATTTTCTCCCATTCACAAGCTTTTCCAAGAGGGACAGCTGGAAAAAAAAAAGAAAGTATGCAGTATTAGTCCCTCAGAGCTATTTTTTTCTCATAAATTTTATTTATAATACAAATAAAAAGACAAGGTTTTTTACTCACGTTTATAACCCGAAGAGCAGAGTGATTGTTATACTTAATTACCAGCTACTTGACTTATGTATTTTAATAAAACAGGCAATGTATGCATATTCTCCCAAAATTCACAGATATCATGGGAACTGTAAATTAGGTTAAACAGTAACTTGCTTTTAACATACCTGACACTTTTATATAAAAATAAATGACATAGTCAACGTGTGTATGTGTGTGTGTGTGTGTGTGTGTGAGAGAGAGAGAGAGAGAGAGAGAGAGAGAGAGAGAGAGAGAAACAAATTGAATGGGTAAGGAAAGTATGAGGGAGGAAGAAAATGTGTTCATTTTATCCTCATGGTAACATCCATGAAATAGAGAAATCATTCCCATTTTACACATATACAGCAGAGATAAGCAATGTTCAACAAAATCATGGCCAGAACAAAAAGTGCCTTCCTAAGATGACAACAGTGAATATAAAGAGTTTGAGCATTAAATCCCAAAGACCCAAGTTCATATTGCAGGTCAGCCATTCATTTGTGGGAACTTGGGCATGTTTTTGAATTTCTCTGTACCTCAGTCACACAGCTGTAGAATGGTAGGTAAAGTAACTACTGTCTTTCAATTCATTGTGAGAACTCAACAAGGTTCAGTGGATATCCAACAACAATTAGGTCTCTGTTTCCTTTTCCTTACCAAGTTCAGTGGTCCTCCCACTCTCTGAACATGTGTAGGGTTTTTAGGATCATACTGTCAAATCCCATCCCTGTCCTATTGGTTGGATCACAGAGGGGCGAATGGCTCAGGGTCAGATACCCTCCCTATACGACAAACCTAGAGCGATATAGCTCTGCCCCTGCCCCCACACTCCAGCTCCCTGCTCCCTCTGCTACTCAGAATCCATGAGTTCATGGATTCATTGCTAACTCCTTTAGCAAAGTTCCAACTTAGTCTGAGTCAGAACTTAGAGTTTCTAGAATATAGGCAGTTTAAAGACTTTCTTGCACATCAGCATAGAATTTCCCCAAGCCCATTCTATACATCACTTGTTCCAAGAGGGTATCTGCTACAGGACCACTGGTATAGTCTGGTTCTGCAGTGTCCTGATGTCCATCTACTGATGGAGTGAACCAAGAGGATCTGAAGTGGAGTCACATCCTCAGCCTCATTTTCACCACCATTCTCATTTTGTGGAGGACCTGATCATATATTGTGGGATCAGTGCTCTACAGAGCACAATTTCAGAGACATGACCTCTATAGAAAGCATTTGGATGTGCAGAAAGAAGACTTTTAGTCCACCTAGAATCTTGCTAAAACTTGAAGTTCTAGAAATCTGGAGGTCCTGGGCATTGATCATCATCTACTTCAACACTTTTGTATTACCCACAGGAAGGACAAGATTCAGAGATGGTAAGTGACTCTCCTAAAAAGTAAGTTAGTGTACAATGGAGAGCTGAACCCATTTCCCTGAGCCCACACCACTACTGTCTGCACAATCACAGGAACTTTATGTTTTCAGCCAAGGTCATAGGTTGTAAGAGAATTTATCTGATACCTACTGATTCATTTGTTTATTTACAAATATTCATTGAATACCTTCTTTGTGCAAGAAAATAGATACACTAAGTGCCAAAGACCTAAAAGCTCTGGTGCCTTCCTTATAGAGTTTACACTCTAATGTAAATTAAGACATATAAATATCAAACAGAGAACACAGTCTGATTCTGCTCCTAGGGACGTGCGTTCAAAAGAGTAAGAAAATGGGAAGATAAAAGGAGACTCCCAGAAGAAGGAGATTCTGAAAGAAAAAGAAGCACCTACCATATGATACAGGTCAGGAAGGGTTGGCCTCCAGTGGATAAGGCTGTACACAGGCACAGAGGCTGGGGACGATATGCCTCCTTGGTGGCAACCGGGCATAAAGAAGGACATTTCTGATGCTCTAAAGCTAGTGATCTGTCATTTCTGTTCCTACACTTGTTTATTCATTGATTTGTTCACTCATTCATTCATTCACAAATATTGATTAGCATTTATTATAGATTAAGGACATGTGAAATATAGCAGCAGATTCTATCAAATAAAAACAGCCCCCAGACCCAATCTCTACTCATCCCTTCACACACACACACAAACACACACACACACACACACACAGAAAGAGAGAGAGAGAGAGAGAGAGAGAGAGAGAGCGTGCGCTTTCCTGCTCTTGGCTTAATAAGTACAGTAAAGGATAGTAACTGTCCCAAGTACAAGAAAGTCTCTACCAATTAAAACTTTCCTTGGCCTGATTAAAAATTCTCCATTGGCTTTTAAAATTACCTGCCCTCCTGGCTCCAGGCTGTTCTCACAGTTCATAACCCCCCACAGCTGCCTGCTCCTTCCTGAGACCTTTCCAGGGTAATTAACTGCCTTTCAGGTGGTGCTCTTTTCCTGCTCTATGAATGTGAATTGGGGCTCCATTCAGAGTGCCCCCGCTCCCGGCAGGCTGCAGTGATCCAGCTCCTCTTCAGAACTGCAAGAATGGAATGCTCAGGCCCAACTCCTTCCTAGAAGGCTTGCCTCTGAGTTTTTTTTTTTAAATGCCATCTACCTTGAGATGACAATCTTCATTTTTCTCACAAGAATTTGCTTTGGGGAGAGAAAAATACAAAGTGTCAGCAAAGCACTTGAGCTTAGAAATCAGAGAAACATGACTTTGATGCTAGTATGTGACTTTACCTTTGTTAAGACTCTACTTGCTGTATACACAAAATGGACATTGGAGCATCCACCTCATAGGGTTATTATTAGTTACATAAGATAGCGTGGGTAAAGTACCTGATAGTAACAGGTGACTGGTGACCCATCTAGCTCTCACCTTGCCTTCAAACCTCAGTGTGTGCTTCTTGACAAATTGTGATAGCTCAGTGTCCAAAGGTGACCAAGGACCTGATTCTTTTTGGGCGAAAGCTTAATCATGGGTTTCTTTGATTACCTCCTTGAACTGGTAATGCATTAATATACCTACAAGCTAGATGTGAATCTTCTTCATGGATCAAATTATAAATGGAGTTTATTTATGAAAAATTCCACATTTAATTCCTAATTTATCAATGGAGTCAGAATGGGAATTTTTGTTTTGTAGTTATCCAATTGAAATTTCCATTTCTTACAAATAGCCATGTATGTGTCCCTTGGCTGTAACTTAAGCTCTTTGACTCTCAGTTTTCCTAATATAAAAGTTCTGTATTCCAACTGAAATATTGCAAAGAATACGTAAGATAAATGCACCTAAGGCGTAATTTTTTCTCAATGCTGTTTCCCTAGTAATTAAAAATAACAGAAAATAAAAACCATCCTTACCATCAGTTGGACAGTGTTCAGGAAAACCAAAACAAAAGGGGGGGAAATAAACTGGAGAAAACAAACATAAAAAGTTAGCTGTAACATAAAGAAACATTCATTATGAATTTTATTACTCCAACTACGGTAAACTGTGTTGGAATCTGAGCTGCAAAGCCACCCATTAAACTGTCTGCTCTTTCCTGTTTAAACAAGGCCCCTCTTGGGCCACAGCGGCCTGAGCCTTCGTGGGTCTGCATCCAGGAAGGAAGACGTTTCTACGGTAACCGCGGAGGCCTCCTCTGGAGGCTCTCTGGGAGAGGCCAGGATCTGGTGCAAGTGACAAACCCCAGTTCCCTTGATAACATGCAGAAAGGTAGCAGCCATGATGTCCAGGCATGAGCAGAATGAACGCATTCAGGCGTGAAATCCCTTTCAATCGGTCGTTTGTTCCCCTTGATGGAGAATTCACTTTGTGCCACTCTTGAAAAATGGCTGATCTATGCTCCGTGGTGTGTACATAATAAATGTTTCAGAAGGAAAGATATTTTTGTGATGGGGTGGGGGTTGTTGGTATCCTGTGTTAATTTGGTTTTTAGAAGTTTTTAGAAGCCTTGCAAGAGAGGGCAGAAAATAGCCCAATGGCTTCACTTTTAAAATTGGGAACTAGGTCATGAGGAGGGTTTGTGGGGGAGGAGAAGACCCGTCAGAGTCACAGGGTGAGGTGGTTGGCTTCAAAACAGATCCAAGGCTCTTGCTTAAAAAGGCTTGAATTGCATGATTGTGACTGTTGTAACAGAGGTGGTGAGTGCTCTCCCAGGGACCTGGACAAGAGACAGTGGAATATTAAAGAAAAATACCTAAGGCCACCAGCTAGAAAGAGGACGTGGAGCTCAGCTGAGAAGCAAGAATGAAAATGGTTGCTACCATTTACTTGGCAGTACAATGTGCTCAATTCTTTATAAGCATTGTCTCATTAAATCTTCACAACCACCTATTCAGTGAGTGCCAGATTTGGCCACTTTTTTGTTTGGTTGGTTTTTAGAGGGAGAAACAGTCTTTCCCACTTAGGTAATAGATGGCATGGTCAGGATTCAAACCCAGGTCAGTCTGATTCCGAAGCACAGGTTCTTTATTGACTACTTGTTTACTTCTATAACTAAGTGCAAGAGTCTGGCATGTGGGAAGGTTGGAAACAGTGCTCTGGGCTGAAGAAACAGTCCAGACAAAGGCACAGAGGTACAGTGTATGCTGTCTCCATCTGGTACCTGTCAACTCGTAGCGAAACCACCAATCTCCTGCAGCCTTGTCTGGGGAAAAGGAAGCCTTGGCATTGCTTCCAAATCCTAAGTACCTGACTCTGGCCAGAGCGGGACAACATGAAACTTACCCAGTAATAAAATCCCACACACAGTTGGTGGCCTGAGTGCATCCCCTATATCATCCTGGAACCTGGGGTAGTAAAATCTGTAATGAACCATTCTCTGTTTTACGACTCGTTTTACAGCCATGGAGGCTCTAATCATTTGGATCCCTCCCTGTTTGGGACACACAGGGTCTGAAGAATTTCCATCTCAACTTCTTTCCATGGGGACACTTTGACCCTCCATGCCTAGAGCCAAAGTGGTTCTACTTCCATAAACGGACTTTCATGGAAAATCCATGCCTGACTACAATGGTCCAATCCAAACAGTGAAAAATGAGGAAGGTCATCCAGAGGTCAAGGCCAAACTGGCCACATACAGGTAGGGATTCTCCAGAATATACCAGCCATAATTGAACCCTTGCTTATGAAAGGTGAAAGAAGTGGGGAAAGAAAAAAGGAGTAGGAAAATTTACTTGTGAGTAGAACACTTTATATAGCATGTCACACCCTCACTAGAATTCCTTCTTGCCACTGTATGGAGAAGAAACGAAGTCTTAGGTTATGTTGATCACCTGAGATCAATAGAGTGGCTGGCCAAGCCAGGATTCCTACCCAGAACACTCTGATCCCCAAACCTCCACTCTTTCCACATTGCTTCAAATTTTCCAATACAATAGTCAGATGGAATTATAATTTTTTGCCACTATTTCATCCTAGGTTCCTCAGAAGCCTGTTAGATTAGAAGAAAAGAGAAGCCCATGCTTTGGCAGGCAGAATGGCACAGTGGCAAGTAACTTCTTTGTCCTAGGTTATGTGCTAGTTCCAGATAATTGAGATTCCTTCATTCCATAGGTCTGTCAGTCAGGCAACAAATGTGTTTAGGTACCCAGCAAGGTGCTGATGCTAAAGGGGTGAGTAAAAGGTGGAAACCAACCTTCAGAAACATTCTCACACTGAAGAATGCTATGAAGGAGCAGTGTGTGCAGCCATGGTGGGTGGGATGGGTAGAGGAGAGAGGAGCTGGTGATGTAATTGAAGGCAGAGAAAGTGCCCCAAAAGTGTAAATACTTAAGTTAAGCAAAACTCGTGTCACAGATGGGGCAGTGGGAGATACACTGGGGGACATGGGAAACATCAGGGAAGGCAAGAGGTAAAGCAGGAGTGTATTGACCCTGTGCTATGGAATCAGAGAGGAAAAGCAGTCTACCAAACCTGGGGGCAGGGGACCAGAGAACATGTTCTAGAAGCAGTGATGTGTAAGCTGGTCATTTCAGGATGCTCGAGAAATTGACAGATGAAAGATTGAGTAGTGCACACAGAAGAAGCCGAACAGGCAAAGACTCAGAGGTGAGAGAGAATGTAAACATGAGCGGAAGTGGAAGCACTTGTGTGTGTTCTGGAAACCAAGAGGAAAAGAAAGGACCCAGATGAAGTGAGAATGTCAAAGGGAGTGGGGTGGGTGGCAAATAAGTCTCCTGCAGAGGGACATTATTCTGGTGACAGACCCATACAGGACCTACAGGACAGGTACCAGGTGATAGGAGATATGTTCTGGTGTGGATAGTAACAAGGCAGATGTTGCATCATGAGAGGGGAGAGACATAGGAAAGGGAAAATGAGCTAATATTTATTGAGCGCCTACTGCATGCCACAGACTTCAGGTAGAACTCCATTCTATGGATGAGGAAACCAAGGTAGCAAAAGATAAAGGGACCTGGCACATTCACATCTAGAAGCCGTGAGCCAGTATTCAAACTATCCTTCTTATCTTCTGGAGCCATGTTATACCTTTATTTCCAAGGACTTTCTAGGCCCACCAGAGTATTACCCAAGTGCATAATCAAGATTGACAAACAATAATGAATTAGTCAGGATTTTCATGTGTAAATGACATGGGTCTATCTTCAGTTTGGTTAGTCAGAATTGGCCAGTAAAGGAAATGAATAGCATCCAGGCATACAAGGAGCAGGAATCCGTCCACCGGCCCTCAGGAGCATCAGGACCCACTAAGACCCTCTGTCCTCCCTGTATGCCTCTCAGCCTGTGGGCTTTGTGCTTCCTTCCTCCACGTGGCAGAAGCATGGGTATCTATGGTTCTATAGCCTGGCATCTTACAGCCTCTGCCACCACAGAAGGACCCACTCTCTGTTTTGAGTTTTAAACCCAAGGAAATATCTCCAGTTTGGCCCCATGTAAGTCAAGTGCTTAACTCCTGTGTATTGAGGGTCAGTGTCCAAAACTCTTTGTGAGTTCAACAGCCACTCCAAAGGGCATCTACTAAATTAATGACAGTTGTCATTACTGTGTATTGGAAATGCCCTGGAGTCTGAACCGAGGGAGCATGTGGATTCTATGATGACCTCCTGTGACTGTCACAACAGGCACCAGAGAGAGTGATTATCTCCAGGTTAGAGACAAGGGAACTGAGAGTCAGAATGACCTCTAAGCTTGTCCAAGCTCTCAAGTTAGAAGTAGAGACAGGTTCAAATCCTTTCTCATTCCAACGCTGTGTACTTAGTTCCTATGTTCACTCCTCAGCACCTGGGACCCATACCACATTCATTGGCTTCTATGGGCACCAAAACCACCACGGCGGATGTAACCCAGAAGTTCTGGGATCTTACACTGTCATCATCCAGCTGTGTGGACTTGGACAGGGCCCCTCATCTCTCTGGACCTCGGTTGGACTATGGTGAAAAATGGAAATAGTAATTCCTATTTATCTACTTCAATGATAACGAGATCAAGACCACAAGGAAAGTGCTTAGGACAAAAAAAAAAAAAATCCCATGCAAAGCAAAGGTGACCTATTGTCATTTTATGTCTCATAATTCTAGTTGCCTTGACTTTGTGGCTTTCTACCTTTAAAGACACACTTGTCCTTTGAAATAAGAGTATGTTTGTGAAGAGCCAAAAGGCAAACAGACCCAAATTTAGGCCGAATATATATAGTTTTTAGAACTCCAGATTGACAGAATTTAACTGAGGAAATGGAGACAGAGTTAATTTATCCCAAATCCAAAAGCTGGGCTCTTCTTGGCTTCTTAAAACAGACAGAAACATTGTTCCTCGGGGCTCATTCTCTGCCGACACCACCTGCTTTCTGCTTATTTTTTCATTTCACCGGGTTCATTGGTATTGAATTATAATTGGTTTCTGCTGGATGTTCTCATGCTGTGAAGCTCTGATTAACAAAAAGAGAGCTCTTTCTTTCATTTGGGAACCGAGTTCTGCCGTGTGCAGGGCCTCAGATGGCACTCCTTAAAGAAATTAAGGCTCCGAGGAAATAATCTCCATCCTGAGGAAATAACTGCAAGAGGCTCGTGAGAACCCTCTGTCAGCCAACAGTCTGTTTATGGTCCATCAGCTACAAATTTGCCCAGGCTAAGAGCTGTGGCACAACCTCTCCAAGCTCGCATGCACCCATGCAGTAGACTGGGTGATGGATTGCCCAGGAACATCCCCTGCCTGTATCTTCTTCTCCAACAGTGTGTCACACCCTTAGCCCAGTCCTTCACTCCTCTGCCCCCGGAACCATTTAAACTGGCTGCTAACCAGGTCTCCCCTCCACACTGGTGTCAGGATGATTTTAAAACACCTGATCATGTCAGCCAGGCTCATTAACTCCCTCTGGCTCCTTCTTCCCTAGACAGTAACGTCGAAACCACCTACTGGTGCTCTCCATCATACGGCTTCTGTGGATCCCTCCAGCATCATCGCCATGTCACCAGCATTCCTCCTCTCCTGTCATCAACAATGACACTTAGGAGTGCAGCCACCTTTTATGGGGAGATCACCATGTACCGAACATGGTGACACGTCTCCACAAATTCTCAGGAAAAGCCTAGGAGGTATTTTACATCTTTTTTTATTCTGAGATTCCAGAAAGTTAAGGACACTGCCCAGAATCATATAAGCTGATCACACAGTTGAAAGAGTGAGGACCCAAACTCAAATCTACCTGACCCCTGACCATTCCCTGCCCTCTGCACGTGGATATTCCAATATCCTGTCAGTCCCCCAGACAGGCATGATCTTTTTACACATCATCTTTGGAGTGGCTCTTCTTTCTACTTTAAAAGACCACTCCCCTTTCTTTCTTTCTTTCTTTCTTTTTTTGAGAGAGAGAATTAATTTTTAGTTTTCAGTGGACACAACATCTTTATTTTTATGTGATGCTGAGGATCAAACCCAGCGCCCGAAGCATGCCAGGCGAGCACGCTACTGCTTGAGCCACATCGCCAGCCCACCACTTGCCCTTTCTTTGACAACTGGATAACTGCTGCCCATCCCCAAAGGTTGAACCACTATCACCTCCCTTAGGAAGTAGCCATGGCATCATAAGGAAAACCAGGCCCCTCTTGTCGGTGTGTGCTCATGGCAGAATTGAGTACAGACCTCAGGAAAGAGAGGTGGTCAGTTTGTTGGCCCAAGTGGCGCATGTAGGGAAAGCATGGAGAAATAGGCCAGAAGGGTCAGTTGGGCCAGATGGTGGGCCCTGATCACAGAGGTACCTGCCTTAGAGGCACAGGTTCTAAGAAGGGGAAGAAGTAGGAAAGATCTGAAGAAAACTGTCACAATTAGCCAGATGCAAGATAAAGGAGGGCTGAACAGGACTCCCCATCTAGAGGATAGGGGATTTGGTGGCAGAATTAGGGTAGATGAGTGAAAAGGAGAAAAGAGAATACCAAGGTTCTCAAATTGGATATTTTGAGAAGGGCAGACCTATGGATGGGAGAATGAGCAGGTTTAAGGGTGAACACAAATGGCGGGGTTAGTGAGGACACACCGAGATGTTAGTGGGAATTCTAAACAGCCTGTCCTGGACAAGGAAAAAGGGCCAACATTGGAACTGCCCGTTTAGAAGTCATCCACATAGGAGTGAGAACAGAAGCCAGAACAAAGTATCAGATGGGTGCAATTGTCAGGAGAAAGGAGGACAAAGACAATAGCGGATTATTTAGGGATGAGAACCAAGAAGAGATAGAAAACAAAGGGTCCAAAAAGAGGCTGGGGTAGGGTCTCAGCGGCAGAGCGCTCACCTAGCATGTGTGAGGCACTGTATTCGATCCTCAGCACCACATAAAAATAAATAAATAAAATAAAGGTATTGTATCCAACTACAACTAAAAAAAAAAATAAAGGGTGCAAAAAGAAAGTGAGTGGTTTTTACAGGACTAATGATGGCTGGTGCTATGTGATATTGAGAAGTTACTTAACTTCTCTGGATCCCCATTTTTTTTGTGTGTGTGCCAGGAACTGAACCCAGGATTGCTTAACCACTGAGTCACATCTCCAGTTCTTTTTAAATTTTTTTTTTTTTAATTTTGGGACAGGGTCTTGCCAAGTTGCCTAGAGCCTCGTTAAGTTATTGAGGCTGGCCTTGAACTTGCAATCCTCCCATCTCAGCCTCCCCAGCCTCTGGAATTACAGGCAGGTGTCATGTGCCCAGCTGGACCCCTCATATTTCAAATGTTAAATTATAATACAAATATCTCCCTTTCAGAATGATGAGAGGATTAGAGTTGAGTCATGAGAAACAATCAGCACTTTGCTTAGCATACACCAGGCACTCAGTAAATAGTCCCCCTAATGGTTAGTAGTGATATGTTTGGCAGTGAAAGAGGCTGAAGTGAACAGTCCCGTGACATCTGCTGGGAATGCCACCATCTGCTGCCACCAGTGTCTTCAACATTAGTTCAAAAGAGCAGAATATTCTATCAGGTGCTGGACAAGCCCGAGCTGTTTTCCTTCAGACCAGATGCCATCAAGCTAGTATTCACACTCAGCCCACTTCACAGACATCTGGAAAATCTCAGAACAGGGAAAAGTGCACAGGAGAGGTGTCTGGGACAAAGTTACACTGGGCAGGCTAGAGCAGGGAGATAAGAGGTCATTTGCCAGAGCTCTACCCTAGGTCCTGTAGGGATTCAGCCTCTTCTAGGGGAGGAAGTTTGAACCATGATGCATGAGCAGAAAGCACCACAGGGCAGTGTGTTAAGAAGAGCACAGCAAGTGCATCAGGAAACCTGGTTCCAATTCTAACAGTGCTACTTACTAGCTTTTCTGTAGCATCAAGAAAATAATTTACTCTTAGCCTGTTTCTCCATTCATAAAATGGGAAGAACGGCAACTTTTTCTCATGTGTGTGTGTGTGTGTGTGTGTGTGTTATATGTAAAATGACTGAATCATGCACACATATGACATAGGAATCATAAATGGTAGTTTTGCTCCCTCACACAAGACCAAATTACATACCAAAGTCCATTCTGTCATAGGATCCCCATGGTCTTAGCTCTTCTTCCCAGGCCAGAAATTCTGGAGAGCAATTGCAAATATAAAACACCTAAAGGAAGTAGATATTGGGGCCAATCTCCTAGGGTCACTCTTAGCCCTGAAGGTGGTCTGAAGAGAGAGATACTCCTGTTGGGCATTTATAGTTAGGATATAAAAGAAAAGTAATAAGGATGGCAGTATTTATTGAGTACTGTCTTAAATATATTCTCACTACATTTCCTTGAACTGTGCTAAGTAGATGGCATCTTCTTTTTTACAGAAGGGAAGACTGCAGGTCAGAGGAGTTAAATGATTTGTTTAAAATCACACAGCTCGTACACCGCAGAGAAGAAATGAGACCTAAGTTGGATCTTAGCCTATGTTCTATTTTCAATGCTATGCTACCCCCTTATAGCTAGAATGATAAATGGGATGTGCCATCGAGGCAGGAAGTCTGCACCTTAGGGTGAAACTCTGAGCATGCAGGTGGAGAGATGGACAGAGAACCAAGCTGGGAGGTAGGAAACTGGGTGAATCCCAGCACCTTTCTCACTGAAGCCTCTTTGCCTATAAAAAGGGGTAATAACCCACAACTTGCCTATGACCTAGAGTTTCGGGGTGGATCAAATGGAATTTTATAATTGAAACCACTTTGCAAACTATCAAGTCCCATATAAATCTAAGTTATTATTAATTGCTATATCCATTAAATAATTAAATCTCAGCCATAATAATGAAACTTAGAAATTACTGTTAATGACTAATAATCAAAATGTATATTGTTGGTAATTATGCTAATTAAGATTCTGGGTAATAATGATAATTAGCACTGATACTGAGAAGTGGCCCAGTGGGTGTGGACTAGCATGAAACTGTAGTGTAAACATCCCAAATGAGAGTTGGCCAAAGGCTACAGAGCCGGGCAAACTGGAACAAAACAAACAGATCAGCCTTGTTCTGTCTGAGGAGAGTTCTGCTGCACTGAGGTAAAAGGGATTGATAAACACCCAAACCACCCATGGTTACACCAGCGTCTGAGTGGCAGCTGCCCTGTAGCTGTGTGTTCCTATGTCTCTGTGTAGGGACACTTTTATATCGGACCATTGGTTCCAGGACTATGCCCTTCTCTAATGTGTAACCTGCCCATCCCATTGCCTGTCTCCTAACCAACCAAGAACCCTCCAGTCCTGGTCCAGACAGGCGATCTCCAGTGTAGCTTTCCTGGGTGTTTTTCAGAGACATTAGGGATCTCTTTCCTTTGCATCCCCTTCACCTTACCCAGTCTTCTGCTAGAGCATTCCCCATCCCAGCTCCACCACTCGCAGGCTGAGTCTGCTAACTTACTTGAATGCTTCAATCCCACATCTGTAAAATGAGGATTCTAGCAACACAGACCTTATGGGATAGTTTTGAGGGTCAAGAGAGACATAAGACTTTCAAAACCAGATTAGGCACACACAGCACTCAGCTCATGTTCCTCGTTACCATCGCCGTGAGGATGTCACCACATCAGTCACTCTGCCAGCCCCAGAGCTCCTGCAGTCATTCCCCCTCTCAGGATTGTTGTTGAAATGGAATTGGATAGATATTCAAACTCTATGGACAACAATAAAGAAAATGGGGTAGAAAAAAATGATTGGCCACAAAAATCAGAAGAGTGGGTTTAAACTTGGCTTTCCTAAGTGCTTATCATTGGCTTTGTGTGAATTCCTTCCTCTTCCTAGGACTCAGTTTCCCCATCTAGAAAATGGAACTGGTGACCCCTAGTCTGCCCTCCTGAAAGGCTTCACGGTGAGGCTGGGATGAGGACACCGATGTGAAAGTGCTTTGTAAACCGAAAGTCGCTAACCAAATATAAGATACTTTTACTATTATTAGAACCATCTGGAAGTTGTTTGGACTTACAAATTGATAGAATCAGTCAACACTTACTTGACTTACACAGAAAGCAGTTGCTATGCTTGGGTTCTTGTTTTTTTTTTTTTTTTTTAAGCCCTAAACCCTATGCATGTGGCAAGTCTTTTTTTCACCTTCTCTCCAGTTTGAGAATTTTTAAGTTTCTTGAGTAATAATAAGGATTAAAAATATAGCCCAAATTGAAACTTTACTCAAGATTTTCAGTTTCTGTTTTCCTTAAGGGAGTTTCTAGAGGCCCAGCTAATAGCTGAGTTATTAAAAGCAGCTCAGCTCATAGGGTGTTTTGAGGTTTCAGAAAGCCTCGGGGGTTACTTTGGGATAAGGCAGTATAAGATGGCTAGTAAATTTGAGAAAGAGGAAGAATTCAATAGGTGAAAAGAACACTGGACTAGGAGTTAGAAGTCCTAAATTCTACAGCCTTATAACTTGGAGGTCTCCCCTGTCTGAGCCATGGTTTTCTCGTGTGCAAAATGTGTATGACCTCCCCCAATTTCATTGGCCTTTACTGCACCCCAAATTTTGGTAACTTAACCATGGAGTTTATTTCTCACAGTTCTGTGAACGGGTTGGGCAGTTCTGGTGATCCTGCATGGCACATCTGTGGAGCAGTGTTTGGCCGGTCAGCAGAGACCTAGGCTCCAAGTGATACAGCTGAACTCTGAGCCTGGTGTATGGAGGAGCTTTCACACTCAAGGAGTCAGATGGGGCCTTTCCACAGAGCAGCGCTGCTCCAAGACAGCAAAAGCTGCAAGTGCATCAGATGTCACAGCACAGGATACAATTTTCTCTGTATTCTATTGGTTGAAACAAGTGGCATGGCCAGCTCAGAATCAAGGGTGAGGGGAAAGACTCCACTCCTCAAGGAAGGCAATGTCAAACTTCAAAAAGGGACATGTTCATGCATCTTTGGCTGTTTTTGTAGCAATCCAACACATCTGTCCTGCCTTCAGGGTTATGTACAAGCAGATAAATCAATATAATTAGAGACGCTTTGTAAATAGTGCTGTATTATGTCATACAGGTGGGACAAGGGCTTGATTTTTGTTCTGATATTTGTGTTTTCATTATTTAACTCATTTCAAGATAATTCTAGGTAGACTTTCAGATTTTGACTCTCTTTGAATTAAGGAAAAGATATGAGAATATAAAGGAAAGCATCCCAGAGAGCTGAGAGAATTTGAACATCCTAATTTTCCAAGTCATAAAAAATCAATGGATCCAGGCTATAAGCAACTATGATTGCTAAATCACAAAAACCAAGATGACAGAGATCACATGCTTACTAAGGAAGAACTCAATACCGCCTATGAAATTTCCTTAGCAAGAATAAAAAAAATTTAAGCCTAAATCTGATCAAGTCTCTAGTAACAACTCCCAATTTTCAGTAGCTATAGAATACAGAGAAACATGTTATACTGTACAATCCAGACTGGGAACACTATAGGAAAACAACATAGGTTTTTAATAAATAAATTACAAGGGGAAAGAAGAGATGAAGAAGAAACGTGAACATTAAGAAACACCAATTAAAATGTGTGGAACTTATTTAGATTCTGATTCAAATAGACTATTTTGAAAATTATGACATTATAAGACTACTGGAAATTTATAAGTTTGATGATATTAAGGGATTGTTATTTTAGGTATCAGTTGGCATTATGATTATATATTTTTAAAATACTGTTTAGCTTTTAAAATATTTATTAACTATGTACCTCTACAATTATATTATATCTGAGATTTATTAATACAGAGTGGTAATAAGTAGAAAGGGATAGAGATGAAGCAAGACTATCCATGAGTTGATAACTATTGAAGCTGGGTAATGAGGACGTGGGGATAGGTTACATAGTTATGGCTAGTTTATCATATATTCTAAATTTTCCATAACAAGGTGTTTTTATGTTTTTTTATTGTTGGTTGTTCAAAACATTACATAGTTCTTGACATATCATATTTCACACTTTGATTCAAGTGGGTTATGAACTCCCATTTTTACCCCGTATACATATTGCAGAATCACATCAGTTACACTTCCATTGATTTACATATTGCCATACTAGTGTCTGTTGTATTCTGCTGCCTTTCCTATCCTCTACTATCCCCCATCCCCTCCCCTCCCCTCCCCTCTTCTCTCTCTACCCCCTCTACTGTAATTTATTTTTCCCCCTTGTATTATTTTTCCCTTTCCCCTCACGTCCTCTTGTATGTAATTTTGTATAACCCTGAGGGTCTCCTTCCATTTCCACGCAATTTCCCTTCTCTCTCCCTTTCCCTCCCACCTCTCATCCCTGTTTAATGTTAATCTTCTTCTCAAGCTCTTCGTCCCTACTCTGTTCTTAGTTACTCTCCTTATATCAAAGAAGATATTTGGCTTTTGTTTTTTAGGGATTGGCTTGCTTCACTTAGCATAATCTGATCTAATGCCATCCATTTCCCTCCAAATTCTATGATTTTGTCATTTTTAATGCAGAGTAATACTCCATTGTGTATAAATGCCACATTTTTTTATCCATTCATCTATTGAAGGGCATCTAGATTGGTTCCACAGTCTTGCTATTGTGAATTGGGCTGCTATGAACATCGATGTAGCAGTGTCCCTGTAGCATGCTCTTTTTAGGTCTTTAGGGAATAGACCAAGAAGGGGAATAGCTGGGTCAAATGGTGGTTCCATTCCCAGCTTTCCAAGAAATCTCCATACTGCTCTCCAAATTGGCTGCACCAATTTGCAGTCCCACCAACAATGAACAAGTGTACCCTTTTCCCCACATCCTCGCCAGCACTTGTTGTTTGACTTCCTAATGGCTGCCAATCTTACTGGAGTGAGATGGTATCTTAGGGTGGTTTTGATTTGCATTTCTCTGACTGCTAGCGATGTTGAGCATTTTTTTCATGTACTTGTTGATTGATTGTATGTCCTCCTCTGAGAAGTGTCTGTTCAGGTCCTTGGCCCATTTGTTGATTGGGTTATTTGTTATCTTATTGTCTAATTTTTTGAGTTCTTTGTATACTCTGGATATTAGGGCTCTATCTGAAGTGTGAGGAGTAAAGATTTGTTCCCAGGATGTAGGCTCCCTATTTACCTCTCTTATTCTTTCTTTTGCTGAGAAAAAACTTTTTAGTTTGAGTAAGTCCCATTTGTTGATTCTTGTTATTAACTCTTGTGCTATGGGTGTCCTATTAAGGCATTTGGAGCCCGACCCCACAATATGTAGATCGGAGCCAACTTTTTCTTCTATCAGACGCAGAGTCTCTGATTTGATATCAAGCTCCTTGATCCATTTTGAGTTAACTTTTGTGCATGGCGAGAGAAAGGGATTCAGTTTCATTTTGATGCATATGGATTTCCAGTTTTCCCAGCACCATTTGTTGAAGATGCTATCCTTCCTCCATTGCATGCTTTTAGCCCCTTTATCAAACATAAGATAGTTGTAGTTTTGTGGATTGGTTTCTGTGTCCTCTATTCTGTACCATTGGTCCACCCACCTGTTTTGGTACCAGTACCATGCTGTTTTTGTTACTATTGCTCTGTAGTATAGTTTGAAGTCTGGTATCGGTATACCGCCTGATTCACACTTCATGCTTAACATTGTTTTTGCTATTCTTGGTCTTTTATTTTTCCATATGAATTTCCTGATTGCTTTCTCTATTTCTACAAGAAATGCCGTTGGGATTTTGATTGGCATTGCATTAAACCTATAGAGAACTTTTGGTAATATAGCCATTTTGATGATGTTAGCTCTGCCTATCCATGAACAGGGTATGTTTTTCCATCTTCTAAGATCTTCTTCTATTTCTCTCTTTAGGGTTCTGTAGTTTTCATTGTATAAATCTTTCACCTCTTTTGTTAGGTTGATTCCCAAGTATTTTATTTTTTTGGAGGATATTGTGAATGGAGTGTTTTTCCTCATTTCCATTTCAGAGGATTTGTCGCTGATATACAGGAATGCCTTTGATTTATGCGTGTTGATTTTATATCCTGCCACTTTTCTGAATTCATTTATTAGCTCTAATAGTTTCTTTGTAAACCCTTTTGGGTCTGCTAGGTATAGAATCATGTCATCTGCAAATAGTGATAATTTAAGTTCTTCTTTTCCTATTTGTATGCCTTTAATTTCTTTTGTCTGTCTAATTGCTCTGGCCAGTGTTTCGAGAACTATGTTGAACAGAAGTGGTGAGAGAGGGCATCCCTGTCTTGTTCCAGATTTTAGAGGGAATGCCTTCAATTTTCCTCCATTCAGAATGATGCTAGCCTGAGGCTTAGCATAGATTGCTTTTACAATGTTGAGGTATATTCCTGTTATCCCTAGTTTTTCTAGAGTTTTGAACATAAAGGGATGCTGTACTTTGTCGAATGCTTTTTCTGCATCTATCGAGATGATCATATGGTTCTTATCTTTAAGTCTATTGATGTGGTGAATAACATTTATTGATTTCCATATATTGAACCAGCCTTGCATCCCAGGGATGAATCCTACTTGATCATGGTGCACAATTTTTTTGATATGTTTTTGAATCAGATTCGCCAGAATTTTATTGAGGATTTTTGCATCTAGGTTCATTAGAGATATTGGTCTGTAGTTTTCTTTCTTTGAAGTGTCTTTGTCTGGATTAGGAATCAGGGTGATGTTGGCCTCGTAGAATAAATTTGGAAGTTCTCCCTCTTTTTCTATTTCCTGAAATAGCTTGAAAAGTATTGGTATTAGTTCCTCTTTAAAGGTTTTGTAAAACTCTGCTGTATACCCATCCAGTCCTGGGCTTTTCTTAGTTGGTAGTCTTTTGATGGTTTCTTCTATTTCCTCAATTGATATTGGTCTGTTTACGTTGTCTATATCCTCCTGACTCAATCTGGGCAGATCATATGACTTAAGAAATTTATCGATGCCTTCACTATCTTCTATTTTATTGGAGTATAAGGATTCAAAATAATTTCTGATTATCTTCTGTATTTCTGAAGTGTCTGTTGTGATGTTGCCTTTTTCATCCCGTATGCTAGTAATTTGAGTTCTCTCTCTTCTTCTCTTTGTTAGCATGGCTAAGGGTCTGTCGATTTTATTTATTTTTTCAAAGAACCAACTTTTAGTTTTGTCAATTTTTTCAATTGTTTCTTTTGTTTCGATTTCATTAATTTCAGCTCTGATTTTAATTATTTCTTGCCTTCTACTTCTTTTGCTGTTGTTTTGCTCTTATTTTTCTAGGATTTTGAGATGAAGTATGAGATCATTTATTTGTTGGTTTTTTCTTTTTTTAAGGAATGAACTCCATGCAATGAATTTTCCTCTTAGAACTGCTTTCAATGTGTCCCATAGATTCCGATATGTTGTGTCTGTGTTTTCATTTATCTCTAAGAATTTTTTAATTTCCTCCTTGATGTCTTCTATAACCCATTGATCATTTAGTAACCTATTGTTCATTCTCCAAGCGATGCATGATTTTTCCTTCCTTCTTTTATCTTTGATTTTCAGTTTCATTCCATTATGATCAGATAAGATGCATGGTATTATCTCTCCTCCTTTATATTGTCTAAGAGTTGCTCTGTGACATAATATATGATCTATTTTTGAGAAGGATCCATGCGCTGCTGAGAAAAAAGTGTAACTGCTTGATGTTGGGTGGTATATTCTATATATGTCAATTAAGTCTAGGTTGTTAATTGTGTTATTGAGTTCTATAGTTTCCTTATTCAACTTTTGTTTGGAAGATCTGTCCAGTGGTGAGAGAGGTGTGTTGAAGTCTCCCATGATTATTGTATGGTGGTCTATTAGACTCTTGAACTTGAGAAGAGTTTGCTTGATGAACATAGCTGCACCGTTGTTTGGGGCATATATATTTATGATTGTTATGTCTTGTTGGTGTATGGTTCCCTTGAGCAGTATGTAGTGTCCCTCTTTATCCCTTTTGATTAACTTTGGCTTGAAATCTATTTTATTTGATATGAGTATGGACACTCCTGCTTGTTTCTGAAGTCCATATGAGTGATATGATTTTTCCCAACCTTTCACCTTCAGTCTATGTATATCTTTTCCTATCAAATGCGTCTCCTGTAGGCAGCATATTGTTGGGTCTTGTTTTGTGATCCATTCTACTAGCCTGTGCCTCTTAATTGGTGAGTTTAAGCCATTAACATTTAGGGTTATTATTGAGATATGGTTTGTTCTTCCAGCCATATTTGTTTATTTATGTTACTAAACATGGTTTGTTTTACTTTTTGATTATTTTCCCCCCTTTACTGTCCTACCTCCCACTGTTGGTTTTCATTGTTATTTTCCATTTCCTCTTCCTATAATGTTTTGACAAGGATGTTTTGAAGAGATGGTTTTCTAGCTGCAAATTCTTTTAACTTTTGCTTATCGTGGAAGGTTTTAATTTCATCTTCCATCCTGAAGCTTAATTTCGCTGGATACACAATTCTTGGTTGGAACCCATTTTCTTTCAGTGTTTGAAATATGTTATTCCAGGATCTTCTAGCTTTCAGAGTCTGTGTTGAAAGATCAGCTGTTATCCTGATTGGTTTACCCCTAAATGTAATCTGCTTCCTTTCTCTTGTAGCTTTTAAAATTCTCTCCTTATTCTGTATGCTGGGCATCTTCATTATAATGTGTCTAGGTGTGGATCTCTTATGATTTTGCACATTCGGCGTCCTGTAGGCTTCTAGGATTTGGGATTCTGTCTCGTTCTTCAAGTCTGGGAAGTTTTCTCATATTATTTCATTGAACAGTTGCTCATTCCTTTGGTTTGGAGCTCTATACCTTCCTGTATCCCAATGACTCTTAAGTTTGGTCTCTTTATGTTATCCCATATTTCTTGGATGTTCTGCTCATGGTTCCTTAACAGTCTTGCTGAGCTGTCTATGTTATTTTCAAGTTGAAATACTTTGTCTTCATTGTCTGATGTTCTATCTTCTAAGTATTCTACTCTGCTGGTAGTATTCTCAATTGAGTTTTTAAGTTGGTTTATTGCTTCCTGCATTTCTAGGATTTCTGTTTGTTTGTTTTTTATTACCTCTATCTCCCTATATAGTTGATCTTTTGCTTCTTGGAATTGTTTATGTAATTCATTGTCGAAGTGATCTTTCATTGTCTGATTTTGCCGTCTAATGTCTTCCTTGAGACTCCAGATCATCTGAAGCATGTATATCCTGAATTCTTTATCTGACATTCCATCTGCTGCAGCTATTACCTCTTCTAAAGTTCAGTTGACCTGCATTGCTTATGGTCCTTTCTTTCCTTGTCGTTTCATACTGCTTGCGTTTCTTTCTGCTTGGTGAAACTGTTGTGTTTTTGAAATTTTCCCCCTATATATTTATATTGCTCTTGTATAGTTGAAAAGTCTCCCTTGCAGGGCGGGCAGCGGCTGTGCTCCTCCTCCAATTGGGGTGATCTGTCTACCACACTGGCGGGCCGCTGGGTCTGTTCTGCCGGTCGGTCGCAGGTCTGCCTACCTTGTAGGCGCGGGCGGCGGCTCTGCTCTGCACCTTCTCCAGTTGGTGTGACGTGTCTACCACGCCCCCGGACCCCTGGGCCTGTTCTGCTGGTCCGTCACAGGTCTGCCTACCTTGCAGGCGCGGGCGTCGGCTCTGCTCTGCCCTTTCTCCAATTGGGGTGATGTGTCTACCACGCCGGCGGGTCGCTGGGCCTGTCCCAGGCACGGGAGGCGGCTCTGCTCTGCCCCTACTCCAATTGGGGTGACGTGACTACCATGCCGGCGGGCTGCTGGGCCTATTCTGGGAGCGGGCGGCGGCTCTGCTCTGCCCCTACTCCAATTGGGGTGACGTGTCTACCATGCCGGCAGGCCGCTGGGCCTGTTCCGCCGGTCGGTCACAGGTCTGCCTACCTTGCGGGCTCAGGCGGAGGCTCTGCTCGGCCCCTACTGCAGTTGGGGTGAAGTGATACCACGCCAGTGGGTCGCTAGGCCTGTTCCGGGCGCGGGCGGCGGCTCTGCTCTGCCCCTCTGGCCTCCACAGTATTCCGTTTTTATTTTTTATAAAAAAGAATGAAATGCCAAACCAAAGACATCCCCAAAAAAATGAAACTACAGAAAAATATATTTAATTTAAATAGATGAAAAATCTTCAACAAAATATTCACAAATGGAATCAAGCAATGTATAAAAAGAATTATACACCCTGACCATGTTGGATTTATTCCAGGAATGCCAGGATATTTTAGCAGCCAAAATTCAATTAATGTAATACACTGCATCAACAAGCTAAAAAAGAAGAATTACATAATCAAATCAATAGATGCACGGAAGATTTTGACAAAACTTCACACCCATCCATGACAAAAATTCTCAGGAATCTAAGAATAGAGGATAAAACAACTCAACTTGATGAAGAATACACACACACACACACACACACACACCAAAAAAAAACTACACTAGAAAGCATAAAAGAAAAACTACACTAATATTATACTTAATGATGAGAAGGAAGAAGCTATTCTAATAAAACCAGACACAAGACAAGATGTCCCTTCAGACCACTCCTTTTCAACATAATACTCATACTACTGACTAATTCAATAAGACAAGAAAAGGAAATAAGAGATATATAGAAGGAAGAAATTAATTTTTTTACTCTCAGACAACATAATCACTTACATAGAAAATCGGAAAGACTCAACAACAACAAAAACCCTGGAACTAATGAATTATCACAACATTGCAGGATATGTGGTTAATAAACAAATACAAATCACTTTTCTATATATTCTCAATGAATGAGTAGAATTTGAAGTTAGAAATACATACCATTTATATCAGTATCCCCAAATTTAAATAGTTAGGTATACATCTAATAGAGTATGTACAAGTTCTACATGGGGAAAACTACAAAACTCAGACCAAAAAAAAAGTTAAAGAAGAACCAAATAAGTGGAGAAGTATTTCACATTTTTTAACAGGAAGACTCAATCTTGTCAAGATGTCAATTATCAAATTGGTCTACAGATTCAATGTTATTACAATCAAAATCCCAGAAAGATGTCTTCTGGCTATCAACAAACTTATTCTAAAGTTTTTATCAAGAACGACAAGACCAGAAATGCCAACACAATATTGAAGGAGAACAAAGTTAAAAGACTGACACTACTTAATATCAAAACCTGCTGTAAAGTGACAGTATTCAAGAAAGATGGTACTGGCAAAACAGTTAAAAGATCAGTAGTTGACAGGGGCTGTGAAGAGGGTGTTGAGAGATGAGCAGATAATGCACAGAAGTGCCGCAGTCCTGCTGCAGCAAAATAACCGGGGAGGTGACGAGCAACTTGTGAACATTGATACAGCAGGAGTAGGAGCCATTTATTGTAGGACAGGAGGGGTATATATACATTCCACACAGCTTATCTTAATTAACATAAACTAGATACAGCAGTCAACCAATAAGGAATCTCCACACTTACTGGCTCGCTGGCGTTACTTCACAAACCACTCCCTCTGGCAAAATGCCAGGCGCCATCCTTGTTTACAGACCTTAACAGAAGATTTTTAAGGCAGTGAAAATACTCTAATTAATACCATAATTATGGTTACAAGTCATTGCACATTTGTCCAAACTCATAGAATGTGACGTTAAGGGTGAACCCTCATGCAAACCATGGAATTGTGGTGAGTAGGATATGTAGGTTTATCTATTATAACCAATGTACCACTGTGGTGGGGGATATTGATAATGAGGGAGGTTATGTAT
This sequence comes from Spermophilus citellus, assembly GCF_964194105.1. Taxonomy (NCBI): domain Eukaryota; kingdom Metazoa; phylum Chordata; class Mammalia; order Rodentia; family Sciuridae; genus Spermophilus; species Spermophilus citellus. The sequence continues at coordinate 94,965,873 of NC_138191.1, read as the reverse complement.
GTGTGGGAGCAGGGAGTATATAGGAAATCTCTGTACCTTTCTCTCAATTTTTCTTTGTACCTAAGACTTCTAAAACTTGAAAAAATAAAAAAGAGTATTACAAAAATTTGGACAGTACTGGGTTTGAGAAGCAACTCCCATGTCTCCTCTCCTTTGCTGTATGTTCTTGGTAAACTTGCCTCACTCATCTGAGATTCCATTTTCTTACCAACGGCCCCCTACACATGCACATTATTTTCTGATGACGCTGTGGGACCCAACTGAGCTCATGAGTTTGAAAGCATTCTGTAAACAATGATGCCTGGACATATGTAAGGAGCTATTTTGTTGCTAACACTGTTGGCCTTTGAAAATAATTTGGGTCCTTTAGATCCTTTGGATCCTTTGGTTTCCTGCTGTCCCCTTAGTAATAACATCTCGTCACATTTGGTTTGCTTCCATGAGAAATTCTACACAATGCATTCAAAAAATTCTTTCGGCAATGGTTATAAGATTGGCAAAGGGTCAGAAAATTATTTTTTAAATATCATTTTTTGCCTTGCGGGGAATTCTTCTTTTGATCAAGATGGAATACCATGAGTTTGAATTTGTCCCCTGGCTGTGTATGACAACAACAACAACAGACTACAGATATAAAACAATGATTTTTAAGGTCCTGAACATCAGGCAAAAAAGGGTAGTGGTCTCTGAGATGTGGGAGAAAAACAAGCTAATTCCAAATATGGCTCAATGTATTTGCCTTAAGAGAGTTTCCAGACCAAAAAAATTTTAAAGAAAAAACAGGAAGGAAAATATTAAATTGATTTTGTTCAAACATGATATTATCAAGCGCTGACTATGGAGCAAGTGAACTGTTGACTGTAGGAGTCGCTCTGCTGGCAAAGAATAACCAGGCAGTCACCAGGGTCTAGAAGAAAAAGCAAAGACTAATGAAAATTCCTATGTAAAATCTTTACAGCTCTCTGAAGAAAACTGGATTCATGTGGGTTTCCAGGGATTGCACAAAGCCAAAAAGGCCATATCTGAAAAAAACAGTTCCTTTAAGTGACTTTTCTTTTAGGCCTAAATCCAGAACTTGTTTTTATTTAAATATTTACCATCAACATTCCCCAAGCCCCACTGGGGCTCTTGCTTGGCCTTTTGAGAATTGAAAAATTATTATTTTTTTCTTAGGAAACATCCTTCTCGCAATGGTGCATCTCAGGATCAAGTCCAAGGCCACTGTGGGTAGAATAGTGTAAGTAAAGGTGTGGTGTTTGCAGACACAGTAGGAGATGGAGTGTGAGGGATAGGAGCTTGAAGGTAATTGTGAAGACTGACCTCTGTGTGAGATGGAAAGCCTTTGGAAAGTTTGGAGCCACAAAGTGAAATTAGTTGACATGTACTTTAAATCATTTTTGGATGTGGTGTTGAGAAGAGACAATAGAGAATCAAGAAAAAAAGCAGAGAGAGATGGTGGCATGATCCAGGCAGAAAACAGCAACGGCTCAGGATGGAGCAGGGCTTATGGTAGGTTAAGAGTTGGGCAAATTATGGTTCTATTTTGAGAGTAGTTGAGTGTCAGAAAAAGAGAGGACATTGAAAAGACATAGGTTTGGGGGATGAACACTACATGAAAGGGGTTATTATTTATTAAAATGGGGAAGACTGTGAGAGAAACAGGTCTCATGTAGGACCAGGAGAATTCAGGAATTTAGTGGTAGAAAGCTAAAGTCTGAGACTCTGTTATCATCCAAGAGAGGTCAAATTGGCAATTAGAAAGAACAGTCTGGAGTTTACAGAAGAGATCCAGGGCCAGAAACACAAATTTGAAACTTGTCAACATAATGATAGCATTTCTACCCATGAGACTGGATGACATCATTAAGGGCATGGAGACAGAGAAGATGGGGTCTGGGTTTGAACCCAGATGTACTTCACTATGAAGAAATCAGAGAGTTTACAAGGAACCAGCACAAAGCAAAAGCAGCCAGCAAGCTAGGAGGAAAACCCGGGCAGTGCTGTGTACGCTCAAGTAAAGAAAGTATCAGTTATGTCAACTGTTGGACCAAGTGACATGTGGACCATCAGATTTACTAATGCACAAATTGGTGATCTAGATGAGAAATATTTTGCAAATAATGGAATGAAAGCCCTACCACGGGAAGCTCTAGTAAGAATGAGAGGAGTAGAATTAATGGCAAAGTACAGATAGAGCTGTCATTTCTTTTGGTTCACCAGGGGCAACCCTGGTGTGTACCCATCATCTGAAGTTACAATGCCCCAGTCTGGATGATAAATTATACAGTAATTCTAAATACAGACAGTTCTCTATAGGTATCTGTTAACCTACTGCATCCATCCATCCACAGAACGGTGCATTTCTTCTTCTCTAGATTTCTTGATATTGTCCAGAGAGCAAAGTTCTGGAGAACTGCCCAGAAGATGGTTGTTCTCAGTCAGGGCTGCACAAAAGAATCATCTGGGAACCTAAATCTTGCCCCAAATAATTTTAATTCAGTTAGTTTGCCCTCCAGGATATTTTAACATATAACCAGGGATTGAGACCACTGTCCAGCAGAGGTCAATCTGTTGGAGTTGATTATGTACCCACTAAAGCAATCTCACCAGAATTTTCCACCCTGTCTACTCCTGTTGTCAATTCTCTATTTCATGAGACCGTTTTTCTCTACCTTGGACTATTGAAATTGCTCTCCAAGTAGTTTTTCTGCCTCTAGGCTCACCTCCCCCAGTTCATTTCCTTGCATGTTACTAACTTCTTCTTCTCAACTCACTCTGTCCTTCCCTCTAAAAACTGATGTAGTCTTTTTTTTTAAAGAGAGAGAGGGAGAGAGAGAGGGAGAGAGAGGGAGAATTTTAATATTTATTTTTTAGTATTTGGCGGACACAACATCTTTGTTGGTATGTGGTGCTGAGGATCGAACCCGGGCCGCACGCATGCCAGGCGAGCACGCTACCGCTTGAGCCACATCCCCAGCCCTTGAGGTAGTCTTATTGACTTCAGGTTTAAGTTTAAATTTCTGTAAATATCTTGCAAAGTCACATTGAGATCCAAGAGTTGTTTTGTGAATGAACGAATGACATAGCTCAGACCATTGGGGAGAACATACAGAGAGAGAGAGAGAGAGAGAGAGAGAGAGAGAGAGAGAGAGAAGGAACCAAGCAGCATGAGTTCCAGTGGGTGGCTTTTAAAGTCCCATGGGAACTTTAAGAATTTTCAAGCCTCAGAGGGTAAGGAATCTTCCCCTGGACACCTATATTCTCGAGCACATTTTGCTCATGTAAAACTTGCCTGTACTTGGAGTGGAGTTAAGGGCAATGTAGAGAGTGGGATCCCTCCTCTCTTACCTGTCTTCACCCCCTCATTCCCTGCACCCCAGTGCCACTCAGAAACTGCATTTTTTCCTCAGGCCACACTCTCTTGCTCAGGAAGTATTTCCTTCCCTGGACAACTTTTCCTCTCCCTTCGCCAATAAGCTGATTTTGCTATTCCTCTGGTCTCAGTTATGTGATGAATTCCCCATCGTGCATTGACGTCTGCAACCTCTCCAAGCCTGGCCCAGAGCCTTGATGTGGCATCTCAGAGCTCTCTGCACACCCTTGCCATGGCCCTCAACTCCCTCTACTGTGATTGTCACTTCACATGTCTGTGATCCCAACTAGCCTACCAGGACCCTGTTTCAAGGCTGTTTTGGTAATTCTTTGTTGAATGAACAATAATGTGAATTCAGTTTGAAGGATTGGTGAAATACCTTTAAAAAAAATCTCAGGTGCAGAATTCTCTTTTGAGATTTGACAGCCCTGAAGATGTTACTCATAACTCCTGCCGGGCTGTGCCCCTCTCCCTTGAGTGGACATGTACTTTGTATTGGCTCCCGTGCCTGCAACTTGTGATTCATGCTGAAAGCACATCTGAATCCCTCATTTTTATAGCTCCTTTCTGAGAAAATTACCCAATCTGGCAGTCCTTCCGGCCCCAAGGCTACTTGACAGATCCCAACGAACCAGGCCAGATGGGAGGGGGGAATGAACTCCACCATCAAATTGTCCAATGCCTGAAAAATGTTGGCTTTGAAAAAACAAAGGTCCTCTCTTGTGCATTGCCTATAATCAGAGGAAGGTGTTCTCAGCTGGGCCAGGGCAGGGAGGCCTCTGTGTTCCTGGCTGAGTTCTGTCTCCACAGCAGTGCTCCCTGCCAGGTGCAATGTCACGGCTGTGGAATCAGAGAAGTTGTGCAAGAGGACAACAAGGTTTTCCAACTCAGCAGAAGGACAAGTTTTGGAGAATGAGCTCAAGGAGAGTGGGAGTCCAGAGCAAGGCCAAGAATCACGCAATAAAGTACACGTGGCAAGAACCAAGGATCTCAGTGACTTCAGGATTGGGAGCGAAGTAAGTGAACAGAAAGTTAGGGCAAAGAATGAGTGTGGTCAGAAGCACGCAAGGAAGTCCAGGGCTTTCGTACATTTGTTGCAGTTCTCTGCAGAGCCAAATTGCGCTCTGATTTATTCACCAGGCTTTCATGCAGCTTTCCTGGTTAACCTAAATCTTGATCTGCACAACTACCCTAGTTTCTGTTATTATTCCCATTTTAGAAATTAGGAAATTGAATTTCAAAGAGGCCCACCAGTGATCAGGGCAGGCTTTCTACCTAAGGCCTGTCTTATCTGAAGTCTCTGCTCTGGATAAGAACCCTCCCCCAACCACCCCACAGACTGAGCAATGCCGAGCACTTTCTCTTTCCTCATCTATCAAATGTTATAATCAATGAGATGGCTTCATTGACTGTTAAGTACCATGCAAATTTGATTTGAATGTGTTCCTTTGCTTGCACACTTGTTCATACCCTATTTAATTCCACAATGAGGTGTACATGAGACCACACGTAGTAAAATAACACCGCACAGTGATGTGAACATTGGTACAAGTAGAAATACAGAGCAGATTGGATTCTCTGCTTGACAGATCTGTATCGAAAGACTCCACATGCACAAGCAAACCCTGATGACTCCAGCCTCATGTGCATGAATTCATTTATTCAATAAATCCATGTTAAGCCCCTGCAATGGGCCAGACCAGAGTGCAGTATATAAATGAGGAGTAAGATGTGTGTGACCTCAAGGATAACAGAGTCTACAAGAGAAAATAGAGAAATGAACAGCCCATGTTAATAGTATGCTTAGCACATAGCCAATAAAACCGCAGCAAGTTGCCTGTTGGGGTGGGGTGGGGGTGGGTAGACTGTGACAGAAGGACACCTGACCCAAGGAAGCACTCCTGGAATTTCTGAACTTTTCCTGAGAAACAGACGTGTTTACAAGGCAAAGCCTGAGGGCAAAAGAAAAGTAGGTTATTCATACTCACAGAGAGAGGGTGTGTGCATTGGCCAGGTTGTGGAACTGCAAATAATTGGTCTGGCTAAAGTTTAAAGTTGTAGAAGAGAGTAGCACATGCATGATGAAATTACCAGAGCTCCACCACCTCCCTGGCTCTGCTCACCATATCCCCATTCCAGAATACACTGAAACACTGGGGTCTTCCAGAGCCTTCAAGAGCCATCTACCTCCCTCAGCACCTCGGCTTCTCTAGTTGCTTCTGTGAGGAAACCAACTCCTCCAACCTGTTACCTACAAGGTGCCCAAAGCTGGAAGATGTCGTGTCTGCTTCTCTTATTTCCTGGGAAGCTAAATGCCTCATGGGTCAGGTCTTGGGTTCTGAAGTCACACTGTCCCATTCACTAGCTGTGTAACTTTGGGCAAATGGTTTATGTTCTTGTGCCTCCGTTTCCTCACCGGTAAAAAGGAAACAATAACAGCACCTATAATATAAAGGTTTGTGTGAGGTTACATGAGACAGTACATACCAAGGACTTAGAACACTGCCTGACACTAGTAATTATTCAAGAAGTGCTATTTCTTATGATAATTCTCTGACACAGCAATTTCTACAATTTCAGACACCTTGTTTTTCATTTTAATTACTTCTGATGTTTGGAAAATTTTGCATAAAAAAATGAGAATGAGGGAAAATATAAATAAGGATCTGTGATTAATCGGAGGAAAGAACTCAGAACACTAAAACACAGAGTAGAAAGTCTCACATGGCTGCTATGGTGCAGTTTTGAGTTTAACTTTTAGTTTCCTGGCAGCCAAAACACAAAAGAGTGCCAATCCATAATTATTTTCACAGGCTGATTCTAAATGGATTTATTCCATAGACTTCTCACAGGAGGCACCACATGATATAGTAAACAATATTCACAACCATGTCTCTACAGCAAGAAAATGAGGACATACGCAGCTCTGTTCTGCAGGGTTCACTGACCATACTGTCCACTGACCTCCTGATGGCTTAGCCTGATTCTAAAAGAGAACAAGAGCATCCCAAGATGTGAATGGATGTTTACCTTCCAAAGATCCCTTGGCAAGAGCCTAGCCCTCAGCTAATCCTGGGAGGTAAGTGTGGGTGGGAGAGGTGGAAACCTACTCACTTCCCGGACCGGGCCTAGAGTGGGTGCAGTCTCAGATGCTCATAAGGGTTTTTAAATAAATATTATTTATTGGAAGGCTTTCTAGCTGCAGTATGACCAAAGCAAAATAGGAAAAGTGGTTTGAAAAGCATTGTAATGACCTAGGTAATATGCAGATGTGAACCAGCTAGTGTTGGGCAGATAGATGCCCACAGAAGGGCCTGCCTCAGGCAACCTGCTTCATGATTGCACTCAACACTTGGAAAGAGCAGGCGAAGACAGAGAATAGACAGGCTTAGAGAAGGGGATTCAAGTTACCAGTCACCAAGAGTCCGGATGAAAGGCTTCAGAAGAAGAACCAATGTGTGTCCTGCTGATACTTCACTGTATGAGGCTGCCCACATCATGGGACCTCACAGGACAATTGTTCCACCCATAGGAGGAGAGTGCCCCTTGTTGAGAATGTACTCAACACCAGCCAGAGTCATCCCATCTTTGCATTTTATTATTTCATTCCCAAATAGCCCCAGTGGTTGGTGTTATTAGCCGTACTTAGGGATGAGGACAAGGGGTGACCTAAGCTACCCAATTTCCCATGGTGAGTGAGAGAGCCAGAATTCAACCCAGGGCTGAGGATGTCAATGCTGGTGATCTTAAGTAATATGCAGTTGGTATCCCAATCATTTTATTGGGGGGCACTTTGGGACCCACTAAAATTTCAAAGACTAAACTCCCCAGAAACCATTGCCCTGAATGGAAGATCAGAGTCCTTATCCTAGCTGAATTTCCATGAACAGAAATAAGGCAGGAAAAGTGAGACAGCTGTGAGTAACACCAGGGCTTCACAGCCTCCCTGTGTTACCCTGTCCTTGAGGCTTTAATTGGCCTCTTAACAAGAAACCCAAATCTAGAAAGCATCCTGCCAGCATGGGTGATGGGCAACTCCACAAGGGCCCAGAGTCCAATCCTAAGGGAAAACAGACTCAGCACCCTGTCAGCCTGGTCCCTTCCCAGAATTCTCACTTTCAGAGGAAAATGTCCATCTCTTTCAGTTAAACAAACAAACACAAAAATCCGCTGTCTCAATTGATGAGGTCCACTGGAGAAATAACGACCATGGCTGGCTTTCATGTGAGATAAGATAATGGGGTGGGGATAAAGCAGGCACTTCCACTAACTCAGCGCCTATCCACTGAGCTGCTTAGTAAATATCCTGAGGAGGCATAGGGGTCAGGATGAAGGACATCAGAATTAGAACAGACCTGGGCTCAAATTCCATCTCTGCTATTTAGTACCTCTGTGACTTCAAGTGAGTTATTTACCTTCTCTGAACCCCAGATACACATCAAAAACTGAAAATAACCAGGCAGGTGATATGGAACCAGCCTGGAAATGTCAGGAGGAGGGCCAGCACACAGGGGTAAGCAAAGGCAGGGTTTGCAATTAAACTGATTTGAATCAAAGTCTCAACTTCACTGCTCACACACTCTGAGACCTTGAGATTTTACTTAATCCTTCGGACCCTTCATTTGCCCACTATAAAATGGTTTAATAATCCCTGCCTTGCTTGGGAATGAGAAACACTTTTGCAGAGCATCAGAAACAAAGCAGGTGCTCGAAAGATAGTGATTGCTAATGTTTACCAAATGCCACTCTAGGCTCTGGGATGCGCGGATGAAAACTTGACGTGCCCGTGAAAGCTAACTACATGTTTCCTTTCTCTGTATGTTCCTTTCCTTATCTATAAGGTTTGGGGGATGCTCTCTCCCTACCTCATTCATAGGGCTAATGACAAAACTAATAGTAAGACAACAGCAATTACAACATATAACACTTACTGAGTGAATACAGTATAACCAAACAAGTATGTTATGTGCATTATTTCATTTATTCTTTATGGTTGGTAGAATAACAGCCCCCATGATGTCCATACCTTGATCCCTGGAACTTGTAAATATTACCTTCTATGGAAAAAGTGACTTTACAAATGTAATTTTGGTAAAGATTGTGAGATGGGGAAAGTACTCTGGGTTATCTGAGTAGGCTCCATCTGATCACAGAAGACCTTAAAAGTGAGGTAGGAGAGATGAGTCAGAATGCAAAGTCAGAGAGATGTGAAATGTGGGAAGAACTTCACGTGCTGCTAACTTTGAAGACAGAGGAAGAGAGCCACAATTAAAGAAATAAAAGTATCTACTAGAAGCTGAGAAAAACCCCATCCAACTGTCAAAAAGGAAGCAGAAACCTCAGTCCTACAACCATAAGGAATTGAATTCCGTCAGCAACTTGAAGGAGCCTGGAAGTAGTCACCCCAGAATCTCAAAAATGGAACACAGTGCTGCCAACACCTACTTTTCAACTACATGAAGCTGGAGTGGACACACCACTGAGCCACACTGTGCCTGGACCTCTGACTTACAGAACTGTGAGAAATAAACAGGTGTTATTTTTAAGGTTGGTGTGTCTGTGTTATTTGTTGTAGCAGCAGTAGGAAGGAGAAAATCCTCAATATAGCACTGGGAAGAAAGAATCATTATAATTCCTGGGTTGCTGATGGGAAAGTGGCAAGAAATGGTTAAGCTCATGTGATAATGAGTGAGTACAATGAGTGAGTAGCAGAACTACTTGATGAATTTGACTCAAGAGGCTTTGTTCTTAAAAAGAGTCCCCGACTCACAGTAGGTCCTCAACAAATAAGTGGATGGATGGGTGCATATTGGGTGCAAAAATATGAAGCACACTGAAAGAATTGTCACTTGTGTTACATTAAACAGATCAAGTCTGCCACTTTAAGAATATTCTGATAAATAAGATAAAACTTGAGCCAAGAGCACTGTACCAGGAGTCAGGTGGCCTGTGTTCTTTTCCTTCTTTTGCAGTTTATTTTCTATAAGACTTAGACCAACCACTGCTCTACTCTGAACCTGTTTTATTAATAATTTATTAATAATTATTAATAATATTAATTTATTAATAATAAACCCGGTACAGCATCCCTTTCATGAGTGCCATGAGACTTCCATGGGACAAGATATCAAAGGAGTAAACTGCCTTACACTCCACTGCTGCATGTAGTCAAGGAACGTTTCCTGAGTGCTACCCTGTGCTAGGCAGCTTGAGATGTGCTGAGGATACAGCAATACAGCGGTCAGTGAGGTGGAGGGGCATCATGACAACATATGTACAAACACATCATTGAGCACCTGGATGAGGTATTCAAGGTCAACTTAGGCCAAGAGATGAGCACCTGGATAAGTAGTCAAGGTCAACTTAGGCCAAGAGAACACTGTTATCAACCCAGCATGAGGTATGTGTCTTGGGTGGTGGATGGGTGGGAATCCAGGACAAATTTCCATTAAAGGTTCCATTTGAGCCAACTTTCAAAGAAGGAACAGAGTTGGCCAAATGGAAGTGAGAAGGAAGAAACTTTAAGCCAAATGGAGCATCCTTTCAAAGTCCCCATATCCCGTTCAGAGAACCACTAAGAGCTCACGGAGTGGTCATTAGAGCTTATCACACGTATTCCCCTCCTCTTCTTTCTAGCATATGTTGGGACAGCACTGCCTTGCCTCCTTGAAGAGGAGTGACTGACACTGGCTGATGGAATGTGAGTGAGTAGAAGTGACTGCTATCATTTATGCAAGAGAGACTTTCAGAGTCAGTGTCCATCCCCCAAGTGACAGGAAATTGTATAGACTAACACTATCCACAAGAAATATAATGCAAGCCACACATTTAATTTTTCTCATAGCCATATTAAAATAAAGGTAAATGGACTAGAGGAAATATATTTTAATAACATATACAAATGTTATCCCAATATATTCAAAAGATCATTTCAATATGTTATCAATACAAAAATTATTAATGAGATAGTTTATATTTATTTTTGTAGTAAGACTTTGAGATAAGCTGTGATAGTGTATTTTACATTCAATGAATACATCAGTTTGGATAATCCAATTTCAAGTGCCCAGTAGCCACATTTAGCTACAGATAGAGCTAGTAGAGATCCCTTGGCCTTTGACTGTGAGAGACAAAAAGCAGGTGCCCCAGCCAACACAGTAAACACAGAGCATTAGCAGGACATATATCATTGTTTTCATGAGTTGCTAAGCTTTTGTTTGTTATCACAGCGTAACTTCTCCTAATCTGTCCACACCTCATGACATACAAAGGAAAATCCAGGGAGATTGGAAAGCAAGGCAGGAGTCAGTCAATGATAGGCCTTTATGCAGGGATTTCATCCTGAAGAAATGAAGTGGGTCTTATGGCATGGTAGATTTGAGGGGCCATACTGGAGGCAAGAAAAATAAGTAGGCAGCCGGTACAAGTGAAGGGACAGAGAAGAGCTCAAATGGGAAGAGAGACATGAGGTTTCTCATCAACCTGGTAAGAAGCAGTTTGATCCCTATAAGAGGGTAGTTTAGTGGTTCATCCAGTAAGCAGAACATTGGCATGGCCTCCTGCCATCTTCGGTGGCATCAACTTCATTTGTAGCTATTGGCTGCAAGGAGTTATTACACAGATCCCTTATAGTAGAAGGCTTTCCCCATGTAAAATATTTTGGGTCCATTTCAGGGTCATTTTCACATTTCAAGGTCATTTTCCTCTAGCCCAGGTCAGACTTCAAAACCTATAGCTTTTCAAAGCATTCCAGCAGGGGTGGAGATTCTTCCTTCCTGCATTTTCCCCTACAAATGAAGAGGAAAAGCCAATGTTTGTTGGCATGATTCCATGTCATCCACAGAGACGAGATCAGGAACTGGGCTGAGAAGGAAAGTCCACACAAATATGTAAGAATTGATATGATGTTACCATATCCAGATCTGTTCTATGAAACTGATCTATTATGTTTTGAGAATTCCAGCTCTTTATCTTTTCAAATGGGCTGTATGGAGGTGCAGACAACTTGAGCCTGTTACACTATTAGCATAAAGAACTACAGGAGGCATTCTGGTGAAATAAGAGTGATAGCCACAAAGAAGCTCGTTCAAAAACTACTCTGGGCCTTTTCTCTGAGATTTTTTTCTCTTTCTTTCTTTCTTTCTTTCCTTCTTTCTTCCTTCCTTCCTTCCTTCCTTTCTTTCTTTTTTCTGCTGTTGTTGTTATTGTCTAGAATAATTTCTGTTGCAATGATTTTCAGATGATGAAATCAGTGTTGGCCAGTAATGTGGAGGCAGAACCTCTACACAGGCATGAGAGCATCAGGAATGATTTGTTAACTGCTGTGTAATGATACAGACCTCAGGCCAGGTCCATGTTCTACCATTTAATTTGCTGTGTGATCTTGGGCAAATCCAATAATTTTCTGAGCCTTGTTTTCCTCATCTATAAATCGAGGGCAATAATCCCTATGCCCCAGGGTAGCTGAAAGGATTGAGTGGGAAAACTGGCATGTTAACTGATGTTCCATAAGTTTCGGTTCAATATCTGAGTAATGAAGTACATGGATTTGGAGCCCATATTCTTAGGATAAAGATCTAGCTCTGGCACTTCCTAATTGCATGGCCTTAGACAACTCACTATACATATCATTCATCTATAGTCTATAAAATAGGATAATAATACTTTCCCAAATTAAACTAAGCAATGTATTTGACACTTATTTCGGACTTCATTCTTTGGAAAGTAGTTTGGGTTGAGGATAAAAATCCTGATAATTCTTTTTGGAGATGAAGCCAAATGAGCCAGTGGGAAGAAGAGGAATTAGATATAAAAAAGAAATTTATGCCCTAATGTGACGTGTGCATGGTTAAGTTGTCACTATTTGTGATGACCCACAAAGATATGTCCATTCCACGAAAGTGTGTTCATTCCTGTAGCAGATGTGACTTTCAGAAGGTTTGCATGAAGATGCAGCATCTGAACACTTCGCCAAAGGGAGAAAAGAGAGAAATGGATCTGCTGTGCTCATCCTGGTCTCCTTTTCCCATCAGTCAATGTTCACCTCCTGCAAAGCTAACACCTCTCACTTCTGTGTGTATCACTTGAGCCCTTGCTAGCTGATCAGAAAGCATTTTGTCTCTCTCAGCAGCAAGATGCTATCTGTGTGGATTGTCAATCATCTGGGTCACACAGGCCTGGGTTTCCTGATCCCAGATAGCTCACAAGACAACCTCTCCAAAACAGCCACCCACAATGCTCCAGTCCCATTATGCTGTGCTCAACCCCTATGCCCAAGAAAAGGAGACATCAATAGCACAGTCTGAGATTAAGATCCATATTTTTTTATATAACAAATTAGAATTTTTTAAAAAAACTACTAGAAAAAAAAAAAAAGATCCCAATCCCAATGTTTTTTTCTTTTGGTACCAGGGATTAAACCCAGGGTCACTTAACCACCAAGCCACATCCCCAGCCATTTTTCATTTTTTTTATTTAGAGACAAGGTCTTGCTAAGTTGCTTAGGGCCTCACTAAGTTGCTGAAGCTGGCTTTGAACTTGCAATCCTCCTGCCTGAGCCTCCTGAACCACTGGAATTACAGGTATGCATCACCACAGCTGACTAAAATTCCCAATTTTTAAGAGATGCTTTAAAATCTTAAATGATCTGTCCATCTTATAAATGATGACCTTAAGGATAGGAATTGAGAGGGAAATGGACTTCCCTCAGTCACATGACTGACCTTGGCAAAGTCCCTTGGATCTGTGCTCCTCAAAGTCTAATGTTTTCCTCAAAATTATCTTCCTAAAATGGAGATTCTGATCCTTGTGGTCTGAGATGAGACAGAAATTGGGTCTGTGGACAATCTTACAATGGCACAGTCACCTTGGAAATCCAACTATGTGTCTTATCATGATTTTCTGTCATCCACCACCTTAGTACAGAATTACACTCTTCTTGTCCAATACTTGGACCTGATTCTATCTTACAACTAAGCTTCTGCTGGCTTTGCCTGTTGTTTCCTCCTTGCTGTCAACATTTAAATGATAGTTTAATGCTTCGTCTCCTTTATTGGCTAACATTTTGGCTACCCTGAACAGTCCCGTCATTGCTTAACCTATGCTGCCTGGAGTTGTTTTGAATACACACCCTCCCTCTACAACTTGGCCAGAATCCTCCAGCCCAACACACCCCTTGGTCAGTGTCTCCAGTGGACTCTCCCCAGCAGCTTCTCCTATGTGAAAATGGAAAAAGCGAGAGCCTGAGTCTTCTATGCACTTTCAACTAAACCACCAACCTCAATTCTAAGATTTAATGAGGTTGAAGGGAATTGGTAGGGTACCAGAAGAGTTTTGTGTTGGAATGCATGCTCATTCTCAAAAAAACAAAGCTTATATTCAAACAGGAATACTCCAGTTTCCTAAAAATCATAACAAAAATAGACCTTCCTTCCTGTGAAGCCCACATGTGAATCAGATTACACTTCAGAGTTATTGGCTTAGTGAATGAATAACACCAAGCAGATCTAAAAGTATTGTTTGATTTTTATACCTTCAATCGTAAGCACAGAGAACAAAAAAGGGCTAGAGTTAGTACTGTAAGAGAAAGAGACCAGTGTGGACTGAACAACCTTGGATATTCCCAACTACTTTTTCTACTGTAACCGAATAGATGGCTCAGGCAGGCAGTTATTTCTTCATATCTAGGATCCAGGGTTCCACAACCCACTAAGCTTTTAAAAGTTCTTTCTACCATTTGCTACATGTGTGATCTCAAGCAAGTTATTTTGCTTTAGGTTGATCAGTGTCCGCAATTTGTCATGGGAATAATAGCACCCATCCGACAGCATCACAGTGACACTTAGATGAGTTAAACACTTAAGCCTAAGTCATTTGAATTATTCCCACCACTTAATAAACACTTAACAAAATTAGCAAACTTTATACCAGCTGACAATTCACATCTTTAAGAAATTTTATGTTGGAATGCATTCACTTGAGAGTTAAAAGAGAATAGGAATACCTTATGGGCATGGCAAATGAGTACTTGTGCTAATTTTTTTCAGGAACCAAGATTTTCACTTCAGGAATAAAGGGACACAAGTGTAAATTCCATAAAGTTAAATTAAACCCTATATAGTTATATTTGGATTGGAAATGATTCGTTGAATACACAATTTAAAAAAAAAAAAGATACTTTTAATCTCTGCCTTCTAGAATGGCCTAAATTCAATCACAACTCCATGGCAATGAGCATGCTAAGCCCCCAAGATGTGGCTAATAGATTCCACAAAAGAAGCAGGGACTCCTCCTGGAAATGGATGGTGATTAAGTTCTGAAGCAAGAAAGCTCCAGGGACTTCTAGTACCAGAAGTGGGGAAGCTATCAGAGTCTACTAAGGGTGTGATAAAAAGACTTAAGGCCAAAATAATGATGGCTGCAATATACTGCATATAAAACCCATGCACTCATAATGATACTCAATAGGAAAAGAAATAAATAGCCTCGATGTTCTCAGTGTTCCCATTAACTCTAACTAGGCACCAACTCTGCGAAAATTGGCAATTAGAGGGAAAGAAGCATTTATTCTGTTTTTCCTGAATTAAATATGTTTCAAGGTAATCAGATATCCATAGCTTGTGAGCATAATGGCTCCTTACAGAAGAATTCTAGCCAATAAATGTAAAAGACGACAGAATTAGAAAAAGTGCCAATTTTCAACTCCTAGTAAAATATTTGACTCAAGAAAAGGTTATCCATAGATGAAACCACTACATAAAAATGTTAACGAGAAATTTTAGAATGCAGATATCAAATTAACTACATTAAAAATAGAATGAACAGATTTATGTGCCCTCTACTATTGTGCAAAGATGAAATATACAACACTAGTACATGCCTTTTATCCCAGCAGCTCAGGAGGCTGAGGAAGGAAAATCACAAGTTCAAAGCCAGCCTCGGCAGTTTGGTGAGACCCATCTCAAAAAAATATATATATAAAATGGGCTGGGGATGTGACTCAGTGGTTAAGCATCCCTGGATTCAATCCCCAGTACCAATAGAAGAAAAAAAAAGAAAAAGAAAAAGAAAAAAAGAAACATACAACATTGATGTATGAATGAAACTTTGGACTTTAATCAAGATATTAGAACTAAATTCTAATTTGAATAACTAGAAAGGGGGTGTATTAATAGAAGGAATACAGAAGTCCATTAAATGAAAGCAAAACAGACAAATCCAGAATGTAATCATTTTTATACAACCTGTTTTTTTTTTTCAATTAGAAAATGGAATTTTAAATGGAGGGATCAGGGAAAAGGAGCAGAGAGGTAAAGCTGTTCTGGATTACAAAATACTTACGAAACATCATAACCAAATGCAATCTATGTGGATCTTATCCAGATCCTCATTTGAACAAATCAACAGTAACAGCACATCATTGAAATGATTGGAGGAATCTGAATTTGACACTAAGTCATTTTAGTGAATGCTATAGAATTTACCACAGTAGGTGTGATGATAATCCTATAGGGTTAGCTAAAACAAGGTCCATATTCCTAAAAGATGTATCCTAAAATATGAATTAATGAAATGACATAAGACCTGGGATTTGAAAAACAAACATTTGGGCATAATAACTAGGGGGAGAAGGGGTTGATGATGCGAGGAGAACAAATACAGGTCTGTATATATGGAGTTTATTATAATGTTGGACTATTATATGCTGATATTAAACTATCATTATTATTGTTATAGTATATTTGTTATAGTATTATTGTTATAGTATAATTGTACCATATTATATATTTTTGAAATGTTTTATAATAAAAATTCTTTAAGTAGTGTAGGAAAAACTTGAGACAGACCTAAAATACGTTTTTACTAAAAATCATTTACAAACTTTAATTTTTTACTAATAGGAACAATGTTCTACCACCCACTACCATGTCATGACATCATGACTGTTAACCTAATGCTCCATCCCTGCAATGATCCATTTGGATGAGTATATTAATCTGCCACTCACCAGGGGGGAGCAGACTGTGTCTTATTCAGCTTTGAACCTCCTACTCTGTACTGATACATTGTACTCAGAATTAATGCACCTAACAGGTGAATATTCATTGGAATCAACCAGAGATTGTTTAAAATGCTGATATCTAGGCATTTGTTCCAGAAATTCTGATGGAGAAAGTCTGTGTGTGGTCTGGGAAATCTTCAGTTTTTAAGTTTCAAGTGATTCTGATTGTGGATGGTTTGGAATCCACACCTTGAGAAACACTTACGTAGATGGACTATATTAAACCATCATGTGAGGTATTTTCCCAAGGGAGCCAGGGAATAAGGAAAGTCAGTAGACAAATGGATGGCATGTATGTTGCTATATCCATCAATTTGAGAGGCTCTGATTTCTGAGGTTAAATAATGAGAAGGGCTGATTAGCAAATGGCTAAGAAATACAGCAGCTCAAAACGTAGCATTTGATTTCAATTTTATTTTTATTTAAATGAAAACTGCTGTGGGAGGCAAAAGTAAAGCTTCTTGATTACAGACAGTGCAACCATGGATAAATATAAATCCTGGCTTTCCAGGCAGCTTTGTGAGTGGATACAGAGCACACAGCACTAACTGGTATGATTCTACAAGACATGTGCTTATAATAAGATTGAAATGAATATGGGCTTCCTCAGAGTCCACTTTATAAAATCTCTCATTCTTTCTTATCAGCCCTGTAGGACTCTGTTTGAGTCAGCCAGATCACTGGTTGGGGCAATGTTGTCTCCACACAATTTCTCATTCCACACCAATATATTGTTGGTGATGAAGAGTTGCCTCATGAGACTAGAATTGCCCACCATCAGAGGAGTTCAAGAATGGGACAGGAGAGGATCATTTAGTGATATGCTGTCTAAGAAATCCTGCATTGGGCCTTGGAAGAAAAGGTCAAAAATCCTACCATTTCTGGTCCCAGTTGTGCATTTGATCCTTGACTGCTTCCATGGGAGGCAAATGCACTGTACCTATAGAAAACACCCTTCTCTGAGTCTCTCCTGATCAAGTCCCACCTATCCATTAAGCCACAGCTCAAGGGCCAGCTCCTCTAGGAGGGTTTCTCTGACTCGGCTAATGAAGAAGGCCCCTCTCTATTCCCCTATAAGTTGCCTGAGCTTACCTTCCTCATAACACAACTGTGATTTTGTCATCTCTGCCTCAGCTGTGAGAACCACATCTCACTCATTGCCATAACACAAGTGTCTTGCACAAAACCTGCCATGTTATAATTACTCAGCCAAGGCAGGAAACTGAACCAGTGAATGACTGCTTAACTAGTAGATCTAAGTTACTCAATAATGCAGTACCAGAGTTAACCTCAGTTCCTCAGTAAATATACTAGAAATAGCTTTAGGAATCTCTAAAATTTGGGGGAGTAGAAAAATGCCACAAGACAGGAGATAGATAAACATGTTGGTTTTTCAAAAAAGCAACTCTGAACAGATTATCTGATTACTGGCACAAGTTGGAAGGATTTGAGATATATGTAGTTTTTCAAATCACAGACACTTCCAAACTCTTTATCCCATTCAAGCATTTGATGAATCTTGCATAACGCCCATGTGGGAAAAACAGAAAATCATTAGCAAGAAGATAATTCCATTTAATGGATTCATAGTTGGTGACATTTCTGTATAATAAATTGTTTGTTTGTTTGTTTTGTGGTGCTGGGGATCAAACCCAGGGCCTTGTGCATGCAAGGCAGGCACTCTACCAACTGAGCTATATCCCCAGCCCTAATAAACAGTTCTAATGAATGGATCAAGATCATTCTGGAAGGAGAGTACTGCCATCACTTTGTGGCCTTTCCTCTAGCAACTGTACAAATTGCTTGGTAAAGACTTAGAAGGTGAGCTTATCCAATACATTCACTCATTCAACAAACAGCTAATGAATATTTGCTCTGTACTTGTCCTTGGGAAGGTCACTGCATAGTAAATAAGTAATTACAATACAAGGAAATGGATTTATAAATAGATTCTAAAGCAGAATCTCCAGAGGTAGACCTGGAAGTCTTTGTTGTTAGTAGGAAATCCAGGTAACCCTAGTCATTGGAAAAGATTTTTGAAACCATGGTAGATGATGGAATCAAGTTTGAACTCTCTTTACCCAATAAATAAATAAATAACATGAAAGGGGAAAATTAAGAACAAAAATTTGAAAACACTTCCACTGGCAAATGAAATATACCCCAAAGAACTATAATCATTAATAATGTTAAAATATTGCAAAATGGACTGTAGGTGTAGCTCAGTGGTAGAGTGCTTGCCTAGCATGCACAAGGCCCTGTGTTTAATCCCAAAAGACTTGAAATATGTACTTTACCAATTATACAGCAAAATAATGTATATAACCTGGTTTAATAGGTCTGTTAAAAGGAAGGTATAGCCACATATCCTCCCTTTTACCATTTTTACAACAGTGGTAGATAAAAATAGAATATGACAGTAGCAATAGGATTCCTTATTGAGTTTCAGTGTCCTCATCTATTCAATATGCATAATATGACCTGCCACGTAGAGCTGTGTAGTCTCCAGGTATGGTCACACAATAATTTCATGAAATTATTTGTTCATCGAGTATTTATTGAGTAACTACCATATTCCTCTGATAGACTCAGAATGTATATAAAGCACTCTTCATGATTCTTAGCACATATGGTGTAAACAAAAACTGGCATCCTTCATCATGATTATTATTTAACCCAGTATTATTAGTTATCCTGGTTATCCACCCTGTCTTCAGAGACAAAAACCACACCTTTTTCTTAAGGCTCAGCAATAGGAGAGTCTACATGGGCTACTGTAGTTGGCACATGGTAAAGCTCTTCAGAACTCTTTGCTAATTGAGTGTCATTGAGGGCTCCAACCAGAGACTGACTCTCAGGAATGTGTTGGCTGCCAAACTTTTATGAGAATCAAGGCTTTTTGACATCAAGTTACAATTAGTCCCTGACAAGTCCAGTTTCCATGGAAATTTCTCACCTCTAAATGTTTAAGTGCTGCTAGTCTGTAACATACAAGGTGGCTCTTAATGTAACCATTTTGTAGTTGAAAGAATCCTTAAGATTTTCTCAAAACATGGTTAAGAGTTTGGGTTTTTAAGATTCAAACATCCCTATGTTTCAACCCCCAATTGCTGACCATAGGAAAGTTATTTTGTTTCCTCATAAACTAAATGCAGTATGGTGAAAGTTCATTGTGTACCCAGAAGGAGCTCAATAAATGGCAGTGATCAGCAGTATCCTCATTGGTTCCAATCTGGTTGTTAAAAAGTTCTCCATGGGCTGGGGATGTGGCTCAAGCGGTAGCGCGCTTGCCTGGCATGCGTGCGGCCCGGGTTCGATCCTCAGCACCACATACCAACAAAGATGTTGTGTCCGCCGAGAACTAAAAAATAAATAAATAAATATTAAAAAAAAAAAAAAGTTCTCCATGTGTTAAAACTAAATGTGCCTCCCTCTAACTTGATTCTTCTCATGGTCTAAAATCCATCTTCGGAAATGCATAGAGTCTGTCGTCTGTCTTTCTTTCTCTATGAAATATCTTCAACTATTTGAAGCTGGTAATTATGTCTCCCTGTTAACCAACCATACCAGCTGCCCAGGACTCTGGGGTTTCCTGGGATAGAGTGCTAAAACTGGGGAACTTCCACTAGGTGCGGTGTCACATGCCTGTAATCCCAGCAGCTCAAGAGGCTGAGGCAGGAGGATTTTGAGTTCAAAGCCAACCTCAGCAACTTAGTGAGAGCCTAAGCAACTTAGCAAGACCCTGTCTCAAAATGAAAAATAAAAAGGGCTGGGGATGTATTTCAGTGGTTAAGTGTCCCTGGGTTCAATCCCTAGTACCAAAAAATAAAATAAAATAAAAAAGAAAGAAAACTGCGGAATTCCAGGCAAATCAAGATGGCTGGTAACCCTGTCCCCCACTCTGTCTTTCTCTGGTCTGAATATCCCCAAGGTCTTCAAACATTGCTTCTGTTACTCATTGCATGACTCTCTTTTCATACTATTCTCTCTCCTCATAGACAGGTTTTCTTTTCCCAATAACCTTCAGTGTCTGGCATAGAAAAATACATACTGTGTTATGGATGTGGTAGAAGAAGCATTTAGAAGTGTTTTCTCTTGTGATACATGACATTGTTTTGCCCGGCTATACCCACTCAAGTGCAAAGATTTTTGTAAATTATTCTTCTTTATTCCTGGGTCACTATGTGCAAGACCCCCTTGTTTACTAGTTCCTTGCTTTTTCATTCTCTACTTTTATTTTACTCCCCTAACTAAGCACACATTCTAATGTGGAAAATATTAAATGGGGATTTATGTCATTGTTTATCAGTAGTTGCCTTTTATGCGTATATTTTTGTAAATGAAATTATGTTTTAAACTTTACCTAACCCCCTTTTTCAACTAAATGCTATTAGAAAGATCTATGTCACCATGTAAACACTCTTGTTCCTTACTTCTAAACACTGTTCAGTATTCCTGAACTTACATCATCTTCATTTTATAAATCCAGCCTCTCAATGAAGGCAAAAGGTGATTTCTAACCTCCAACTACTCCATATAATGTTGTTATGAAGGTCCTCATTCATTTCCCTTTTATGAAAATTCTCTTGGATCACTTGAAGTTGTCAAAATTTCCTTTAGCTCATTTAGCCAAAAAGTGTGCCTAATGAAGGGAATTTGTTATTTTTAAATGGTTGGAAGAAAATAGAATATAGTCTGAACTTCCAAGAACAACTCCTAAAATTGCACATCCCCGAAGAGTAAATGGTCTCTGTCACCATAAAGGGGCAAGGGGACCTGGAAATCAATACCACCTCTCCTGCAACCACAGCTAGCAAAAGAGATGCTCAGGGTCCAGTTTGTTGATCCTCACCATGTTAGAGCCAGATATTAGGACATTTGCTATATAGTTTGAAAAATAAAACATAGCATTTTAAGTCTTTGTGATCATGCCCACCAGCAAAGACAGCAGAAGCAAAATCTCTGCCTCATGATAATTGCCTCTACCTTCCAAATAGCACATGCTTATATGTGCTTAGAGGAAGCTAAGTTACAGATGGAACCTCGACAATAAGGGCTTTTGGAAAATAGTGTGTAGTAATGAGGGACCAGTTTTTAAAATTTCTCACAAACCAGGTACAAAAACTTAATTTCCCTAAGTAATTACCACATTGTTCCTCTGAATGACCATACAAACCTGTGTTCTCACAAGCAGTGCATGAGGGTTCCTGATTCCATTTTCTCTGATAACATGCATGCAATGATTGGGATAAATGACCCCCAAAGGTCTATGTATTAAAGAATTGGTCCCAAGCATAGTGTTATTGGGAAGTGATGAAACCTTTAAGAGCTGGAGCTTAGTGGGACTCCCTTATTTAGATCATTGGGGTTCATCCTCAAAAGGAGTTAGAGAATCCTAGCCTCATCCTCATTCCCTTTTGCTTCCAGCTGCTGAGGTGACCAGGTTTACTTATACCATGTGCCCCCACCACAGTATGCTGCCTTACTACAGGCCCAAAATAATGGGGCCATTCAACCATGAACTGGTACTTCCAAAACTATTAGCCAAACAAAGAAAAATAAAAGAAATATTCTCTCTTTATAAGTTAAAACCTCAAGTGTTTTATTATAGTGATGAAAAGTTGACTAATATAACATGGTATTACAGAGCCCTCTAATTATTGCTTACTTAGTTAAGATATCAAAGTAAAAAGCACATTTTCAGTCTCCCAGTACCCCAGTGGAACTGACTGAACTTGATTTCAAACATTTTCCCCTGGGCTTCTGATATGATCTGCTGCCAAAATAATTCTCAAGACAGTATTTGCATTATATATGTGAATTCTAGACTTGACATTTATCCCTTTAAGTTCACCTAAATAGTAGATAGCCCAAAGTTCCATTCAATCGAGATTATTTTTAAATCTTTATTGTGTTTATTTTAAATTTTCTCTGTTCAGCTTTGGAAGAGAAGAAACAAAGAAAAAGTCAGTTAATTTTCTACTTTGCATGTGGAAAACCAAAATATTAAGTAACTTGCTCAAGGCCACCCACCAGTCGGTGAAAGAGACATGATTTTAGGTATATTTGAAGCCAGAGCCCTTCATACATGATCGTAGGACACTCTGCAAAAGCACGTGGCGTGTGTGATATATAAATTAGTGAGAACTAATCCAGGCTCTGTTCAATGGAATGGTATATGTTATGTTCAGAGTTAGAATAGTTCCTTTTCTTCGTGAAGTCTAATGAGAAAACACCAATTAGTGCTTGCTGAAAAAAACTGAAGACCCCAGAAGACATTTCAAAATGATTTTCTCACTAAAAATGGTTCAAGACAAGAAGAAAACGTGTCTTTGTATGACTTCTCCACTTTACACCTGCCATTCCCTGCAAATCTCCTACTAGACAACTCACATTCATCCTCCGGCTTCTTATCTTCTTATTCGATGTGTTTTGTCTACTCGTGTCCTCCAGAGGCGGACTCCAATCTGGCCACAGCAACTCTTTTGGAACCCCATGCACATAAACCAGGATGGAAAGAAACGCATAAACAAAAACAAAACATGGTATAATCCACCTTATAATGGATGTGTCACAAAGGAAACAGGCAGGAAGAGGCACCTGATCTAAGGCAGTCATGAAAGATTTGCTGAGCAAGTTGAGTCCTGAACTGACTCTTGAAGGAGCAAGGTTAGCCAGAGAGACAGATAGGGAGAGAACTTCAAGCAGAGGGACAGGAGGGGCAAAGGCAGACAGAATGGAAAAGTACTTTTCTCCTGAAACCATGCTGCACCTTTCCCCAAATATCATTCAATTAAATCTGGGTCTTAGAAATCACCTTTTTACTTTACTTATATAGAGTGATAAGCCAGCTTGTTATCTCAAATAACCCAGTAGTACAGCAATGATTCATCAATATTACTCCAAATTTCTTGATGGTAAGGATTGTCTAGGTCCTCTGTTGAAATACACAAGTTTCTGGGCCCCTGGGAATTTCAACTCAGTGGGTCTGAGACAAATCCTGAAATTTATATTATTTAACAAGGGCCCCTGGGATTTTTCTCATCTTCTAAAAGTTTGGCAATTGTTGGGCTAGCTTGGGTCCCGTAAACCTGCCCTCCATCCACAAGCCTCTGCAGGGAGGTGAAGTCCAGTGCTGTGTCCTGCCTCTTGGTCCACTAACGATTAAACTGTGTGAATGGCCACCCTGGATTATGCATGGGGAATAGCTCATTAGAGAATGTGTCTGGTAGCACATTTTCCTTTATAGACCCTGCCCACAGACACCTTTCCTACATTCTCATCTGATCCCCTCAACAATCTGAAAAGCAAAGATTTTCTACCTAGTACAGATATGGAAACTGAGATGCAAGAGGTTTGGAAAATGTGTAGACAATTATGCGGTTTATAATAAGTAGCCAAGTTGGAATATGAACCAAATCCTTCGGAATCCAAACTCCTGCCATCTTTCTGGCTTCTGGGAAGGTCTTGGGTAGACTCTGTCCTCCCGGAATCAATCTATATACATGGCTAGCCATGGTTGAAGTCTGCAAGCCTAGACTCAGGAGCCTTCATTTGGGGTTGACCCCTCATTGACCTCCACTCCCCCACCCAACCTGCTTCACCCCAAGCAGCCATCCTGTTTGTGCCTTGCCACCGTGCTGCAATTTTCCACCCCAGATTATTTGTGGCTATAACAAGCAAGGCCACGCCAACGTCTGGCATTAAAAGAAGCATGAGCCTTCATTCCTGAGGTAATGAGACCATTTTTTCCAGGTTCCTTCCTCTAAAGTTCATGAACTTAATAAAAAATAAAATAAGACTGGCTCTATTACAGCCCAGATCTGTGCAGCAGGAAGCCGGGGCTGATTGGGCAAAGTCAGTGCCTGGATGAAAATGAAAACGCACTCGTAGACCAGCTCTGCCATTACCTTCCACCCAATCCACAGAAAACCACAGTGGCAGGCACCATGGACCACTTCTGAGCTTCCTGGCTACACATGCAGGCCAGGTTGATGTCACATTGAGCAAATTCAGCCTTGATGTCAAGATGTTAACATTTTCTCCCTCTTGGAAATAAATCTCTGGAGAAAGCTGACATTTGGCTCTTCCAAGTGGTAATCCATGGACATTTACATCCACCCAAGTCCTAGGCCCCACAACTCCCAGAACACAGGGGAAGACCCAGGAGTCCCTGGCTCTGTCCTGATTGGCCTTTTTCCTCAATGACAGAGCCACTGCTGACATTTCTGCAGCTGCTCAGTTCATGAACCCACAGGGGCCTTTGTCACCATTCCCAATGGCTCCTCCTCCGAGAGTCTTGATGTCCACTAGCCAACCCTAAGACCCCAGCTACCAGCAACCCACCCTCACAACTCTGCTCTAGGGCCTGTGAAAGGAAGTATGTACAATGATACTTCATTGCCCAGGGCAAAGGGGCTACTACAATGGGAGACGGCAGTGGAGGAGGATTGGACTCAGCTAAAAACACAGCTAGGGCAGGAGGTGCTAGCCAAGGAGCAGAGTGAGAGTCGGTGGAGGAAATATTCCTAAGAAAAAAAATGACAGCATTAAAGGGGAGTCTAGCTGAACTGACCTTGATGCAGACAGGCCAGGCTGATTTGCACCACCTGGAGGATGGGGAAGGAGAAACCCGAGCAGGTATTAAAGGGGAGCAGGTATTAAAAATGATCAGGTATTGAGGATGGGGGGGGGGGTCCTCGTTCGACTGACTTAACAGGATTCTTGATGAAACTGGGTTTACAAGACAAAGGTTCAGGAGCTTGTCAGGTAAAGAACCTTTGTTAGGCCTCGTTGGAGCCTCCAGGAGTGTCACCTTCCTGTCCCCAGCTGCCTGCTGACATTCACACCTCTGTTCAGAGGACACTTTCTGGATGCCGCTTACCTTGAATGAGACTCACCCTGCTCTCACAGACTGGCTTTACCTCCTTCTCCTCCCAATGTAGAACGTCCTTCCCCAACCTTCAGACCCTTCCTTCTTCTGCACCACCCCATCCCTCATCTTCTCTACCTGGACAACCAAACTGCCAGAGAAACAGGCCTCATGTTACTGCACTGCACCAGAAAAACATTCAGTCTGCCCAGGGCTTCAGTTTCTACATCACAAGGTTATCATGAGAAAGACCTGAAAATGGAATAAACCCCCCAGAGCACTGTGTAACTCACCTCGGTCTCCAGCAGACACCATCACCACCCAACCCTGTGTTTGAAGTCAGGCAGGCCTACATTTGAATCCTAGCAATCCATTTAATTGCCGTGTGCCCTGAGCCACAGCCCCTCATCTGAGAAACGGAGGCAGAAAAATAGCCAGCTCTTAAGGTCACAGAGATTTAGAAACAGACATGTCAACAGCCCATTAGAGCCATTGTGCTTTCCCTAAATAAAAATGGCGTGTCTGGGCGTCAGGTCCTGCTCTCATAGCCTGAGTTCTAGGTGGTTTTAGATCAGCAGCTTCACCCTCCCTATTGGATCGGAGGAGCTCAACTGATGACAGGTTTAAGACCTGCTAGGCTCCTAGAACCCGTGCAATTGCCTCCTAATTCTCAGCTAAGACCATTGAAAAGATTGTAGAAAGATTCAGGAAACAACAATCCGGAGCTCCTGCAGCCTGGGAGGTGTGTTCAAGGAAAAGGTAACAGTGTGGGGCCTGAAGCTTAGTGTTCCAGGCCCTCGGACCCCATCCCAGATGTGGTGGGCAGTGATGATGAGAAGTGTGGGGCATTTCCTTCAAATTAAGCCATCGGGCAGGAGAACAATGTCGTCATTGATGGGGAAAGGTCGCTGAAATTCCAAGGACACTTGAGGCCTTTCACTGGGCTGAGACAGAGATGCCTAATATTAATCCTACGTAATACGAGTCTCTGACAACCCGCTTTCTAATGGGCCCGCTGGCAGCTCAATTGGCCATTCACTGTGATTCAGTACATCCTCAAGGAAGTGCTTTGGAGGGGGCAAAACTTTCATTTTTTATCTATGACCCAAAGCTCACTCAAAATATATTAGCCCGGGGCCATTATTATTCTTGGGGGGGGGGGGAAGTGCTTTGCTCCTCTGAAGGCTTACTTAATTTTTTGAGGGGTTCAGTTCCAAGCACAGGGAAATCCTTTTTCTTTCCTTTATTGCACACACAGAATGTGACCAATGCACAGGCTATTGCGGCTGCCCTGTTGGTGTTGGTTCCTGGCCCAGGACTTGCATGAGCACCCATCTCTTCTCCCACTCCCTTTATAGTGGAGCTGTAGAGTTCATTCATTTACTCAACCGACATTAAATAAGAGCTTTTCCTGTTCCCAGCACCCCAGTGAGGGACGAAAAAGCAAAGAAGGTAGAGCCCTTCGCACCCCTTACACCGCACAGAGGCCGACAAGCGTGTCAAACTGGGACTTCATTCATCACTGCTCCGAGGAAGGAGGGCTTTGCTGGGGAAAGGCCAGGTCCCTGTGAGGACTCGGAGCCAGTGTTCTAACCTGCAGAGGAACTTGGAACAGGTCTGTGGAGTCACTGGCACTACACCTGAGACTGGAGAGAAGATGAAGAGTTAGACAAGGACAGAGGGTAAGAAAGGCATAAGGGAAAGAAAGGGAGCTCACTGTAACTGTGCTATAGAGAATAGGAAGTGAGAAAGGAGAGATGTGCTGGGCTGAGCCAGGACATGGGGGAGGCCACCCATCACATTCCTGACTACCTTCCACACTGGGCCATTTGCAGACTTCCTTCAATTTCAAACTTTGCTACCTGTTTTCCTATGATATTCCTAACCCCAACCCAGCTCTCAGAGTCCCAGGTGAGGCATACTTTCCCAGGAGGCCCCCTTATCATAGTGGGAAATTCAGGCCAAACTCAACCATACCACCACCATCTGACTATAGTGAATGAAAGAAGTATTGCAGGTGGCCTTTAATTGGAACCACAGTATAAAGCCCTGAGAAGGGGCGAAGAGAGGCTGAACTACCCCCACTGATTTCTTTGTCCTCTCCGGCTGGGGAAGTCACCTTCCAGAGGTTGGGATACCATAAGTGACCCTCTGTTTTTCTAAGTGAGTTCTTATCTCTGGTTTGGATTAAACTCCATCTCCAAATGAGCATTTCTTCAGATGAAGCCTTGAGAAAATATGAAGGGCAAAAGCAGCATTGAAGGGTAGGAGTTTGGCCAACATTCTCTTTATCCCTAAGAATGAGAAACCAGCAGAAGTCTTGGCATTGAGACCAAGCAATGATGTAGATGAGGTGGTCAGAGAGGAGGTCTGCAGACGTTAGAAGAGGAAGTGGCAGGGACCCAGAGCTGGCACAAGCGCACCCAGAGCACGTCACAGCACATTCACTCACCTGCAGCCTTTTGTGGACAGCTGTGATTTGGCAGGTCAGTGACATTCCCAGCTCCTCTGGGATTCAACAAAACATGTGCAGAATACTTCTTTGACAGTCTGTTAATACACATTCAACAAACCTGTTATATGTTGTGCATCAGTAGAACTGAAGGCCTGGTATTGTGACAGCACAGAGGAAGGTCACCTTTCCCAGCTGATAACAGGTCTGAAAGGTTTCCAGGAAGAGAAGCCCCAGCATGGATAGCACACATTGTTACATACTATGGCTCACATCCTGCATGTCCCTTAAAGGCCTGTGCACTAAAGGCTTGGTTCCCCAGGTGTGCTACTGGCCGTCAGGGAAAACTCTGAGAGATGGGGTATTATGGGAGGTCTTAGGTCAGTAAGGGAAAGACTTTTCTGGCTGTGCAATGAGTGGTTTGGCTCTGCCATGTTCTCCTGCCATGGCTGCTGCCTTGCCACAAGCCCAAAGAAACTGAACCAACATGATCATGGATGAGAACTCTCCAAAAATATGTGCCAAGGTAAATCTTTTCCCCTTCTAAGTTGTCTCAGGTCTTTGCTGTAGTGACAGAGAGCTGACTACCACAGCATAGGATATAGGACAGAACAGATGAATGCTGTATAGCATGGTCCAAACAGTCTAGGATCAAATCAGGCCCTGCCTGTCACTCACTGTGTGACCCTGGACAAACAATCTTCCTGTGCTTCATTTCTTCATCCATAATATGGAATGTCAGTAGTACTTAGCTCACAAGCCCAATGTGAAAATTTTAAAAATGAGTTAATAGGTACAAAGTGCTTTAGAACCATATCTGGAATGTGGTAAGTGCTATATAAATGTTAGCTATAATTAAGGAAATGTGTGGCTAATTTTCTATAAATAGATTTTATTATTTGAGGAGTTTAAAGTTCTACTGAAGAAATTAGTAAAAACTACAAGGAGTTTCCACAGACCTCCTTCCCTCCATATATAACTTCCCTTATTATTAGCATGTTGCATTAATGTGGTACATTTGTTATAATTATGAACCAATATTGACGTACGAACTAAAGTATATTTTCATTAGGGTTCCCTCTTACTGTACATTCTATGATTTTAGCAAAAGTGTGTCCTCTGTGAGCCATTACAGTATCACATAGACTAGTTTTACTACTCTAGAGATTCTCTGTGCTCTGCTGTCTGCCCTCCTGCCCTTGACCCCAGGCCACTGCTGGTCTTGCTGCTGTTGTGTCGGTTCACCTCTGCCAGGATGTCAAGAAGTTGAATTCAGGCAGCGTGTAGCCTTTCAGACCGGCTTCCTACACTTAGCAATATTTGTTTCAGTGTCCTCCATCTCTTTTCCTTGATGAAATGAGGGGTGGGCACACTCAGACCAAGTGGACGGCGGCAGCAACGGAAGCTGGGCCCTTTGCCCTTGTCACTCTGGAGAAAGTTCTGTTAAGTCTTTAGAACTCCTCTATTTCATTTTCTAGGGAAGTCCACCCCTAAGACTTCTCACCTTTACTTAAGTGAAACCTTCAAAAGACAAATGTTCCTGAGAGGTCAGGGTTTAAATATTTCAGGTCTGGGCCATAGTGTTTTTCAGCGAGAAGAAGCCTGAGCAGCCCCTGCTCACAAATCCATGTCTGAGAGATGGGGATTCATCTGAAGGGTGCAGTCAGAAAGGAGTGACAAGCCCCTCCTCTACCACAGCACACAAATGCAGGTACAGGTACAGGAACCACACTCCCTAAAACAAGGTAAATAAATTAATGAACTAAAATACAAGTTTCAACTGAATTTCTTGTGAATTCTAACCAAAAACATACATCATGTGATGCTTATTTAATTATTTAATGTATACTCTTGATCACAAATAACAGCTATTAAAGCACATCAGGACTCTTTATTTGCCAGAATGTATTTTACTGGTGAACTATAAACATGATATGTGGGTAAAAATTAATAGAAAGTAGACATAGGTTAATTCCATAGAAGAAGTGACATTGGATCAGGCCTCTGAAATATAAGCACAGATGGGGTGAAGGAAAGGCACCAGGGGGACCTGGAACAGTGACAGTGGGGATTGCTCTGGGAAGGGTGAGTAGCTCTGCCTGGCTTAGAAGAATGCACCCTTTGATGCACAGAAGCAAGGCTGGGTGCCCATGGCCCCAGAGAGACCAGACTGGGCAGAGTCAGAAAGATGACCGAGTCCCTCTCTTTCCCTGTTCCAGCCTGGCTGCTCCTACAGGAGCCCTTCCTGGAAAGCTGCTCCCCTGTCCCTCTCTTCCCCCTGTTCCCAGCCTGGCAGCTCCTGCAGGAGCCCTTCCTGCACGGCTGCTCCCCTAACACTTGCCAAAGGCCTCTGCACAGGTTCTTAGAGAACTCAAGGACTCCCACTTCCACCCTGCGTCCTTGGCTAGGGTGTCCTCATTGTGCCCCTTAAGGAACAAGTTTCCTCTCGTTCCTGAGGGTCAGACAATAGAATTCTTCTGAGAGGACCTTCTCTGGAAGGAGATATTAAGGCAGCTTTACTGCAGCCCTGTGGTGGAGAGCGGCCCTTCCTTCCTGGAAATCCAACTTGCTGGCCAAGAGCCTGCCCGCCCCTCCCGCCCCTGCCCCGCCTCTGCTTCCCCAGTAGCCTCCCTGAGGCCCTCCCAGTCACTTGGACTAGGTGACTTTTCACACTAAAGCCTAAGCTGTGTTTCAACCAGCCTCCCAAAGCTTGTCAGATCAAGGAAGGCTGCGGGTCTGCGGGCCTCTGCAGGCCTCCACGTGCAAATAAACACCCAGTCAACAAGTAAGCACCTGCCAAAGATCGGTCAGCAGAGTGGGTGGGGGATAGTGGGATTGTTTGGCTCATCTCTTGCCAGTCTCTTCAGCACCCATTTCCCTACCAGCCTGCTGTCTTTAGATAAGCATGCACACACAGACACACACAGACCACACACACACACACACACACACACACACACACACACACACACAATCTCATTATTACCTGTGCTTGCTCCATCACCCCTCCACTGCCCATCCTTCGTGATCTCCCATGGCACCTTTAATTCTTACACCATCATACACCTCCATATCACAGTGACCCAATGATGACAGAAGAACAAGAACAGAGACCTTAAAATCAGACAAGGTTTGAATCACAGCTGTATCAGTTGTTACACCCCCTCGTGTAAAACTCTTCAAACTCATTGTCCTCACCTAAAAGGGAAAGAATTTAAAAACATTAACAACTGTGAAATTTATTTTGTAGATTAAAAGATATAAGATACATGTGACTGGCACATAATGTCACTACCAGGGTATTTCCCTCCTTAACTAACCAAATTCAATTGCATTCAAACAAGCGCAGCATTGGACTGTCTCATAAAGATCATAGAAAAGAAACATGGGAAGAGCAAAGGCTTGGATACAAATCCTGTCTAATAGTAGGTGACTTTGTTGTGCAAAGAACAGACATTCCGACTCAACTTGGCTTGAGGGGAGTATATTGGTTTAGTGAAAACTTATCAATACCCTTAAAATCTATTTTCCATTTCGGGTCTTTAGAAATACATTTATCTCCAAGTGACTCTAAGCTGGTGTTCATCTTCTCCATGCACACTCCAGAGACTACATTTCCCAGCGTCCCTTACATCTGGTGTGGCATGCAGCGAAATGTAAATGATGAAGATGAATACAATTCTCAGGTCATTTATTCTAGTAGTAGTAGGAGGAGGGGGAGGAGGAGGAGGAAGAACAATAAGCTGATTGTCCTCCCTATCTTTCTTTCTTTCTCTCTCTCTCTCTCTCTCTCTCTCTCTCTCTCTCTCTCTCTCTCTCTCTCTCTCTTTTTTGGTCCAGAGATTAAACAAGGAGCACTCAACCACTAAGCCACATCCCTCACCGTTTTTCCCTTTTTTGTATTTTATTTAGAGACAGGGTCTCACTGAGTTACTTAGGGTCTTGCTAAGTTGCCTAGGCTGGCTTTGAACCCATGTATCCTCCTGCCTCAGCCTCCCAAGCTTCTGGGATTACAGGCATGTGCCACCATGACTGGCTCCTATCTTTTTCTGTTCTTCCCTTTTATGGTTTAGATATGAGGTGCCCCCTAAAAGCTCATGCATGAGACAATGAAAGAAAGTTTAGAGGTGAAATGGTAGATTATAAAAGTCTTTACCTAATCAGTGGATTAATCCATTTATATGGATTAACTGGGTGGTAACTGTAGACAGATAGGATGTGGTTGGAGAAAATGGGTCATTGTGATTTTCATTTTGTCCCTTGTGAGCAGAGCGTTCTCTCTCTCTCTCTCTCTCTCTCTCTCTCTCTCTCTCTCTCTCTCTCTCTCTCTCTCTCTTTCTCCCCTTCCTGGACATCATGTCCTGAACTGCTGCTACTTCTGTCTACCCAGCCCTTCCTCCATGATGTTCTATGTCACCTCAGGCCCAGAGCTATGGATTCGGCTGACCATGGACTGAGCCAAACTTTGAGCCAAAATAAACTTTTCTTTCTCTGCATTGTCCCTCTCAGTTCTTTGGGTCACAGTGATGAAAAAGCTGACTTTAAACATTCTCTTTGGCTGAGAAATGGATTTCCTGGAATGATCACTTTGAACCTAGAAATGGAAGCCACATGTTGCAGATGGCAGACTTCTGGAATAATATGTGAAAAAGATACGAGCATCTATTTTACTTAAGTCCTTTTATTAAAGAGTCTTTGTTATAGCAGCCTGACCTCTCACTTACTAATACAATTCATTTCAGTTTAGACTTCAGTTTAGTTTCTTACACTGTCACCAAGAATCAGATTGCTTTCACTGTCTCTGGTCTGCCTCCAGTGGTGTCTATCTTACCCTAAACCTCTACATGCACCCCTTATCTATTTGGCCTTCACTCCCTTAACCCACCTACCTAACCCCAGCCTGAAAATGGATTTAAGGTGGTAACAACATTTGCTGCAGTAGGTACAGATCTCAAATCCTCCCACAAACCTTCTTAGCAAGGAGTGATATTGTTTTCAATTAACATTTTAGCCAAATAGGAAACCAGAGACAGTAGGGAAGGCCAGTAAACTTGAACAGCCTACAGCTAATCATTTTCTTTGAATGTCTTGCTGAATTGTTCAGCAAGAGCCACTAGATAAGGATTTACACTAAGTGTAACAATGGACTCTAGGCTCAAGCTGTAATGTCCAGAGTGTGTTCTTCCAGGGATCTTCCAGGTTTCCATTGTGAGAGGCAGGCACCTATTTCCCACACAGTGTCCCACCCCAACATACAATGGAGTAAGCTAATTTCCCAAAATGAAGTTGAGTTCATTAGGAAGTAGAAATAAATACTGGGAAACCAAACAATGACAAATGTCCACTCCATCCCCTATGCGATCTGCCCTTTGCCCCAGACAGAACGAAGACTAGAGTGAGGTAAGTACCGTGCCTAGGGTGAAAAATTTTAGGAGCCACTCACTTTCATGCATTGGCCCTGTACTTATGGGATCCTGAGAGTGAATAAGTCCTTCAGTGTTTCTCCTTCCGTGCTTGTTCGCCTTATCTAGCCATGACCTTGACTCTGAAGCCTGTGTATCAGCTTTCCACTCCCCTAACCTGTCCTCTTATACTGTCTGTCACAGGAAATGGCACCAGCACCCACCACCTGCTGCTGCTCAGGCTAGAATCCTGAGAATCATCCTTGATATGATCCCTGTGTGTCAGTCAACCTTTTGTCCCTGTGACCAAAATACCTGACCAGAACAGCTTAGAGTAGGAAAGATTTATTTTCACTCATGGTTTTAGAGGATTCAGTGGTCACCTGGCTCCGAGGCAGAAACATTATGGCAGAAGAGTATAGCAAAGAAAGAGTGCTCATCTCCCCAGTCTGAAAGTACAGTGGGAGATCAGCACCCTCAAGGTCCAATCATTGCCAAAAGCTCCACCTCTGAACCTTGCTTTGCGGGACCACATTTCAACATGAGACTTTTGGGAACATTGCATATCCAAACCATGTCACATGTCACATGAATACAATTATCACATGAATACCATTCAGCTTCATCCTCCAAAATCCTCCACTTGTCCAATCCCCACCATCCAGACATTAAACCAATCCATAATCATCTCTCATGCCCCAAACATTCATCCAACTTATGATAAGCAACTCGAGGAGCTTAGATATCAGTAGCAGCCTCCAAAGGGGCTTCCCAAATCCAATTTTGCTTCCCCCCCAATGTCTTTTCCTTAACATAGCTAGAATGATATTTCCTAACTTGAACTAAAACACAGGCCTCCATCGTCAGACCCATCTACTCTCTAACTTGGTTATTGCAACCACACCCTCCCCACCACACCACAACTATACTCACCTGCTTTTAGCGACTCCACAATCCCATGCCCCCTCGATGTGTGTTTCCTTCTCCTATTCATCCGTGCGCAGGATGTATTTATTCTTCAGGTATCAGCTTACACTTCATTTCCTCTACAAGTTCTTCCTGATTCATAAACTAGGTGATCCCAGCTGCCCATGTTCCCAAGGTATAGAATGCTACTTTTAAAACACTCAGCACATTGTTAAAAAGTACTCGTTTACTGTCTGCCTCCCCTGATTGGCTAAAAGCTCCTTGAGTTACTTATAAATTGGATGAATGTTAGGGGCATGAATCAATCCTACAGATCCCCAAATTACCACTCTGACCACTCATTCATTTGTTCAGCTTTCATCTAGTAAGCATTCAGAATGTGCCAGAACTTTGCTAGACTTTGAAGCTGTAGAGACTGAGAAGGCATGATCCCTAACCTCAGGGCACCCAGAATCTAGTATACCAGCTAAGAACCCAAGCTTCAATTAGAGACACTGATTCCCTCACTTGTACAATGGGGCTATCTGCTATGACAGTTGTCCCTGGGACCTTGTTGCATCCTTGTTGACCTTGTTGACCCACCCCTAACTTTAGGGGCAACTGTGATGGATACTTCTGTACACTCTTAGAATCAAGTGGTACTGTTTCCCACTTTGATCATGTAGCTCTCGTCTTTCAACATTCTGCCCCAGGACTTTCTCCCATGTTGCCAAATATGCTTAACATGTAGGTAAGCTCAGCACAGAAGTACAGGGGCATTGACAGGCCCTAGCCCTCATGATAGCTCCTAATCCACAGGGCATGACCGCTGGTGGATAAGTACTCAGCCTCCCACTCTTGTAGGAGACAGAATTCAATGGTCATTGCCTACAGCAGTGCCTTCAAAAGCACAAAGTTATTTTGCCTTTCCTCATTCCTGTTTCCCAAATCCTTATTTGAAGCTTTGATTTGAGAGGGACCCAAATTAGGGTACCAAATTCACAAGGTTACTGTAAAGACGAACTTGAGCCACATGAACAAAATTCTCAACACATTTGCCATTACACTGTCAGTGCTTAATAAATTATAGTTATTAATGATGGCTTTTATATTCTTAGTGGAAATCACTGACAAGTATAACCCCAAAAGATAAATGGTATAAATGAAGCAGAAGGGTTTGAAAGTGAAGAATGGAAATAGGTGAAGGAGCCCTGAAGATGCTTCAAGATGCTTCAGAGAGGAAGCAACTCTTCAGTCAAGCTTTCTTGGCGGCCTATAAGTTAAGAGAGAGCATTTCCAACAAGGGATATTGCAAGGACAAAAACCTGGGGTATGGTATACTATGGGAAGCAAAGCAGTTCTGTATTGTAGGAGAGGAAAGAGAAGGTGAAAATCAAGGCGGGCAGAGTCACAAGAAACCCAGGGAAAGAGAAAGGCAAAGATGGAGGTGCCTGTAGAGAGGAGCCTCCGAGTCTCTAGCAGACAGCCACACAGAAAGCAGGACACAGGTGCACCCCATAGCCCCACGAGTGCTTGCCCTGTTCCTGTTTATTTGCACTCTGCATGGCTGTATGGAATTAAGGCCTAATTCATAACCTGCCCCCTTCAACACCCCGCAGAGATGGGGAAGCAGGGAGCATCACTGTCAAGTGCCAGATGTTTGGCAGAGGCCTAAGGACTGCCCATGATTGAGGAGGTGAAACAGGAAACTCTTTGGGGGCAGATGCCTGGAAATGCAGGTTTGCTCAATGAAAGACAATGGCTTCAGGGAAGGGGTGGAGGATAAGGTGGGGTGGACTCAGGCACACCTGCATGGTCCTCAACAAATCACCTCCCAGGCCCGAGCCTCAGTTTCTTTAGCTTCCTCACGTCCCTTCCAGTCTGAAGTTCAAGGGTTCCCAGGCTTTACATGAGCCCCACTTTGAAGGTTAAGATAGATTTCATTACTCAAAACTCCTCTTTTGAGTACCAAAATGAGTAACAAAATAAAATGAATTTGAACAAAAAGGAGCTAAGAGAAAAAGAGAAAAGCTCAGAGGTTAGTGCCACCTACCTTTAGAGGCGACTTTAACCACAGGACACACAAAATGATAGGTTGGTGGGGGACATGGTGGGATAGTCAGATAGGCTGCTTAGAAATACTGGATGGCTAACTTTCACTTCCATCTGAGTTCCTGTAGTTCAAAATTGATAGCTAAGAGCTAACACACTCTTGCTCAAGTTTTTCCAGTTTCATGTCCTGCTCTGCATTGTACTCCAGCCACACTGTATGAACTACTATGCATTCCCTAAATCGCTCCTTCCTTCTCTCCTGTCTCCTTGTTGATGCTGTTCATCCATTCTGCAAACGTTTACTGAGCTCCTTATCTGACCTGGGTCCTACTTAGTAAGAAAAAAGAAGAAGAAGGAGGAGGAGAAGGAGGAGAAGGAGGAGACATGGCCCATGCTCTCATTAGACACATAGTCTAACATCAACTAGATTAACTTAATAGACATTAAATGAAAACCTGGGGTTTGTACATGTTCCACAGGTGAGGAGCATTGTTTATGAGAGTAATGGTAGGAGAAATCAATTGAGTTATGGAGGTTATGGAAAGGGAAGCCTTCTTAGGGTAACTAATGTCTGTCTGTCTGTCCTTTCTTTGAAAGGAAAAAAGAAAAACCTATTGAGCTTTATGAAGCAGCTCAAATAATGCCTCTGCGAAGTTGTCTGCTGCTCCCCAAGCAAGATAGCCAACCGTCCCTTCTTCCTCTGGGATCTGTAGGTGTCTTGCTAGGGACACTAAAGAGGTTTGAGGGAAAACTGTTATCTTTAGCTGGGTTCTCACTGGTCTTCCATGAAGGTCTACACTACTCACTTCTTCAGCTCCACTGCCATGCCAGGTACAGGAGATGTTCAGGAAACTTGAGAGAAGGGAAATACAAATCTCCTACAAGTTCAAGGTGTTTTTAAAAGTGAGTAACTTATTACATAATTAGCAATCCAAATAATGTTCAGGCTCATGCTTTTTCTTTTTCTTTTTTTTCCTTAATAAAACAAATACTTTTCTAGTGAGTTTGCATGGATATATTATACAATTAGACAAAATAAACCATGTATGAAAATTCTAGTCCTGCCCTTCAAGTAACGGATCATAAAAGTCCTTCACTGGATTTTAAAGACGGTCATCTGTAATTTCTCCATATGCTTAACGTCTGGCTGTCAAAGTGACTGAAGCAGTGTGGTTTCTTATTTCAAATATGCATTTTTATGATGTGGTCTACCTATGTGGGCAGAACACTTAGGAGAAGGAAGGTGAGTTTCTGAGTACTGAGACAGAAATAAAAAGAAATTGATGAAACTCTCTCTCTCTCAAAAGCAAACATATTTGTTGCCTTTTCTATTCACAAAGTAGAATTGTTACAAAACGGGGCCATAATTACTTGGTTTAGTATCATTCCAGATAGGAAAGTGCTTGGACTTTGCCAATTCAGTGGCCTCCATTTGGAATATCTCTGTGCCTATCAAAACGGTGTGTGTCCTTCAAACCCTGTCTATTTTACCAATGATTAGACAATTGGAACTTACCTAAGATTATAAAACACATCACTGGCAAACCAAGACTTCAAAGAACAGGAGCTTAGCTGCTGAGAGCCATTGCAAAGTAGGAATGATGCGTGGCAATTTCTTTGTCAGCCTACCCCATGTTGCTTAGAGGGCAGTGACTTTGTATGAAAGGTGACCTTGCTCAAGGACAAGGGCGGATCCAGGTTTAGGGTGGATCAGGGTTTACTGGTGGAACGGGTTTAGGACAATCTGGGTTTAGGGCGCTTCCAGGTTTAAGGTGATTCCTGCTGGTAATAGAGCGTATCCTGCTGCCTCAGGTGCCTTGAGTTCCCCTTGAGTTCTTGCGGGATTCAGAGAGTATTTTGGAATTCAGAGCCTGGTGGAGAGTGTGGATTTTTCTCAGAATGTGCATGTAGAGTGCAGGTGGATTTTCCCCAGAATGTGTGTGTAGAGTTCCGGTGAGAGTTCGGGAATAAAGAATTGCTGTTTGAATCTACAAGGCTGTGAGTGGCTCATGATTTTGTGCCCAGCCAGACTGCGGCACTTAGCCACCTCTCTTAAACCTTCCTCCTCACTAGGATTGTCCAAAGTGCATGGGATCCTGAGTGTCTGGAAAATGTTATCTATCCTCCTCTGCTGCTTGTAATCGTTATTAACACCAAAAGGTTGCAGAAAATCCGGTGCTTTAGCTATAATTTTTTAAAACTACATTTTTACTTAATGACTTGTTTTCTGAATATTTGAGCCTTTGCCCCATGACATCTCCTGGAATAGTTGTGACAAAAAACACAATCAGGGGAACAGTGTTCTCTGTCAGGACTACTCACACTGCTCTTTCCTACCATATTTGTTTTACATGGCAGAGCAAAGAAAGACAGTTACTATATAGGTGAAATGCTAAGATGTTTGAATAATCACCTCTATTCATAGCTTGTAATAGAAGAGAGAGCTCTATTTTCAATTTATTTCTTTTTTTTTTTTTTAAAGAGAGAGTGAGAGAGGAGAGAGAGAGAAAGAATTTTTTTTTAATATTTATTTTCAGTTCTCGGCGGACACAACATCTTTGTTGGTATGTGGTGCTGAGGATCGAACCCGGGCCGCACGCATGCCAGGCGAGCGCGCTACCGCTTGAGCCACATCCCCAGCCCTCTATTTTCAATTTAAACAAGAATTCTATCCAAAAAAAAAAAAAAGGGAGCCAAAGCTATGGAAAGGCAATTTATGAAAAAAGGAAACAAATTTCCAGTTAATATATGAAAAGGTGTGGTGGTCTCACTAAGTATTCAAAGCAATGCACAGTAAAACCGAATTAAAATTCACCAAGATTTTGTCTTTACTTGGTTTTGTGTGTGTGTGTGTGTGTGTGTGTGTATTTCTCCAATTTACATGTTTTTTTTTTTTAATTTACAATTGCTTGAAACTTAGGAGAATTCTGCTACAATACTGAACAAATTTTGCTAAACATTTACATGTGGAAAACTGGGGAAATAGGATCTTTACATTTTTTTAAATTGTCGGTGAACCTTTATTTTATTTATATGAGGTGCTAAGAATTGAACCCAATGCCTCACATGTGCTAGGCAAGCTCTCTACCACTGAGCTACAACTCCAGTCCCCTTTTTTTTATATTTTATTACAGACAGGGTCTCACTGAGTTGCTTAGGGCCTTGCTAAGTTGCTGAGGCTGGCTTTGAACTTGTAATCCTCCTGCCTCAGCCTCCTGAGTAGCTGGGATTACAGGCGAGGTGCCCAGCTCCTCATAACTCTTTTTTTTTAATTATAGATGGACACAATATTTTTATTTATTTATTTTTATGTGGTGCTGAGGATTGAACCCTGTGCCTCACATGCTCTACCACTGAACTATAGCACCAGACCCTGATCTTTACTTTTTTAAGACTGGAAAACTGTTCCTTTTAAAGTCTTCAACAGGTAGTAACCATTGCTCCCTTAAATGAGCCTGCTGGTTCACTCCATAGGGGCCTAGAGTCACTTGTTCTTCTGTATAACCAAATGGTAAGTCCATCCTAGTTCCAGACTCATTGTCAAGGCCTGGCCCATGAACTAAGACCTGGGTGCTTCCCATTCCCAGAGATCAAGTCTCTATCTCTGAAGCTGTAGGGTGTCTCCACAGAGAGGTCCAATGGTGAAGCAAAACCAAGACAGAGGAGGTGGAGGAGGAGGGGAGTGCAGGTACCTGAAAAATCCAGGGCCTTGTAATCAGACCAGCCTAGCTTGGACTCCTGGCTCTCTCTCTTACTGCTGTGGTCCTGAGAAAGTTCCTTACCTTCTCTGAACATGGTCTCTATTGACCTGAGCGAGAGATGACAGGACAGTCAGGAGATTTAAAACAGCTGAAGTAGGACTAGGGCCTCTGTTCCTGGTGAGATCTAGAAGAAATTTCCTGGAGCCCACAGTTCCAGACTAGGAGGCCCTTCACAAACCCTTTTTCTGTGACTCCAGTGTATGATTCTAGGGTCTTATTTTAAATTGCTGATTCCATTTTGCAAGGTACTGAGCCCGACATGAAAATCAGGCCTTTTTCAAATTCTAACAACAATATCATTGGTCACACATAGATTGTGAGCACTGTCATCCTTACGGACATTTTGAGGGAAGAGAATTTTACTCCAAATTAAAATTTAGGTGTGAGCTGCTCTTCAGTGCCTTTGCATCCCTATGTACCGTCCCCAGGAGCCAAGCTCTACCTTGCAAGTGCCTCCTCCTGTTCTGCATTATGCACCCTCCCTCCCTTTTCTTTTTCTAAAGAGAAAAAGGGGGTAAAAATCCCTCTCACTTTCTCCAGCAAAGAAGCTTGACTCTTCTTTTGTTGATGAAATTCTCACTAACACCTTTATTCCCTAATATTTTATCAGGGTATTTTCATAAGGAAAAATACTTATTTCCCTGAAAGGATTCCCAATGATAGCCATTAAGATTGTTATTTTTATGCTTTTAAATCTTGTTTTTTTTTCAGTACACAAATCCAGAGGCCATACTGTGTAGTTGTATGGAGTCAAGTGGGCTATGATCCTATTTAGGTATTCGACCTTGGTGGAATTATTTAAATGCATTGTCTTCCTATGTAAAGTGAAGATTATAATAATACTAAACTTATAGAGTATTATAAGAATTAGTTAATATATGTAAGAAACTGAGAACATTGTTTCACACATAAGTCTCAATTAATGTTATTCACTTTTATTAAACACACGCTTTACCATAGTTACTATGACTACTTTGCCTGATCATAGGACTTTGTCTCACTTGAGTCATTTACTTAAAATGCAGTCAACATTTATTTATAAGGCATTACCAATAAGGTGTGCCATTTTGACCAGTGGAGCTCATTATGATGGAAAAACTTTTAGCTGATGATATATGACTGGAGACCACAATATGACCATGCAAAAGCAATAGATTAGCAGTATAGTATGACAGTTCAGAATGTCATATCCTGGTTCAAACCCCAATTCTGAAACTCACTAGCAGTGTAATCTTGGTCAATTTGCTTGATCTCTCTGAGCTTTAGCTTCCTTATCTGATGAATATGAGTAAAAATAAAACCAACCATGAAGAGTTGAGAAGATTAATAGACCTGTGAGGAAAAAAAAAGTACATGCCCAATATATGGTACATGTTCAGTAAATTCAGTAGTGGTGGCGGCAATAAACAAATGGCATAGAACGTATGCACAAATGGTAGGGATTCCATTCAATGTTTTTTACTCGGGAGGCTGAGTATTTATCCCGTTGATGCTGCCAACTCCCAATTCCTATTTATCAATAATTTTGGAACATCTGAGAACATCAGTCATCCAAGAGCTCATCAATAGCAAAAACCATGTATAAGATTCTGACATTTTAATTTAGTTCATATTATTTTTATGTCATTAAGATAATTTTCTATAGACATTTTATATCCTACCTTTCCACTTAGCATATTAAAAGCATGTTGTCAGGCCTTTAAATATTTATACTTTGTTTTAACAATCACATAATACAGTATTGTAAAGATATGCTGTAATTGATTTAACCACTCTCCTGGTACTGTGCATGCAAGTTGTTTCTGGTTCTTGATTGTTATAAATAATACAGCGATAAATGTTTTTGTCCAGAAAGTTTTGTCTTCAGTTTGGATTGTTTCTTTCAACTAAATTCCTAGACATAATTATGAACTCATGATACATATTGGCATATTGCTTTCTAAATCCTTTACATATTTGAAGGTGATGATCCCAGCCCAGGTCTTTTTTCCAGGATGAACACCCTCAGATCCTCCAGCAACCCTTGCATGACTGTATCCCCAGTGTTGCCACTGTTCTTGCCTCTTTCCTCTAAAATTCAAACATAAAGTCCTAAGTTGACATCCAAAACTCCTCAAATCCTGCCCATACTTCTCTTTGCTCCTTATCTCTTGCTGTATCTCACCTCACTTTCCAGCCACCCTCTCTTCTATTCAGTCACTGCTCCCTATATACACCTGTTCCTTCATTTGGCCATTCATTTGCTTATTCTTTTCCTTTTGTACA
The DNA here is from genome assembly GCF_964194105.1 of Spermophilus citellus. NCBI lineage: Eukaryota > Metazoa > Chordata > Mammalia > Rodentia > Sciuridae > Spermophilus > Spermophilus citellus. Next base: position 94,923,730 of record NC_138191.1, on the reverse strand, counting down.
GAATGTCTCTGTTAGTCAACTCTTCACCACTATGACAAAATAACTGAGATAAATACACTTAAAAAGAGAAATGGGGGGTTATGGTTTGTTTGTTTGTTTAGTTTTCAATTGGGGCAGTTTCTAAGGCAAGACTGTATGTCATGATGGCTCTGTATTGGAAACCAATAGCTGAAAAGAAAGAGGAAGGGCTGAAATCCAAATATTCCTTCAAGAACATGTGCCCAGTGATCTAACCTCCTTCCACGATGTGCCACCTCTTATAGGTTCCTCCACCTCCATATAGTGCCACAGACGTGGGCCCAACCTTTAACACATGGGCCTCCTAGTATAGGAGCCATCAGCCACCACAGAAGGGGGTTCACTCTCACTTGGGTAGTTCAAGGATGAGTAATAAAGGATGACTTAGGAAGGTGTGGGCAGCATATGAAGCTCCAAGGAATGACCCAGTACTGAAGGACCAGCAAGGCTTAACCCTCCCTCTGCCTGGTGAGTGAGGTCAGCAGAGCTTATAGAGCTCTAAAGGAAAGAGTCTGGTGGAGACACCCACCTTGAAAGAAGCCGTGACTCTCATCCAGGGGCAAATTCATCCCTAGGTGACCACAGAGAAGGATCTGGGAGAATCAATACTTGGACTTTAGGCCACGCTCTTCTTTCCATCTCCTGCTTGGGCTTCTTCGGTCAGAACCCAACTAGACCCAGAGGGCTAGGAAGCCCCTGATGCCCCCCATAGAGGTCAACCTCCCGAGGCTCAGAGAATGGTAGAGAAGGGCAGGAGGTAGACCTAAGGGGCAGAGACAAGAGCCCCGGCTCAGATATTAAAGCCCATTGCCCTGGAGTAGTTGGCTAGATGGCTTCACTCTCTGGACTAAATATGTACTGTCACACCTCCAAAGCACCTTCGACACTGTGGCATGACCATGTGCTCGTGACTCAACATGTGTCCCACCCTGCCCCTGTCTGTTACCTACAAAGACAAATATAAATGAAACATGACAGACAACTGAGGTCTCTTGTCTTGGCCCTTGGCTTCCTGGGTGCCACCTCTTCTTCCCCCTACTTCCCAATCACATGAACAATTGGCCATTCCCAAAACACAGCATTCCCTCTAAAGGATCTACACGGAACAAATGTCCCCAGTGGACATTTCCTGCTCTTCATTTTAAGACTCAAATCAAGGGCTGCTTCCACTATGAAACTTTCCCTGCTTCCCCCAGACAAACTCCGGCCTCTTTCTTCAAATTTCCCTTTGCAGCTTGTGTTTTATGGCACTTTATACTATAGATGTTTATAACTCTGTCTCCCCAAATAAACTATAACCTCTTTTATAGCAGGACCTTGTTTTACTTCATCCATTTCCCTAGTATCTAAAAGAGTTTCTGGCACCTAGTTGACACTCAAATCAATGAATGAATTATTGGGTGGAATCAAGATATTTGCAGTTAGTATGGATTTATTGGTTTGTGCCTAGGTTAGTTTCTTTTCTTTTTTTTTAAGAGAGAAAGAGAGAGAATTTTAAAATTTATTTTTTCGTTTTCGGCGGACACAATATCTTTGTTTGTATGTGGTGCTGAGGATCGAACCTGGGCCGCACGCATGCCAGGCGAGCACACTACCACTTGAGCCACATCCCCAGTCCCCTAGGTTTGTTTCTTAATGTAGGCTTGTGTTTTAGTCCCTGTTTTCATTGCTGTATCCAAAAGCCTTGACAAGAACAAAATAGAGGAGGGAAAGTTTATTTGACAACCCTGGTTTCAGAGGTTTCAGTCCACAGATGGCTGACTCCGTTGCTCTGAGCATTAGGTAAAGCAGAACCTCATAGAAGAAGGACATGGAGAAGGAAAGCAGCTTAGGACATGGCAATAAGGAAGCAGAGAGAGAATTCCACCAACCTGGGACAAAACATAAACCCCCAAGGCACACTCTGAATAGCTCACCTCCTCCTTGCCTACAGTTGCAACCAGTTAATGCTTTCAAGTGAATCAATGTGCTGATTAGGTGAAAGCTCTTATAACTCCATCATTTCCACTCTGAACTTTCTTGCATTGTCTCACACATAAGTTTTTGGAGACATCTCATATCTAAAACCAAAGCAACTTGTTCTCTACGCTCTTCTAGGCCACCATTGTGTAAGAGAGAGCAGAAGCTCACGTTCTGAGCATTTCAGCAGCAGTTGGCATTGGTAGAACCTCTGCAGGAAGGCAGGCAGGAGGTCAAGGAGGAACTGATCCATGCAGAGCTTACCCATCATACATACATTTGACAGATGGACCCTGTTAACAGGTAACTTGCCAACAAGCCCTTAGAAGCTCTTTCGTCTGCTTCCTAAATCCATTTTGGAGCAAAAATCTATTTTATTAGCTGAAGACAGAATAGACCAATTCCAAATATTTGGAAAAGCTTAATCTTGCAAATTAGCTAGCTATCCTCTGGCCACATGGTAGCCACTTGTGTGGGAGGAGAGCAGGACAGACCTTTCTCTGTTTCTTGAGAAAACACAATAAAACACCCTTCTCCTTTCATCCACATCTGGCGGCTGCAAAAACAGTGACCCGTGGAATTCACATTTTCATACTAGACTATGGCAGGCCAATGTCCAGAGGTTATTCTTGCTGTGTTCCTGAAAGAGCAAAGCCTGTCAGGATAAGAAGGATTCTGGTGAAGTGCTTATTGAGAAAACATGCAGAGATTTCTGTTTCCCAAAATTAGAGAGGGAGCTTATGATAAGAATTCTTTTCATTGATTTCACCTCCTCAACCGCTTCCCCACTGTCCTTGGGTATAATTAATTACCAGCCTTGAGATTCAGATTTCTGAAGAAAGTCCCAGAGAGTATTTTTCCCAAAGTTGAATAGCTCAAGGGATTCTAACTCTCACAATTTCACAACACTTCAAGGAAACCATACTGTACCCACCGTAGGACCACCAGGCCAAGCAAACTGAAAAAGAAATGTTTCTTGCTGTCATGTTAGGCTGGAGTTTTATGAACTCATCCTGTGAGTATTATAAACTGGGGTGTGCTGATTGGTCATCTTCCTGGCACAAGCAGAAATAAACTAGGGAGAAGAGAAGGCACCTCTTAAGATCGCCAAATCAGGACATGCATTGTAAATGATGAGATGTGGACATCAATTCTAATGGGGTTCAACAAAGATGCTCTGAGCACAAGTAAAGCAGAAACCACAGGGAAATGATGAGAAGGAAGTTCAAAGTGGACATTGAAAGGGCAATATCTTCATAGAGGCACTAACACCTTAATGAAGAACTGAAGTCCAAGAGAGAGTTGACCAGTACCAAAGGAGAAACACCAGGGTGGGCCCAGGAAAGTCCTAGGCAAAGGCCTGGAGACAGGAGACTCTAGCTGGGAAGAGTAGGGAATGCACAGTGAGGCTGGAGTGGTCTGTGTGTCTGCTAAGGAGCTGAGATTTATTTCCTCTTCTCAAGGAGGAGACAGGGTTTGCCTGTCTGCCATGTGGTTTAGAAATCTCTAGCAAGGCAGAGTCAATAAGAGTCAGTCCAGAGATAAGGGGCATTGGTGTCTCTTCAAGTTTAGAAGCCTTTTGAAGACACATAATGTTTTGTACTTTTGTACATCTAAGTCCCTGGACAGTGTCTGTTACGAAAAAGAGTGTAATAAAATGTTTGTCAAATGAATTAGTCAACAAAACGTGTTAGTCAATGACTCAACAAAATAATTTCTCCCAATTTTATATTCATACAGACAAAATTAGCACTGAACACAGCTCCTGATCAACATTCACTCTATGATGGCCTCTTCTGTCAACACTGCAGCAGAGAAAAGTTATTACAGGCCCTGTTCTCACAGCCCTCAGCTACCTGGAGAACTTTCTGTCCTCATGGTACTACCCATGCTATTGGACTGGGTGTCTTTGTCCCTTTGACTTTAACAATTTTGCTATAGTATCAATTGCTTCTGAAGACTTACCTAGAAAAACTGCCGCATGCTCTGCATATTTGGTAAAGTCAGTCAATCATCACACTTAGCACTTAGTGTACTCTCGTGAATGATTATGCTCTGCTCTACCTTCTTGCAAGTCATGAATCGTATCTAATGCAACTGGTGTCCTACTTGGTCCATGGCTGGCAAATGATGGAAGTCACAAAAGACATCCAAAGAAAGTGTTTTCTGAAAGAAAGTTTTATGGGCCAATTTTATGTGTATGGAATTTAGCACTAGCAGTTGAGCCACCTTCTTTGACTTAAATGCCCATGAAGATGGCTTGACCAGCCATTCTGGAGGAGTAATTTATAGGAGGTTGGGGCACATAGAAAAGCCTGGGTTCATTTTGTGTTTACACTACATTTATTTGTTGCTAATATCACCAAAAGAGCCACCATAATTTTAGAAAATGCAGATAACCCCACCTAGTCAAAGAAGAGTTAATTAAGAGGTGTATGAAAGTGTTATTAGACATCAAATATGGCATCCAGCAGGATTGGCTAAAGAAAAGTGCCACCAAACATCTTCCATCAACCACTATGTAGGGCAACCACTTGGGAAACACTATGAACCTTGAGAATTCAACCCTGCACCTTTGACTTATCAGAAGTTAAGTCCTCACTAATGCAAGGAGGTTTTGCTTACTTGTGGATATAGACACACTTGTCATTATACTATAGGTAATATTGCTTATATTACCCATTTTCACTTTTCTTTCACCCACTCTGTGTTCTTCAAGATGAAATCACCTTCATTTCAATCATACACAAATTCAGTTTGCCAAATCAGCTCATTGCCCAATCCTCTTTTATTCCTTATAGCTTCAACAAGAATTTTATTTTGTGGCTTTTAATTTGTCATATCAAATAATGCAGATCTAATTTTGACAGAAACTTTATTTCACATTTTTTGGCAGAAGAGTGGTCAATACCAAAGATAAGAATATGCAGTTTAAACCATAAAATGCAGTCATTTTTATTTTCTCCAACTGCATTCCATGTACCCTGGGAAAGATTTTGCCACTTCTAACAATACCAACACACTGTGATAGTTGGGCTTACATCCAAATGAATAATAGGATGGGACTTCTTAATGGGACACTTAGGGCAGTAGCTTCTTAGATTATGATGGCTCTTTCGGTGATATTAGCAAAAAATAAAAACCCTGCTTTCTGCTGGGACTGTGGGATGGAGGGAGCCCTGGAACCAGATGAGGTGGAGTCACAAACCCTATGGAGATGAAGTCGAAAAGCTAGGATGCAGCCAATTTGTAACCAGCCTTGAACACAACCCAGATGCAGTTAAAATGATCACGGCTGTGGGGAGGGGAGACAGGGTTCCCTCAGTAGAAGGGGACCCCTCTTACCATGCTTCTACCTGCTGCCCATCAGTTTCTTGGCTCCTAAGAAAGAACTGTTAGTCTGATGGGCAGGTGCCTATTTTTTCAGGGGGTTTGCTGAACTTGATCGGGGGGCTGTGCCTGAAGTCAGCACAAATATTCTCTTTCCTTTCTTGCAGAACTGCTTCAGATTTGAGGCAGAAACTGAACAAGAGTGGGAAGACATTGTAAGCAGCTGGGCAAGACCCAGGCATTTCTAGCTCCAGGATAAGACACAATCAAAATGTCTTAAAACTCACCACCCTTCCCCCACCATGCTTATACTAGGGCCTTGAACCAGTTGCTTAGACTTTCAGAGGGTCCATTTTCCCACATGTAAAATGAGAGCATTGGTAAGAATTTATGAAAATAATAACTTAATTCTCTTTCGTGTTTACTATGGCCCAGGCATTCCAAGTACTTAAAGGAATTCGTGCATTTACTTCTGGGAATAATCCAATCATGTAGGTGCTATTATTATTATTCTCATTTACAGAGAATGAATCGGATGCCTTATAATGGTCAAGGTTTCACAGTCAGTACTGGGTGGGCCTGGGATTGCAATCAGGGCATCTGCTTTTTGGATCTCCCTCCCCCACTCCAACCACTACTCCATACCACCTAACCAATTAACATAAGCACCTTAAGCTCTTGGAACAGGGCCTGACCCAAAGGGTGTCAGAAGCCTGCCAAAGTGCACTGCTAGAGGACCAGGTGTCCATGCATCAAGAATATATGCATGCTTCAGAACAGAATGCCTTCTCCTCTTGCATCACCCCACCTAAAGTATGGGAAGTTAGAGCAAAAAATAAGTTAAGCCCATAGAACATAGAGTAGGAAGGGCCTCTCTGCAACTTCTGGCCAAGCCCACTCTCTCAGTCCAGGAAAATGAGGCCTTCTAGGCAAGGACTTGGGAAGGCCCAGGTCAGAAAGCGAGTTAAAGCACAGGCTGGTCCCAGGTGCTGTCACTAAGTTCTAGTCCCACCTTCTGCCCCCTTGCATGCTGCTGCCACCCCAGCACTCAGGAGAAGAGTTCAAAGTCTAAGCCAACCATGGCAGCCATCATGTTCACAGCTAAAGAGCACATAAGCATACGATTCAACCCTTTGCCTTCTTCTTGCCCTCTTAGATTTCTCTGCAAATAGCAGTCTCCTTGTCCCCTAAAGTTCCCTACAGAGTAACTATTGGCCTTTTCCTGGGAACAGAGGTACTTCAGGGATATCTGCTTCCGACTCTCAGAATAAGAGAAGCATTGGAAATAGTGCTGGAAACCGAGTTGTGGGAGTCTCCAGCCTCCCTTCTGATGGTTTTAACCCCATTCTGACCCAATCCTGTTCCTGGAGCCCTGGAACTCATTGGAAGCCTCCTTTCCCCTCTCCATCACCCCTTTCCCTTCCCTGGCCATCTCTGGGGCCATCAGTGTTCTGGAGGCAAACAAGGTTAGGATTGTAACTTTTCCCCTTAGTAGTTGAGTGGCTATTGAGCAAATCATTAAATTACTTATCTGAGCTTCAGTTTCAGAATCTATAAAATGGGATCATTTTTATCTCCCTCAAAGATCTCAGTGAAAATGAAATGAAATGGGATAAGCAAGAGGCAAGACTGTGTAGTTTACAAATGATCCTCCTTTCTGTTTTATGATAAGCCCAAGCTCTGTGTACCTGATCAAAGTAGAGACACGGAAGAACGAAAATGTACCTTATCTTTTATTGGCACTTGAAGTTTACAAATTATTTTTGCTTGATATTATCCCTTTTGATTTTATTTACTGATATGTTAGTGACATTCCATTCCCTAAGACTTAAAGAGTACCTCATAGTGTTGCTACAAGGATTAAGTAAATTAGTACATTCAAATGTTTATAAGAGAATCATTTGTTACAATTTATATTGCTAACATTATTACATTCCAAAAGCTCTGGTAGATGCTAAGCACATAAAGATGAGTAAGGTACATATTCTGTACCCAAGGTGGGTATGAGCATCCTATCTATTAACTTCATTGAAAGGCAAACAAGAAAGGTTCTGAAAACTCATTGACTTGCCAGGATCACCAGCTGGTGTGCAAGAGACACGGGGCTCACACCCCAACTTTTCACTCCAATCCCATGTTCTTTGTACCATGATCTCAGAGAATGTTTTATTTCAACTCTCTTCTTGCATGATTATATATCCTTGACCTTGATCTTTGTCACTAAACCTTTTTTCCAAGGTTCCCAATCACAAACGCTAGTTAGACTTCAAGTATGGAATAAAAAGAGGAAAAAGGTTTAAAAAGTTTAAAAATATACATGAATAAATGCATATGAATAATTATACATATATATGTATATATGTACAGAGAGAGAGAAAAAAAGACAGTAGTCTTCCAGGTACTAAACTAAAGTTCTATCACATGTAACTTTTCTGATAAGTATTGTGAACCTTATTATCACCCTCAAGAAAACTAAGTTTTAGGGGAAAAAAAGAAATTATACTTTCTAAGCAGCAAGAGGAGCTAAGATTCAGGCCCCTCACTCTTAGTCATAATTCCTAATCTTAACCCTTCCTTAATATGGCTTCTTCATATTCAGGCTAGTCTCTTTAGTGAGTAGTTGCTGGGCCACACCCTTATGTGTGTTTCTTCCCTCCTTCCCTGTCCAGGCTGCAAATTTTTCAAATTCATCACTTGGCTTCCTTTTCTTTTTTTTTTTGGCATCAGGAATTGAACCCAAGGACGCTTAACCACTGAGCCATATCTCCAGCACATTTTATATTTTATTTTAAAACAGGGTCTCACTGAGCTGCTTAGAGTCTTGCTAAGTTGCTGAGGCTGGCTTTGAACTCAAGATCCTCCTGCCTCAGCCTCCTGAGCTGCTGGGATTATGGTCTTCCAGCCCGCTTCCATTCTAATCATACATTCTACCTTTAGGTCAGGCCACTGCTCCCAAATCCTACTATATGCACTTAAAAGGAACCAAGAAGCATCCTGAATGCATTTTTCTTTACATGTTCCCTCTGCCAGATATTTCATCTCATCACTTTTTAGTTTGGTCTCCATAAAGCTGAGGGAATGGATGCAGTTCAGCCAAGTTCCCTACAATGGTTTGGAAATAATGGTCTTTACTCCAATTTCCAATAGAATATTCTTCATTTTCACCAGTATCTTGGCCCCACAGATAATCTGATCACTAAAGTTGTACTCCACATATGTATAATATGTCAATATACTCTACTGTCATGGATAACTGAAAAGAACAACAACAAAAAGATGTTCTAGTTCTTCCCTAGTCTTCTTTTCTTCTGAGCCCTCACCAGAATTGCCCATAGCACCCTGTTTAAAGCATCCTAGGCATTTTCCAACCTGCTCCTTCAAGTCCATCCAACCTCTGCCCGTTATCCAATTCCAAAGCCACTTCCACATTTGCAGGTATTCATTATGAACAACAGCCCCACTTTATGTTATCAATTTTCCATTTTAGTCTGTTTTTCATTGCTATAATGGAATTTCCAAGGCTGGATAATTGATAAAGAAAAGAAGCTTGTTTAACTTACATTTTTGAAGGTGGAAAGTGCACAACAACATTGCATTGGCTTTGGCAAAGGCCCCACTGCTGTGTCTCCTCATGGCAAATAGCATCCTGGCAGGTGTACAAGAGACAGGGAGAGATCACACAGTGAGACAAGAAGCCAGAGCAAAGGGAAAGGCCAGGCTTGCTGTTTTGGGAACAACTTGCTCTCATGACAATTATCTCATGTTCCCACAAGAACCATCTCCCAAGGGCGAGTGTCCTAAGCCCCACCTCTTAAAGGGTCTATCGACTCCCACATCACCACCCTGGGGCCCAAGGTTCCAACACAGTAAACTTTGGTAAACCACTTTAACCATATCCAAGCCATGAACAGGAACTGATGGGCTACAGTGAAGAAGCAACTTCAAGTTAATGCAGCCATTATGGATAACAGTGTAAAAATTCTTCAAAATTTAAAATGTAACTGCCACATGATGTAGCAATTCTGTTTCTGAATATGCACCCAGAGGATACTGAATTAGCATGCTGAAGAGATTTCTTGTACTCCCATGTTTATGGCAGCCTTGAATCTGGCTTTATTTCTGTTTCCATTCAATGGATGAATAAAGAAACTGGTAAATGCACACAATGGAATACTATCTAACCTCTAAAAGAAAGAAAAGCCTTTTATTTGAAATGGTATGGACAAACCTATGGACTCTAAGTTAAGTGAAATAAGCCAGACTAGATGCATAATTTTTAAAAAGTCAAACTCAAATGGTGGTTACCAGAGATTGGGAGATTAAGAAATTTGCTTATTGTACTTTGAGTTGGATTTTTTTTTCTTTCACATATGAGACAGAACATGCAGTACTTGTTTTTCTGCATCTGGTTTATTTCACTTAACATAATATCCTCCAGTTCTATCCATTTTGCTACAAATGACAAGATTTTATTCTTTATGACTGAATAATAGTCCAGTGTGCATCTATACCACATTTTTATTCATCCCACATCTGTTGATGGACACCTAGGATGATTCCATAGTTACCCATTATGAATAGTGCCTCGGTTAACATGGGCATGCAGGTATCTTTTGGTAATCTGATTTCATTTCCTTTGGGTATATACCCCAAAGTAGGATATCTGGATCCCATAGTAGATCTGTTTTTAGTCTCTTTTTTTAATTGCTTTTATTTTTTAAATGACAGTGGAATGTATCTACTGTACTTGATATGAGGACGGAAACCCCTGCTTTCTTCTGCAGTGAGTCGTATGATTTGTCCCAACCTTTCACCTTCAGTCTGTTTATGTCTTTTCCTATCAGATGAGTCTCCTGGAGGCAGCATATTGCTGGGCCTTTTTTTTTTTAATCCAATCTACTAACCTATGTCTTTTGATTGGTGAGTTTAAGCCATTAACATTCAGGGTTACTATTGGGACATGGTTTGTATTCCCAGCATATTGGTTTATTTTTGTTATTTTACTTGAATTGGTTTTCTTCTTTGATTAGTTTTTTTTCCTTTCGGGTCCTACCTCCCTCTGCTGATTTTTATTGTTGCTTTTATTTCCTCTTCGTGGAATATTTTTCCAAGGATGTTTTGTAGTGTTGGTTTTCTAGCTATAAATTCTTTTAACTTTGTTTATCATGAAAGGTTTTTATTTCATCTTCAAAGTTAAAGCTTAATTTTGCTGGATACAAGATTCTTGGTTGAAACCCATTTTCTTTCAGAGCTTGATATATGTTGTTCCAGGATCTTCTAGCTTTCAGGGTCTGTGTTAAAAAAAAATCTGCCACTATCCTAATTGGTTTTCCCTTATATGTAATCTGATTCCTTTCTTTTGTCTTTTAAAATTCTCTCCTTATTCTGTATGTTTGGCATTTACATTATAATGTGCCTTGGTGTGGATATGTTGTGATTTTGAGCATTTGGCATCCTGTAGGCTTTTTGAATTTGGATTTCCAATTCATTCTTCATGTTTGGAAATTTTATGATATTATTTCATTGAATAGAGTGTTCATTCCTTTGGTTTGGAACTCTATGCCTTCCTCTAACCCAATAACTCTTAAATTTGGTCTTTTTATGCTATCCCATATTTCTTGAATGTTCTGCTTGTGATTTCTTACCATTATCACTGTGTGGTCTATGTTCTTTTCAAGATTATATATTTTGTCTTCATTGTCTGATGTCCTGTCTTCCAGGTAGTCTACTCTATTGGTGATGCTTTCATTTGAGCTTTTAATTTGGTTTATTGTTTCTTTCATTTCAAGGATTTTGTTTGGTTTTATTTCAGAACCTCTATCTCCCTGTTGAGGTGATCTTTTGCTTCCTATATTGTTTATGTAGCTCCTTGTCGAATTGATCTTTCACTGCCTGTATTTGCTCTCTTATATCTTCCTTGAGTTCACAGAACGTTTTAACCATGTACATCCTAAACTCCTCTATCATTTCTTCTGCTGTGTCTGCCAATGATTCTAATGATGTGGTGTCTTCATTTGTTTGGGGCACTTTCTTCTCTTGTCTTTTCATGTTTCTTGTGTGTCTTCCTTCCCAGCTCTGTGGGTCTAGATTGTTTTTTGTTGTTGTTGGTTTTTTGTTGTTGTTGTTGTTGTTGTTGTTGTTTTGCCCTATAGGTTTGTAGCGCTCTTGTAGAGTTCCAAGACCTCTCCTTTGTGGGTAAGGACAATGTTAACAGGTCCCAATATCAACAATATACCACCTATGAACAATTTGTTGTTATTAAGACATTTACAGTTTAGTCTCAATGTACAGAAATGATCGATTCAATTGTTATCTAAAATATAATCAGTAGTTTTGTAAAAATGTTTACAGTTTCTTACGGTGGACAACAAACTGGGGTGGGGCATAGGACAATATGCTGAGGAGGTAGGATGTGAGGATATAAAGTTAATATATCTTAGGAAGTGTGAAGGAGAAAACAAATGAGGAGGGTTAGTAGCAATAGAATAGACAGGAAGCAATTTAGGGTAGGCAAGTACGTGGGTTGACAGTAGAGTACATGAAACAAACACACATATGTATTTAGAAAAATACAGATGTTAAAACAGTAAAATTTGGAAGGGAAAAGAAAAATGAAAGAATAAAAAGGAAAAGAAAAAAAGGCATATACAACACCTCTATATTATATTATTCAGATGACTCAGTCCTCAACGTCCTATTTCATGCAATGTTCTTGATTTCATATCTGTTGGGGATATGAAGGTTGGAGGATGGAGGGGTAGAAGAGAAAAAACAAACAAACCAAAAACTTGAAAGAAGCCAGGGTTGTAGCTTGCTTTAGAGATCCGTATCTTTCCTGCTTCTCTTCTCATCCAATAGGTGGGGTCGTCTGTTGTAAGCTGATGTCTCTGCCCTCGGGATGGTGGAGGTAACCAGAGTGGGAAGACTGGTCCTGGAGCAGGGCACCTGGATGCCACTCACTGCGAAAGACTGCACCTCACGGGTCTCTTTTTGGGACCGCTCGTATGATTTGAGAGCCTGGTACCATCTCCCTCTCTTGCCTGGAGATTTCCGTTCCTGGTCTCTCCCTTTCCCCTAGCAGTTCCCAATTGAGGAAACTCTCACCCTGAGGCTCCCGTAGGCGGCTCCCTGGTCAGCTACTGTGTTGGGTTACTGCGGCTGGGGAAGGGAGAAGGTTGAAAACCGGGTACCTGGCCACTGGAGATCCGATCTGGGAACTGCCCTGAGCTAATATGGTGAGAATGTTGAGTCAAGATGGCGGCAGCCTGCTTTCAGCGCCAGGGTGTCTGGTGAGGTGGGGGGACCCTGATGAGGTGGGGGGAGCCAGGCGATGGTGTTGTGCTGTGGGTAGGTAGCAGCTGAGTGACCTGTGTGGGAGTGGAGTGATGTCTTGACGATCTGCAGATGTGTTGATAGGTGATTCTGCT